>NW_023416312.1:71296806-71996126 GCF_014176215.1 Rousettus aegyptiacus
TGGTGGTGAATACACAGGTGTTCAATCTATTATTTGTTGTAGCTTAGTTTATTTGGAAAGTCTCAATAATAATAATCCTTTATACAAAAATTTTCGGTCACAAAGTGAAAAACACAAAAATAAAAGCCAAGCCATGCAATGAATGGAACAGGATAGGGTGGGAGTGGGGATGTTTTATTGACTTACTTCTCAGTCATCTATTTTTTTCTTCTTCTTTCTCATGTTTATAGTGCATAAAATAAATTATTCCTTCTTATAGGATTTCATAGAGTGTGATCTTCTAAAT
Source organism: Rousettus aegyptiacus (assembly GCF_014176215.1). NCBI lineage: Eukaryota > Metazoa > Chordata > Mammalia > Chiroptera > Pteropodidae > Rousettus > Rousettus aegyptiacus. The sequence continues at coordinate 71,297,093 of NW_023416312.1, forward strand.
GACTATTTCCTTAATGTATAGCCATGAGATATGAAGCTAAATAGGGTCTGGACTTAGATAGCTAAGTAAGTGAGTGTTGTAGTCTACTCTGTTGATGAATGTGTGGCTTTTAGGTAATATACTTACCACTAGTTGTATTTATTTTCTACAAAGACCATTCTGAATTTAGTTCCTTTACACTGTAATGAAATATAAGTTGGTACACACACTGTAGAAAACTATTTGGCATTACCTAGTAAAGTAGTACCTATGCTTAACATATAATCCAGCATTTACACTTCTATAAACTGAAAAAAAACTATTAGAAATGTGTAACAGTACATATATTTATAAGAGCTGCTGTAATAGCTAAAAAAACAATTAAATGGTCCAATAGAAATGTCATAATGTCCAAACATTAGAGAATAAATTAATAGTGGTAGACACACAGTGGAATTCTATGAAGCAGAGAAATTGAATAAACCAGAACAACAGGTCATACAACAATATACACAAGATGATTCTCTTTATATAAAGTCAAAGACATAAAAAAATAAAGTATATTTATATATTGATAGATTTATTGATTGATTTTTATTATGGTGACATTGGTTAATGAAATCCAATGTTTCGAGTGTACAAATAATCAGTAACACACACAAACACACACGCACACATATATGTGTTCACTACACATAGTTAGATTTCATCTTTCACCACATATTTGACTTCTTTTACCCAGTCTACCTCTCCCCTCCACTCACTCTCTGGTATCCACTAGTCTATTGTTCATGTCATGAGTCTCTGCTTGCTTCTCCTATTTGTTTGTTGCTTTTAGGTTTATATCCCACATGAAAGTGATCTCATGTGGTTTTCAACTTTTTTCTGCCTGGCTTATTTCTCTTAGCATGGTTATCTCTAGGTCCATCCATGTTGTCACAAATGGCTGTATTTTATCTCTTCTTATGGCTGAGTAATATTCCATTGTATGTAAGTACCACACCTTTTTAAAAACTAAATTTATTTATTGAAATTAGTTTCAAGTATACAGTATATTGGTTAGGCATCTATATTGTTTATAAAATGATTCCACCAATTCCTCCCTCCCTCCCCTGGCCTTCCACATAGCCACCCTATTAATGCTAACTGCATTCCCTGTGCCGTGCTCCCCATCCTCATGCCCAACTATCAACTATTAATTTGTACTTCTTTAATCCTTCACCCCATTCTCCCAGCCCCCCAACCTCCTCTCCTCTGTCTGTCACCAAATAGGCCACTATATTTGTGAGTCTGTTTTTGATTAGTTTATTCTTATTCCTTAGATTCAACATATAAGTGAAATCATATGGTATTTATCTTTCTCTGTCTGATTTATTTTACTCAGTATAATAACCTCTAGGTCCATCCATGTAGTTGCAAATGGTAGGATTTCATTTTTTTAATGGCTGAGTAATATTCCATTGTATATATGAACCATAATTTTTTTATCTAGTCATCTGTTGATGAGCATTTAAGTTACTTCCATATCTTGACTATTATAAATTGTGCTGCCATGAATATTGGGGTGCATAGATCTTTACGAATTATTGTTTTTGTTTGTTTGGATAAATATCCAGAAGTGCAATTGCTGGGTCAAAAGGTATATTCACTTTTAATTTTTTGAGAAATCTCCATACTGTTTTCCATAGTGGCTGTACCAATTTGTAATCCCACCAACAATGTATGATGGTTTCCCTTTCTCTGCATCTTTGCCAACACCTGCTGTTTTTGGATTGATTGATGATAGCCATTCTGACAGGTGTGAGGTGATATCTCATTGTGGTTTTAATTTGCATTTCTCTGGTGATTAGCGACCTTGAGCACCTTTTTATACGTCTATTAGCCATCTGTATTTCCTCTTTGGAGAAGTATCTGTTCAGGTCTTCTGCCCTTTTTAAAATTGGATTGTTTGTTTGTTTTTGTCATTGAGTGGTATAAGCTCTTTATAAATTTTGGATATTAACCCCATTTCAGATGTATCATTAGAGAATATCTTCCCCCAACCAGTCAGTTGTCTTTTGTTTAGTTGATGGTTTCCTTTGCTGTACAAAAACGTTTTAGTTTTATGGCATCCCATTTGTTTATTTTTCTTTTGTTTCCCTTGCCTGAGGATATATATCTGAAAAGAAATTCCTGTTAGTAATATCAAAGAGTTTACTGCCTATGTTTTCTTCTAAAAGCTTCATAGTTTCAGGTCTTACATTTAAGTCTTTAATCCATTTTGAGTCTATTCTTGCATATGTAAGAAGATGGTCCAGCTTTTTTTTGCATGTATCTGTTCAGTTTTTCCAACATCATTTATTGAAGAGACTGTCTTTGCCCCATTGTATATTCTTACCTCCTTTGTCATATTATAAGTAAGTGTATAGGCATGGATTTATTCCTGGGCTCTCTATTCTGTTCCATTGATCAACGTATTTATTTTTATGCCAGTATCATGTTGTTTGACTACACTAGACTTGTAGTACAGTTTGATATCAGGTAGAGTGATACCTCCAACTTTGTTCTTTCTCAAGATTGCCATGGCTATTCAGGGATTTTTATGGCTCCATATAAATGTTAAGATTATTTTTTTCTAGCTCTCTAAAAAATACCATTAGTATTTTGATAGGGATTGCATTGAATCTATAGATTGCTTTGGGTAGTATGACCATTCTAACAATGTTGATTCTTCCTAACCATAAACAGGGTATATGATTCCATTTATTTCTATCTTCTTCAATTTCTTTTTTCAATGACTTATACATTTCTGAAAACAGGTCTTCTATCTTCTTGGTTAATTTGATTCCCAGGTATTTTATAGATTTTGACACAATTGTAAATGGGATTGTTTTTTTAATTTCTCTTTCTGAAAGTTCATCATTGGTGTATAAAAATGTCCTTGACTTGTGATTATTTATTTTGTAACCTGCTGCTTTACTGAATTTATTAATTTTTTTTTTGGTGGCGTCTTTAGGGTTCTCTATATATAGTATCATGTTATTGGCAAATAATGAGAGTTTTACTTCTTCCTTTCCAATTCGGAAGGCTTTTACTTCTTTCTTGTCTTATCGCTGTGGCTAAGACTTCCAATACAATGTTGAAGAGGAGTGGTGAAAGTGGGTATACTTGTCTTGTTCCTGATCTTAAGGAAAACGATTTTAGCCTTTCTCCATTAAGTGTGATATTAGTTGTAGGTTTGTAATATATGGCCTTTATTATGTTGAGGTATGTTCCCTCTATTTCCACTTTGCCGAGAGTTTTATCATAAATGGATGCTGGATTTTGTCGAATGCTTTTTCTGTACCTATTGATATGATCATATGGTTTTTATCATCTATTTGATGATGTGGTGTATCACATAAATTGATCTGTGGATATTGAACCAACTTTCCATGCCAGGAATAAATCCAACTTGATCATGTTGTATGATATCATGGTTTATGATATTTTAAAAATATTTCTGAATTCGATTTGCTAAAATTTATTGAGGATTTTTGCATCAATGCTCATAAGAGATATTAGCCTATAGTTTTATTTTCTGTAATGTCTTTGCATGATAATGGTGGCCTCATAAAAGGAGTTAGGGAGCCTTCTCTCTTCTCGAATGTTTTGGAATAGTTTGAGAAGAATAGGTGCTAATTCTTCTTTGAATGCTTGGTAAAATTCACCTATGAAGCCATTTAGTCCAGGAATTTTTTTTGGGGGGGGGAGGTTTTTGATTACTGATTCGATTTCATTGATGATAATCGATTGGTTCAGATTTTCTGTTTCTTCTGGTCTCAGTCTTGGAAGATTGTGTTTCTAGGAATGTGTCTATTTCTTCCAGATTGTCCAATTTGTTGGCACAAAATTGCTCATAATATTTTCTTATGATCCTTTGTATTTCTATAAAATCCATGGTTATTTCTCCTCTTTCATTTTTGATTTTAATTACTTGAGTCCTTTCTCTTTTTTCCTTGATGAGTCTGGCTAAGGTTCTATCAGCTTTGTTTATCCTTTCAAAGAACTATCTCTTGGTTTTATTAATTTTTTGTATTGTTTTTCTAGACTCTATTTCATGTATTTCCACCGCGATCTATTCACTTTGGGCTTTGTTTGCTGTTTTTTTTTCTAGTTCTTTTAAGTATTATGTTAGATTGTTTATTTGAGCTTTTTCTTGTTTCTTGAGGTAGGCCTGTATTGCTATGAATTTCCCTCTTGGGATTGCTTTCACTGTGTCCCATAAATTTTGATTCGTTGTGTTTTCGTTTTCATTTCTCTCTAGGTATCGTTTGATTTCTTCCTTGATCTCATTAAAAGCCCATTCATTGTTTAGTAGCATGTTCTTTAGCCTCCATGTGCTCGTGCATTTTCTCTCTTTTTTTCCCTTGTAGTTGATATCTAGTTTCATACCATTGTGATCAGAGAAGACGGTTGATATGACTTCAATCTTCTTAAATTTATTGAGACTTGATTTGTGTCCTAACATGTGGTCTATCCTTGAAAATGTTCCCTGGGCACTTGAGAAGAATGTATATTTTGCTGCTTTGGGGTAAAATGCTCCGAAAATATCTATTAAGCCCATCTGTTCTAGTGTATCTTTCAGGCCCATTGTTTTCTTGTTGATTCTTTGCCTGGAAGATCTGTCCATTGGTGTCAATGGGGTGTTAAAGTCTCCTACTGTGAGTATATTATTATTGATCTCTCCTTTTATGTCAGTCAATAATTGCTTTATGTATGTAGATGCTCCTATGTTGGGTGCATATATGTTTACTAGGGTTATTTCATCTTGATTTATAGATTCCTTTATTATTATGTAATGACTTTTTTATCTCTTATTATAGCATTTGTTTTAAAGGCTATTTTATCCGATATAAGTATTGCTACCCTGGCTTTTTTTTTTTCATTTCTGTTTGTGTCGAATATCTTTTTCCATCCCTTTACTTTCAGTCTGTGAGTGTTGTTTGATCTGAAGTGGGTCTCTTGTAGGCAGCATATGCATGGATCTTATTTTCTTTTTCATTCAGTTACCCTATGTATTTTGACTGGAACATTTAATCTATATACATTTAAAGTGATTACTGATAGGTAAATTCTTACTGCAACTTTATTTTTCATATTTATTATTTTTATTTTATTTTCTACCCCTTCACTTTTTACAGAAGACCTTTAAACATTTCTTGTAATGTTGGTTTGTTGGCGATGAATTCCTTAAGCTTTTTTCCGTCTAGGAAGCTCCTTATCTCATCTTCCATTTTAATTGAAAGTGTTGCTGGTTAGAGTATTTGTGGTTGTAGATTTTTGTTTTTCATAACTTTGAATATATCTTGCCATCGCCTTCTGGCCTGCAAAATTTCCATTAAAAAGTCAGGAAACAGTCTTATGGGGGTACCCCTGTAAGTAACTAGCTCCCTTTCTCTTGCTGCTTTTAAGAAATTCTCTTTGTCTTTGATATTTTGCATTTTAATTATAATGTGTCTTGGTGTAGGTCTGTTTGCATTCCACTAATTTTGGACTCTTTGTGCTTCCTGAACTTGTAAGTCAAATTCCTTTGCCAGGTTAAGGAATTTTTCTGTCATTATTTCTTCAAATAGAGTCTCAATACCTTGTTCTCTTTTCCTCTTCGTGTACTCCTATGATTCAGATATTTTTACACTGCATGTTGTCCCAGAGGTCTCTTAAACTATCTTCATTTTTAAAAATTATTTTTACTATTTGTTGTTCTGATTGGGTGTATTCAGCTCTCTTGTCTTCCATTTTGCTGATTTGATCTTCTGTCATCCGATCTATTGTTGAATCCTTCTATTGTAGTCTTCATTTCAGTTATTGTATTCCTCATTTTTGTCTGGTTGTCTTTTATGATTTCTATGTCCTTTATAATGCTTAACTATCTCTTTGTTGAGGTTCTCTTTGTGCTCATCCATTCTCTCCATAATTTTGTTGAGCATCCTTATAACTGTTAATCTGAACTCTGTTCTGGTAGTATGCTTGCCTCCAATTCATTTATCTTATTTTCTGGATTTTTTCATGTTTCATTTGTGGCATGTTTCTTTGTTTCTTATTTTATTAGCTTCTTTGTGTTCATTTCTGTGTGTCAGGAATATTGATTTTGTCTCTGCCTTGGCTAGATTCCTTAATGTGGAAGGGGTCCTGGTAGACTCATTGGCACACTCTTCCTGATCCCTTGTGCCAGGAGCACTGGACATTTCATTTGTGTGCATTGTGCATGATCTGTTGTCGCCAAGCCTTTAATGTTGTTAGTAGATCAGTGGATGAGATTAACATTCAGGCTGACTAATTGTGTGAATTGGCTGCACCCTCAGGATAAGAGTTGTGTGAGAGCTGACCCCACTGAGTGAGATTTGCCTAGTAGGCTGTGTACTTGTCACAACCACCCTTTGTATATATCACTATTGGAACTAGTCAGGCATTGCTTCATTGTGGTCTGGTGTTAGGCTCCAGATGCACTGGTTTTGTGGCCCCTTGGGAGGTGCTTCCCCATAGGCCAAGGTCACCTGCTGCTTTTGACTGCTCAGGGCTACCTTGTGAGAACTACAAAGCGATCTACTGATGATTGTCTATGCGGAATCTATAAGTATGTGGAAGAGACAACACTGTGGGCAGATCTCGGTTATCCTCCATCCTTGTCTTATGACAGTTTAGCAGAGGGACCAGTGCTCCTCAAGGCCTGATACTGCCTATCAGATGCCTGTAAGTCTCTGAAACTGGCACAGGGACCCTGGAAGTCTCCTGGGTCTAGTGAATAAATTTTCCCCTGCCACTGCAGTGTTAGTTTACATCCTCTTGCTGTCTCTCTGGCTCACTGTACAAGTTTTCCACTCATAGCAATGTCAAATGCTACTTACTCTGGGCCTAAATACACTACCTCAGAACAAGGGCAGTTGCCTATCAATGTGCAGTGGGCACTTTGTGTACACGATGAGGAGGAGCTCAGGGAGTTAAGAGCTGTCAGGCCAATACAGACCCCTGCAATCCCCTTAAGAGATATCGCAGCTTGTATAGGCAGCGGTGGTCTGTCCACAATAGTTTTCTTTGAAATGCTCTCACTGCAATAGCCAAAGTCTGTTGCTTGCACTAACTGCTCAATCTCAGAGCCAAGCAGGGCACAATAGGCTCCTTGTCAGTCAGTAGGCTGCAGATGCTTTGTGGCATGGCCAAAGTGTGTTCTCAGGGAGACAAGGTCCATTCAGCCAATACAGCCTCAGTTTTGCTGCAACTTCTGTGCCTGTGCATTCCTGCTGTAGACACAGATCACAGTGAGACTAGCTGCTGTCAGGGGCATTGCCAGAGATCCTTGTGCTTCCTGGACACAATATTGCAGCTCTTGCAGGCAGCAAAGGTCTGACTGCCATTTATTTCTGTGCAATGCCCACCCTGTCTCAGCCCAAATTTGTTGCCTGTGTGGATTCAGAGATTTGGATTGGAGACAGGCAGGGCTGTGACAGTTCACTGTCAATGGCTCACCTGGGGCAATTTGTAGGTAGGGTGGCTCAGGGTCTCAGAGAGACAATGGCAGGCAGATCAATACAGCCTAATTCTTGCAGCACATTTGGTAACTGCTGTGAGTTCCTGCAGAAGACTCTGCTTGCAGAAAGACCAGCTGTTGACTGGGACTAGCCCACGGATCCCTAATATCTGCCCAAGTTTGTGTTGACAGCAGCAATCTGCCTGACCCTATCTCTGAAATGTGGCTCACAGCAGCTGGCCACTGTTTCTGGGGTTAGAAATGCTACCCTCAGATCAGAGGTTCCTAATGGCCTTGTGAGAGGAGTCTGCACAGTCAAACTGGTGCAGTCTGTAGATTGCCCGGTAGGGGAGTCGGACTAAGGCTCAATAGTGGCTGCCTTTCCACCCCTTGTTCAGATGCCAGGCAATGGAGACCTTTTCAGAATGAATCGTGTGAGTCTCTGACCCTCCGACAGCATCAGGGGTGAGCATCTGCAGGTCAAAAAGCCTTTGCTCGGATCTTTCAAAAGGATTTCTAGGGGTTCAGTCATCTTCTGTCTCACCCAGAAGGCTGGAAATCCCTCCAGTTTCTACAGTCAATATTATAGGAATCTCCTCTTCCCTGGACTGGGACCCTGTGCTGGAGAGGCCCCAGATGAGACCAGGACCCCCCTCTCTCTCAGGAGAGCCTCTACAGCCTCGCTCTCCTTCCAGTGATCCTCCACCATTCGCGGGTGCAGGTCCAGCCTGATTCACGATATCGCCCATCCTATTGGCTTCAATGTGGCTCCTTTATATTATCAGATGTAGGTGTTATGATCAACTGGAAATCAGGTGATTCTCCACGTTGGTTATTTTATAGTTTGGTTGTAATTTCAGTGTGGTACTGGGAGGAGAAGAACCCTGCTTTTACATAGTTTGCCATGTTTCCAGAACACTTTACCACAGCTTCTTTATCCAATCATCTATTGTAGGACACTTCCGCTGATTCCATGTTCTGGCCACATGAATAATGCTGCTATAAACATCGGTGTGAAAATATCTTTTCAGATATATGATTTCAAGTATTTGGGGTAAATACCCAGTAGAGGGATTGTTGTATCATATGGTAGCTTGATTCTTGGTTTTTAAGGAACCTCCATACTTTTTCCATAATGGCTATACCAATTTGCAGTCTCACCAGCAGTGTATGAGGGTTCCCTTTTCTCCACATTCTCTCCAACACTTGTCATTACTTGTCCTGCTGATAATAGCTATTCTAACAGGTATGAGATGGTATCTCATTGTGGTTTTGATATGCAATTCCGTAACAGCTAGCAATGTTGAGCATCCTTTCATTTGTTTGCTGATCATTTGTATGTTTTCTTGGGAGAAGTGTTTGTTCAAGTCCTCTGCTGATTTCATTTTTTAAATTGGATTGATTGTATTTGTTGTTGTTGTTGTTATTGAGTTGTACGATTTTTTTTGTATATTTTAGATATAAGTCCCTCATTAAAAGTGTTGCTTGCAGATATATTTTCCCATTTGGATGATTGCCTCTTTACCTCGTTGACAGTTTCTTTTGCCATTCGGAAGCTTTTTAGTTTGATGTAGTCCCATTCATTTCTTTTTGCTTTTATTTCCCTTGCCTTTGAACTTAAATTCATAAAATCCTGTTTAAGTCCAAGGTCCACGAGTTTAGTTTTTCAGTTTTCTTTTATCCATTTTACTATTTCAGGTCTTATATTCAGTTGTTTTCATTGTGCAACTGAATTAAAATTGCATACTTGTTATGATGCCATTGGCTTTTCAAGTAAATATGCATGTACATTCATAATTGCTTGACAAAGGTATAATAATATCATGAAAATATTCTACTGAATATTAAATATGACTCATTTACATTTTAAAATGCAGTTTCTGGCCCACAGTAGGTGCTCCATAAATGTTTGTTGAGTGGAATTGAAATCAGAAAATTAGAAGATTGTTCAGCTTTCCAATAGTGCATTAAATTGAGTATACAATTTCTCAAGCTGAAAGAACACTAAATGAAGGGAAATAGGTTTATTTGACTGCATCACACACATAATGACATAAAGTAATAAGGAAATTATTCAGATTATTCATCCCAAATTTTGCCTGACATAGACAAATGAGTAAGGTTTTTGTTTTTATAAGTCTGCATTACTCAGAGAGCTCTTTCTTGTTCCCTGTTTCTTTATACATTAAAAAACATAGCACTAGATTTGTAAATATAGTATGCCATCTAAAACCTAGGAGATTTGGAGGAAGTTTCATAAGGTGATTAATATGACTTGCATTTTCTAGATATGGATGAAAGAATTAGCTAATCATGAGAGAGATAAAAATAAGTTGTAAGCAGAAAATAAATAGAACAGGCAAAGGCATGGGGTTGCACAAGGGTATAAAGTCTTCAGAAAATGGTGAGAAATTTGCTGCTGCTGGAACATATGCTATATGAGAAGGGATATGAATAAGTTAGATTGAAGAGCTTTGTAGGGAAAACATATGGAGCCTTGAATGTGTAACTAATAAGTTAGACTTTATCCAATAGGCACCAACAAGAGATTTAGAAACTTGATTTTCATGGTAGAAGGCTTTCCCTGTATTGTGTGACCTTATGTTTTCACTGCCTTGGCAATCTCAGCTAAAGCAACATTTGGAGCTGATTGGCAACTTAGATACTGTGAAAGTCTCTTGAAGCTTTTAAAGTCTAGACTATGAGACACAGAAAACTTCTAATTTGTGGTAATCACATTTCTAGATTTATTCCTGTACATGATAGCCACATGTGGCATGAGGTCAATAAGAGGTACAAAATCAAATTCAGAAAACTATGTTGAATATACAACCTGATCTTGACTATGTGACTGAAGCCCTCGATTCTATCTCTCTAAGTCACATATGTGTTAGCACAATCTGGCCTGAACCAAGCACCAAAATAAATTATAAGATTAAAGTTTTATTGCTTCGTCTTCCTATTTCTAATATCCCCAAAGATAATTTTGCATCACTTTACTTCCAATGTCTTATCAGAAGTATATGGGGATACAGACACACAAGCATCTATAGCTGGGGAATGAGAAGACTTCTAAGCATGAATACTTAGTGCTTGCTTTCACATCTGATATCTCTGGCTCTACCAGATTCGATTATATTTATGTGATAGGAAGATAACTCTTGTCAATGTGATGATATATTAAAGGAGGCAGTGATTGGTGTCAGAGACCAGTTAAGAGGTTTTTACCACAGTTCAGGCAAGAATTGAGAATAGTCTATACTACAGCAAGTGGTAGTGGAGATTAAGAGCAGTAGAGGAGTGAAGAAGCTATTGACCTCTGTGGTAGAATAAAAAAACAAACAAACAAACAAAACCCAAAAAGCTGCAAGAACAGTCAGATGGAAAAGGGGAGAAGGCGGAGGAGGAAGAGAAGTCTAAGATGACCACCATGTTTCTGGACTGGATGTACTGAGTATCATTATAAGGTGAGAACATGGGAAACAAAAGCTGGTATGCAGGAAAGAATGTATCTAATTTTAGACACTCTGAGTTCAAAATGCTTGTAGGACATCCAGAAGAGTGATCCATTGACAATAGAAAGAGTTGTATCCTCTTATAATTTTTAAATGGCACATTTTTTTCACATTCAACAGTTCTAAATTTGGAATATTTTCTAATAAGTATGATCCAGAATATTTTCCTCAAAAGCTGTTATATCAATAGTTCATCTTATCTCAATGGTGAAAGACTGAAAGCTTTTCCTCTAAGATCAAGAACAAGGCAAGTGTGCCCACATTTACCACTTCTATTAATGGAAGTTATAGCCTGAGAATTAGGCAAGAAAAAAAAATTGAAGGCATTAATATTGGAAAGAAAGAAGTATAATTATCTCTGTTCATTTACAATCTGACCTTATATGTAGAAAAATTTAAAGATTCCTCACAAGAAAATCCGTTAGAACTAATAAATGAATTCAACAAAGCTTCAGGATACAGAATCAATACACAAAAATTAGTTGTGTTTCTTCTATATACTAACAATGAACAACATGAAAAGGAAAGTAAGAAAACGATTCTGTTTACCATAGCATCAAAGAGAAGAAAATAATTAGGAATTAACTAAGAATGTATAACACATATATTTCAAACTGCAAAACATTGCTGAAAGGTATTAAAGACATGAGTAAATTCAAAGGTATTATGTGTTCATGGATTTGAAAACAATATTGTTAAGATTTCGATAATATCTAAAGTCATCTACAGATTCAATGCAACCTCTATCACAATCTCAATGACATTTGAAAGAAAAATCTATTCTAAAATTCATATGGATGTTCAAGGGACACTAAATAACCACTAAATAAAATAATCTTGAAAAAGAAAAATCAAAGTTGGAGGACTCACACTACTTTATCTCAAAACTTACTACAAAGCTATAGTAATCAAAACAGTGTAGGGGCAGCATGAAGAAAAACATATTAACCAATGAAATAGAATACAGAGCCCAGAAATAAACTGTTGCATATTTGGTCGATTTTTTTTAATGAGGGTGTCAAGACTGTTCAATGGGGGAAAAATAGTCTTTAAAACAAACGATGCTGAGAAAACTGAATGTTCACATGCAAAAGAATGATATTGGAGTCTAACCTTACATCATATGCAGAATTAACTCAAACTGAATAAAAAACTTAAACATAAGAGCTAAAATTATAAAACTTTTGGAAGAAAACATACAGGAAAAGATTCATAATATTAGATTTCGCAGTGATTTCTTAGATGTGACATCAAAAGTACAGGTAACAGATCAGAAAATAGATAATTGGGGTTCAACAATGTAAGACTTTCCATGAATCAAAGGACATTATCAACAAAGCAAAAAGACAACCCACAGAATAGTAAATAGTGTTTGCAAACCATACATCTGATAAGGAATTACTATCCAACAAAAGAAAAAAATTAAAATGGTCAGAGGACTTAAATAGACATTTTTTCAAAAGATATACAAATGGCCAATAATCACATGAAAAGATGTTTAATGTCACTAATCATTAGGGGAATATAAATCAGCATCACAATGAGATACCACATCATACTTATTAAGATGGCAATTAGTAAAAAGACAAGTAAATAAACACAGAAAACAACTGTCATATTAGATGTAAAGAAATTGGACTATTGTGCATTGCTGATGGGAATGCAAAATGGTATAGTCGCTATGGGAAACAGTAGGGCATTTCTCAAAAATTAAATATGAGTTCACCATATAAGATATTAATCCCACTTCTGGGTATATACACAGATTTAAAGCAGACAATCAAACAGATATATATGTTTATACAAGCACTATTCACAAAGCACAAATGTGAAACAATCCAAATGTTCACTAACTGATTAATAAATTATGGTAAATACACACAATGGGATACTATTCAGCCTTAAAAAATGAAATTCTGGCATATACTGTAAATGGATAAACTTCAAAGACATTATACTAAAAGTGAAATAAGCTAGACATATTCTACTTATATGCAGTATTCAGAGTTGCTCAATTCATAGAGAAATAAAGTAGAACAGTGGTTGCCAGATACTAGAGTAGCGGGGGATGAGGATTTATTATTTAATAGGTAGAGATTTTCAGTATGGGATGATGAAAATGTTCTGGACATGGATAGTGGTGATGGCTGCACAACAATATGAATATACTTGATTGCGCTGAAGTCTATACTTAAAAATGATTGAAATCATAAATTTTATATCACAATAAAAGAAATTAGTAAATAAGAATAAATCACTCTAATTTGGAAATCTTAAAAAATTGTCTATTCTATTATTAAGATCAATGTGAGAATGACAGCACATTAGCCTTTATCAAGAACCAGCCATCTGTGATTTTTGCTCCTTGCTGACAGATGATGGAAATCTTTCTCATCTCCCAGAGTCATTATCATTCCCTTGATAAATAGGAAAAACAAGAGCTTTCACCATGTTCCGGCCAAGAGTTAAACTGAACCCCAGTGGAAGGATCATTTCAAAATCTCCTGATTCCTCCATGGATGGATAAGGTTTAAATAGCCCTTAATAACATTTTCCTTAGAAGAGCATCAGAAGTAGGGCCCAGTATGGACATTTTCTTTTCTAAAACCATTAAACAAAACTCACCTATACCACCACCAAATTCTTGGCCAAAATTATGGAGATTTTCATTTCTTTTTCACCTTGACCCTGTCTCCTCCATTCTTGAGTTCACCTGGGCCCCTGACCTGTATTTCTTACCCATTCCTAACTATGCATTTTTCCTTTAGGCCTATTTGGTTTATCCAGTTTGGCTTTTTCACTCTCTAACATTACCTAATGCAAAATTACTCATTTTCTGAGTCAAGCTGAGTCCTTGGAACCCCATAACATGCTTTCACTGCTCTTCACCCAAGAAACTCTCTTTTGAATATTGGAAGGTGCCAAGTTTAGAGGTCCTTATGTATGTTGTTTCTACTTCTTCATAATCTTTTAACCCAGTCTTTGCTCAGATGAACCACTACTCATCAGTCAAATCTCAGTTTATGTATCACTTTTACAGAAAAGTTTTTCCTGACTCTTTCCTCCTCCAATTTCTAAATTAAATGCTGGTTAAAGTATTTAAAAGGCTCTTTTCCTTTATTTCTTTTCCTACCTGGAAAGGAGCAGCAGAGCTGCAATCTCATGAGTTCCATTTCATTTAAACTTTGAGCATATTAATCCAAAAAACTTTTTACTATTGTTTTAAACAATGGTGTTCTAGGAAATACACTTGTAATGAATATCCACTTTGCTCATTTGTATATTAATTAATTTATTCTAAATACATTGCCCCTGCAATCACTATATCTGTTGGATCAGTTGCAGAGCTGTTCATCTGAAACAATATCATGGGGCTTCACTTGTGTGAATAAGTTGGATTGATTGCCAAATCCAAGCTACCATTTTATCTGTCATTTGAACTAGGCAATCTATAATTTGCTGCAGCGTGCTTTCCACCACAGAATTACAGAATATTGGATCTGGAAGGAACTGAAAATAGTCACAAGTACAATCTTCTTATTTTACTATTGAAGACATTGAAACCAACATGACACACTTACTCTGTGCCAGTAATACTAGGATCCTGCCACCACAGACAATTACTTCCCAGAGCTATCGTATTCATTACTTTTAAAATGCTCATCTTCCCCATATAACTCAACAAATGTCCACTTATGTCCTTCAATTCTATCTTCCCTACCTTCTTCTCAACTATCCCTATATCCCACTCTCTTATATATAATCCATCTCAGTAAATCAGGTAGCATTATTTTAACCTTTCCCAAAAGCTATATATACTTGCTCAGGAGCAATGGGCTATACCAACAGTGAATCCCAGCACTAGGCCAGAACTCCTAAGCTAGCTCTGTACAAGTTCTGTAGCCAGTCATAACCCTTCCCTAACATCTGACCATTTTGATTTCTGTGAAGCATAGAATTTTAGTAGCTTTTTCATACAAACATTGAATAGTCCTCTTTATGACAAACATTTTATAGACATTGTAATAAAGTACCAACTCCAAAGATGTCAATAACTTAATTCCAAATTTGTTTTAAAAACAACTCTAAGATGTGGAATGAAACCTGCTGTTGTCAGAATATAATTTTGCTGAGGCATGAAGCCTAGAATGACTTGAGCTTGAAGGAGATTATGAGGCATTTAGGACTTTATAGAAAATACCGGCTTGATTCCCCAGAACAACACAGGCTTAAAAAATGCTTAGAAAGTCATTTCTTATTTCTCTGAAACCCAAGACACACTTGCTAAGACAACAAATTTTAGCCATTACTGTAGAGAAGACCACCTCAGCTCTTAACCGTACATTCCATTGCCCGCAAAAGTATTAAGAATACTTCTTGCTGTTGATCTGTTCATTCTTCTAATAGGTCGTGAATATTCAGTGACTATCTAATATGTGATATGCCAAGTACTGTTTGAGGTTCTGGGGACATAACAGTTATTAAGTGATACTTTTTGCCTCTGTCTCCTGGAGTTTATGCTACTGGTAAACGTAGCAATTAATTAAATAGAGGTCTTGGGTACCAATGTTCATATAAAAGGGACATCTTTCCTGACCAGGAAAATCAAATTTAATGGATCTAAGGATACATAGCAACACAATTCGTGTCTGGGCACAAGGTAGTTAAAAGAACTGAGGCAAGTTTAGAGGAGAACTTAAACTTTACTTATTTCGCAGTGTTGTCTAAGCCTATCCATAACTTAAGGATACCCCTTGTAACAGCTATTCTTTTCAAAGTCTTATCATGTTACTCCCCTGCTCATAAACTTCTATTGGCTCCCTGATGCTATCGAGGTTAGATTTCAGCTCCTTACTATGATATAATAAAAGGTAATAAAAGGTTCTAAACAATTTAGAGTGTATATATATATATATATATATATATATATATATATATATATATTTGTACACTTTGTCCAATGAAACATCACACTATTTCCATTCCTTTATGCTTTTAGATATGCTGTTTCTTAGAACACTGCCATTTCCCAATCTCCTCCTATCTAGTAAACTCTTTTTAATTCATTATGACTCAGTTCAAATGTAAACTCTTGAGTAAAGCCTTTACTGACTGTCTCAGTCTCTTATCATCCTATTTTAACTAACAAACTCTGCCCCTACCTTAAGCAATAATAAGCTATGAGTTTAATAATAAGGTGTCTTTTGAGTACTTATTAAATCTCCTAAATATATTAGACATTTTCACATGTGCTCTCTAAATTTATACTTAAAATAGTGAGGTAGGTACTATTATTATTCCCCCTTTACAGATAAGTTAACTAGTACAAAGTCAAACAGCAGTGAATAGAAGATTTAAGACTCAGACTCAGTATTTAACTCCTGAGACCATACTCTTAACCATTTATTTATTCATTCATTCTACTCATTCAGTTATTTGTCTTTATATGTGTTAAGCACTAAGAATATTAGATAGAAAAAATGTTTCTGCACGCAGATCTTTCAGTCCTCATGCCCCCCAAAGAGAAAGCATGCAGAAGAATGGGCAAAGAATCAAACTGAGGTGCCTTCTGCCATGTGATAGTAAAGATTTCTATTACTATTTCTACCACTGAGTATGAGATTTTATTCGTATTTCCTTTGGTAGAGATATTTATTTTATGAATAAAACCTAATAAAATATCAAGTTATCATGTCCTCAAATTCTGCATGGATTGGCAACTGACTACCTCTAAAACCACATCTCATGAATTTTACTGATCCTTAGTTACATTCCTGTCACACTGCTATTTTTATCATGATTGAAAAACTCTTTTCCATCATAAGGCTTTTGTTTATTTATCATCATCATCATCATTATTTTAATAAAAGGTAAAGTATCACATTTGAATGAATACTCATGTTTACTTCAGACTTTTTAAAGAAATGAAACATTACAACTTTGAATTTCCTACTATCTACTCTATGGTCCCAAATGCCTTCCTCCTTCTTCAGAGGAAACTGCCATCATAAATGTGCTACCTCTATAGTTCATGTTTTCATATTTTCAAAGATATGTG
Organism: Rousettus aegyptiacus; assembly: GCF_014176215.1. Lineage (NCBI taxonomy): Eukaryota > Metazoa > Chordata > Mammalia > Chiroptera > Pteropodidae > Rousettus > Rousettus aegyptiacus. Next base: position 71,314,131 of record NW_023416312.1, read on the forward strand.
CATGTCTTCATTTCTAAATTTATAAAAATGATTTCATACTGTATATGAAGTACTAGAACTTGATTTTCTCACCCACCACTAGGTTTATGATGTTTATCCATGTTGACATGTACAGATTTAGTTCATTCACTTTTACTGCTGTATTATATTCCATCATATTAATGTACCACAATGAATTAATTCACTCTCTGGACTATGGGCATCTGCTTTTTCACAATTAAATACAGTGTTTCAATACACATTCTTGGACAATTATTGAAGGCATTATGCTAAATAAAATAAGTCAACAGAGAAGGATGAATACTGCATGACATCATTTACATGTAGAATCTGAAAAATCTGAACTCATAGAAACAGAGAGTATAGTGATGGTTACCAGGGACTAGGGAGTGAGTGAAGATGTTGGTCAAAGGGTATAAACTTCCAGTTTTAAGATGAATAAATTCCAGGGATTTAATGTACAGCATAGTGATTATAGTTAATACTGTTTTATATACTTGAATGTTGCTAAGAGAGTACATCATAAATGTTCTCATCAGAAAAAAGAAATGGTAATTATGTGATGTGATGAAGATGTTGGCTAAAGCTATGGTGGCAATCATTTTGCAATGTATGTGTATCATATCAACACTTTGTACATTTTAAACTTTCACAGTGTGTCAATTATATCTCAATAAGTTGAAATAAATAAGAAGAAGATAATTAAAAATATCTTATGACAATAAATTTGAAAACCTAGATAAAATAGACAAATACTCAGAAAAATATATTACTTGACTCAAAAATAAAATTTCCTGTATATTTCTATAATCCCACTAAAGAAATAAAATTCATAATTAAATTTTTTTCCGTACAGAAAAAATTCTGGTATAATTTTATGAGAAAGTATTACCGGACTTTGAAGGAACACATAATTCTAACATTTCACACTTTCCAGGGTATAGAGAAACAAGAAATCATTTCAATTCATTTTAAAATGTTAATGTAATCTTAATGCTAACACCTGGCTACAAATATATGTGAAAGGCAAATTATAGAAAATCTCATAAACACAGGTGAAAAACTCCTAAATGAAACATTAACAAACCAAATCCAGTAATATATAAGAAAGATCATACATAATGATTGAGTTGCATTTATTTCCACAGATTTATAATGCCACATTTGTCATTTGCCAAGTTTTATTATCTATGTGGACATATTTCAGGCACTAATGTATTCTTTTGTCATTTGTCTATATCCATGCCAATACAGCAATGTTTTAATTATTACAGTTTTAAAATACATCTTGAAATCTTATAGTATGTATTCTCCTACCATAGTTTTCTTTTTCAAATTTGTCTTAGTTTTCGGATTTTTCTCTTTCAGATGAAGTTTTTAATCAATTTGTTTAGTTCCAAGAAAAATTTTATTGAATTTATATCAGAATTGCACTTAATTTATAGTTTAATTTGGTGGGGAACTGACATCTTTATAATGAATATAGTAGGTCTTTCCCATTATTATGTCCTCAATAATTTCTAGACAAAGATCTTGAATTTATTTTTATGTTTTATATTTGTTCATAGGTACTTAAAAATTTCATTGCTATTTTGAATGAGTTTTTTTAATCTTATTACATTTCCTAATTGGTTATTACTACAACATGAGGACAATATTGATTTTGATCTTTTATTGATCTCTGTTGTCCTTCAAGTTTATCTAAGAATAATAATATAATTAAGATATAAACATATAAAGAAAGTAACTGAGCATTCATTCTGAATGTTTTTGTTTATTACTTGACTATTATTTGTTGTCTGTTTTAATAATAAAGTTTTTAAAACCCACCAAACACTTCAATACTTTAAAAAATTATTTTATTAGTTTCAAGTAGATAGTACATTGGTTAAACATTTATCTAGTTTATAAAACAATCTCATTAATTGCCATTACATTAATGCTAACTGCTTTTATGGTTCTACCCAACTTACCAGTTACTGAAAATGGTCATAACCAAAAAAGCACCATTTGACTACCAAGCCTTACAGAATGTGAGAGCTTCAGTGGTCGCCAGATATCATACATTAATTTATTCTTTCAGTAAATATTTAAGAAACGACTATATGTACTGAACACATATTATGTTACTCACACAGTGCTAGAGGTAACCAAGAAAGCCAAGGTCTCTGCCCTTTTATAGAGCTTATCGTCTAGCTGGAGAATCAACGAACCTGTTGTGATGCTCAATTTTATGTGTCAAGTTGGATAGGCTATAGTAGTTTTAATCAAACATTAATCCCGGTGTTGCTTTGAAGGTATTTTGTAGATGTGGTTAACATCTATAATCAGTGGAGTATAAGTAAAGTAAATATGCCTTGACAACGTAGGTGAACCTCATCTAATCAGTTGAAGGCCTTAAGAGAAAAATAAGGTTCCCAGTGGAGAAGAAATTCCATCTCAGGACTACAGCATCAATTCCTTCCTGGTTTCCAGCCTTCTGGCTTGCCCTAAAAATTTTTGACTTGCCAGCCTCCCACAACAATGTGAGTCAATTTTTTAAAATAAATTTCTTTAGGTAGATATATACATATATGTGTGCATGTACATACATATATACATATGTGTGTATGTGTATACACACACAATAAGAAATACACACACAGTCTTCTATTGGTTCTTTCTTTTCTGTAGAACCCTGACTGATACATCTGTAAAAACACTAATAAATATATGATTATAAATTACAATACATGTCATGAAGGGAAAAATTGGCAAAAATGGCATGGAGTACGGGTTGAAGGAGACTTTACTTATGTGGGCAAAGAGTATCTGATGAATTACTTTCTAGGGTGAGACCTGAAGCATAAGAAACTGCTTGCCAGGTGAAAAGCCTTCAGAGATTATGGATTGAATTGTATTCCCATGGAAGTTTATGAGAATACCCAACACCCATGCCAATATGGAATACTTTCATTTTATTGCTAACTCTATGTCAATTTGCTAGGCAAAAGGTGACATTGTGTTGCTTTTTCAAGTTGTTTTTCTGTAATTATTTTTAAGATTAATGTTTTCATATTATATGTCATTTGAATGCTTCTTTGCTTGTACAGTTTTGAATAAGATAGCTTACTAATAGCTCCAAGAACAGTGTCTTATATGTAGATAGCACCGAAGATTAGTGAGGTGGAAGAGACCTAAGGAGTTGCCAGTTCAACCTATGCCCAATGCAAGATTCCTCTGATAGCATACATTACAAGTGTAGCTTCTGCTTGATTAAGCTCAATGACAAATGAGAGAACCATAGACTATCTTGGAATGAATGAACTTTATATATCATTAGATTCATTCATAAATTCATTCATGTCAATAAATTTCTATCAAGATTTATAATAAGAAATAGTCCAGTCTTTTCAAAGATTAGTAACAAAGGGTCATAGAGCTTAACTGACATTACCTTGTTTCTCAGGGGTAAGAGAACAATAAGTTAGGGACAAAAATCAGCTTTCCCTAATACAAATCCACCATAATTTTTATGATTAGGTGATATTTTCCCCCAGAACATTAAGGGAAAAAGAAAAATCCATATCCACCTAAAAGTAGACCTAAAAACACTTATTTTTATAGCCTTATAGCTAAGGTGTTTTGAATTTTCAGTGTTATCTTCTTAAAATTCTCTCAAAGTTGAATGAGAAAATGTAATAGCCTGTTTTCTTATGTTACATATAGAGTCATCTATTAGCACAATTAGCAAATGTACATCTTTAGATTTAATAACATTTTGGATTCTAATCCTTTAACCATAAATGTGACAAATCGAGTTAAAGAATTTGATAACAAAAGGCATGTTCAAAAATAATTATAGAGGAGTTTGTAGAAACATGGCAGCGTGAGAAAAGTTCCCAGATCTCAACCCTTGAAACAACGATGAACTGAACATCTATAACTCAAAAAACAAAACAAAACACTATCTACACATCGGCACATCTGAACATGGGATGTGCACATAAGAGCTACCACAGGTTAGTACACTGGGACTCAGGCAGTGGACATGGGGAAATTAAGAAGCTGCCTCTCCCAGGTCCCGGAGCTCCCTGTAGGAAAGGGGGAAGGGGAGGAGGAGCATTGAGTTCCATGAACAACCCTAAGAGTGCTGTGAGCCCCATGCAACCAGCAGCAGGGCCCACTCATCAGGAAAGAAAGCAGAGAAGCTGGACGGCAGAGAAACAACAGTTGATTTTTACCAGCTGTGGTTGCAAAACAGAAGATGAGTCAGAGTCCCCAACCCTGAAACCCAGAGGGTCCTTTCCCCCATATCCTCTGAGACCAAACACTGCGGAGCCCCAGGGGAATCTGAACAAATGCTAACATAACTGTTGCTAACACTGACAGGGACTGAGACTGAGGGTAGCAAGTGTGATTACACATCTACAAGGGAAAAAATAAGGAATTATTAAGGCATTATTTAAAGCAGGATCCCAAGATGCTTAGATGCCACCTATTGAAAATCAAAAGAAAAAAAGCCTTCTGTTTAACAGGCTCAAGAGATATCTTTATATTAGAAATCTTCTTTTTGGAAAACAAGCAAAATATACTTCCATTAATGCCCAGGCAGAGAAATAGTCCATTAAACACCATGAAAAATGAAGGAAATAAGACATCTCAGAAAACAGAGAAAAATCTTCAGAAATAAGTTTACCAACATAGAAACATGCAACTTAAATGACAGAGAATTCAAAATGGTACAACTGAAAAATCTCAGTGAGTCCCGAAATGAGTCATATCAATAATTTCAGGAATTGAAAAAACAACTAGATGAGCAAAGCAAAGACATCGAAACCCCCAAAAAGAACAGAATAGATCTTCTGGAGATGGGAAACACACTGCAAGAGTTGAAAAATGAAATAGCAAGTTTGGGAAATAGAGTCGACCAAATGGAGAAAAAGATCAGTGATAGCGAAGACAGAAATCTAGGAATAAATCAGAAGGGAGAAGAGAGAAACTGAAGAATTAAAAATAATGAGAGAGAAATTCAAGAACTAGCTGATACCATCAAGAGAGGAAACATGAGAATAACGGGCATTTTCGAAGGCGAGGAAAAGAAGCAGGGACAAGAAAGCATTTTCAGACAAATAGCTGACAAGAATTTCTCAAATCTAAGGAATGAGCTGGAGTTTGGAATTCAAGAAGTCAACAAAACACCCAATTATTTCAACCCAAAAAGACCTTCTCCAACAAATATTGTATTATGATTATCAAAAATAAACGACAAAGACAGAATTCTCAGGGTAGCCAGGGAAAAGACAACAGTAAAGAATAATGGATAATCCATTAGATTATCATCAGACTTCTCAGAACAGACTTTAAAAATCAGAAAATATTTAAATATAAAGTGAAAGAACTACCAGCCTAGAATAATGTATCCAGCTAAGCTCCCCTTTAGATACAAAAGAGAAATAAAGATCTTTCCAGACATAGAAAAATAGAGTAAATTCTCCACTATGAGGCCTGCACTACAAGAAATACTGAGAGGGGCCAGCTAACCTAAAACAAAATTAGAAATAAAGATTGCATAATTCGAATAAGGTGATAATAAGGTAAATAGGGGCAGAGGAGTGCAAACATTACTAAGAACAGGGCATTATAAGGATAAACAATAAGAAGAGTATGGAAATTTAAACGGTTATCAAAGAACTTACTAAAAGTAAAAGTCCAGGACCAGATGGCTTCACCAGTGAAGACTACCAAACATTCAAAGATTTAATACCTAGTCTCTTCAAACTCTTCCAAAAATTCGAAGAGGAGGCAATACTTCTCAACTCAATATATGAGGCTAATATTACCCTTTAATAAAACCTAGTAAAGTTAACACACAGAAAAGGAAACTACAGACCAATATTTCTCATGAACACAGAGGCAAAAATTCTAAATAAGATACAAGCAAACCGAATACAGCAACATATTATAAAGGTTATACAGCACGATCAAGTGGGCTTCATCCCAAAGACACAAAGATGGTTCAACATACGCAAATCAATTAATATGATACACCACATAAACATATTAAAAAATAGCAATCATATAATCATATCAATAGATGCCAAAAAAGCCTTTGGCAAGATACAGCATACATTTATGATCAAAACACTCCACAAAATTGGTATAGAAAAAAAGTACCTTGATATAATAAAAGTCGTCTATGATAAATACTTAGCCAACATTATACTTAATAATGAAAAACTAAAAACCTTCCCTCTAAGATCAGAAACAAGGCAAGACTGTCGACTATCACTACTGATATTCAGTATAACATTGGAGGTTCTAGAGAGTGCAATCAGGCAAGAGAAAGATACGAAAGGCATCCAAATAAAAAACGAAGAAGTCAAACTGTTACTATTTGAGCATGACATGATTCTCTATATAGAAAACCCTAAAGACTCCACAAGAACACTACGAGAAACAAAAAACAAATACAGTAAAATTTCTAGATGCAAAATCAAGGTTCAAATATCCATAGCATTCCTATACTCTAATAATGAATTATCAAAAAAGAAGTAAAAAAAAGTAATTCCTTCTGCAATTACTACAAAAAGAATAAAATACCTGGGAATAAAATTAACGAAACATATGAAGGACCTATATAATGAAAACTATAAGACCCTATTAAAAGAAATCAAAGAAGATACAAAGAAATGGAAAGATATCCTGTTTTTTGGATTGGAAGAAGCAACATAGCTAAAATGGCCATATTACCTAAACATTATAGAGATTTGTTGCAGCGACGGTTAGGAAGAAGAGTTGGAGTCTGGAAATGCTTTTACTAACATGGATAAGGGAGAGGGGATGAATGGCAATGCTAGCATCCCCCACCCCGTCCCCATGCCTTTTATTAAGTTCTACAATAATGCTGGCTTTGTAATTAAGCAATTGTTACTCTAAGGTCAGTAGATATTAGCTGGATGCAAACTACAGCTAGCTCCCAGATCCGGTCTCAAAGCCACCTTCGTGTTCTCAGCTATCTCCTCTTAAGTATCTTTTCTTGTTCTAGTCACTGTGTTATCCTTGTCCCTAGAGCAAGATGTCCCAGAATAGGTGAGGCGTGTGCGCCCTCCCTGCAATGCATCCTTGTGTGCAAGTCCACATGTATTAGGTCAGGTGTGTGCACCTTCCCTGCAATGTGTCCTTGTGTGAGTCCACATGTGCTTCTGATGATGGTGTTGCTCCAAGCACTAGGCATCCCGCCAGAATTACAGGCGTTTCTCACAATAAGATTTAATGAAATACCCTTCAAAATTCCATCAGCATTTTTCAAGGAAATAGAACGAAAAATCATCAGATTTGTATGGAAACACAGAAGACCCTGAATTTCCAAAGGCATCCTAACAAAAAAGAATGAGGCTGGAGGCATCACTCTGCCCTACTTCGAATTATACTACAAAGTGACAGTAATCAAACTGCATGGTACTGGCAGCAGAACAGATACATGGAGCAGAATTGACAGTCCAGAAGTAAATCCATATTTATATGGGCAAATAATTATTGACAAAAAAGCCAAAAACATACAGTGTAGAAGAAAAGCATCTTCAATAAATGGTGCTGAGAGAACTGGAAGGCCACCTGCAAAAGAATGAAACTAGACTGTTGTCTATTACTACACACCAAAGTTAACTGAAAATGGATTAAGGTCTTGAATATCAGACCTGAAACAATAAAATGCATAGAAGAAAATATTGAAACTAAACTCAAGGACCTTAGACATAAAGAGGATTTTATGAATTTGACCTCAAAGTCAAGGGAAATGAAAGCAAAAATAAATGAATGGGCCTACATTAAAATAGAAAGGATCTCCTCAGCAAAAGAAACTGACAACAAGGAAGAGAGACAACCATCTGAAGGGGAAAATATATTTGCAAGCAAGGCCTCCGACAAGGGCCTAATAATCAAAATATACAAAGAACTCATATGACTCAATGACAATGAAAAAACAAACAATCTGATCAAAAATTGAGCAGAGGACTTGAATAGACACTCCTCCCTAGAAGACATACAAATTGCCAACAAATATTCGAAAAGATGCTCAATATCGCTAGCTATTAGTGAAATTCAAATCAAAACCACAATGAGATACCATTTCACACCTGTTAGAATAACTATAATCAATAGGACAAGTAATAACAAATGTTGTAGAGGATGCAGAGAAAAAGGAACCCTCATACACTGCTGGTGGGCCTGTAAATTGGTATAGCCACCATGGCAAACAATATGGAGGTACCTTAAAAAACTAAGAATTGATCTACCATATGATCCAGCAAATCTTCTACTGGGTATTTACCCCCAAAGACTTGAAAACTGATATCCAAAGAGATCTTTGCACTCCGATGTTCATGGCATCATTATTCACGGTGGCGAGCACATGTAAGATACCAACGTGATTGGTTAATGAAGCTGTGGTACATATATACAATAGAATATTACTCAGCCATAAGAAGAGATCAAATACTGCCATTTGCAACAACCTGGATGGTCCTCGAGATAATCATGCTAAGTGAAATAAGCCAGACAGAAAAAGTTGAGTACCACATGATATCACTTATATGTGGGATATAAACCTAAAAGGAACAAATGAATAAGACAAACAAACATAGACTCATGGACATGGACAATGAATTAGTGGTTACAAGAGAGTAGGGTGTGGGGGAGGAAGGGGGATGTAGACAGGGTAAAGGGGTCACATGTAAGGGGTACAGGGAAGGTGAAGTGGGTGAGGGAGATCAAATATATTGTAGCTGAAAGAAACTGTATTTTGGATGCTAAACACACAATAGAATATACAGATGTCAAATTATAATGTACACCTGAAAATTACATAGTTGTATTAACTAATGTACCCCAATAAACTTAATAAAATAAAAATAAATAAATAAAATTAATGAAGGAGGAAAATAAAATAAAATAAAACATATAAAAATTATAAACAAAATGTTTAAAATTAAAGGTATCAGTGGATCAAAGAATATAATATGACCAAGTAAGATTTGTTTCCAGAATGCAAAAACTAGTAAACTTCAGCAAAATCTATCAACAAACTAAGAGACAAAAGCATAATTAAAGCAGCAAAGGTATTTAAAATTTTTAGCATTCATTTCTCATTAAAAACAAACACTACAAGTAAAATGGAAATGTCATGAAGCTATATGATAAAGACTAACAAAACGCAATGATAAATAATTTGTAAATATGAGTAAAGAGTATATGGCTGTGCCTTATGCTATTCTTGCAAACTTTCTAAAAGTTTAAAATTATATCAAAATAAAGAGCTCAAGTTCAAAAATAATCAAACATTAAAAAAATAGTTGGGTGAGATGCAATGGAGTGCCCAGAAAATATTTATAATTATTTAGTACCTATCAAAACTAATATTAATTCAGAAGCGAATATCTAATAACAGATCCTGGCACAATTAGTTATTAATTTGATATTAAACAATATTGATTCCCAATGTCATATCATAATCCAAAATACATTTCAGATTAATCAAGATCTTGTGTGAAAGAAAAAAAAGGAGAAACATGGTCAAGGTGGCACAGATGGTAAATGCTGTCCTTGCCTCCTCTCATAACCAAATAAAAATTACAACTACACTACAGAATAACCATCATTAAGAATAGTCTAAAGTCTCACTGAATAGAAGTTCTATAACTAAGAATATACAGAGAAAGCCACCTCAAGACTTGGTAGGAGAGTGGAGATACAGATTGAGCTGGTTTCATATCCGTGTAAAGCATTTAAAAATCAGGATGGGGATTTTTGCACTCTGGGGATGATGGAGGGAGAGGTGAACTAAGATTTCATTTTCAAGATAAAAAGTCCTTTAGGCTCAACTTTAATTTTACCTAGCACTCCACAAGCATGTGTCAACCCACCATCTTCCCATACAAATTGTTCAAAAATCAACCTGTGAGTGAAACGTTTAAAGAATGGTTAAGGAAAACTAGATCTTTATTCAATTCCTGATATAGTGTGGTAAAATGTCTTAATGTAGAGAATGATTAAAATGATCAGAACTTTTCAGACAAACCAGCATCTTCAACAGAAGAAAACTGTTTGGAATTTCAAGAAAATTTTAAACACATAGTAAATTTGAAGAAAGTACGTATCTGAAAAATACCTTCAAGAATATCAATGCAAGTGAATCTAAATCATGTGATACTGGGTCTTGCCATGATTTCCATAATGACTATGTGAATGAGAAACTTCCCAAACAAAGATTAAATGAAGAAAAAGAAAAATTGATGAAGTAGATTCATGAGAAAGAAGCCCTTCTTCAGAGGCTAAAACTAGTCAAAATGTATAGATCAAAGAATGACCTGTCCCAGTTACATTTGTTAATAAAGATGTGGAGAAGCTGTAGCCAGCTGTTGCTTTGCGAGTTGCAGTCAGCTATGTTGGAGGAGAATAAGAAACTCATCCTTACTCAGTTGATAGACTACTATGGGTTAGATGATAAATCGCTACTATATTACAGACATGAAGAAGAATTTATAGGTGTTTAATTCATACTTTTTTTCTCCAGAATGTCTTTGAGAATGACAACTGAAAAGTTACTTATACATTTTAAGGGGGAAATGGAAACCATTAGGGCTTACAGAAAGGTAAGCCTTAATGAACATCAATTTAGGGTACTCTTGATGAACATCAATTTAGGGTACTCTCTTATATAAATATAAACTAAGTTTTAAAATAAAAATTTGGTATTTAAAAAAATTTAATCATGTTTTAAAAACTAATTTGGACAGTTTTGAAAGTCACTTGTAATACAGTTTTGTTTATTGTGGTAAAAAATAAAGGTTTAATGTTAAAAAATAGTCCAATTTGGTGAATGTCCAAACCTAAACTGGTCAAAGAATGTTTGCCTCTGTCCTAAGTTTATGAACCTGGTTTCCATCCATTTTCCACATAATTCCATATGGATGATTGAGTAGGTAATTAAACTTATATGTCCAAAACTTTAAAAAAAAATTAGGAGAGATGTCTCAGCTGTGGAGGTTCCCCCTGAGGAGTGAGGGGTCCTAGCCTCATAGCGGTCTCCCCAGTCCAGAGTTCCAGTACTGGGAAGAGAGGTTCCCACAATTTCTGGCTGTGAAAACCAGCAGAGATTGTGGCTGAATGAGACAGAAGGCTGTGGGAATCCCAGGCACTCCTCTTAAAGGGCCCACACATGAAATTACTCACTGATGAACTCACTCTCTCTGAGCTCCAATGCAGGGACAGCACTTCAAAATGCCCCAGGACATATGGGGAGGAATTGAATTGTCTAGCTTTAAGGTGAAGGCTGGAGAGGCAGATTTCCCTTAGATAGATGTGTTGGCAGAATCCATTCGTCCTTTCTTGAGGCCTAACCTTTCCCAGCATGTAGATACAGGTGGCCACCATATCTGAGACTCTAACAATTTGGCTAACACTTTGCCTACCACTGGTGATTCCCTGAGACCCTGCTCCACCCAACTTGCAAGCCCAACCAAGATTTTTCAGTGGCTTTTTCATACAAACAGCCTGTCTTGGCTCATGCTGTGGACTTTCCTAAAATCTCTCAAAAGTTCACAAACCCCAAATAAGTAGAGTATCTGACCTCAGTGTGGCTCATACGTCTTGCTGAGCAGCAACATGCTAGGCACTAGCGGCAGCCAGCCTCATTGCAGCTTGGTCTCTCCAAGGCACCTCCAACACCAGACAAGTGGCAACTATCTACAGATCACTTTGTAGCTTATACCAAGTGACTCTGGTCAGGGTATAGGCAGAGCTGATCTTGACCTGTAACAGAGCTCCTTCCAAGAAGCCCCCAAACCAACACACGGAGTGGCCAGTTTCAAACACCAGAGCACCACTCAACCACCTCCACAAAAGACACCAAAAGGGCAGACTAGGAAGGCACCAGACTCCACCTCCTCCACTGTAGTCACAGCCAGTTCTCACAACCAATTAACCTGAGGGTTAATCCCTCTAATTGACATGCAAACAACAACCAAGTCTCAGCTACAACAGGAAAGTACATACAATCCACACAAGGAAACACCTGGATCACCTGGCTTAGGGGAACAGGGAGACAGCACTCCTGGGCCTCATGTAAAACCTACTACATAAGGCCACTCTACTAAGACTGGGAGACATAGCAACCCTACCTAATATGTAGAAACAAAAACAGGGAGGCGGCCAAAATGATACAAAAAAACATGTCCCAAATGAAAGAAGAGAACAAAGCTCCAGAAAAAAAACTAAACTAAATGACAACAAGCAATCAATGATTTCAGTAAGAACTTTAACAAAGAGATAGGAAACATAAAAAAAAAAAAAAACGAGAAATCAAAAATATGTTAGAGTGAATGAACAGATTAGATGAAGCAGGCAATCAAGTCAGCAATTTGGAAGAAAAGGTAGAAAAAAACACCAAGAAGAGCAAAAAGAAAAAATAATTCTAAATAAATAGGTAGATGATAGATAGATAGATAGATAGATAGATAGATAGATAGATAGATAGATAGATAGATAGATAGACAGACAGACAGACTGGAGAAGGAGATCCTGGAGAACACCCCTCAGTGGGGGGGGGGGCAGGGCGGCCATGGGCGGAGCATCTCCGCTCCACGCCAGCCACCTGTAGAGGCGGCCGCCGCACTTACTGCTCCTGGGGCCCTTCTGTCGTGCCAGCTGTGGCAGGTGCCTGATTCCTCCCCCACAGCCCAGTACCTGCTTACCAGGCCGATGGCTGGTGTCCCTTGGAGCTGGACTGCTGGCTCTCATTTCCCCCGTGGGGCATGCTTGGAGCACCGCGGCCACGGTGTGTGGCTGGAGGCGACAGCCTCCGTAGAATGCCTTCTGGCCACGCCCATTTCCGGAGGTCGGACACCAGCTGTGGTCAGTGCGGATAGTACTGGGCAGCTGCTTGCTCCTTCCTGCCGCTCTGGCCGTTCCTGTCTGTTCCCTGCTGGTCCACCTGGAAGTGAGTCTGATCGTCTTTTCCCTCAGTGTCAGAACCTGCACGACTCGGAGCACCTGACGTGGCTCGTCGTGAACCACATTCAGGACCTGGTTGCCCTGTTGCATGAGCCTCCCATGCAGGACTTCATCAGCGCCGTCCACCCCAACTCTGCCGCCAGTGGCCTCTTCATCCAGGCCATCCAGTCTCGCTGCGAAGACCTGTCACCCGTAAGTGTCCCGCTGCCAGCGGCTGTCAGGCAGCTCGCTCTGCGGAGAGGTAGAGCCCTGAGGTTTTTAACCGCTGGTTTCCAGTTAGCAAATACTCTTTCCTTCTGTCGATGCCAGCCCACCACCCTGAAGGAAACGCTTCAGTGCCTGGAGGGGATCCACCTCAGCCAGTCGGGCGCCGTGCTAACGCTGTACGTGGACAAGCTTTTGCGTACTCTGTTCTGCGTGCTGGCTCGCATGGTTGACACCCTTGCTTGTCGCCGGGTAGAAATGCTTTTGGCTGCAAATTTACAGGTACTGAAAAAAACACTGATACTGATTTTTATTGAAAACTTAGCAAAGCAAGCCAAATAATTGGCTGCATTTTTCCTCCATGGCGTAGTCTCTGTGTGGGCACTAAGAGAAACATGTCCAGTGCGTATAAACGGGTCATTGCTCGTGTGTCCAGGACGGGGACTTGTTCCCTCGTCCGATCTGCCTTTGCCGCTATAGGCCGTACACGTCTGTTTATCCTTTGTGAATGAGTGCGGGGTTATTTCATGCGTTACCAATCTCCTGGTGTGCTCTTGTTTACTTTAGAGCAGCATGGCCCAGCTGCCCGTGGAAGAACCCAACAGAATCCAGGAGTACCTTCAGAGCAGCAGCCTGGCCCAGAGGTAATGCTGGAACCTGCCTTCCTTGGTTTTGGAGGTGAAGACTTAGATTCATAAAGGAATAAGCTCACAGGACGAGAGGTCAATGTGCGTTAGAGATGGCTTTACAGCAGAGGGCCTTCCAGAACGCCTTTCTACATTAAAAAAATCGGATCTCACTTTATAAAAAGTCACCACTGGCTGGCAGAGTCACTTGTGCTGCATTAGGTGGAGCTGTGCTCGTTCTCCTGCTGGCCGTGAGAGGAGCAGCGTGTCCTCACTGTGCCACTGTTCACCATCCTGTGAAGAACGGGAGCATGAAGTATCAGCTTATCTCAGCGGGATCAAAGCGTAGACTCTAACTGCTAAGTGAGAGTTGGCAGATATGAAAAATGTTACTGATTTTTGGCATGTAAAAGTTAGGTCCACATCTTGTTAAATTTTGTTTCTTTATAGGTATTTATTGCCTAATTTTATTTGCAAAGTCTTCAGAGACCTTTATCAGAAATTGTGACATCTGTTCTATATTTCCATGACTACAAAGTAAATGGAGACGCTTTTACCCTTTTTCGTCCACAGGGGCGGACGGGGGATGGTGGTGGCACGTGTGAGAAAAAATATAATTACATGCTGTGACTTCAGCTTTAATTGGGAAAGGGTGCTGTTTGGAGGGCAGGCCCTGTTGGAGTGATTTCTCAGCCTGGCCGAGTCATGCTGTTATTTGCATTATGGAGCTGTCACTCTCGTAGCACATGGTGGGAGGTCGCACTATTATATTGCTTGACCCCAGGCTCAGTATTCAGCCCAGACGCAGAAGGTTATAACATCTTGTACCAGATGCAGAGATTCTTTTATGAAATGACTTATACCATAAGTTGGTATAAGTTCTGTCTCGTTGGAGGATTAAGCGGGAGATGTTTTTGCACTTAGATCTTAGAATAGATGATCTTCTTTGCATTTCCAAAGAATGCTTTTATTGGTTGCTGTTCTGCATGTTGCCTGTTGTAGTGTTTGAGTGTAAATGGAATTTCTGGAAAGTCTTTATGGGGCGTGAACAGTGGTTGTGAGAGGTGAGCTGGGGCCTGCACCACTCTGTGGCCTGTCCACGTGTCAGTGAGGAAGAGCTCCGCAGGGGGCGCCAGTCACGGCCCCCCTCGCTGTCAGAAGCCGCCTGCTCTTCCTCCTGTGAGGCTGGGCCCTAACTGTCCACGTGTGATTGGATTCCAGACACCAGAGGCTCTATTCGCTCCTGGACAGGCTTCGTCTTGCCACTGCACCAGGGTCTCCTGGCCCCTCTCCTCCAGTCACGTCCCATCCACTGGATGGGGACAGCTCCTTGGCCCTGGAGACAGTGAGTCCAGACAAAGTAAGTGTCTAGCGTGTCTGTGTATAACACAGGGGCCCGGCAGGTCAGCGAGCACCTCGGTCTGCCTGAAGCAGATCCAGAGAATGCAGCCGGGTACCTCAGGTGGCAGAACAGTGTCGTGCTTGGCGCAGCCCCAGAGGGCTCCTGGCCTGCTCTTTCCCTGTTGGCGATGGCCAGAGTCACATCACAGACAGGAGGCCTGAGGGCCATCCCAGGGGGTTAGCAGGGAGCGCGTGGTGAGAAACAGTGCTAACTAGGGGCTCTCATGGTGGGGCGGGGATGTCAGGGCAACTGGCGAGGAATCAGTGTTAGGGGGCCCATAGCCTTCAGGTCCATGCCCACTTGGCCTGGCTCCTCCTCCTTACATGTGCTGAGCTCCTGCATACTGACTCCCCACAAGGACTCACCTCTTACACCTCAGAGCTGGGGGCCAATGGGGCCCTTGGTACTCTACTTTCCTGGAGAGAGTTCAGTTTAAACATGAACTTGGATTCCAGAAGCCAACAGTCCAGGCATAGAGTAGCGTAAGTTCATTGTTGGCCCTGGAGAGAGAGGGGCAGAGCAGCCACCCCAACAGGAGGTGACGGGTGCTGTGCCAGACAAGGGACAGACAGGGTGAGGGCATAGAGAGGGGGACCTGCCACCCTTTGTACTGTAACCGAACTCGGAGGATGGTGAGACACTCGACAGGTGAAGGAGGGAAGGGGCAGGTGTCCCGACAGCCCCAGCAAGTTCAGAGAGCCTTCGTAGCAGTTCCTGGGGTGTGATGAGCGGTGCGCATGCCTGGTCGGAGTCCAGCCCTGCCAGACTGTACGCAGAGCTAGGGAGGCCACCGGTCCTCGGTCTGGTACCGTACGTTGCCAGGTAGTGGAGAAGGACACATCACACTCCCAGTGGACTCGAAGGCCCTCAGAAGCCTGCCCCAGCGCAAGCCATCGTCTGCCCTTCCCTCCTTCCAGGACTAGTACGTCCGCCTCGTCAGATCCCAGTGCTGGACCAGGTCAAACTCCGTGCTGCTGGAGGGGGCAGAGCTGGTGGATTGGCTCCCCCCGGAGGACATGGGCGCATTCATGACGAACCCAGTATGGTGGGAGTGCGGGGTGCTGGGGGCTCCCCACCTTTCCCCCATTACCTACGCATGTTGATTTCTTTTGTCCTTACGCAACCTACGTAGGGTGTGTGCCTCTCACGCAGCTGCCTTAGTGGCAGGGTCCAGTCCAGGCAGCACAGGGCATAGTTCAGTCACATGATAGTCCAGGAGGCAAATTGTGTTTAATTCAGCTTTTTATGCATGTGAAAAAAATTGATTCCTTAGTTACAGTTCTAATTGCTCGTTCTCGTGGGCCTGAGGAGAGGTGCTGGAATGTGCCAGAGAACGTGATTTAACACTCTTCCACGGCACTCTGGAAATTGATCTTCAGCTAGCCCCGGCCTAGCTGTTGTGAGGGCCGCACCCCTCACTTTATGTATTGAGGCCCCTCCCCCCACTACCTGTGGTGGGGTCTCTCGCTTCCTCACTAGGTGTCATGAGCTCCCCCATCCCCACTCCCGATGTCAGGCGAAGCTTCCGTGGCCTTGTCCGTAGCTCTCAGGCAAATCCTGTGAGGAATGGAGCTCCCACTTTTCTGTGTTGTCCAGCCACAGCCTGAACGGGTTCCTTCTTAGACCCACTGGGATGAGCAGCCAACTAAACTTTTAGGTTTTTATCACCATCTTGATATGTATCAAGCAGGAAAGAAAAAGCCACAGGGACCTGTGGTTTGACATGGTGGCTGCGGGGGAGGGGCGGGGCAGCAAAGGCTGGGCCAGGTGTGGCTGGAAAGAGGCTCAGGGAAGGCCACACAGCAGTGCGTTCCTAAGTGCTGGTTCTCTGTCCGGTTAAAGTGAGTGCTCCGTTGAGAAAAGCAGGAGAATTGGTCCAAAATCAGTTTGCTAAAATCATCTTAAGATCCATTCAATGAAAGTTGGTTTGTTTAATGACCAATTAATTGAATTTTCCAAATTCGGTAATTAGACTTCTAATGACATTTAAAAGTTTCGGCTATAACAAAAAGGTTCAGTTTTGATCATTGATGATGACATATACTTTTCTGAGTATTAACTAAATGAAGATTGGCTTTCTACCTGAAAATTAGCCAAAAAAAAAATCCCTGAATGGTTTAAAAAGTTGGCCAAATACAATACAAATCAATATGTCATATGAAATACTATTTTTCCACCTAAAATTGCATCATTTACGTGGTACTTGGATATATTTGAGCTGCTTTTGAACCTGGCTTATCTTTCTTAAGCTTCGGGAATGTCAGGTATTTCACTTATTTCTTGGATAGCATATCAGCTCCGTTTCGTATTTTTATCAAAATTTTGTCATACTAAAATTTTTATTTCAAGCGAATCTGAAGACATAAAAAAATTAAAATATTTCTTTGAAATTAAAACACCAAAAAGGAACCAGAAATATACTTCACTACGTGTGTTTAATGGAGTTGTTTATTTCTGACAGAAGCAGAATATTCTTAATTTTTTTTACAGCATAAAAATTCATGTTGTGTTAGAAATGTTTGCATTGACCTTCCTTCTGCTGCATTTTTCTCGCCTCGTTGAAAGCTTGTGCGTGTTGATGCCCCAGGAGTTCAACGAGAGCCTGTTGGCCCCGTGCCTGGGTCTGGGCATGCGGGAAATTTCCGGAGGCCAGAAGAATCCCCTCTTTGAAGCCGCTCGCGTGGCGAATCTAGACCATGTGACCAGCGTGGTTCAGCAGCTGCCTGCTGTCCATCAAGTGCTCCAGCCCTTCCTGCCTGCGGAGCCCACCACCTACTGGAGCAAGTTGAGCGATCTGTTTGGTAATTAAAACAAAAACATCTCCCATTTTTAAAAAATGCTGCAGAGCCAGTACCGCGCTGTGCACTGAGCAAGCATACAACAAATGCTGTTGCTCTGATTGATGGAGAACATTTACTGAGGTCACTGAGAAATGGCCTTGGGGTCCCTAGCTCTGCATGTCTCCGGTATGTGTGCCGCCAAACACAGCCCAGGCTCCGAGCCTGCAGAGCACGCACAGGTCGGTGAGTGCACACATGTGCTTCCGAGGGGCGGGGCCCTGACTCCCGTCAGACTCTTAGGAAGGGGCCCGGCCTCCTTCCAGAGGCCACGAGCCTCCGCTCGAGTCCCATCGTCTCACAGAGGTCTCCGTTCCAGGTGACGCTGCGTGGTACTGCAAGCTGACCACACTGGCCCAGGCCCTGGCCCAGTACCTGCTGGTGTTCCCCAAGCTGACCGGCCACCTGCGCCTTCCTCCTGAGAAGGAGAGGGACACTGTGAAGTTCGTGGTCACGACCCTTGAGGTAATGGGCAGCTTGAACTTGGCATTTCTGTGTGCAGGACGAGGTGCTTCCTGTGCGTCACCTTACTCAGGTCTCACTACATCCAAGAGGTGGACCATTGTTCCCATACTGCAGATGAGGGGGGCTGGGGCCTGCGCAGTTCTGTGAACTGCCCGGGTTCCCCTAGCCAAGGGGTAGCTGCCCTGGCATTCGAACCCCGGCTGGCTGGCTGCAGAACCCAGGCTTACATTCGGCCTCCGTGACCACAACAGAGGCCAGGCCAGGAGGGTGTGGGCGCTGAGGGACAAGGGCGGCCAGATCGAGGCGGGCATTCTGGCGCGGGGCCCTGGGCACTGCGGGGAGTGGGCGGTCAGGACCAAACGGAAGGCAGTGGTGGTGGCGTCCCGTCCCCCTGTGAGGGCAGGGTTGTCAAGGCCTGCCGGCCTCTCGAGTCTCAGCCAGTTCCCTTCCAGCCAGGAGCTGTCCTCCTCCTGACAGACCCATGACAGGAGGGAAGCGTGGGTCCAAGCCCCTAACGCGGACCTTCCCCTTCAGGCGCTGTCATCATGTGTGATCCATGAGCGCGTCCCGCTGAGTCTGGACCTCCAGGCCGGCCTCGACTGCTGCTGCCTGGCTCTGCAGCTGCCCGGCCTCTGGAGCGTGCTGTCCTCGCCGGAGATGGTGACCCATGCCTACTCCCTCATCCACTGCGTCCGCTTCATCCTGGAAGCCAGTGAGTCCAAGACCTCGGTGGGCTTCTGTCCTTTGTCATTTGAACTAGTGATCGGCTCCGCAGATCTAGTCAGAGACCTTTCTTTTGTGCCACTTGTTTGCCAGGTGCTCAGTTAGGACTTGGGATGAAAAGGTGGATAAAAATGCCTTCACCTTAGGACCTTGGTGTCTACACTAGGATTTAACTTGAATTTACGTTTGTGGCCATTTTGTTTAGAGTTTAGAGTCCTAGCTTTCATAAAAAAATAGTTTTAATTTTATGACTCTGAATTCTAGTCCTAGTTGACTGTTTTCATGCTTTTATTCCTAAATGATTATAAGATTAATGAGATTACATTTAAAAGATTACTTGTTTTTGGTTGTAATCAAAATGCTTATTTCTAGACTGTATTGTAATACTAATAAATTGTAAAGTAAAAGTGAGTTATTCTTTTCAAGGGACAGTGTCCTCAACAAGGATTGTTAGCCAATTTTTTTTTAATTAGACATTGTAGTTTACATGTTGAGGGTTTTTTGAAGTTTCATTGTTTAAATCGCTTTCGTCTGTGCGTTGTGGTCAGCTTGGAAACGATCCAGGGAGTCATTTTTCAAAGCCAAGCTTGGGGTTGTGGGGGTGCTCTTAGCAGCAGTGAACCATGAGCCACTTGGGAAAACCGCCAGGGTTGGAGGTGGCACCAGGGGATATGGGAGCACCTGGCAGTCCGAACGGCAAAGCCCAGCTCCTCGTGCATTTCAGGTCGACCCAGACGCCGATGCCCAAGTTGGCTGTTGAAAATTGACTCTTAGGATATCTGGGCCTCGTTTGACCCAGTCTGCCACTTCAAAACGTTATGAGGCATAAATGTGAAAATGCAAATAAAAAGGAATGGTCAATGTGTTTGGAATTTGTCTGTTCTGTTCTGATTTTAGTCGTGGTGCAGCCTGGGGACCAGCTGCTCAGTCCAAAAAGACGGACAGACACCCCGAAGGCTGTCAGAGAGGACAGGGTGGACTCGCCCATGCAAAGTAAGTCTCAAGACCCGTTTTCTCACCTGTTTCTTCGGGGCTTGAATGTCACTCACGGAAGAGACGTTTAAAGTGGTGAATGCGGGCTCTTGAAAGCTGACTTCACTGTGTCCTGTTGCTCATCCCCAAATCGAAGGGTGATTTGGGGACATTGCCAGGCACTGCTCTTTCCTCCATCTGCACCTCTGGCCCCTGCATCTGGCTCACTTCAGCGCCCCCCCCCCAGACTTAGAGGGGACGTCATGCTCCTAGGGAGGCCCTCCTCTCTTCTAGCCTGGCAGCTTCGCCCATCTGTCACCTCAGACTCTGGCCTTTTGGGGGCAGGAAGTGTGTCTTCCTTCTGTTTTCACTACCGTAAACAATCGAGAAATGTTTGTTGAGTAACGAATGAACAGACAAATCCTAAGGGACTTGAAGCCGGAAGGAACAGCCCGTGAGTATTAGGCAACCCGAGTGTCAGCCATCTATTTTGGTGGCTTTTTAAGTGAAATTCCTGCTCTTCCTAGGAAAACAAAAAGTCCACATGCCATTCATTTAGACCAGTTCTAGCGGCAAGCAGGACCTCGGCTCTGCACGTGCTTTCTCCTGGTTCAGGTGTCATTCTCTGAAGATGGTGGTGAAGGAGGGTGGGAGGAAGGCTTGGCTGGTGATTCCTTGTCACCAGGGTCCCCAGGTTCTGGGGTCAGGCGGCTCTGAGCTGTGTGTCCTTGGGCAACTCATACTTGGCATGCTGGAGTCCTGTCCGGGCACCTCCAGCTTAAGAAACATGCCTTTTCATCACAAGTATGTGAATACTTCCTATCGATTGTTTTTTTTTCTTTTTGCCAGCTTTTGTGCAGCTCCAGGTTTTCCTGTTGTTAGTAGTAAACGTAGTTTTCCTTCCTGTTACCTGCTCAAGGTTTCATAGCTGCGTAGCCACCCAGAGGCAGTGGCATTTCCTTATACAGCCGAGCTCTCCTCTCTGCTTATCACAAAACTGTGCTGCTGTCAGCCTCCCTTTGTGATTTCATGGTTTCTCGTTGACACCTGAGAGGCGTGCAGACTCACCAACTGACTGAGGGGCATTAGCAGGGTGTTGCCCCTGCGCTCCTGCAGGGTGGATGCGAGAAGTGCCAGCCTTGCAGAGCCGGCCCGGGGGAGGGGCTTCACTGCGCAGAGCGCCCACCAGGGCCGGCTTGTGGTGGGCCCTCGGCAGACGCTCCCACAATTTCGGGTGTCACCTGAATTCCCACTGCTGTGAAGGTGGCTCTGGCGTATCCAGGGTTTGAGCCAGAGTGGGCGGGCCACCAGCTGTAGCGCATGTGTGTGTGTGTGTGGCTTCAAGCCGCTGTGCTCACCCTACACACCCTGCTGAGGCCAGTTCGCGTCCTCCTGGCCAGAAGGAGCAGCTTGCCTTGCTCGTCACCCTCACAGGGCAATACCTCTCAACGCCTGTCCAGGACCCTACTAAGGTCAGCCTCGTGTCTCTTGGCTTGGGTGTGACTCCCCAGGCCTGATAAGAGTTCCTTCTCTAGACAAGGAAGTTGCCTGCCGAATCTCACGGACCGTGGGAAACATCCATCCACAGCCCTGAACATTTATCAACTCCACGGCTGATTTGGGGGTGCATACTTGATGCCAGGCGCAAGGTGAATCAGAAGCAGACCCTGCTCAGGGTGCCGGCATCTTCCCTCAGGGCAGGGTTTCCTCCCGCCCCGGGTGTTCTGGGCACCGGTCTTGGGAAACTGAACCGGGGATGACAGCGCGGACCTGCGAGTGCCAGCATCAGGACAGACACCAGGTCCTGGGAGAACCAGAGCCAGCATGCAGGGACAGGCTGCACGATCGCTCCCAGCTGTTAGCCAGCCACAGCCGCTGTGCAGGGAGGGTGGGCAGGGGACAAGGCCAAGAGGGTGGCAAAAGTCCTGGCTGACGTGAAGGGACTGCACGCATGGTTAGACAGACGAGGAGGGGGTAAAATCGGAACTTCAGTGACCAGCCAGAGGCCAGGCGTCCCTTTTCTGGCTGAAGCTGCTGGTGGCGGTGCGTGCCCTGCCCTGGGCGGTTCGGGGTGTGTTCCGACGCTGCAGCCCTCTCTTCACCACGGTGTGTGTTTAGGTCCCGAGTATGTTACAGCGGCCTGTGGGATGGTGGCGGAGATGGTGGAGTCCCTGCTGTCCGTGCTGTCCTTGGGCCACAGGAGGAACAGCGGCATGCCTGCCTTCCTCACGGCGGCGCTCAGGAATACTCAGGAATATCGTGGTCAGCCTGGCCTGCTTACCCCTCGTCAACAGCTACACGCGGGTCCCCCTGCTGGTGAGTCTGGCCGTTCCTCTGCAGAGACCAAAATGAGAGGGGCACAGGCAGCCCTCGCCTGGCCTGGGCGTCCCGGGGGGACCGGGCCCTGACTGTGCGGCCACCACCTCGCGGTGGCAGGGCGCCGTGCGCCGCCCCCTCTGGTTTCCTTCGGCATGCTGTGCAGCCCCGTTTCTGAGTCAGCAGAAATGCTAGCTTCTCTAAAACGGGTGGAGCATCATGTCAGGAAACGAGGTGTCATCTCCCAGCAGCAGACGCTTAGCATCTGACGCGATGCCGGAGCCGCAGGCAAGCGCGGCGATGGTGGGGCAGCGATGACCCTCCAGTGGGTGTTTCCCTCTCATTGGTGGCCCCTTGGGAGCTCCTTCAGGTGCTTTGGACCAGCAGCCTTTTCATTACTTCTGGAGTCGTCTTCAGAGTTGGTTTCAGATCGTCAGTGTTGGTAAGGACTCTTGTTTGAGACCACGGGTCACTGTGAGTAGAGTAGAGTCAGCAGGGGCTGGGCCACGTGCCCAGGAAGTTGCTGAAATAAGGATGGGGTGATGGGCTGGCACGGGAGGCCTGGTATAGGTCCCGAAGATCAGCCAAGACCCAGGGGAGACACTGCTTCTTCCCGGAAAGGACCCGTGCCCGCCAGTGGGGCCCAGCCCCTGTGCACGTGCGTGTGTGTTGGACTTGAGAGCTGCGCACTGAGGAAGCAGTGTTCCTGAGACCCTGGGGGAGGAAGGGCCCGCACTGTGGGGTGAAAGTACCCCGTGGAGGGCTCATCCTGAGAGCAGCCCAGGGTGTGCTGCACTGGAAGCCATCACAGAGCCAGCAGCTGGGGCTTTTCCGACGCCAGGACCTCCCGGGAAATGGGCAGGAGGGGCTGCAGCACTGTGCAGGGCTGGTTGCAGCCATTGTGTATAAAGAGTCACCGTGAGTTTTGAGACAGCCACACCTGTGAGGGGCCGGGAGATATGCAGGAAGGCACAGGCAGAGGTCGTGGCGTCTGGGACGGACTCAGGAACTCGCCAGCACAGACCCTGTCTATAGATGAGCCGCAGCAAGGGCCCCACCTGCACAGGTCGCGGGCCCACGTGCCTGAGGAGGGGCGCCCTCTGGGGCGGCTGCGCCAGGACGTGCCTAGGGTCTGGGAGGAAGGGGAGGGACTTAGGAGGCATCCTCTGCGTTAAGGGAGAGATGCCCAAGTGGCTGAGGTTGGCTGGCCGCGCCCAGAGGCCCACACGGACGAGCTCGGGGCTCTTCTGCCGCTCGATCTGAGGTGGCAGCTCAGCTGGCTGGAAGGGTGGTGGCTCCTGCTACAGAAACAGCACGGGCCTGCCTCAGGCCGGCCCTCCACTCAGTGCTTGAGGAGCATGTGGCCGACGGACGAGGCTGGACTCTGTGGAGTTCACAAACAGACACGAGGCTCTGCCTGACACACGGCCTGTGGGCGCAGGTGCTCTCACGCCTACTGGCCTCTCGTGGCCCCCTGCCACGGGCTAGCTCCCGACCACCAGCCTGGTGGCACCAGCAGTGTTAGGGAAGGGACACAAGGGGAGGAGCAGACCAGGAAGCCCACTGCTGGCCCAGGAGGTGCTCGGTGGCGTGGTCGGGGCCATTTCCGGGAAGGCGCCGCACCAGCTCTAGGTACGGGGAGCAGGCCGTGGGCCTCAGGGTAAGGCCGTGCCTAGAGGCACGGCATTCCCGGTGCCCTCGCGATGTGGCTGTTCCACCTTGACCATGCGACTTCTTTTCTGTTCTCTCAGGTCTGGAAGCTTGGATGGTCACCCAAGCCAGGAGGGGACTTTGGCACGGTGTTCCCTGAGATCCCTGTGGAGTTCCTCCAGGAAAAGGAAGTCTTCAAGGAGTTCATCTACCGCATCAACATGCTAGGTAGTCCGCGCTCCTCCCTTGGGGTCGGGCATGTGACCCCGCGGTGGCAGCGGGCCCTTCTCTTCTTGGTCCATGAGGGATGCAGGCTGAGTGACGCTCATCCCATCATGTATTTTGCAGCGTGTTCAGAGCTGCTGCAGCGGGAAGTGCGGTCACAGTTTATGTGTGTGCGAGTTTGACCCCAAGTTCTCACACCCCAGGCTTGTTTGGCGTTGGACAGGGACATGGCAGCTGACAGTGTGAAGCCACGTTCGGTCTTCGTGTTAAGCCCTCTGCCAGGTGGTGGCAGTGATCCTCTCGGGGTGTTTTCCCCCGGTGTGGTCACTGATGTCCCTTCTTGTGTGTGTGCCGAGCAGATCAGGGCAGTGAAGCCAGCATGGCCGTGAGGAGAAAGCAGACTTTAAGTAAGGCAGCACTGAGCTCTGCGCGGTTGGGCAGGACCCCTGGTTCTGTCACTGTGAGATGGGCTCACACCTGTTTCACAGAGGTGCTGTGTGTTTAGAAATTCACCCATGCCCCTCATGCAGGCTGTCTCTCTCCATGGCAGCAGTGGCAGTTCTTGTTTGTCAAGACTTCTCTTCAGGGGCGTGGAAGTACCTCTTTTTTGTCCCCATTTTACACCTGGAGGTGTGGTCTGGTGGGAGGTTGCGATTGGTAGATCTGAGTGGCAGTACCCTGCTAGGACAGGGGGACCCCAAGCCCCCGGCCATGGACCAGTACCAGTCGTGGCCTGTTAGGAACCGGGCTGCACAGCAGGAGGTGAGCAGCAGGGGAGTGAGTGAAGCTTCACCTGTATGCGCGGCCACTCCCAGCTTCGCCTCAGATCCTCAGGCATCGGATTCTCATAGGAGCAGCGGTCTAGCACCAGTCCCTGGTGCCACAAAGGCTGAGGACCGCCATGCTAGGGAATACTTCTCTGCCGAGTCCAGCAGCTGACTTTGTGGGAGACTTTTGGGTTCTCTGGTGCCCAGGGCAGAAGTGTCTCTGGCCCCACTCAGCCTTGCTGCATCTATACATCAGGGGTCGGAGGGCACCCTCTCCTCCATGGTACCTGAGCTGAACTTGGCCCATGCCACGTGTGTGGCCTCAGACGTGTGTGTGAGTGTTCTCACTGAGGGACAGGCGCTGGCAGTGTTTCTGCATCCCAGGGCTAAGGGAGCTGCTGTCCGTGGCCCCGTGGCTAGTGCTTGCCCGCTCCAGTTAGAGCCACATGGCCTGTCACACCACGTCGAGGAGTGTGAGGGCTGGGTGTCCTTGTCTCACATTACATTTGCATTCCTAGGGTGGACCAGCCATACCCAGTTTGAGGAAACATGGGCCACCCTCCTTGGTGTCCTGGTGACTCAGCCCCTCGTGATGGAGCAGGAGGAGAGCCCACCGGAAGTAAGGCTGCACGTAGGCCCGTGCATCCACTGGTTGGCACTCGGCCAGTGCGGCAGCTTGTGAACTGTTAGTGGTGGGCAGAGGAGGGCAGCAAGCTTGTAGCTTTCTGTGTCACCTTGTTCGTAAAGGAGCCCAACCATGTCTAGACCGAGGTTCCGGAGCAGGGACACACCGCCCCCAGGCTGGAGGGCATTTACCACTGAGCTTTGCAGGTGAAGGGTCAGGAAGATTACACCCTTTTTTGGAAATCTTTTAGAGTTCTGTTTTTCAACGTTCAGGTGTGGCGTTTAGGCCGAATCAGAGTGAACAGCTCTCTAGAAGGGCCGGGCAGGTGGACCTGTGTGTACTCTGGACTGCTTTGCATAGCTGCCACCTGGCTTCTGGGACTATTAGCGTTCTCTGTGTCACATGACACTAGTAAAGGCCACATCCTGGTGAAGCAAAGCCTGAGATGTGAAAAGTCTTGGGTGTTAAGTCCTTAATTCAGGTGGAGGGGACAGTTCAAAGTGTAGATAGATGGATGTCAGAACCTTCAACGTTGTCTTTAAGTTCACGTGAATTCACACATACGTTGCCACAACCAGAGTTCCTAAGATTAGTGGGAAACATAAGGGTAGTTTCTTAAGAAGTAATTCCTGTTTGGAGGTTTGTGCCTGTGGGAGACCTTGCTCGGAAAAGGAGACATTGGGCATCACGTTTGTTTCGGGTGACCAGTGTGTACAGGCTGTGGTGAGCCGAGGCAGACAGAATAGCCCTGGCTGGGAAGGCTTGTCCTTCTGTGGTGCTCGGGGCTCCTTTCCATGAGGCCTTGTGGTCTGAGAGCCTTGGACTTCGGGACCTGTGTGCTGCTGGGGGCACAGGTGGTGTTGGTGTCTGGCTGCTCGTGACTCGCCGATGTGTGGGCTGTCCTTCCAGGAAGACACGGAGAGGACCCAGATCAATGTCCTGGCCGTGCAGGCCATCACCTCGCTGGTGCTGAGTGCGATGACCATGCCCGTGGCCGGCAACCCAGCCGTGAGCTGCTTGGAGCAGCAGCCCCGAAGCAAGCCTCTGAAGGCGCTTGACACCAGGTGTGCCCGGGTTGCTGTGTGTCCCGCGAGGTGCTCCTCCCCCACCCAAGGTGACCAGCTGCTTCACCCAAGCCCTTGCCTTTGTTGCTGAAATTAAAAACAAAACACTGCGTGCTGCCTTGCTGCAGGAGGTACAACTCCAAAAGCGATCTGATGGCAAGTGACAGTGAAAATGAGACAAAAAGATGCCGGGGTCGCCCAACCCTAACAGAGCAAAAACTAACAATCTCGTAGGACGTCTGCACGGGCACAGGGCAGGGATCGCCTACTAAGGGGCTGTCATTTGGTACTGTAGGTGACCCATCTCCTTTAGGCAGAACTGGAGTTTGGAGAAGTCCTGGTGTCTCTGACTTTTAGGTCTTGAAGAAACCAAATAGCTAAGCTCTGTTCTGAATTTTAGGTTCGGCAGAAAGTTGAGCATGATCAGAGGAATTGTAGAGCATGAAATTCAAGCAATGGTTTCCAAGAGGGAGAACATCGCCACCCATCATTTATACCAAGCGTGGGACCCTGTCCCCTCTCTGTCTCCGGCTACTACAGGTACCTGAGGGAAGGGGTTCTTTGTACTTGGCCGAACGAGCATGTGGCCGGCATACCTGCAACACCGGTTGGACAGAGAAAGACCAAACTGTGATTTTGTTTGGAGGCTGTTTACTTACGGTGTAGCCTAATGCACTTAAGTCGGGGTCTCACCCAGGATAAGAGGTGTTGACGGTCTTGAGGAAAGGAAGCCTGGAAATGAGCAGGGCTTTGATGCATGTGTTCTTGCTGGACAGTGTTCTAGCCTACAATTCTTGTGATTCCCTAGGGATTTTTTTAGGAGTTGTTAGATCCAGGAGGTTTAGGCATGTTGAGAGCATTACCTGGCAAAGGCTCAGTGTGGGAACACGGTGTGTGTGCACCCCCAGGCATCACTGGGACATCGAGTTAAGCTGAGTCTGTGACTTTGCATGGCCATGGGTCCCTTGGGGAGCTGATGGCACATAGGAGAGATGAGAAATGACATGCCAGTCACAGAAGGAGCAGAGCAGGTGCCAGGGGAGGTGCTAATGCTCCAGCAGCCCTGAGGAGTGCAGGTCCCCCCAGGGGCGAGAGAGGCCGCTGTTCTGAGTGGCAGTTTAGCTAGGGGCCATCTCGCTGCAGCTGGTGACGCCCAATGGAAGGCAGTGAAGGGGTCATTTGGCCTAGGGCATAGAGGGTATGAGAGGCAGGTTTGTGAGGGAGGCACCCTGTTCCTGGTGGGTGCAGCTGGGCAGCCCTGGCACCAGGGCCGGGCCCCAGGAGGTACCATCCACTGCAGTTGTCCTCTGGGCCCCTGGAGCCTTGCCTGCAGGACCGTCTCCTCGTCCACAGCTACTGACTCTGAAGCTTTTGCAGCCCAGTCCCCAGCCGGTTCTCATCAGAGTCAGAGGCTGGGTTGTTGTGGAGAAAAAGTGATGGTCCAGGAGGCCCCGGCGGGCCTGCCCTCCTAGTGGGGTGTGAAGGAGCAGGGCCATGCCATGCCGCCTGGAGCCCCGGGGTGGCACCTGTGGGCAGGCTGTGTGGGCGGGGTTGACAGCGCTGTCACTCGCAGGTGCCCTCATCGATCACAACAAGCTCCTGCTGCAGATCAACCCTGAGCGGGAGCTGGGTGACATGAGCTACAAGCTTGGCCAGGTCAGTCACACCACCCTGCCAAGACGCGCCCCCGCTCGCTCCGCTCCCTGTACCCCGTCCTCGGGTTTGTGCCATTTAACACGTTCAGAAGAAAGTGAAATGCGTTTTTAAGTAAAAGGAAGATTTACTTTTTTAAATTTTATTTATGTTATTTATCTCCAGGAGGATTTAAGGTATTCTCTGCGCTTAATGACATAAATGTGTGTAAACACACAGGGACAGGACAAGTTAGACTGAGGTGAGGAGGAGACGCGGCAGGTCCCGGGTCCTGCGTGCCAGCTGCAGTGACAGGACACCGGCTCGGGGCATGAACACGGAGCAAAGCCCTCGCTCTGACGGGCTGCAGATTTGGCCAAATTGTCCCAACGGCTAGCTCAGAGGAAGGGGTGGTCACACGACCCAGTGTGGCAGGTGGGCCGGCGCTGGCTGCCAGGTCACAGCTCACTGGGTGGGTCACTGTGAACTGAGCTTCAGTTTCCTCATCAGAAAGTTGGGGACAGTCGTGCATGTAACACCACAGGTTGTGGAGCTGAGGCAGGTCTGAGGACAGCAGTGCTGGGAGTGGGGGCCCAGCACGGGGCACCCTGATGGCTGCGGGGTCCTCCTGGCGTGTGGCTGGCTCAGAGAGCAGTCAGACCGAGGTTCTCCCTGTGGCTTTTGTTCCTGGAGCACCGGGCAGTGTTTGGCGGTCTCAGAGCTTGGCGACTCCTCGCGGGCTCTGGGCTACGGCTTCGCACTGGCGTCCCCAGGCTAACACTCACGTCCCCAGCTCTCCTGTTTCTCCTGCACAACCTTCCTCTGTGACCAGGAAGCTGCAAACACATTCTCCTGTCCTTGTCTTTGACAGAGAAGCGTCCACCCCTGTGATAGGTCAGAGTGGTGGTCAGCATTCTGTCACTCTGTGTGAGCGAGTGAGAAGGCCTGGTTTGCTGGCTGGCACTGGGCTTGCCTGGGGCCCTGTGGCACTTGCCCAGCTGTGCCCTTCCTCCAGCATCTGGGCCACGGCTCTCTGCCGAGACTGGCATGTCACGTGGTGATACCTGCCCTGCCTGGGACACCTGTTCGCTACAGTCCCTTTGACCTCGGCTAACGCAGGCTTTAGGAGAGGGTGTTGGGTGGGAAGTGAAGGAGGGCAGGGGCCCTTCCTTGGCCTGAAGCTGGCCTTCTGGGGTTCCTAGCTTACCTTCGGTCTGCGGCAGGCCCGCGACAGCCTGCCCGCTCGCCATGACAGCTCCTCTGTGAGGGATAGGCTAGGAGCGAGAAACCGGTGCTCGTGCTGAGTAGGCCTTGGGCCTAGTGTCGCTGGCGATGGCAAACAGCTTATTGGGGAGCACAGCCCACGGGTGCTTGTTCTTTTGGGGCGCTGCAGTGCTGTGCGGAGTGCTGGAGGAGCTCTGACGAGCAGGCCTTTGGGGATGTAGGTGCTCTGCCTGAGCCAGTGGGGAGGGCGGGGGCTTCCGCCTGTCTCTGCAGCACCACGCTTCCCAGACCCCTCCCACCCTGCCCGCTGCAGGAAAGCAGCCCCGCCCCCCCACATTTGCTGGGGTGCTTTTTTTAGCAAGTAATTCAGAAAAATGGGGTTTGCTGCAAATGACAGCTAGTGAGGCAGGACCAGTTTTGGAAATAAATCCCGAGTTCTGGTTCTGTTTTTCTCTGGGACTTCATCCAGATGTCCCTGAGGGGCTAAAGTGTCCTTCCCTAGAGGCTCTGTCCCTCTCCGTCCTCAGCAGCCCTCGTTCCAGGTCTTTAGTCCTGCAGCCGAGCCGCCCGAAACCCCCCTCCCCTAGTCTGCAGGACCCTCCACCCGGGACCCGCTTGGACTGAATGGGCCCTGCTGGGTGACCGGGGTCAGCTCAGTGCAAAGGACCCCACCACACCTGCAGCTCAGCACCCTGGGCCTCAGAACCTGTCGCCTGGACCCTGAGCGATGACCCAAGTGTCCTCGTCTGTTTTAGGTGTCTATCCACTCAGTGTGGCTGGGGAACAACATCGCACCCCTGAGAGAAGAGGAGTGGGACAAGGAGGAGGAGGAGGAGGCCGACGTCCCCACACCAGTGTCACCACCCACGTCTCCCGTCAGCTCCAGGTCTCTACCTGCCTTTGCTTTAGAGCGGTTTGAGCTCGTTCATCGTCTGACTTGTTTGGGATGCGTCCTGTGGGCACCGCTCACGCTGTGCCAGGGCCCCCGTCCCACATCCCTGCAGGAAGCACCGGGCTGGCGTTGACATCCACTCCTGTTCGCAGTTCCTGCTTGAGCTGTACAGTCGCTGGGTCCTGCCGTCGAGCTCGGCTCGGAGGTCCCCCGTCATCCTGATCAGCGAAGTGGTTCGGTCTGTAAGTTCGCCCTCCCCGTCTCCTCGTATGTGCACAGAGTGTGCACTTGTGCGCGCACCCAGAGCCCATCGTCTCTGGAACCTGTGAGGGACTCTCAGTGACACAAGATGACAGAGTGTATTTCTTAAGCCAGTGAAAGTGGCCAGATCGTCCTGCCGCTGTCACCTCCCTGTCCCTGTGGACGTCCTTGAGGACCTGAGAGACACAGGCCCACGGACCGACCCTCTTTGAGAAGCACAGCTTGCAGCTGTCATTCTCACACTGTTGGTCTCAGGGTTTGTTTCTATTATTTAAATCAGTGGGGGGCAAATGATGTTCCTGTGTGTTATTGACATCTGTCAGGATTTACAGTACTATAAATTAAATCCGAGAAGTTTTAATAAGTTTTAATGCTTGCTGGCCCCCTCACCACCATCCGGGCAGTCATCCAGCAGGATGGACGAGGAGGCCTCGCAGCGCCCGCGCTGTGCCCGTTGACCAGATGCCCAGAGCCATCGGCACTGCCAGTGCCACGTGGGGCTTGCTATTTTTACCTACAGGCGACCCTCTTTAGTAGTGCCAGGTGTTTTTTCGTTTGTTTGTTTTTAGCCTGGTTTTCCTCAATACACCTTTAAAGGTTTTTTAATTGTTTTGTATCTGGTCAAGTAGAAATTTTTAAGAATCTCCTTTTCAATTTTAATACAAGTTTATAGCTTGATATTTTCAAATACCAAACTAAGCATCATTAATAAAGGTTTTAAATTTAAAAAAAATTTACTAATTAATTCATTTTAAAGTAACAATAATGATCATTTTTATTTTGAGGTAATGTTTTGAATTAGTGAGAGGAGCCTTGTTTCACATTTTTGTAAATCTCTTTGGTGTCCGGTTCATTAGAGACCCTCTGGGCCCCCACATCTGCTCTGCATTCAGCCCATGAGTGTCCACTAACTCCTAGGACACGGCACCACGTGGTTAGGATAGAACGGGAGGCAGGGGCAGACGAGGCCTTGCTGTCGCCATGGAAATCATTTTGGCCTTGCAAGCAACCAGGTGTCCCATGTGCAAGAACTGCTGATTTAGACGGTTTGCTGACTCCCATTGTCCCCATCACTGGGACTTGACCGTGGCCTCTGACAAGGACCGACCCCTCCTTCCCACGTGCTCTCAGAGGAGAGGGGCCCTCATGCCTCACTGACGCTTATTTTCAGATGTGCCAGGAAGAACTGAATGGTAGAGAGCTGACTGTTTTGGGGAGACAAAAAGAATCCCTGGCCAAGCATAGATTTTTTAAACAATTTTTTCTATCCTGGGGTTTTTGAGACCCTGAACCCCTACACAGTGGGAAGGGCCTGGGGTTTTGAAACAGAATAAATGGGGCTCGTCCGTGGTGACTGCTGCGGTGCGGGTTCCCGCGTGGGCTGTGACAGGTCCCAGTGCACCCGGGTCTGCGCGTGTGTGCACAGAGGCTTCTGCAGGCATCTGCCGCGGACGGTTTGTCTCCACGTTTGTGCTTGCTCTGTATTGTAGGCCTCCAGGTGTTTGCCAGTTTCTTTTCCCTGTCAGGCCTTGTGTGAATTCCCTTACTTTATTGTCCCTTGGCTGTGAAAATGTACGTTTTAAACTTTGTTGCTTACTTAACTGATTGAAATTTCCCCCTCCATCCAAATGTTCTGTGTCTCCAGCTTCTCGTGGTCTCAGACTTGTTCACCGAACGCAACCAGTTTGAGATGATGTACATGACCCTGACCGAGCTGCGGAGGGTACACCCTCCAGAGGACGAGATTCTCCTTCAGTACCTGGTGCCTGCCACCTGCAAGGCGGCCGCTGTCCTCGGAATGGTAAGTGGGGGTGGTGCAGAGGCCACCTTGTGATGGTTGGGTGTTGGGAGTGCAGCCTCAGCCTTGGAAGGCTCGTCCCGAACCTCCATAGCAAGCACGAGACACTGGAGAATTCAGTCAGCATTGTTGCGTGCCCACGGGGCCCGGGAAGCGTGCTGTGGTGGGCCCATCCCGGGCGGGCCCCTGTGCCCCTCACTCGTGCGGCCATCATGGTGGCTCACGCTCCAGGAGAGCTTGGTGTGCAGTGGACATGGGGCCCACTCCTCCACAGATGGCGTGGCACCCCTCACTTCCTCCGATGTGCTTCCTGTCAGCAGGGCCTCCCTCCTGGGGACCATGTTGTCACAGTAGCCCTGTGTTTCTGCCCCCCAGGTGGGGATATCTCAGTGTTTTTCACCACATGGACAGAGGGGCCTTCTTTTGGGTTCTCACTGCCTAGCCGGTCAGAACTCTGCGAGTGCCGCCCGGCCTTCTGCGCTGATGCCGCCGCACAGCACCCGCTGAACACTGTGGGCCCGCCTGTGTGGGGCGGCCTGAGGAGGACCCGCCTCGCCGCTGGGGCAGGGCCTTGACGCCGGTGTCCAGGGCTGGCGCCGTGCGCTTTGCCACGCAGCATTGGCCGGTCGCTGGGTTTCTTACTCAGGCGGCTCCTAGTTCCCATCTTCAGGACAGCAGTAGGGAGTCATTCACTCACACATGGGTGGCTGCTGCGTGCCTGACTGGCCCATCCCCCCCACGTTCTGAACTCGGTCCTGTCTATCCTGACAGTGACTGACCACATGCCGCTGCCGCTGCTGGTAACATTTGTGGAGCCCTTCCTCCTGCACCCCACATGGCCCTGTCTGTGTGACTGAGGGAGGCCATTGTCCTCTGCATACGCCCTGGGACTCCCACACAGTCTGAGCCCCTGTCTGTGCCTAAGCCCCAACTCTCCCTTCCCGACTAGGCTCCCCATAAACTTTGTCCCTTTGATCTAGGCCACCAGAGCAGGTATCATCCCAAGTGGCCTTCAGCCATGGTGCCATCATCCAGGGAACAGAAACAACAAGTCCACTGGCTGTCCCTCTGTGAGCACCTCTCTTCAAAGCCTGAGTCCTCGGGGGGTCAAGACCACGTGAAAGCAGCTAGACTTGGCACGTTCTTTTGTCTCCGTGGAGAGTTTCAGCTGCTGGGCTCATTTTCATTGTAGTTGTGTTTTTGTGCTCAGGCCCAGATCCCCCAGGCAAATGTTGTGCTGTCAGTGATCAAATGAGCATAATCGTTCTTTAAGAGGATCCCGAGGCCAGATGATGCCCTCAGGACTGCGTGGCCCTCTCCCCGCAGGCCTGGGCGGTTCGGGCAGGCAGCAGCGCGCTGCCTCTTCCCCTTGAGACACTCGCCCAGAGCTGTGAGGTCTGCCTCTCGCACTGCGTCCCTGCGGTGTTCTCAGAGCCGGGGGTCTGGAGGCACGGGCTCGGGCAGGACGTAGGGCGGGGTCCACCAGTCTGTGGGTGTGGGACAGGAGGAGGACAGGGACATCCTATGCAAGGAGTGTCACCCTCAGCTGGGACTGCAGGGGCACAGCATTCCCGTGAGGGCCCATCAGACGACTTTCTGACGAGACGTGGGCTTGGCTGGCAGGAGTCGCTTACCCGGGGGGATGGTAGAAGCCGCTGCTGGTGCCACTGCCTCTGCACTGTGCTTTATGTGAAGGTCCCTCTCGGTGCAACGTCCACTGAACCCGTGATTAGGGTGCTAACTGAAGTTGACCACATTTTGAGTAGGTGCCAGTCGGGTCCTCGAGACCACCCCAGGTCATTTCTAGGAGGACACACAGGGTTCCCATACGTTCTCAACTGTGATCCATATTACGCCAAAAAGGCACAAAACTTAAATCAGTGACGGGGGAAAGCACATGGGGCGAGATCCAGACAAACCAGGCTCAGCTTCCAGAACCTTCCCCTAGGGTCATGGGATACGCTCAGTTTCTCCAGCAAGTCGCGACTACGTGTGTGGCGCGCCGCCCTCCAGGGAGGCCCCTTAGGGACTTGGAGCCAGAGCTTTCACTTGGGGCCCGTCCGCAGGCCCCTCCATGCGGCACATCCCGAACCGCAGACCCCAGCAGGGGAGGGGTGTCAGCGCGGGTGGCTGAGGCATAGGGAGCCGTTCTCATCAGCGAGGGTGCTGGGGACACTCCCAACACCCAGGTTCCCAGAGGGCAGCCTAGGGCCTGAGGACGGCGGTCGGGCCTCTTGGGAGAACCCCCGCCTCCACACACGGTCTTCCGCCGTGGCCTCCGGGCCTCGCCCGCTTCCTCCTGGGGCAGCCCTGCTTTTGTGCCTGTGCCCCAGGACAAGGCCATGGCCGAGCCGGTGAGCCGGCTCCTGGAGAGCATGCTGAGGAGCAGCCACCTGCCCAGCAAGATCGGGGCCCTGCACGGCGTCCTCTACGTGCTGGAGTGCGACCTCCTGGATGACACAGCGAAGCAGCTCATCCCGGCTGTCAGCGACTACCTCCTGTCCAACCTCAAAGGCGTCGCCCAGTGAGTGGCCGCTGCCCAGGGTCAGGTCTCACAGTGAGCTGTGAGAAGTGACGTGACACGTTTCAAAGCGTGCGTCAGACCCCGGCCATGTCGCACGAAGGAGTCAGTGGGAACTCTGCAGGCATCCTTCTCGTGGGGATGGCCAAGGTCCCCGAGAGCAAAGATGCCGCACTCCACCAGACGGCGGTGGCCGCTCGGGCGGCTGACCTCGGCTGTCTTGTGTTAACAGCTGCGTGAACTTTCACAGCCAGCAGCACGTGCTGGTGATGTGCGCCACCGCCTTCTACCTGATCGAGAACTACCCTCTGGACGCCGGGCCCGAGTTCTCTGTGGCGATAGGGCAGGTGAGCGGGCCCTGCTTCCGCCGTTGGGGCGGGGGCAGCGGGGGCCGTCCGATTCGGGGCGGGGCATGAGCGACCGGATCCCCAGAGCAGCGCTTCAACTCCAAGCCCTCCCCTCCAAATGTATGGGGCGATGCTGTCTGGGAGTGAGGAGTCCACCCCGTCTGTCGTTTACCACTGTGTCCTGAGGGGCCTGGAGCGCCTCCTGCTCTCCGAGCAGCTCCCCCGGCTGGACGCAGAGTCGCTGGTCAAGCTGAGTGTGGACAGAGTGAACGTGCACAGCCCGCACCGGGCCATGGCAGCCCTGGGCCTGATGCTCACCTGCATGTACACAGGTGAGCAGTGGGGTGGGCGGCTGGCCCAGGCCCACCCATGTCCGAGCTCCGGACTACATGGTCTCCTGTCGCTGCTTCTTGGGACATGGACCACAGGTCCCCTCCAGTTCTCAAGGAGGTGCTGGTGTCAGCCACGCCTGGGGAGCTGGTCTGTGGACTGACCACTGTCCCTCATGCAACTGCCTGGGCCTCCCACCCCAGGTTTCAGATTGGGGGACTCCTGTGGGTTCAAGGCGCTGTCTCCAAAGCCTGTCCGTTTTGCACAAGGTAAGTAATGGTGCCAAATGGCTCATTCCAGGGAACGAGAAAGTCAGCCCAGGCAGATCGTCCACCCCCAGCCCTGTTGCCCCCGACAGTGAGTCCGCGATCGTGGCCATGGAGCGCGTGTCTGTCCTCTTTGACAGGTGAGGAATGAGGCCGCGGTGGCCCCACCACACTTCTCGCTTGTGCCCTGACCAGCGCATGCTTCACCCAAGGCTCTGTGGGAGTGGCCCGTCCTCGGACCCCAGCACCTAGGAGTTTGGAGCTGACGGGCTCCCAGGCTGTCCCAGTGGCTGTCCACCTCCCCCAAGGGTGGGGTGGTGTTGGGAGGGGCACGAGAATGGGAGCCCAGGGGGGCGGGGGTCTGGGCGTGGGTC
This sequence comes from Rousettus aegyptiacus, assembly GCF_014176215.1. NCBI lineage: Eukaryota > Metazoa > Chordata > Mammalia > Chiroptera > Pteropodidae > Rousettus > Rousettus aegyptiacus. The sequence continues at coordinate 71,350,642 of NW_023416312.1, forward strand.
CTGAGCCATAGCAAGACCCGCTGCAAATGCTGCTAGGGGCTTGGAGAGGAGCCTGTCACAGCGGGCTCACACGCGCACCCCAGGGCATCGGGGCAGCTTCAGCAGGAGTTGGGAGGCAGGTAGAGGCTGGAATAAGAAACTTGTGTCTCTGAGTCGACATTAGCCACACCGCCCCACGCCGAGCATGGTGCCAGGATCGGCTCAGCTGGCCAGTTCTGGACAACGAGCTGGGCGCCTCTTTGGATTCTGTCTACAGGACAGGGCCCCAGGCCTCTCAGTGCAGGTGGAGTGACGCGTGTGGCCTCCGCCTGGGGAGGCTGGTCTGCCCGCTCAGCCGTCATCTGCAGGCAGCTCAGTCGGCGGCAGCCTTCGGGTTTCCACAAGCACACGCTGAGCAAGGCCGTGTCCACTCTGGCCAGACACGCTGCTCCGGGAAGCTGAGCGTGTGCGCTGTGTCTCCACACGGTAGTTTAAAATGGAAGTTTATAGTCAGACTTCCATCCCACGCACATTTGTCAGCCAGGTGGTGGCCAGAGGACCGCGCTCGGGTCCCTGCCTTCCTGGAGCTTCAACTCCAGCGCTAAGGAGAGAGGTCTGTCAGCATGTGCCACGAAGGTCTGCAGCAGACCACTGTGGGGACACTCGGTGGGCACTGGCTGGCAGAGGGAACTGTCGTTCGGGGGGGCACTGTCTGGAGCGGCAGCCTCCCATGCTGGCAGCAGCCGGCGACTACAGACAGGCATATCCGGGCACCCCCGGAAGGAGGAGCGGGCCTCGTTTCTGGGCCACTTCCGGTGCTTTTTGGTTACGTGCAGTTTTTCCGTATGCGCTGCTGGGACGCCGTCATCATGGCGGTCTCCGCGGTCGGAGGGACACTGCTCCGGGCGGACGGGGATCTGTGGGGCAGGCGCCGACAGGAGTGGCTTCGGTTGGACATGAAAGCAGCCCTAGCTGACGGCAGCGCTGCCGCGTCGTGACGGAGAGAAGGCGTGGGCGCCTGGGCACAGGCGAGCGCAGGACGCCACGGGGGCCGTGTTTCCACCAAAAGCTTCTGTAATCGCTGCTGTCACGTCACCACCCGAACCATTTCTGCTTTACGCTGTGTGTGACCTCAAAACCCCTTTTTGAATTATTGGCCCCACGTGGGTGGGGAGCCCCAAGCCAGTACATCTGTCTGTCTGCGAGTCGCTGGTGAGGTCCACAGGAGGCGGTGGTGCCTTCTGCCGTCCCGGTTAGCACTCGGAGCCCAGCTTGCGACCTGCTTGGAAAGCCCCTGAAGGTCCCAGGCACCTGGCCCTGGCTCGCGGCAGGCAGCCCCCCGATAGCTGAGTTCAGACGCAAGGCTCTCCTAAGTGGGGGCGGCTGGGGCTCTGGCTGGGTCCCTCCTTCCAGGATCAGGAAGGGCTTTCTCTGTGAAGCCAGAGTGGTGGCACGCATCCTGCCGCAGTTTCTAGAAGACTTCTTCCCGCCCCAGGACGTCATGAACAAGGTCATCGGGGAGTTCCTGTCGAACCAGCAGCCCTACCCATTATTCATGGCCACCATGGTGTATAAGGTGAGGGCGGGGCGCCTCGGCGTCCAGTGGTGTGGCCGGGTGGCGTGCTACCGCCCCGAGCCCTCCCCTCGGAAGCGCTGTGTCTCTGCACCCGACATCTGGGCCTCTCCTCCTCCTCAGGTTTTCCAGACTTTCCACAGCACGGGACAGTCGTCCATGGTCCGGGACTGGGTCATGCTGTCCCTGTCCAACTTCACGCAGAGGATGCCGGTCGCCATGGCCGTGTAGTGCCTGTCCTGCTTCTTCCTCAGTGCAATCACGGGCCCGTGGGTCTCGGCGATGTATCCTTCCGGGTGCTGGGCCAGGCGGGGGCCCTGCTGTCAACGGGGTACCTGTGCTGTGTTAGTTTTCAAACTGCAGCTGTCAAGGTGACATTTACCTTAAGCCCCGAGAAAGTGAACTGTTGACACGGAAACCGAAACCGGTGTGTTCGCCACACAGACCTGCAAGGCGGGGCCGGGTGGGTGGGGCGGGGCCCCCTGCAGGCCCCTCCCCGGGCATGCGCCAGCTCTGTGCAGCTGGGACTGTCACCGATGCTGCTTCTCATTATCCTCTGTCACTGTGCCCTGTCCCCTTGGGTACGGCTCAGTGAAGATCCAGATCCCACCCCCTTTTGGCCGCCGTCCCCCAGACAGACCACAGAGTCTGCAGGCAGACGCTGGTAGCAGCAGGCTGCGCCCGGCCGTGCCCGGTGCAGGGCGCCACAGCTCTGCCCTCACCCGCGGGAGGAGCTGCCGCTAGCACCTTGCAGAGAGCCAGGCCAGGTACGTGCTGCCGAGAGGCGCCCTTCCCATGGGCCTCTGGCCTCCTCAGCCGGCTTTGCCTGGCCCCCTGCTCTGCTGGGCAGAGGTGCCTTCCAGCCGGAGAAGGACAGTGTCTCGGGAGACACTGTGGACTCACTGGCAGGGGCCAAGGTGGGAGGAGCTGCTGGCCCAGCACGGCCCAGGCCTGCCGTCTGCTCTGGTTTGCTCAGAGCTTCCCCGGCCCACTTGTCAGCTGGGCAGGGTGAGGACTAGGTGAGGACTGGGAGACAGCTGCCCCCACCCCCACAGCCTCGCTCCTTAACTCCCCCACCAGCCTTCCCCACGTCATCAGCCGGATGGGCAAGCTAGATCAGGTGGACGTCCACCTGTTCTGCCTGCTGGTCACGGACTTCTACAGACACCAGATGGAAGGCGAACTGGACCGCCGGGCCTTTCAGTCCGTGTTCGAGGTGGTCGCGGCGCCGGGCAACCGTATTACCGCCTGCTAGCTTGTTTGCTGAGCGTCCACAAGGTCGCCACGTGCTGAGTGCCAGGCGGGGCAGCCTCAGGCAGCGTCGCCTCTGCCGCGGGATGGGCGCAGCTCGCAGTGAGGCAGCAGCAGGGAGAACGCGCAGCAACGTCGGGTTGAGCCTGAGACCATGCAGCAAGCACGGGAGCCACGGCACTGGCCCCTGGCTACGGCTAGTATTAACTGCCAGCTAACCCGGCGCCGTTGCTTCTGCCATTCGGCCTGGCCCTCGTTGCCAGGGCACAGCTGCTCTTGTGTCTAAGACACAAGTCTTCTGCTCTGCCGGGTGGCCGTTAGCCCCCCTGCTGTCTCACAGGCAGAAGGTGACGCCATCAGGTTTTCGAAAGCGCTCCCCCATGTCCCCCAGCGGGACGTGGGACGCCTGGGAGTTGTGGCCCTGCCCCAGGGGGGGGGGGCGTGCGCCAGGCGGGGAGGCTGGGAGCAGGACGTCGGCGCCATGCTTCCCTCTCTCTGTGTTCTTCTCATGACTTAAGACTTACTTGTATCAGTAAAGAGATTAATTTTAAGGTACTTTCTATGCCGTGTAAAGTCTGCTGCATGCTACAGCCTCTGCGGGAGTGGACAGCCCCTCCTCCCCAGTGACCCTCTCTCTCACCTGACATCTAATTCCTCCTTAACATGCTGATGACATTTTGTGGCACACACTTCCTTTCTGCGCGCTCACATTAACTAAGATGTAGAGAAGTGTCACTGTTCAGACGTTTGTGCTAGGACTTCTCCATCTAGCCCTGACAGAGTGCCCACTCAGCTGTCCCGTGTGTGAGAGGCACCTCTGCCCACCCTCCCCTTCTGTAGGCACTACCAGGGAGGCGCAGCTCCCTGGCACTTGGGCTGACCCGGCCAACCCCCGCAGACATGAGCATCCTCTTGTGTCCAGAGCCTCTAGCTCTGACGTCCTCCGGCTCCCAGCCCAAACTGGCTCTGGGTGCGGTCTGCCCACGGGCCGGCCAGCCAGTGGAAGGACCTGCTTCCCTCGTGGCCCCTCGTGCATGTTGGGGCCCAGACGCATGCCTGGCCCGGCAGCCCCAAAGTTGTAACAGCTACGCTTGTCTGAGCCCCTCTTAGTAGCAGAGCTTGATATTGTGGCCACTGTTAGAGAAAGACCTGGGACCTCCTTGGCCCCTTTTCAATACCCACGCACCACCCTGCACCCAGGAGAGCCAGGCCTGCCCCCAGGCCAGTGGTGGGGCTCTGCCTGAGGGTGGCAGGGAGGACACCTGGCGGGGAGGTCACAGTGCTTCTTCAGCCCCAGCCCAGGCCCCTAGGCCCAAAGTAGTACAGCATGGGGAATATAGTCAGTAGTATTGTAATAACTATACGGTGTCCTATGGGTACTGAATTGATTGGGGTGATCATTTTATAAGGTATATAAATATATAATCATTGAGTTGTACTACTGAAACTAGTATTATATGTCAACTATAATTTAAAAATGAAAATACAAAATTTAAAAGATAGACAATTCCTAAGGAAAAATTCAAAGAAAGAGCACAGAATAAAGAGTTTTTAACATCCTTTCTTTCAGAGAATGCCTCACCTCTCAATACCATTCTTAAATGATCTCCTCATTCTTGGTTTCAACCTACATCAACACTTTTCTTTCTAATAGCAACAAGAAGGCAGTTAGTCAACTTGAGCTCCTCCTAGACACTAGAATGTACTGCTATTTTACTCTTTTTTTAAAAAAAAATTAAATGCAGTGTGCTAAACAGCCAGGATAATAAACTAACACAAGCATTAGCCATTCTATTTGGGGATGTTAAATCAATTATATTCCAGAAAATTTCTGTCTGTACCACCATGAAGCTACTTTTCCAAAATGTGGCATAGTTCTTGTCTGTTCAATTGGGTCCAATTGGATGAAGAACACAGCTTCTCAATGACTTTATAAATGTATTTTTGATATTGTTCTTAGAAGTCACATAAAAGGATGTGGGTGAACTTTAATTATATTTATCTCCAGATCATCCTAGATTCATTGGCAAGAAGTTATACATCAGCCTACACCTCATGTCACACTACACAGATATATTGCTTCATCAAAATTTTTAAATAAAATGAGGTGGAGCAGATAATAGTTTAAAAAATACAAATATCATATTATAAAATACCCCAAATTTACCATCACCTTATGAAAAATACACCACATCTGTAGTAACCATTATCAGTAAATTTTTTGAGGGGTCCATTGGTGAAAGGTCCAATGGAATGAACATCATGTCCTGTATTCCAAGAGCCAATTAAACCCAATCATATTTACAAAGCCACAGTACCCTTTTCCATTTCTTCTGAAAATAGTCAGTTTCAACCATAGAATTTCATCCAATCAAGTTTGAGTTTCCTCTTTCATCAGCTACATCTGACAGCATCTTCTACTGAGATTGATTTTGCTTTTTTGTAGTACATCTGAAGATTGAATATTCCAATCCCAAGTCAATTGTCTATATAATTTGTCTAAATGCTTTAATTACTAAGACATGAAACTACCCCAGCCCTGGCACCATACCTGCAAAATTATAGATAAATCAGGTAATTTTCAAGAATAAAAGATCTTTTACTAAATTTATAAACTAAGAATCAATTTTCATAATTCCTCATGATAAATTTGTAATCTCAGAATTCAACACATGTTATAGTCTGGACCCTCTTAATTGTTACTAGCCACAAACCAAAGCAGAAACTAATGACACTGGAGGGAAGGAAACAAAGAAAATTATTTAATTGATGTTCATCTATTTTTTGTGGGGGGTGGGTGGTGGTATTCAGCATTTAAGAGAAGTGATTTTGTGCAAATATGTTGATCCTACCCCTCTCCCTCTAGGATTTTTTTCTGTATGGCAATAGAAACACACAGAATATGAGGCAATGTGAACTTACAATAACTGGTTTATTTATGCTAGCTATGATCACACCAGCTAAATGAATATTAGACAAATATCATACTCAAAGACACTCTTTATCATGCAGGCTCAAAATGTAGTCACAAAAATGGAAGCACTCTAACATGCTCCTTCTTATGTATATCTTTGTATATTTCACTGACCAAGATCTTGTTAAATCCAATAATTTATAACACTTTGTTTCTAATAATATAACATACAAAGTATTTTAAAGCCTTTGCAAATGCTCTAACCCAATAGATTCTCAAATTCCATAATGTTATATTTTTATTCTGAAGAATATTACTTCCATTGGTTACATATGTCTTTCTATATTAATCTCTCTACAAAAATAAGTTAATTGTTGCATTCTCCCACAACTTTCTGTATCCAAGTTAAAAATAAAACCTTTTTTTATATTAATCATGTAGTTCATATGTCTCCACCTTATGTATTTGTTAACTTCTTTGTTGTTAAAAATAGTTGAGTGTAGAAGTTGCATAAATTGGTTCAATAAATATATAGCATTTTAAGATAATATTTGAAATTTTTTTGTGCAGTACAAGCATCTTTTGGCATGCTTTACATTACCTATGCACTTTTAGTATGATGATGGATTTGTCTATTTTTAATGGACTCATCTCCTTCAATTGACTGCAATGATTGTTTCTTTTACTTCATTTTCTTTCTTTCTTCTTTTTCTTTCTTTCTTTCTTTCTTTCTTTCTTTCTTTCTTTCTTTCTTTCTTTCTTTCTTTCTTTCTTTCTCTCTCTCTCTCTCTCTCTCTCTCTCTCTCTCTCTCTCTCTCTCTCTCTTTCTTTCTTATGCTCTATTTTCACACTTTTCCCAGTGAGAGACTTTTTTAGGCAGGCCTCTTTATTAATGCTCAATATGGCATTGCCTGGTGAAAGGCTTCTTCAGGTCTCTTTGTCCTTTGTACCATTCTCGCTTTCTGTAAATGGCAAGATGTTATAGACTCATCTTGCTTTCTGCTGCCTCAAGATTTGGTGCCAGCTACCTTCCAATGAGCCTTGGTTTCTTTAAATGGAGAATAGTTTAAGAAGCCAAAATCTGGGTGCTAGGATACAGCACAGATTTTCCACAATGCTACTGATAATGGGTGAGGCAACTTTAGAGACTTTTTAGGCTATTTCAGTGACAGAGAAAGAGACTTCCAGGGCAATAGCACATATTTACAATTTATCTCTACTTTTTACAAATTTCACCAATCGAGGTTGCCATACCATGCTATATATCGTCATATCCAACTCATGCATTTGATTTCATTGCTAATGAATGTTTAAAGCTTCCATTTCCTTTTTCTTCTTTTTGGCTCTTCATCCATGGATCCTGGATCTTGCTCCAAATTGTACAGGTCCAAATGCTCCTCTCTGCCCAAGTTATTTATACTATTTTCACTTGAAAAAGAAAATAAATGCCAGTCTCCCTCCAGGTAGCATTGTCAGATTTAACAAATAAAAGCACATGAAATATTTGGTACATACATATACTAAAACAAAATCCGTTGCTCATATGAAATTCAAATTTAACTGGATATCATATTCAGCTGAAAATACTACTTCCAAAGGAAGAGTAAAGGATCTAAAAGCATTGGTTATCTAATACCACAGATGTCTACTAACACTGTTTAATATGTATGAATTGAAAGGAAGATATAATCACTGATTTGCAATCCCATTAACAGTGCAAGAGGGTTCCCTTTTCTTCACATCCTTGTCAACACTTGTTTATTGATTTATTGATGACAGCCATTCTGACAGTGTGGGGTGATATCTCATAGTGGTTTTAATTTGCTTTTCTCTTATTAGTAATGTTGAACATCTTTTCATATGTCTATTGGCCATCTATATGTCCTTTTTGGAGAAATGTCTATTCGGATCTTCTATTTTTTTTTAATTAGATTGTTTTTTGGGCTTAAGCTATATATAAATTCTTTATAAATTTTGGATATTGACCCCTTATCGGATGTATCATTGGCAAATATCTTCTCTCATTTAGTAGGTTGACTTTTCGTATTGTTGATGGTTTCCTTTGCCCTGCAAAAATTTTTTGGTTTGATGTATTATCATTTGTTTATTTTTTTTTTTGTTTCCTTTGCCCACGGGGATATATCCAAATAAAATATTACTAAGAGTGATGTCAAACAGTTTACTGCCTATGTTTTCTTTTTTTCCTAAAAGTTTAATGGTTTCAGTTTTACATTTAAGTCTTTAATCCATTTTGAGTTTATTCTGCATATGGTGTAAGAAAGTGGTCTAGTTTTAGTATGAAGGTTCCTCAAAACATTAAAAATAGAACTACCTTTTGACTCAGAAATTCTACTTCTGTGTATGTATCCAACAAAATAAAAACAATAATTAGAAAATATATATGCTTCCCTATGTTCACTGTGGAATTATTTACATTAGCCAAGATATGGAAGCAACCCATATGCCCATCAACTGACGATTGAATAAAAAAGAGGTGGTACATATATACAATGAAATATTACTCGGCCATAAAAAAAATGAAATCTTGCTTTCAGCACAATAAGGGTATTGTGCCGAAAGAAGTAAATTAGACGGAGAAAGATATATGATTTAACTTATATGTGGAATCTAAAGAATAAAACAAACAAAACAAACAGACTCATAGATACAGAGAACGAACTGATAGTTGCTAGATGCGAGCAGGATTGAGAAGGGGGCAGGCAAAAAGAGGTGAAGGGATTAAGAAATACAAATTGTTAGTTACAAAATAGTCATGGGATTGTAAAGTACAGCATTAGGAATATAGTCAATAACATTTTAATAACTATGTGTAGTATCAGGTGGGTACTAGACTAATTGGAGGGATCACATTGAAAATTATATAAATGTTTAACCACTGTGCTATACACCTGAAACTAATATAAAATAATATTGAATGTCAACTCTAATTGAAAAATAAAAATAAAAAATGTATAAAAGCATGGATTGGAAAAACACATAATAAATTCAGTATATATCGCTCTGTGGGAGCAATGGGACCAGTGTGAAAAACAAAGGGTGCTCATTTCCATCTGTGATGTTGCTAGCATCTGTTATTTCCAAAGGATGAGTATAAGGGGCATTGTAATATAATTATTTGTACTTATCTGCATATATGTATGAAATATAGCATAAAGAGTTACAGGGGGAAATATGTTAACTATTCCAACTTTAGCTCCAACCCCCCCACTGTCTAATTGAGGAGCTTAGGACATCTCTGATTTCAATTTAGTTACTCTTTAAAATATGTTAAATATTCTATCTTATTTAATAATCTTCCCAAACACACCGTTCTATAAAGGAGGAAACTGAAGTTAAGTAATTTGCCCGCAGATACAGCTTATATTTAAACACAGGTCTTTCTGACCATTGCCATTAAATAATACTTCACATTGACTCAAAGATAAAAAATAGACAATGTAACATTGTAATCTTAATATGTACCCCTAATGTATCTGGTTATATGTTTGGATTCTAGCTGGATAAAATCTAATAATAAGCAAAATTTTCCCTTCTCTATGTTTTCCTATATCCATTGGGGCATGGGACCTATTGCATAAGGGAGTGAAAATTTGACACAGAGAACCAAGTTGAATGAATTCCTTCCCAGTTATTATTTTTTACTAAGATTTTATTTTTTGGAGCAGTTTTAGGTCCATAGCAAAATTGAGAGAAAGATACAGAAATTTACCATAATATCTTGCACCCTCACATGTATAGCTTCCTCTATTATCAACAACCCCCACAAGAAGGGTACATTAGTTAAAATCTATGAACCTACATTGACACATCCTTAGCTCAAATTAAGGTTCACTCTTGGTGTTGCACATTCTATAGTTTTGGACACATGTATAATGATATGTATCTATCATTGTAGTGTCAATACACAGTAGTTTCAAACCCCGAAAGTCCTCTGTTCTCTATACAACCTCCACATCAAACCCTGGCAACCAACCACTGATCTTTTAATTGTCTTCATAGTTTTGCCTTTCCTAGAATGTCATATAGTTAAAATTATACGGTATGTAGTCTTTTCAAGTACTTAGGATTTCTCTATGTCTCTTCATGGCTTGAAAGATCAGTTCTTTTTAGGGTTAAATGATATTACATTGTCTGGATGTACTGCCGTGTATTTATCAGTTCACCTACTGAAGGCCATCTTGGTTACTTCCAGGTTTTTGGCAATTATGAACAAAGCTGATATAAACATCCACATGCTGGTTTTTGAGTTGATATTACATTTTCAACTCCTTTTAGTAAATGCCAAGGAGCACAACTGCTGAATTGTATGGTAAGAATATGTTTAGATAGGAACAAACCTCGAGGACCTTGGATTTAAAGAGGGTTTTGTGAATTTGACCTCAAAAGCAAGGGAAGTAAAAGCAAAAATAAACGAATGGGACTACATCAAAGTAAAAAGCTTCTCCTCAGCAAAAAAAAAAATTGTCAACAAGGTAAAGAGACAACCACACGAATGGGAAAATATATTTGCAAGCAATGCTTCCAATAATGGCTTAATATCCAAAATATACAACAAAATCATACAACTCAATAACAACAAAAAAATAAATGATACAATCAAAAAATGGGCAGAGAATCTGAACAGACACTTCTCCCTAGAGGACACACAAATGGCCTACAAACATATGAAAAGATGCACAATATCACTAGCTATTAGGGAAATACAAATCAAAACCACAAAGAGATACCATTTCACACCTGTTAGAATAGCTATAATCAACAGAACAAGTAATAACAAATGTTGAAGAGGATGTGGAGAAAAAGGAACCCTGGTGGGACTGCAAATTTATACAGCCACTATGGGAAACAGTATAGAGGATCCTTGAAAAACTAAGAATTGATCTACCATATGATCCAGCAATCTCTTTGCTGAAACTTACCTCAAAGGCTTGAAAATTCATATCTGAAAAGATATTTTCACACCAATGTTTATAGCAGCATTATTCACAGTGGCCAAGACATGGAAGCATGTGAAGTGTCCTACAATAGATGATTGGCTAAAGAAGCTGTGATTGATATATATATATATATATATATATATATATATATATATATATATTACTCAGCCATAAAAAGATATCAAATACTGCCATTTGCAACAACCTGGATGGACCTCGAGATAATCATGCTAAGCGATATAAGCCAGACTGAAAATTTGAAAATCACATGATATCATTTATAGGTGGGATATAAACCTAAAAACAACAAATGAGCAGGACAAACAGAGACTCAGAGACATGGACAATGGACTACTGATTATCAGAGGGTAGGGGGTGAGGGAGGAGGGGAGAGGTAGACTGGGTAAAGGGGGTCAAATATAGGGGGGTAAAGAGAGAGTGAAGTGGGTAAAGGGGATCAAATATATGGTAGCTGAAGGAAACTGGACTTTGGGTGATAATCGCACAATAGAATATACAGATTTCAAATTATAATGTACACCTGAAAATTATATAATTGTATTGACCAATGTTACCCCAATAAACTTAAAAAATAATATGTTTAGTTTTGTAAGACACTGTCACCATCTTCCAAAATGACCGCAGTATTTTGCATTACACCAGCAATGAATGAAAGTTCTTATTGCTCCACATCTTCACCAGCATTTGGTATTGTCAGTATTCCAGATTATGGCTATTCTAATAGGCATGTAGAGATATCTTATTGTTTTAATTATCAATTCTATGATGACATATGATGTGGAACATCTTTTCATACACTTATTTGTCACCTTCGTATCTTCTTTGGTGAGATGTTTGTTAAAGTCTTTGGACTAATTTTTAATCAGAATTTTTCTTTTATTGTTGTGCTTTAAGATGTCTTTGTATATTTTGGATAACACTTTTTTATCAGATGTCTTTTACAAATATTTTATCGTAGTCTATGGCTCGTCTTATTCTCTGATAATGTCTTTTGCAGAACAGAAGTTTTTAATTTTAATGAAGTCCAACTTATCAATTATTTCTCTCAGGGATCATGTATCTAAAAAGTCATCACTATGCCTAGGTAATCCAGAGTTTTTTTTCCTATATTATCTTCTAGTTTTACAGTTTCATGTTTTACATTTAGGTTTGGGGTCCATTTTGAGGTTTTTTTTTTTGTGATGAGTGTAAGGTATGTGCCTAGATTCATTTTTTTTTGCATGTGGATATTTAGTTGTTCTAGCACCATTTGTTGAAAAGACTATATTTTCTCTATTGTATTGCCTTTGCTCCTTTGTCAATGATCAGTTGACTACATTTATATGAGTCTATTTGTGGGCTTTCTATTCTGTCTCATTGATCTATTTGTCTATTCTTTTGTCAATATTACATTGTCTTGATTACTATAGATTCATAATAAGTCTTGAAGTCAAGCAGTGTCAGTTCTCCAACTTAGTCCTTCTTCAATATTGTGTTGGCTATTCTGAGTCTTTTGTATCTCCATATAAAGTTTAGAATTTTTTGTTGATATCCACAAAATAATTTGTTGAGATTTTGATTGAGATGTCACTAAATCTGTAGATCAAGTTGTCAAGAACTGTCATCTTGGCAATATTGAGTCTTCCTATCCAAGAACCTAGAATATCTTGTGATTTATTTAGTTCTTCTATTTTATTAGTTTTAGAGTTTTACAGTTTTCCTTATATGACTTTATCCATATATTTAGATTTATAACTAAGTATTCACTTTTCTGAGTGGTAATATAAATGATACTTTTTTAAAAAAAAATCAAATTCTACTAATGCATTGTTGCTATGTAGGAAAGTGATGGAATTTTATACATTTACTTTGTATCTTATATCCTGAAATCTTAATATAATTTCCTATTAAATCGAGGACACTAATTTTTTTGTTGATTCATTTTGATTTTCTACATAGATGATTATATCATCTACAAACAAAGACAGTTTTTATTTCTTCCTTCCTAATTCATTTACCTTTTATTTCTTTTAGTTTTTAAATAAATTTGTAAAACTCACGGAAAACTATCAATAATATTAAAAGCCAAGTCATTTTCTTATTTTCTAGAATCTATATCAAGACTTTGGCATATGAAATGTTTTATGGTTACTGCAGCATGACTGTAACTATGAACACTCAAAAGCTTTAAAAGCTGTGCATAACATTTATATCATAAAAATGAGTTAGGAAAGAATTCATGATTATATATATAAAAGAATTTAGTTCTCCAAAAGAAGGTGAGTTTGAACCAGTGGAGAGAGAGAGGACAAAGGAGAGAAATGGAGTTAGAAGACAGTGAGCATTTCTCATTGTGAATCCTATGTTCTCCATACTCATCCCAGGGGGAAAGAATGGTGTGAGGGAAACTTTAGATAAGTTGGAGAAAACTCTCTAAAGCACAGGGAATCTGTCTTGCTACCCAGGTTGTTAACTGAGTATATTGTAAGAAACACATTCAACGATAACTCAAATATCAATGATTATGTGAAAGTCAAAGCTGATGGATTTGGTGGTAACCCCACTGAGTTCTAGGTACCTCACTGTAACACTTGGGAAAATTCCTATGCCTCAGATGAGTGCAGAGGAGACTGAGCTAAGTTAGGGCAAGTACATGTGGACTAGTAATTGATATAAGGCGGGCACAGAGTGTACGGACTATCAAACAGAGGCTACAGTGGGACCAGGATCATGACAATAAATGCTAGTGAAAGTGGAAGGCAAAAACAGCAGCAATTAACTAGAGCTTAATTTATGTTAACAGAAAAAATAGCACAAGCATGGAGCCAAAGTACATTCCACCTACTGCCATACCAAAACAATATAGAACCCTTCAAACTCCACCCTACTTTTTGTACTAGGGACACAGAAAATAATAAGTGTTCCACAGGTCATGTAATTTAAAGAAAGTAACAAAAGCAAAGAGTACTGACAACTTTGAAATTATGTTACCATACGGATAAATTGGTGTTGGTTCACTTCTGTTTTTGTTGTTGTTGTTGTTGATGTGTTTATTTTAAAAAATTTCAATAAATTTAGATTGATAGGAAAGATACAAAAATAGTAGACAGTTCTCATATAATCTTCACTCAGTTTCTCCTAATATAAGTATCTTATATATCATGATACATTTATCAAAACTGATAAATTAACATTTATGCAATACTATTAGATAAACCACAGACTTTATTCTAATTTCACTGGTTATTCCACTAATACCCTTTTTATGTTCCAGAATCCAATCCTGGATACCACGCTGCATTGAGTTATCATATTTTCTTAGTCTCCTCCAAGGTGTGAAAATTGCTTAGTCTTTCTTTGCCTTTCAAATTCTAATACTTTTGAAGTGTAAAGGTCAGTTATTTTCTAGAATGAACCTCAACTTGGGTTTCTCTGATATTTTCTGATAATAACGTGGAAGTAATGCATTTTTTGGAAGACTACTACAGAGGTGGTAGTTGGGTCCTTCTCAGTGCATCATATCAGGGAATACATGATATCTATCTGTCTTATTACTGGTGACATTAACCTTGATTACTTGATTAAGATAGTGTCTGTCAGCTTTATTTACTGTAAAGTTACTATTGTTCTCTTTGTAAGCAATAAATATCTTGGAGAAGGTAATTTGAGACTATACAAATATGCTGATTCTCTACAAAACTTTTACCCGCTTTTAGTAGCCTTCATTAGATCTTTCCAGCAACAATTCTTACTATTTAATGGTAATTTTCTATTATCCACAGTCCTTCTACATTTGTTAAGTATATTTTCTATAAGGAATAGTTTTTCCTTTTTCACTTATTTATATCAGTATAAACTCATCAATATATATTTTGTTCTATGGGTTATAATCCAATATTACAGTTATTTATTTTATTGTTCAACTTATTTCATTTGTGATGTAAAACCTAAAATTAAGGCCTAATATTATGTGCTGCCTTGATATCTGGTGAAATCAAGAGGGCCTCATATGGCTTAATCACAAGTTTCCCTTCTCATTCTGTTTCTGCAGATAAGTCCCCAAGCCAAATAATCCTCCTTATCAAAGAGACCAGGCAGTGTCTGCTTATCCTTGAGTAGTGGGATTCAGTTCCCTGCCAAAACACAGAATTATTCCAACAAGCCAATCACATCCTCCTGTGGAAACCAGAGGTACATCCTACCCTCTGATACAACAAAGCTTGACTTCACCACCCCTGCTTGCTCCTTATGTTCCCAAGCACAATACCTTTGTGTCCTTATGTGTAATGTGGTGTCCTACTTCCTTGGACTGTGAGTATAAGTGACAATATTATCTGTCTAGTGATGGGAGTCATATGTTTAGCCATTCCCATAATCCTATGGTAAGAATAATTCCCTTGCTAATAGGGTGAAGAGGAGGAAATTAAATCAGCATCTCAAGCCACTGGGAGTTATTTCAGGTTGTTTTGGTACTCTTTTAACTTGCAGAAGTGGTTGATTCTTTCGATGGGCAGAGAAAATACAAGATAAGCCTGGAGAATCTTGTGTTATCAGTAAGAAAGTGCTCTTTCGCATTTTATGAAAGGAAAATACACAATCAAAGTTGTTTTCCCCCACAAATGGTTGCAGTTTCCAAATCTGTCACCATAGTAATTCTCCATCCACTACAATCATTTTTATATTACTGAGTAGAATTATAATTCTCAAAAACCTTTTGTAACAATGATACTAAGTCTTAGCTTTCAAAAATGCATCAGATTTTTACATTTTATAGAGTTTATTAACAATTGTGTTTACAATACAACATTAGGAATATCCCATGTGTGTTCTGTTAAACTGCAAGATCCTCTACATTTTTTGCATCCCCATGCGGAGCCCTGTTCTGCTTTTTGGTAAGACACATGAGGTCATATATAGTAATCCTCATTTAACCAGCTACAGACTCCACAAACAACGGTCACTCCTGGGAAGCTGGGACTCATAACAGGATATAAAAGAGAAGCCAAACATTGTTACTTCAAAGATGCATGTCTGAAACTTTCAAACAAAGGAAAGAAGCTCCACAAAGCACATGGAACAATTTTGCATTTGCTAATCGCATCCAAAAGAGCTGCAAATCATGCAGTCTTTCTAGCCTTTTTGTTTTTATTTTTTTGATTTTTCTGTTTTTAACCTGGGACTTCAGATGTCTGAGATGTATACCTCAAAATAAAATTCCATCTTATAAATAGATAATAGTACATTATGAGAAGTGACTATTACGTAACAGAACCTAACATAAAACATTAATTTTGTTATGGTGGTGAGGCTACAGACATTATTTTTCTCTAACTAGTTTTAATAATGGGCTTACATGTTATTAAATAAATGTAATTGAAAATCACAAACAGAAAAAAAAATGTACTTGAAATAAAATTTTTTTTCTTAAAGCTGCCATCTTAGAAAAATACACACTTTCCAACAATTATGTTATAGCTCCAAGATCCTTTTAGAACTCCTTTTGGAAAAGTGCCTTTGGAGTAAATTTAAAGTCACATAAGAAAAATGTAATCACTATTTTAATAGTCACAACATATTTGATTAAATTCAAATGATGTTCCCTGGTTTAATCACCCAGTTTATTCACAGCTTTGGCTTCAAATTTTTGCTGCTCCTAGAAATAAGATTGAAATTGCACAAAACTTGTTACCACTCAGTCTATTCAAATAACCCGGGGCAGACTCCTTAAGAAATTTCAGCTAGCTTCTAAGGTAGTACAAGATTCCCTTAACATTTGGTATTTAAAAATTAGCATACATTTGTCCCCTCAATCATCACATACAAGATTAGACCACTTTCCCTCCTAATGCAAAAAGGTAACAAGGAAGTTCACATTCATTTTCCCAGAATGAGTTCATTAAAACTGAGATAGTGAGTGGTTGTCCTCAGTCCTTAGCACAGTGCTTGACACATAGTATATGCTGAATAAATGTTTATATAAAAGGCAATAATAAATGATAATATTTACTCTTATGCTGATTTCCACCATTTATCAAAGATCAAAAGGTCAAAACACATGGAAGTTTTCTATTCTGCCTACTGTTATCCAGCTGGCCTAATGGCACTTACATAACTAAATGAAAGTTTTTATTATGTTTTGCAATTTAAAATTTCATTTGGACTATTTAATCTTATTTTCCTCACAGCCCTCTGAAGTAATTATTTTTGCTGTTTCATATGAAAGATAATGAAACTACAACACAGCGTGATAACATAAACTTTATTGTTAAAAGTGGTAGCATTGGGATTTAAGTATATATTGTGGCCCCTGCTACAATGTTCTTTTCATTCTACCAAACTTCCTTCTCTCTGTAGTTACTTTTCCTCTTATTTCTAATATCTGACATTATTTTGAAATAGTTCAGTGGAAAAGTCTCCATTGGGCTTCAATCAAGCCTCTCTGTGTATATATGAAAGGTATTTCTTCTGCTACTCCAACTACCCAAGAAAGACACAGTCACCTTCCAGGAAAATGGACTGCCTTCCCTTGGCAAGATAAATTTTAATTAGTGGCCCAGAATCCAATGTATCAGTAAGCACCCTTACTCATGAATTTTCTTTGGGAAACAACTAATCTTCAGAGTAGAGGGGTATCTTTATTTTAGGCCCTACTTTCTCCTTTGCTTCATCTCTTAAAAGCACTGTGTGAACATAATTTCTATCAATAATATTCATGTACAAATTTTTACCATTTACTCTGGTTCGTATCATGGATAAGGAAACAAGAAGATACACTATTGAATGCCTCCTAGGATGACAGACTTTCTGGTTAGCCTAGGACCGAGGGGTTTCCTAGCACATGGAACTTTCAGTACTAAAACCGGGACAGTTCCAGGCACTACAGGATGGTTGGTCACCACCATCCATATACAAGCCTAGGAAGTTGAAAAAGTAATCTTATCTCCTAAACCAGATTGCAAATTTCTCAAAGGTTGCAACCATGTCACATAGGCTTACTTTAACACTCAGTACATACTATGTGATCAACAGATTGGAGTTCAAAAGGTTTTAGAAAACAGACACTATCCACCAATTGTCAAAAAAAATTTCTTGTAATCTAAGTGATTACCTAGAAGGATGGATCTGAAAATAACCAAGCCATAGAAGACACTGCTCAGATTCTATCTTCTTTATAGCTCTTGGATTCATTAAGAGAAACAGTAATCTGCTCTACATTGATTGACCACACATGCACTGGATATTTATTGTATACTAGATCTCTGGTAACCAAAGAATCCCTGTCCTCAAGGAACTTTCAATCTATTATTGAACATATATAAGTAAATAATTTCCAGTGTATTGTAATAAATACAGTAATTGAAATATGCACAAGTAACTGTGGCAGCACAAGGAAATAATAATTTCTCCCTGAGTTTAGAGGACATCTCAGGGAGGATGAAAAACTATTGGATTGTGAGAGATGAAGTGGGAGATATCCAGGCAGAATGGTACAGAAATGGCATTCCAGAAAAGAAACATTATGTACAATGATATGGTGAATGACATTAACAGAGCAGGAAATTACAAGCATTTTGATATTTATAGGGAATAGATACCTGAGTGGGGATGGTTTCAGAGAGGGAAAAAGCTGAAGATATTTCTGGAGTTAACTTGCAAATCTGCTAAGATTATTATGTTTTTTCATATAGGTAATGGAGGGTCATTGAAGGTTTTCAAGTAAGAGAGTGACATGCTCAGATCTGCCTTTAAGAAAGGGCCATGTTAAGACAAGTCAGGGGGATCAGGACAGAGCTGAATTATTGAATGAGAGAGAATAATGTTCTACTTTTTTGACATTATACTATCAACTTTTTTTTTATTTTATGTGGATTTGCAAAATACCCAAGTCCAGTCCTAGTTTCTCTCTTCCTACTTTTGTCCCAATTTTTCATAAGCTCATGTCATAATAAATTCAAACTCTCTGTTTCTTCACTCCCAAGCATCTAGTGTACTGTCTTATGCCTGGCATTTATAGCATCACACTAGCTCAATTTCCATCTATTCTTCAAACTCAGCAGGCAACCAAGCAAACCAAGACCCCATTTGGTTAGTCAGAATTGCAATATTGTGACTGTAATACAGAAGTGGTATTTTACTTCATTGACTCCACTGGATCCTTTACTTTGTCTTAATTTTGAAAAGCTATGCTTTTAGAGATTCTTTCCTTTGTCTTCCTGTAGTTCTCATCCTACACAGGAAGACTCACCATGGGGTGTTTCTATCTTTTGTAGATATAAATAAAGCACAGCTGGAGTCTCCACATGCACTAGTTCCATGAAGATTTGCTGAGGCTTAATTTCACTTTGCAAAGCAGTTAACAGGTATGAGAAAATATGAAGTTCTCTGTGAATTTCATCCCAGGTATCTTTAGTACCATGGTTGCTACAGCACTCACTTTGAGTTTTGCAAGTTTAAAAGGGCTTTGTTACTTAACAGGAGTTGACAGCCTCCTTTCAGTCCTGTCTGTAGTCCACCTTCATGCCACTACCAAGACAAAGTGACATCAGGACTGATTTTCTTGGGCACAGATACCACTGCTGGATCCGTGAAAGTTAGCAAATAATGAACCTCATTTTTTTTTGACAAGATAGAGATCTTTAGCCTTGTTCTTTTTTGTTTGTATGAATAGAACTGTGCCATGGATTTATCAGCCTATACATCAGTCTTGGTTTACATCCATATCTTCCCCCTTTCTCATTTCACATGTGCACACACATACATATGCACATACATACCTCTTCCTACCACCCCATCTAAGAATCTCCTCAGTTCTGGTCATCCTGGTCATTCAACAAGGCTAAAAATGGGTTCAAACTTGTCTATTAACAACTCTTGCTCAATCGAGAACACTTCAATTTTAACTACTTGTATAGAGTATATTCCATTCAATATATACTGAGCCTACTAGCATCCTACTATGTGCCAATAGTTGCATTAAGCATTTGAAAACATCTCTTCTCATTTAATCCTCAAAACCACCTTGTAAGGAAAATGCTATTATGGTGCTCAACTCCTAGTTGAAAAAAATTATTATTCTTTTTTAACAAAGGAAGAAGTTAGAATGCACTCATTCAATTTTTTCAAATATGCTAAAATATTAATTATGAGCATGTCTGTATGTATATCACTTGTTTGATGTTTATTTTCCCCTCTTTGTACCTCATCTGGGTTTAATTATACATTTTTATAATTCTGTTTTATCTTCACTAATTATGTATTACTCATACCTCTTTTTTTGTAATGTATTTAGTAGTAAAGGTAAGGACCACTATACATATTTTTTAAAGTTTTATTTCTTCATATAGGATCTATTTTTTCTAGATCTTTAGTTACTCGTTTTGTCTACAAACTTAGTTTTCTGGAAAAATAGAAAATTTTATTAATTTGCTATTTGCCCAGCTTTTTCCCTTGTTTTTTTTTTTTGAGTGGGGACATTTCTCATTCAACCTTAAATCTCTGGATTGAAAACAGAAACTCCAATACATTAAAAAATAAATAAATATGTTTTTAGTTGACTAAGAAAAAATACATTTTATCCTTAAATGTACATTTATAAATAATATCATAATCAGAAATATTTGGCAAATATGAACTCTTTAGTTTTAAAATTATTTTATTTCAATTAAACTGGAAAGATATATCTACATTCATGTTTCACTGTTAAAAATTTATATCGAGTTTATGAATATATATAATAAATGCTTTAATATAAATTTGACCACACTTTAAATTTTGCTTCATACTTTGAAAAAAATTGCCAAGTTACCAAGTTATTATTAATTATACCCTTCATTACATATACACATACATGATAAATAAATGACACTACTGATAAACTTCCTGAATGTCAGTTTCTGGACACAGTGAAGAATTCACCAAATTAATTGCCAATTTGTCTAGTGAACCAAACAGGTTCTGCCTGCTGACTCCTTGCTTACCTTTTTAAAAACTCTAAACTTTCTTCAGAGACAGCCCTTTCCCTTTCTTCCTATAAAATCTAGTGCAAATGTTGACCTCTCCATAAAGCTTTCCCTATAATTCCATCTCAAATAAATTGCTCCTTCCATTGTACTCTTAAAACATTTTTTTTCTAGATTCTTATAATAGAGTTATCTACAAATTCTCAGAGATCTTAGAAATAAAACAACCAAATAACTTAAATAACTTAAATGAGCAGTCAATATGTTTCATTCATATATGTATATCCATTTCTACAGAATGCTATTGTGGAATATAAAGTAGTCCCTCTGAAAATCTCAATTGTAAGTGAGATGATGTTTAAGGAATTAAAAACTTTATTTATATCAACAAATAATAAATTGAGTAAATAAATTCTAAAACTTCAACACTACTTACACATGATGATATATTTGTGATGATATACATTCTTACTAGTTGGCATAGAAACTTTATTATTTAATAATGTTTGGAAAATTTGGTTACAAATACTGTTAATACTGTAAAATGTGCAATTTATAGTTGTCATTAAAATACTTACTAATACATATATATAATTCTGGAAGGATAGACACCAAAGTATAATAATGGTTTTGTCCAGGTAGCAGGTTCATAGATAATCGTTACATATACTTTTCTATTTATCTCATTATTTCACAATAAATTTGCATAGTATTTATAATCAGAGAACACCAAAAAAGTTATTTCGATATTGGGAAAAATACATGAAAAAATAGTGTTGAGAAACAAAAATCTTGAGTGAAGTGATAAAAGCTCTTAAAGAGTAAATAAACAACAAAAGCAGTAATTAAGTGAAGTGAGGTGATGGATGTATTATCTTGACCTTGGTAATAATTCCACAATGTGTACTTATATCAAATCATCACTTTAATATATACAATTATATTTGTCAATTATTCTTCAATAGTTAAAAAAATAACAAAAGCAGCACAGTAAACAAAGAGTGCACCAATGATATCCTACAAAACTTTAATTAGTAATAATGGAACTGATACAATTAATTTCCATTTACCATCCTTTGCTTGCTAGAAATTTTAAACCACACCCTTTCTCTGCTGTTTAAAGGCGACATACAATTTTTTTTTTATTTCAGATAATATATATGTTAAGAAGAATGTTTTTTATCTGGTTCTCAATCTAAATGTCCCATAACTGATTTTGTTTCTTTTTTTCATAACTAATAACATTCTTCTATTGAAAAAGTAACACATGCACATGGTAAAATTTTTCAACAAGGTAAAAGACTTTACAATATAAGAGATATAGCCCTACCACTCTGGACATCCAGATCCTTTCCTTAGAGGTATTCTTTATGAACAGCATCTTCTGTATATTTTTATATAAAAGTTGTATCTGTCTATTTTTCCTTTACACAATGAAAGCATAGTAATCACACTGTTCTGTATTCTACTTTGTACAGTTAACCATATATCTAAGAAACTTACTTGTAGGTACATATAAATGTGCTACATGCTATGAACAACTTAACATTGTACAGAATTTATTTAAGCATTTATCTGAATGAATGCATGAAGAGTGTTTCTACACTTTTTATAGATTAAATAGATTTTAGAATATTTATTTATTTATTTATTTGATTTTTTAAAGTTTATTGAGGTAACATTGGTAAAAACAATTATATAATTTTCAGGTGTACATTATCATTTGACATTTATATATTCTATTGAGTGATTACCACCCAGAGACCAGTTTCATTTAGCTACCATATATATTTAATCTCCTTTATGCACTTCATACTCCCACTACCCTCCTATATTTGGCCCTTGTTTACCCTGTCTACCTCTACCCTCCTACTCCACCCCCTACCCTCTGGAAACCACTAGTACATTGTCCATGTCACTGAGACCCTGTTTGTCCTGTTTATTTGTTGCTTTTAGGTTTTTATCCCACATATAAGTGATATCATGTGATTTTCAACTTTTTCAGTCTGGCTTATTTCACTTAGCATGATTATCTCGAGGTCAATCCATGTTGTCACAAATGGCAGTATTTCATCTCTTCTTATGGCCAAAGAATATTCCTTTATATATATGTACCACAACTTCTATAGCCAATCATCTCTTGTAGGACACATCAGTTGCTTCCATGTCCTGGCCACTGGGAATAGAGTTGCTATGAACATTGGTGTGCAAATATCTTTTCAGATATGGGTTTTCAAGTCTTCGGGGGTAAATACCCGGTAGAGGGATTGCTGGATCATATGGTAGATCAATTCTTAGTTTTTTGAGGAAACTCCATACAGTTTTCCATAGTGACTATACCAATTTGCAGTGCCATCAGCAGTGTATGAGGGTTCCTTTTTCTCTGCATCCTCTCCAACATTTATTACTTGTTCTGTTGATTATAGCTATTCTAACAGGTGTGAGATGGTATCTCATTGTGGTTTTGATTTGCATTTCCCTAAAAGCTAGTGATTTTGAGCATCTTTTCAAATATTTGTTGGCCATTTGTATGTCCTTTAGGGAGAAGTGTCTGTTCAGGTCCTCTGCCCATTTTTTAATTGGATCATTTGTTTTTTAGTTGTTATTGAATTGTATGAGCTCTTTGTATATTTTAGATATTAGGCCCTCATCAAAAGCTTTGCCTGCACATATATTTTCCCATTTGGATGGTTATCTCTACCTTGTTGACAATTCCTTTTGCTGAGCAGAAGCATTTCAGTTTGATGTACTCCCATGCATTTATTTTAGCTTTTACTTCCTTTGCCTTTCAGGTCAAATTCATAAAATCCTTTTTAAGTCCGAGGTCCTTGACTTTCATTCTTATGATTTCTTCTATGTATTTTATTGATTCTGGTTTTATATTCAGGTCTTTAATCCGTTTTGAGTTAATTTTTGTGTGTAATATTAGCCAAAAGTCTAGTTTCAGTCTTTTGCAGGTGGCCTTCCAATTTTCTCAGCACCATTTATGGAAGAGGCCTTCCTTTCTCCACTGTATGTTTTTGGCTTTTTTGCCAAAAATTATTTACCCATATAAATATGGGTTTACTTCTGGACTCTCAGTTCTGTTCCACTGCTCCATGTATCTGTTTTGTTGCCAGTCCCATCTGTTGTGATTACAGTCGCTTTGTAGTTTAATTTGAAGTTGGGCAGTGATGCTGCCAGCCTCATTCTCTTTTCTCAGGATGGCTTTGGCAATTTGGGATCTTTTGAGCTTCCCTACAAATCTGATGATTTTTGTTCTATTGCTTTCAAAAATGCCAATGAGATTTTTATGGGGATTGCAGTAAATATGATAATGCTTTAGGTAATGTGGTCATTTTAACTATGTTGATTCTTCCAATTCATAAACATGAAAAATCTTTTCATTTCATTGTATCTTCTTGGATTTCTTTTAATAGGGTCTTATAGTTTTTATTATTAGATCCTTCAAGTGTTTAGTTAAATTTATTCCTAGGTATTTTATTTTTTTGTTGCAATTGCAAAAGGAATTATTTTTTCCACTTCTTTTTCTGATGCTTCATTATTAGCGTATAGAAAAGCTATGGATTTTTGAATGTTGATTTTGTATCCAGAAATTTACTGTATTTACTTATTTTTTCTATTAGTATTCTTGTGGAGTCTTCAGGGTTTTCTATATAGAGAATTATGTCATCTGAAAATAGTGAGTTTGATTTCTTTGTTTCCTATTTGGATGTCTTTTACATCTTTCTCTTGCCTGATTGAATTTGCTAGGACATCCAATGTTATATTGAGTAACAGTGGTGATAGTGGAGAAGCCTTTACTTGTTCCTGATCTTAGAAAGTTTTTAGTTTTCACCATTAAGTATAATGTTGGCTGAGGGTTTAACATAGACGGCCTTTATTATGTTAAAGTACTTTCCTTCTATAACAATTTTGTGAAGTGCTTTGATCATTAATGGATGCTGTATCTTGTCAAAGTCTTTTTATGTATCTATTAATATGATCATATGATTCTTAATTTTTAATTTGTTTATGTGGTGTATCACATTAATCAATTTGCGTATGTTGAACCATCCCTGCACTCGTGGGATGAAGCTCACTTGTTTGTGGTGTATAATCTTTCTAATGTGTTGCTGTATTTGGTTCGCTAGTATCTTATTTGGAATTTTTGCATCTGTGTTCATGAGAGATATTGGTCTGTAGTATTCTTTTTGTTCATTATCTTTACTAGGTTTTGGCATCATAGTAATATCGCTCTCATAAAATGAGTTGAGAAGTACAGCCTCTTTGATTTTTTTGGGAGAGTTTGAGGAGAATTCACTGGTGAAATCATCTGGTCTTGGACTTTTATTTTTTTGTAGTTTTTGATGATTGTTTCAATTTCCCTACTGCTGATCGTTCTTTTTAGATTTTCTAGAACTTCTTGGTTCAGTCTAGGAAGATCGTATATTTCTAAGGACTGGTCTATTTATTCTAGGTTATTAAATTTATTATTATATGCTTTTTCACAATATTCTTGCATGATCCTTAGTATTTCTGTGATGTCAGTCATAATTTCCAATCTTTCATCCCTGATTTGTTTATTTGTGTCCTTTCTCTTTTTTCTTTAGTGAGTCTAGCCAGTTTTTCAATTTTATTAACCTTCTCAAAGAACCTTTTCCTTCTCTTATTTATTTTTTCTATTGTTTTTTTTGTTGTTGTTTTCAATTTTATTTATTTATGCTCTATTTTGATTATTTTTTTCCTTCTGCTAATTTTAGGCCTTATTTGTCCTTTTACTTTTTTTTTAAGATGAAATGTTATTTTCTTTATTTTGGCTCGTTCTTGTTTTTGAAGATAGGCCTGTAATGATATGAAGTTTCCTCTTATGACTGCTTTTGCCGTGTCTCAAAAGTTTTGATATGTGTCTTATCATTATCATTTGTTTCTATGTATGTCTTGATCTCACTTTTTATTTCTTCCCTGACCCAATTATTCTTCAGTAGCATGTTGTTTAATCTCCATATGTTTGTGGTTCTTCCTGCTTTCATTTTGCAGTTGATCTCTAGTTTCAAAGGCTTATGATCAGAAAATATGTTTGGTATGATTTCAACCCTCTTATATTTGTTGAGGCTATCTCTGAGTGCTAGTATGTGATCGATTCTTGAGAATGTTCCATGTGCACTAGAGAAGAATGTATAAGCAGAGGTTTTGGGATGGAAGGTTCTCTATATGTCAATTATTTCCAGTTGGACTAATGTGTCATTTAAGGATGTTATTTCCTTAATGATTTTCTGTTTGAATGATCTGTTCATATCCAACATTGGGGTATTTAGGTCCCTTACTATGATAATGTTTTGGTCCTTTTCTCCCTTTAGTTCTGTTAGGAATTATTTTACATATTTTTGGGTTCTCAGAATGGGAGCATAGATATTAATAAGTGTTATGTCTTCTTGGTGAATGATTTCCTTTATCATTATAAAGAGTCCCTCAGTATTTTTCTTTACCTTTTTTATTTTAAAGTCTATTTCATCCAATATTAGTACCACTACTCCTGCTTTTCTCTGAATGCCATTTCCTTAAAAAATTTTTTTCCACTCTTTCTCTTTGAGTCTAAATTTGTTTTTGGAGCTGAGATGTGTTCCCCTGCAGGCAGAATATGTTTGTTTGTTTGTTTGTTTGTTTGTTCATCCAATCTGCAACTTTGTGCCTTTTTATTAGTAATTTAAGTCCATTTACATTTAGGCTGATTATTGAAATATGAGGTCTTCTTATAGTCATTTTATCTTTTGCTTTTTGGTAGCTTGGTGTTTCCATTGCTTTCTTGTCCATGAGTTTCTGTTTTCTTTATTTTGGTTGGCTTTTGTGGGTTTTGCTTTGGTTATTCTTGTTTAATTTTGTATACTTCAGTTCTGAATCTTTGTTGTGAGGTTAATATTATGAATATGTAAAGGATAGTTATATATATACAGTCGTCCATTTTCTTCTGCGTATGCTTTATATCCTTTCCTCTTTGTGAATTTGGATCTTTGAATCCTCCACTTTTCCATCATTGTTATCTAACTTGTCCTGAACGTTCATTGCTATCTTGCTATAGCAATTCTCTTATTATTTAAGCTTATAATGCCCTATTCTCAGTAAGGGTTGCATTCCTATGTTTCTATTTGCCTGATAGTCATTTTACTCCTAATTATGCATTTTTTTGGTATTGTTATTTTGTTTTAGATGAGCTGACACCTTTCAGTATTTTCTGCAGTACAGGCCTCATAGTGGAGAATTCCTTCAATTTTTGTATGTCTTGGAAGGTCTTAATTTTTCCTTCATTTCTAAAGGAGAGCTTAGCTGGATACATTATTCTAGGTTGGTAGTTCCTTTCGCTTAATAGTGGAAATACTTGATTCCATTCTTTTCTTGTTTCTAAGGTCTGTGCTGAAAAGTCCGAGGATTATCTAATGGGTTTTCCTTTATAAGTTATCATCTTCCTTTCCCTGGCTGCCCTGAAAATTGTCTTTGTTGTCGATTTTTGATAACTTTAATACAATATGTCTTGGTGAAGGCCTTTTAAGGTTTAGATAATTGGGTGTTCTGTTGACTTCTTGAATTCCAAGCTCCAGCTCATTCCTTAGGTTTGGGAAATTCTCATCCACTATTTGGTCTGAAAATGCTTTCTGGTCCCTGTTCATCTTCCTTACCTTCGGTAATGCCCATTATTGTTATGCTCCCTCTCTTGATGGTATCAGCTAATTCTTGTATTTCTCTTTCATTATTTTTTATTCTTTGGTTTCTCAATTCTTTCTTCTGATTCATTTGTATATTTCTGTCTTCGATGTCACTGATCCATTTCTCCATTTGGTCGACTCTATATCCCAAACTTGCTATTTCAATTTGAAACCTTTGCAGTGTGTTCTCTTCTCCAGAAGTTCTATTTGGTTCCTTTTGAGGGTTTCAATCTCTTTGTTCTGCTCATGTAGTTGTTTTTCCAATTCCTTAAATTGTTAATTTGAATTGTTTTGGATCTCATTGAGTTTTTTCAGAAGTACCATCCTGAATTCTCTGTCATTTAAGTCACATATTTCTATGTCCGTAAACTTGGTTTCTGGAGATTTTACTCTTTCTTTCTGGGATGCCTTGTCACTTGGTTGTTCATGTTCTTTAATAGACTATTTCCCCATTGGACATTAATGGAAGTGTATTCTATTGTCTATCCAGAAAGAAGATTTATTATACAAAGATCTATCTTAGCCTGTTGCAAAGAAAGTGCTTTTCTTTTGGTTTCCAGTAGGTGGTGTCTAATCTTCTTGGATCCTTGCTTCATATAAAGCCTAGATATCTTTTTTATTTTCTTGTAGATATTTAATCACACTTGCTACTCTCAGTTTTAGTCCCAGTGTTAGCAACAGTTTCCGTAGCATTTACTCAGATTCCCCTGGGGCTCCACAGTGATTGGTCTTGGAGGGTATGGGGATGGGTCCCTCTGGCTTGGAAGTTGGGGACTGCATCTTAGCCTCGGTTTTGCAACTGAGGCTGGTGAAAATCAACTGTTGTTTCTCCGCGATCTTGTCCTGCTCCTCTGCTTTCTGCCCTGATTCTTTGGCCCTGCCGCCAGCTGCTAGAAGTTGCAGCACTTCTAGGCAGGCCGATCAGAGAAATTACTGCACCTTCACCCCTCCCCCTTTTCTGTAAGGAGCTCTGGTGGCTGTGAGAGACAGTTTCTTTATTTTTCTGAGTCTACTGCCCGACACCCGGGTTCTGACCCATGGTAGCTCTTATGAGCAGATCTCACACTGAGACGTGCTGATGTGAAGTTTGGGTGTCTTTTGTTGAGTCTTATATGTTCAGCTTATTGTTGTTTCAAGGAAAGAGATCTGAGGACATCTCTCACTCACTCTGCCATATTTCTGAATTCTACTCTTTTGATGTTATAAATAGGCGTGTAATAGGTATCCTTGGTGTGGATAGAAACGTGTGTATGTATGTGTGTGTGTGTGTGTGTGTGTGTGTAATGTAATATCTACAGGATAAAATTTGAGTAATATGGTCAATGGTTCAATGGATAAATACATTGTTTATTTTGGAAATGCTCTTAATTACCTCCCAAACTAATTCCATCAATGCACCCTTCAACCAATAATATATGAGATTGCCTACTGACTCATTGTTTCCTCTACTCTGTGTTGGTGAATATTCTTTTATATGTGATTAAATAATTGAATACTTAGCAATCTGATAAGAGAAATAACATTATATACTCATTTTAATTCATATATTTTTAATTATGTGTGAGATTAATCATCTTTTATGTATTTACAAGATACATATATTTTTCTATGATTTACCTGGGTAGTTTGCTCATCCTTACACTGATTTGTCTTTTTTTTTTTAAGATGGATTTAGAAAGGCTGTTTATATTTTAGGAAACTTACCTCCTTCTTTGTCATATGTATTGCTGTATATTTTCAGTTTCCATTTATTTATTTATTTATCTATCTATTTATTTATTTATTTACTTTTCCAGGTTATTTTTTGGTAAATTTTTTATGTTATTGAATTTTCCATTCTTTTTATAGTTTATGAGTTCTGTGTCTTGCTTTAGGAAGACTTTCTTTATTTCATGGACACAAACATTTTACCCACGTTTTCTTCTAAAATATATTTTCCAAATCTCTTCATGCTTAAATCATTGAATCTTCTTGCATTTATCTTTAAGTAAGGGATAAGTTAATAAATTATGTTTATCTCTTTGTACCCTCAAAATAGATGGCCAGTTGTCCTAAGATCATTTTTGAACAATTGATCTTCTCCCATTAAAAAAACACTCTAGAGTGACTTCAGAAGCATGGCAGAGTGAAAGATGTCTACAGCTCTCTCCCCTTGGCACAAAAACAAGGTGAAAATCTAAAATGCAACAAAAAAACACCCAACGTACACACAAACACATCTGAGCAAGGGATGTGCAAATAAGAGCTACCAGAGTTCAGAACTGCACAAGTATGGTAGTAGACTGGGAGAAATAAAGCTGCCTTTTGCAGCTGGATACCCATGCAGGAGGAAGGGAAGGGGGCATGGTATGGCAGGTTCACTGAACAGCCCTGCTGGAGAGAGCTGTGAGTTCCACCCGGTGGCATTACCCAGGAATCAGAGCAAAATGTCAAGAATTGGGGAAGGCAGAGAAACAACAGTTGATTATTATCATTCAGAGTTGCAAAATGCAAGACTGAACCATAGACCCCATTCACCAACTCAAAGGCAACTCCCGCCATTCTTCTACCTAACACAGTGGAGCCCATGGGGTTTCTGAGCAAATGCTACCAAAAAGGTTGCTTACACTGACAGTAATCGAGACTAGGGGTAGTGAGCATGATTGAATAATTATAAAGGAAAAAAGACATTATTAAAAGCTTTATATGAAACAGAGATCCAAGAACTTAGACACCACTTACTGGAAACCAAAAGAAAAATACCTTCTTAGAAACAGACTAAAGAGAGACCTTTATATAATAAATCTTCTTTCTGGAAGAAATGCAGAATACACTTCCATTAATGTCCAGGTGGAGAAATAGTCCATTAAGCACCATAAACAACCAAAGTGATAATGTAGCTTGGAAAGAAAGAAAAAAATCTCCAGAAAATAAGCTTACAGATATAGAAATATGTGACATAAATGACAGAGAATTTAGTATGATATTTCTGAAAAACCTCAATGAGATCCAAAATAATTCATATCAACAACTTCAGGAATTGAAAAAAAAAAAAACAATTAGGTCAGTGAATAAGCTTTTTGGCAAGGAGATTGAAACCCTTAAAAAGAACAAAATAAAACTTTTTGAGAAGAAGAACCAACTTAGAGATGAAAAGTGAAATAGCAAGCTTGGGAAATAGAGTTCACCAAATGGAGGAAAGATCAGTGATATCAAAGACAGAAATCTAGACATAGAACAGAAGGAAGAAGAGAGAAATTGAAAAAAGGAAAAGCAATGAAAGAGAAATACAAATACTAGCTGATACCATCAGGAGAGGAAACATAAGAATAATGGGCATTCTCAAAGATGAGGAAAAGGAGCAGGGATTAAAGAACATTTTTAGACAAATACTTAACAAGAACTTCTCAAATCTAAGAAATGAACTGGAAGTGGGAATTTAAGACATTAACAGAAAACCCAATTATATCAATTCAAAAGGCCTTCTCCAAGACACATTGTATTAAAATTATCAAAAAAAAAAAAAAAAACGACAAAGAAAGAATTCTCAGGGCAGCCAGGAAAAATAAGATGGTAATCTATAAGGAAAACCGATCAGATAATCATTGGACTTCTTAGCATGAACCTTACAAACCAGAAAGGAGTGAAATCAAATATTCAAACTATTAAATGAAAGAAACTATAAGCCAAGAATAGTGTATCCAGCTAAGCTCTCTTTTAGATATGAAAGAGGAAAAAAACCCTTTCCAGACATAGAAAAACTGAGAGAATTTTTCATTACAAATCTTGAATTGCAAGAACTACTGAAAGGGATTAGCTCACCTAAAACAAAATGACACACACAAAAAAATAACTGTGAGTAACGTGACTAGCAGGCAGTTAGAAGCAGAGGAGTGAAAATCTTATTAAGAACAAAACACTATAATCTTAAATAATAATAAGAGATTTCCTATAGCAAGATAGTGATGAATGTTCAGGATACGTAGGGACAAATTGAGACAACATGGCAGAAAAGGGAAGAATTCAAAGATCCAAATTTGCAAAATTAAAATGGAGATAAGGCATGCACATAAGAAAATGGAATAATATATATATATATATATATACACACACACACACACACACATATATATATACACACACACATAAATATATATACACATATATAGATATAAAACTTTCCTCTACATATTTGTAAAGGTAATCACATGCAAAAGATTCAGAACTGAAGTATATCATGTAAAACAAGAAGGAACAGAAGGAAAATCCACAAAAGACAACCAAAATAAAGAAAAAAGAAACACAAGGACAAGGAAGCAAAGCTACCAGCTACCAGCAAGCAAAAGATAAAATGGCTATAGGAAAATCTCATATTTCAATAATCACTCTAAGTGTAAATGCATTGAACTCACCAATAAAAAGGCACAGAGTTGCAGATTGAATGAAAAAATAAAACCCAACCATATGCTGCCTCCAGGAGACACATCTCAGCTCCAAAGATGAATATAGACTCAAAGTGAAAGGGTGGAAAACGATTTTTCAAGAAAATGCCATTCAGAGAAAAGCAGGAGTAGCGGTACTAATATTGGATGAAATAGACTTTACAATAAAAAAGGTAAAGAAAGATACTGAGGGACACTTCATAATGATAAAGGAAATCATGCACCAAGAAGATATAACACTTATTAATATCTATGCTCCCAATCAGGGAGTCCCACAATATGTAAAGCAATTATTAACAGAACTAAAGGGAGAAATAGACCAAAACATTATCATAGTAGGGGACCTAAATATCCCACTGTCGGATATGGACAGATCATCCAAACAGAAAATCATTAAGGAAATAACATCCTTAAATGACACACTAGTCCAACTGGAAATAATCGACATATAGAGAGCCTTCCACCCCAAAGCGGCTGCTTATACATTCTTCTCTAGTGCACATGGAACATTCTCAAGGATTGACCATGTACTGAGACACAGAGATAGCCTTAACAAATATAAGGGTTGAAATTATACCAACCGTATTCTCTGATCATAATGCTTTGAAACTAGAAATCAACTCTAAAAAGAAAGTGGGAAGAACCACAAATACACGAAGATTAAGTAACATACTGCTAAAAAATAACTGGGTCAGAGAAAAAAATAAAAGAGATCAAGAGATATATAGAAACTAATGATAATGATTGTACAACTTATCGAAACTTTTGGGACATGGCAAAAGTGGCCATAAGAAGAAAGTTCATGTCTTTACAGGCCTGTCGCCAAAAATAGAAACAAGCCCAAATAAACAATTTAATGCTTCATCTTAACAAAAACTAGTAAAGGAAGAATAAATGAAACCTAAATTCAGCAGAAAGAAAGAAATAAGCAAAATTAAAACAGAAATAAATGAAATGAAAAAATATAATAGAAAAAATGAATTCAACAAAGACCTGATTTTTTGAGAAGGTTAATAAAATTGACAAATCCCTAGCTAGACTCACTACAGAAAAAAGAGAAAGGACACAAATAAAAACAGGGATGAAAGAGGGGAAATTTTGACAGACACCATAGAAATATAAAGGATCGTACAAGAATAATATGAAAAAAATATATAATACCAAATTTAATAACCTAGAAAAAATGGATTAGTACTTAGAAAGATACAACTTTCCCAGATTGAATCAAGACAAACTGGAAAATCTAAGTAGACCGATCAGCAGTATGAAAACAATTGAAACAATCATCAAAAAGTAAAAGTCCAGGACCAGACAACTCGCCAGTGAATTCTACCAAACATTCAAGAAGACTTAATACCTATTCTCCTCAAACTGTTTCAAAATATCAAAGAGTAGGCTATACTTTCTAAGTCATTTCATGAGGGCAGTATTAGCCTGATAACAAAAATGGTTAAAGATAATGCATAAAAGAAAACTAAACACCAATAATTCTCATGAATACAGATGCAAAAAGTCTCAGTAAGATACTAGTGAACCAAATGCAGCAAAATTTTTTTATATCTTTTTTTAACTTTATTTTTTTATTTATTTAAACATTAAATTAAAAAAAAAAATTTCCCCCTACTCCATCCCCTCTGGTAACCACTAGTACATTGTTTATGTTCAGGAGTCTTTTTTTTTTTGGTCCAGTTCATTTGCTGCTTTTAGGTTTATACCCTACATATAAGTAATATCATGGCATTTTCAACATTTTCTGTCTGGCTTATTGCGCTTAGTATGATTATTTTAAGGTTCACCCATGTTGTTGCAAATGGCATTTTCAAAAGATTATAACTGTGATCAAGTGGGGTTCATCCCAGGAGCATATGGATGGTTCAACACATACAAATCAATTAATGTGATACATCACTTAAAGAAATTTAAAAAATAAGAATCATATGATCATACGAATAGATGCAGAAAAGGCTTTTGATGAGATACAGCAACCATTTATGATAAAAACACTTAACCAAATCGGTTTAAAAGGAAAGTACCTTAACATAATAAAGGTTTCTTGTGTTTAGCAAAAGAAACCATCGACAAGGTAAATAGACAACCATCCAAATTGGAAAAGATACATTGTAAGCAATGCCTTCGATAACGGCTTAATATTCAAAATATACAACAAAATTTTACAACTCAATAACAACAAAAAAATAAATGATACAATCAAAAAAATGGGTGGAGGATCTGAACAGACTCTTCTCCCTAGAGGACATACAAATGGCCAATAAATATTTGAAAAGATGCTCAACATCTCTAACTAATAGGGAAATGCAAATCAAAACCACAGTGAGGGACCATCTCACACCTGTTAGAATAGCTGTAACCAACTGGACAAGTAATAACAAATGTTGGAGAGGATGCGGAGAAAAAGGAACCCTCATACACTACTGGCAAGACTGAAAATTGGTACAGCCACTATGGAAAACCGTATGGAGTTTCCTCAAAAAACTAAGAATTGATCTACCATATAATTCAGCAACACCTCTACTGGGTATTTACCCAAAATACTTGAAAACCCATATCTGAAAAGATACTTGCACACCGATGTTTACAGCACCATTATTCACAGTACCCAGTACATGGAAGCAACTAAAGTACCCTACAATAGATAGATGATTGGATAAAGAAGCTGTGGTGCATATATATAATGGAATCTAACTCAGCCATAAGAACAGATGAAATACTTCCATTTGCGACAATATGGATGGATCTTGAAATAATCATGCTAAGTGAAATAAATCAGACAGAAAAAGTTGAAAATCAAATGATATCACTTATATGTAGGGTAAAACCTAAAAGCAACAAATGAGCAGGACAAATGAACATAGACTCATGGTCATGAATAATAGACTAATGGTTACCAAAGGGTAGGAGGGAGGTGGGAGAGGGGAGGTAGATGAGGTAAAGGGGGTCAAATATGTGGTGAAAGAAAGAAATCTAACTATGGGAGGCAAACAAATATTGTAAATATATATCTATGCTTTACTGTTAAAGTGCACAGCTGAAACTTATTGGATTTTGTTAATCAATGTCACCATAAAAAATAAAAATAAAAATAAAAATAGAAGACTTAGTCGTGGAGATATAAAGTAAATTATAGAGAGAATATATTTGATAATATGGTAATAACTATGTATAGTACCAGGTAGGTACTAGACTAATAAGGGGGATTGATTTGTATATTATATAAACGTCTAACCACTATACTATACACCTGAAACTAATATAAAATAATATCAAGTGTCAAAAAAATGTAGTTGATCGAGGATTTTCTTCATCAAAATCATTTTGGGAAGATTGTTGGAAATACAGATTGCTGAGCTTTATCCAAGACCTAATAAATCTAAATTCCTAGGAGGCAGAACCCAATAATTTCCATTTTAACATGCTTCCCAAGTTATAAACATTATAACTTATAAACATTAAAGTATAAGAACTACAATTCAACACATAATTTTATGTCTTCTGCTTGCTTTGCATCTCTTCTCAAAGTTTAATTCTGTCTTTGGTATAACAAAGTGAATTTAGTAATTTTCATTGACCATTTAACACGTTTAGCTGAAATTGGTCAAATTGTATACTTTACTAAAAATAATTATTCAATGAGATTTTCACCTGCTTCCATTTATAGTCAACAAAAGATCTATTATGGAATTCATTCAAGAGGAGTGAAAACATATATACCCAGTAGTTTTTGTTCTTTAAAATAATTATAACGCTTTTTTAAAAGGGTAAGATTAGTGGTTGGGGGATGTGGATATGTTCAGTTTTTCAAATTCTTAACTCATCTAGTTTAAAATTTCTAGAAATAAGTTTGTGTAAAAGAGGTGTAGATTAAACTAACATTTAAACCATAAAATAAAGTGCCAAATTTAGCAAATTATCTGGATGTTGCTAAACACATGAGTATTTCACATCTGGATTTTTTCATACAAATGTTTTATCAATATATTAATCTAATTATCATAAAGTCCTGGGATGCAAGATTGCTATAATAAAAAATATTGCTATAATCACTAGTTATTTAACTAAAGCATTCTTTTAAAATGTCTATTTTTCTACAGAATATTATACATACTCCAAAATCATTTCCAAAGCAAAAGATCATCTGAAGACTTTGGGAATGTCATTATCATAAATATTTTCTGTTACTGTTTATAATTATAGTCTCAAATCACTTTAATATGTTTCTATACATTGTCAGCACATTTTAAAATACAAATGAGCTCTTCAAAGAAAGTGCTTACTCATAACTTCAGATTTATATGTTCAAAGATACATCCAATAATCCTACTGCCAATTTCTCTATTGCTTTGGAATAAACCTTGGAAACACAGAACTCTCGGTAGCACTGAGAGATGTGAGATCAATGAACTGTTTTAGTCCCTTCTCTTACCCTGTCAGACTCTTTTTGATGCCATAAGGCCAATAGATAGCCCAAAGGAATCATCTCTGTCTCAAGCCTGCCTTACTAATATAACATTCTTACCTCAGTCGTGACCTTCTCAAATATCCAATGCTTACTCAGTTACATATCTGTCCTATATGTCTCTGTGTATAATCATGTTAAGTTTTGAGCAGGAGGTCCTGAAGGAAGGATGTACCATCACCATCAGCAGCAGCAGCAGCAGTAGTATGTATTGAGTGCTATACTAGGTCCTTTACATATATTACCTACAATTCTCAAAACTGCACTATAAACATAGAAACATTATTATACGCATCTGATAGTTGCAAAAACAGAGGATCAGAATGATTTATCTAACGTCAAAGTCGGTGACCTTGAAAAGCCAGAACTTTAACTCAGTATTATCTTTGATTAGCACTATATACAAATGTTCACGAGAGGCAATCTAGCATGGTGTTAAACAGTAATGGCTCTGGAGCTGGACTGCCTGAGCCTGAATCCAGATTGTTAGTTATTGAATATGTAATCTTGAGCAAGTTATGTTTTTGGGGGGCCTCAGTTCCTCATCTGTAAAGTGGGGATAAAAACAGGACCTATTACACAGAGTTTTTGTGAGGATAAAATGGATTAATACATGTACTAGGTGTTTAGTAAGGAATAAATAAATGCTAGGTAGTATTAAGTGAGCTTAAATGAAGATGATGAACTCTAATTATTCAGTGGTTAGATGATAAAGAGGATATTAGCGTTTCTCTATAAATGTTACATGTAAGTATTTGGAAAAAGAAAGTATGATCCTTGACTAGAAAGAGAGAATGTTTCACACTCCTACGCAAATATTGGCCTCCTTTCTAGAGCTTAAAATATTTTCCCATATATTGTTCCCTACTTCAAATTTATATTATCAATACACCTTTTAAATGATCTTTTTTGAATATGCTAACTTATGACTATGAGGTCTCCTCTCCCCTCCTCAGGAAGAACATTGGCAACCAAACTAATTAAGTAGCTCTTTATTACTAATGAAGCACATTGCACTTGTATCTGTAGGGAAACTACTTGCATTGTCTCTTCAGTTTTCTTCCATGTGAGGGAACATTATCCAGGAAAAACTCTTTAAATTATTATTCTCAAGTTGATCTCTGATTGTTCTCAAGTACACACGGGGCCTTTTCAAGTGAAGATATAGGACTCTATTTAAGAATACTTAACTCCTTTGAATCTCTAAATCACAGTAAGGTTTTTGTGGGTAGTAAGTAGTAAAGAAACAGGTACAGATTGAAAACACACTTTTATTTAAATAATTCAAGAAGAACAGTTAAAACATATATTGCTAGTGACTTAGTAACCCGACATTTTGTTCCTGGAAATCCTTCTGACAGTGAGCACCCAACTTGTCCAGCACAGATCTCAAGATCTGGAACTCGTGAAATACTTTGTCTGCTTCTTTTATTCCTTCCATTAAATTCAAAACATTATTTTCATTTCACAATGGCAAAAGCTGAAGGTCAAAGAGGCAGTGAGAGGTGTTGAGTGCATTAATATTATTACTAAAGGTTATATTGAATATGGTATCCAATGTTCAATTACTATTACTGTATAACACATCAAACTAAAACTTAGTGTTTTAAAACAACAAAAATCATTTCATTGTCTTCATGGTTTCTGTGAGCCAAGAATTCCAGAAAGATTCAGCTAGGTGGTTTAGGCTCAGATCTCACATGTGATTGTAGTCAGGTGGTGATTAGAGCTTAAATTGCAGGAGTGCTGAAACAGCAGGGGGCTGGCCATGGATTCTTTTCACTTTATTTCATTTCAAAGCCTCCTCGTGTGGCCTGTCCACATGGGCTAGTCTTGGCCTTCCTTTTGGCACTACATGAAGCCCTCAAGACAGTTGGACTATTTACATAGCAGCTCAGGGCTCCACGTGAGTATCCAAAAGTACCAGGCAGACACTATATTACTTTTTATGACCTAACCTCAGAAGTCACATAGCATCACTTCTGCTTACAATAAAGAGGTTTCATGTAGTTACAAGCCTACCCAGATTTAAGGGGAAGCAACGAAGACCCCACTTTTTAAAGGGAGAGATGTCAATATTACTTTGTAAGAAGAACTTGCGGGATGGGAGATATTGTTGCAATCACCTTTGGAAGAAAGCAATCTGTCACACTTGGCATTTATAGTTCTTTATATAGTGTTGATTTATGTATCATATTTAAATAACCTTTTTGATGTTTTGATAAATAGTTTGTTTTCATAGAAAACACTTCATTAAGTGGCTAGATATGCTTTCCTGCATTCATTCTGGACTATAGAAAAACCTGTTTACACTAAGAAGACATAGCTAAAGAACCACCACCCACAATTCTCTAAACTCAGTCTTGGATCCCTGTTCATAATCACTTTTATCAACATTTCTGAAAGTATTCCATGGGATACAGGTTGAAAAATTCTACAGTGAACCAACAGCAATAACTTTTTCTGAAGTTTTAAAATTAAAAATTACAAATGTCCCATTTTAGTATTAACATATCAGCTAATACACCTCTAGTCAAAAAATTTTAAAAATGCTATTTCTTCGCTGTTAGCATTATGTGTAGAAATGAACGCAAAGATTTGCAGTTGAATGCTATATCTGTCACTGATAAAAGAAAATTTTAATTGAATTTCATATCTTCGGTGGTAAACACGGTTTACAAGATGATATCAATTGGTATTTTCAGCTAAGGAAAAAAAGTGAAGGTTCATTGCTAAACATCTAAAAAGAAACTAACTTAGTGTATACATACTTTACTCTAGTTCATAAATAATAGTCATATCCCCATCTAAAATTTGAGAGTGACATCAGAAGGATGGCAGAGTGAGGGATCTCCCTGGATCACTCCTCTTGAGATAATAAACTGAACATTTAAAACTCAACAAATAACACCCAACCTGCACACAAACACATCTGAGAGATCTGCACATAAGAGCTTCAAAAGGTCGGAAGCACTGTGAGCCTGGGGGTAGATTAGGAGAAACAAGAGAGCTCCCTACAGAAGGAGGGAGAGGGGAGAATTATGAACAGGTGCCCTAATAGCCCTGCCTGAAGGATCGGCATGTTACATGCATTGGAGCCCAGGGATCAGAGAAGAAAGTGGAGGGGGAAGTAAGTGTAGATGGGCAACAGCTGTGTCTTAGCAGCTGCCATTGCAAAGTGGGAGGCTGGGACATGGATACTAGCAGCGCCCCTTTCCTCCAACTCAGGACGTGCCCACCTCCCTTCACATATTCTCCCAGACTGAGCACCACAGAGCCCCAGGAAAATTTGCACAACTTACACTGAAACATAAACCACAGACTGGTGCTGGGACTGAGAGCAGTTGATAGTGGTTTGAATATATCAGAGAGAGAAAGAAACATTTTAAACCTCAAAGCAGAGATCCTAGAGGTTTGGACGCCACCTACTGGAAATCAAAAGAAAAACCCATTTTTATCAGCAACCTAAAGAGAGACATCTATATAATAAATCTTCCTTCTGAAGAAAAGCAGAGTAAACTCCCATTAATGCCCAGGCAGAGAAATACGCCATCAAACACCATGAATAACCAATGTGACAATGAGCTCAGAAAGGAAGAAAAGTTGTCCAGAAAATAAGCTTAAAGACATAGAAATATACAATTTAAGCGACAGGGAATTCAAGACTGCACTCCTGAAAAATCTCAGTGAGATGCAAAATAATTCTGACTGACAATTCCAAGAACATAGAATCAAAATAAACAAAAAAAAGAATGTTTTAGGAATGAAATCAAAACCCTAAAAAATTACCAAATAGAACTTCTGGAGATGAAGAAGACATAAAAAGAGATGAAATAGCAAGCTTAGGAAATAAAGCTGACCAGATGGAAGAAATAATCATTGATATCACAGAGAGAAATCTAGAAATAACTCAGAAGGAAGAAGAGACCTGAAAATGAAAATAAATAAATAAATAAAAGAGCTATATAAGAACTATTTGACACCATAAGGAAGAACAACATAAAAATAATGGGTATATCAGAAGGAAAATGCTAGAAAATGGAAACAGAGAGCATATTCAAACAAATAGTTGATGATAATTTCCCAAATTTAAGGAATGAGTGGATCTTAGAAACCAAGAAGCTAACAGAATACCTATTTATCTCAATTCAAAAAAAGATTTCTCCAAGATACATTATATTAAAATTGTCAATAATTAATGACAAAGAAAGAATTGTCAAAGCAGCCAGGGAAAAGAAGACAATAACCTCTAAAGAGAAACTCATTAGACTGTCTTTGGACTTCTCAGCACAAGAGTTACAAGCAAGAAAGGAGTGAAACCAAATATTGAGTGAAAGAAATTACCAGCTAAGAATAATATATCCAGCAAGGCTCTCCTTTAGATGTGAAGGAGAAATACGGACTTTTACAGACATACAAAACTTGAGGGAACACTCCACTACAAGGCCTGCATCACAGAAAAAAACTGAAAGAGGTCAGCCCACCTGAAACAAAATGACTATATATATATATATATATATATATATATATATATATATAATGAGTAAGGGAGATAGAAGCACGGAGATAGAAGTAAGATAGGGCAACCATTATTAACGGTATTATAAGCTTAAACATTATAAGCTAAGAACATAACTGCTATTGAAAGTTAGAAATGAATGTTTAGCATATATAGGCATGATTTGAGACAATAACAGAAAAAGAAGGAGAGCAAAAATCTAAAATTGCAAAAAGGAATGGAGATAAGGCACACACAGGAGGAAATGGACTACTCTATATCTATAACCTTGTACATAATCTTAATGGTAATCACTCGCCAAAGACCCAGAATTGAGATACATAACATAAGACAGGAAGGACTCACCAAATTAAAATAACAGACAGAAATTCAAAGACAAAGAAACAATGGAAATGCTGAGCTACCAGAAAAC
Organism: Rousettus aegyptiacus; assembly: GCF_014176215.1. NCBI lineage: Eukaryota > Metazoa > Chordata > Mammalia > Chiroptera > Pteropodidae > Rousettus > Rousettus aegyptiacus. The sequence goes on from NW_023416312.1 coordinate 71,391,782, forward strand.
AAAAGATAAAATGGCTATAGAAAAACCTCAAATTTCAATAATCACTCTAAACATAAATGGGCTGAACTCACCAATAAAAGGCACAAAGTTGCAGATTGGATCAAAAAACAAAACCGAACCATATGCTGCCGCCAGGAGACACATCTCAGCTTCAAGGATGAATATAGACTCAAAGTGAAGGGTAGAAAATAATAATTTAAGCAAATGGCATTCAGAAAAAAGACAAGTGTAATTGTGCATGTATCAGACAAAATAGACTCCAAGATTAAAAAGGAAAAAGACATACTGAGGGACACTTCATAATGATAAAGGGAATTATATATCAAGAAGATAGAATACTTATTAATATCTATGTTCTCAATCAGGAAACCCCAGAATATATAAAGCAATTAATAACAGAACTGAAGGGAGAAACTTACCAAAACATTATGATACTAGGGTACATAAATACTCCACTGTCAGCTATAGATAGATCATCCAAACAGAAAAATCAATAAGGAAATAACATACTTAAATGACACATTACACCAATTGGACATAATCAATATTTCATAGAGCCTTTCATCCCCAAACAGCTGCTTATACATTCTCCTCTGGTGTACATAGAGCATTCGTAAGGATCGATCACATGGTGGAACACAAAACTAGCCTCAACAAGTATAAAGGACTGAAATTATGCTAACTATATTCTCTGACCATAATGATATGAAACTAGAGATCAACTATAAAAAGAAATTGAGAAGAACCACAAATACATTCAGATTAAACAAAATGCTACTGAAGAATGGCTGGGTTAGAGAAGAAATCAAAAGATCAAGAGCTATTTAGAAATAAATGAGAATGAAAGTACAACATATCAATCCTTTGGAACATGGCAAAAGTGGTAATAAGAGGAAAATTCATATCATTAAAGACCTATCCCAAAGACAAGAATGAGCCTAAGTAAACACGCTAACGCTATATCTTAAAAAAGTAGAAAAGAAAAACAAATTAAGCCCCAAATCAGCAGCAGAGAAAAATAATAAAAATTAAAGCAGAATTAAATAAAATTAAGAACAGAAAGATAATAGAAAAAATAAATGCAACACAGAGCTGGTTCTTTAAGATTAATAAAATTGATAATCCCTTATCTAGACTCTCTAAAGAGAAAAGAGAAAGGATGCAAATAAACAAAACCAGAAATAAAAGAAGAGAAATTATGACAGACACTGCAGAAACACATGGGATCATACAGGAATACTATGAAAAAGTATATAATACCAAATTTAATAATCTAGAAGAAATGGACCAGTACTTAGAAAGATACAACCTTCCTAGACTGAATCAAGAAGAATTGGAAAATTTAAATAGCTTGATCAGCTGTATGAAAATTGAAACATTCATCAAAAACAAATCAAAAATAAAAGTCCAGAACCAGATGGCTTCAACGGTGAATTCTTCCAAACATTCAAAGAATATTTAATACCAATTCTTTTCAGACTTATGCAAAAAACTGATGAGAAGGCAATACTTCCTAACTCTTTTTATGAGGTCAACATTACGCTGATACTAATACCTGGTAAAGATAACACAAAAAATGAAACTTATAGATCTATATCTATGATAAACACAGATGCAAAAAGCCTAAACAAAAGACTGGCAAATTGAATACAACAACATATTTAAAAGATTATAAACCACGATCAAGTGGGCTTCATTCCAAGAGCACAGGAATGGTTTAACATATGCAAATGATTAATGGGTCCCACCACAAAAACAAATTAAAAAATAAGAGTCATATGATTACATCGATAAATGCAGAAAAAACCTCCTACAAGATACAGGATCCATTTATGATCAAAAACACTTAATGCAATAGGTATAGAACAAAAGCACCTTAATATAATAAAGGCCATAAATGAAAACACTCAGCTAAATTATACTTAATGATAAAAAACTAAAAACATTTACTCTAAGATCAGGAACAAGACAAGACTGTTCACTATCACTACTATTATTCAACATAATATTGGAAGCCTTAGAGAGTGAATAAGGCAAGAGAAAGAAATAAAGGCACCCGGATAGAAAATAAAGAACTCCAATTGTCACCATTTACAGATGACATGATTCTCCATATGGAAACCCTAAAGACTCCACTATAACATTACTATAAATGTTAAACAAATACAGTAAAGTTTCAGGATACAAAATTAATGTTCAAATATTTATACTGTTCCTATACTCTAACAATGTATTTTCAGAAAAAGAAATGAAAAAACAATTCCTTTTGAAATTGCAAAAAAAGAATAGAATACCTAGAAATATACCTAATAAAACATGTGAAGGACCTATATAATGCAAATTATAAGACCCTATTAAAAGAAATCGAAGAAGACACAAAGAAATGGAAAGATATTCTGTGTTCTTGGATTGGAAGAATCAACATAATTAATATGACCATATTACTTAAAGCATTAATGCAATCCCCATCAAATTCCCATCAGCATTTTTGAAAGAAAGAGAACAAAAATCATCAGATTTGTAGGGAAGCACAAATGATCCTGAATTGTCAAAGCCATCCTGAGAAAAAAGAATGAGGCTGGAGACATCATTCTGTTCAACTTCAAAATATATTACAAAGCGATAGTAATCAAAACACCACGGTATTGGCAGCAAAATGGACACACGGACTAGTGGAACAGAATGAAGAGTCCAGAAGTAAACCCATATTTATATAGACAAATAATTGCTGGTAAAAAATGTGAAAAACATACAGTAGAGAAAGAAAGGCATCTTCAATAAATGGTGCTGGGAAAACTAGAAAGCCACTTGCAAAAGAATGAACCTAGACTGTTGTTTATCACTACACACCAAAATTAACTTGAAATGGATTAAGGACCGGAATATAAGACATGAAACAATAAAATGCATAGAAGAAAACATAGGAACTAAACTGAAGGACCTTGGACTTAAAGAGGATTTTGGGAACTTGATCTCAAAAGCAAAGGAAGTAAAATCTAAAATAAATGAATGAGACTACATCAAACTAAAAAGCTTCTGCTCAGCAAAAGAAATTGTCAACAAGGTAAAGAGACAACCATCTTAATGCGAAAATATATTTGCAAGCAACACCTCCGATAAGGGCCTCATATCCAAAATATACAATGAACTCATATGACTCAACAACAACAACAACAACAACAACAACAACACAAATGATCCAATCAACAAATGGGCAGAGGACCTGAACAGACACTTCTCCCTAGAGGACATACAAATGCCCAACAAATAGTTGAAAAAATGCTCAACATCATTAGCTATTAGGGAAATGCAAATCAAAACCACAATGAGATACCATCTCACACTTGTTAGAATAGCTATAATCAACAGCACAAGTAATAATAAATGTTGGAGAGCATGCAAAGAAAAAGGAACCCTCATACACTGCTGGTGGGACTACGAATTGGTACAGCCACTATGGAAAACAGTATGGAGTTGCCTTAAAGAACTAAGAATTGATCTATCATATGATCCAGCAATCCCTCTATTGAGTATTTACCCCAAAGACTTGAAAACCCATATCTGGGTACACATACACAATGGAATATTCCTCAGCCATAACAAGAGATGAAATATTGCCATTTGCAACAACCTGGATGGACCTCGAGATAAGCATGCTAAGTGAAATAAGACAGACTGAAAAAGTTGAAAATCACATGATATCGCTTACATGTGGGATATAAACCTAAATGCTACAAATGAGCAAGACAAAAAAACAGAGACTCATGGACACAGACTATAAACTAGTGATTACCAGAGGGTAGGGGGCTGGGGGTAAGAGGGTGAAATAGATGGGGTAAAGGAGGTCAAATATATGGGGGAGGGTGAAGTGGGTAAAGTGGATCAAATATATGGTAGCTGAAGGAAACTGAATTTTGGATGATAAATACACAATAGAATATACAGATGTCAAATTATAATGAACACCTGAAAATTGTATAATTTTATTAACCAATGTTACCCCCAATAAACTTAGTAAAAAAATGAATTAAGGCAGACAGAAAAAGCTGAAAACCACATGATATCACTTATATGTGGGATATTAATCTAAAAGCAACAAACAGATGTGACAAACAGAGACACATAGACAATGAATTAGTGGTTACAAGAGGGATGGAGAGGGGGGAGGTCATTAGGTGTAAAAGAGGTGAGTGTTTTTTGACAGAAGGAAATCTAATTATGGGTATTTATATATATATATATATTGCATTGTGTTAAATACCCATAATTACGGGCATATATATATATATATTTATAAATATATATATTTATATGTGTGTGTGTATATATATATTGCATTGTGTTAAATACCCAAAATTATCATACTGTTGAATCGTACAATTGAAACTTACTGGATTTTATTGGTCAATGTCACTTCATTAATTTTTAATAATAAGTAAAAATAATAAAATTTTGGAAATTGTGGTTTAAAATAACTTAATCACAGAGTATAGGTCACAACTCCTAAAATACAGCAAGTGAATACATTATCTATTATTCTAGGCCAAGTTTAGTTAGAGAATAATTTCAAATGTTTTGAAATGCAAAGTGTTTTTGTTTGATTAGACGTTTAAATGTGAGTCATGAGCAATGGTGGTCTTTAAATATCCTATTCATTTTTAGACTGCAGTAGATAATTTCAAACCAATTAATTATAAGCATTATATTAAATGATCAGTATTTATGAATTCTATAACAGCCAATTTGTTTCTGTTCTCAAACCCCTGAAGTGCCTATTTTATAATTTTTTTGAACAAGTAACCATGGGAACTAAGTGTTTGTCAACATAAATGTTTATAATTAATAAGGGTAAATTTTCACTTTTAAAATCATTTTGAAATGTATACAGAATCTAGGCAATGTTCCTCAAAAACTTCAGTTTTGTTCAAAGTTAAAACATCTTATAACTCTTCAATTCTCAGGACTCGTTTATTCAAGAAGCATTTATAAAGTATGTGCTTTTTTCCAGGTACTATGTTACACACCATGGGATAAAATAGGAATCAAACACTGTTGCCAAATTGCTAGGAACGTAAAGTATAGGAGATGTACAACATTTACCCAGGTAATGTGCTATCAACTGAATGTATAAAGTATCATAAGATAGAAATAAATTAACTTGTTTGCTTGTAAAAATAATATTTTGCACAACTGGTAGTGCATACCACCTTACCCCATAAAAAGCTATGAAAAATGCAAAGGAAATACTTTTGATCTATAGTTCTGGCAATATATGAATTAAAAAATGGATTAAGGCTTTGATCAAGAAAAGCTTATCATTTCTCTCCTCCATTTGCCAATGGTCTAAAAGGAGAATTCCATTCTTCTCTAGATCCCTTCCACCATTACTTCAATTCCAACCATATTCCTCCCTTGGGATATCTACATCTATATTTATTTATATCTATATCTATCTCCATACCCCAAGGGAGGATTATGATATATGTAGAATATAAGGAAAGAAGGCAAGTAGAAGAGGCAGGAAAAGAAAGAGAATGAGTCTGGTGTCTTTCCAAAGTCAGTGAGTTGAATGAGATCTGACAAAAGAACCTGAGAATCCTTTCTTACTTACCACTACTACTACTTGAAAGACATGACTTCATAACTCCATGGTTTAATTGAGTCAATCACAGCAACAGATTTGTTGTTAATGTTATGGTTTTAATTATGTTAATAATAGGAAGAGTGTTAAGATGGTACACTAGGTAAAAGTGGGGTTCACCTCCTTTCAGAACCACACTAAAATTACAAACAATTTATAAAATAATCAAAGTGAAGAAATCTAAAATCTAGCTAAAATCTATCTAAAATCATCTGAAATCTAGCTGATCATAATTCATACATCTTAGGATATAAGGAAAAGCCACATTGAGACCAGTTGGAGAGGTAGAGACATGAATTGGGCTAGGCCTTCACCTGCACATGGTGGTGGAGCACTGGGAGAGAGAGTACGGCTGCAGAGGTCCGCTTGGAAAAAACAAGAGGCTCAAACCCCACAAAGGAGCTCCCCAGCCCAAGATCCCAGCCCCAAGAAGAGATGTTTCCATAAACTCTGACCATAAAAATTAGTGGAAATTCTGGCCAGCTGGGTGAGACAGAAGGAAACTTAAATCCCAGATGCTCCCCCTTAAAGGGCTCACAGACACTTGTTCTGGGTGTGGGTGGAGGGTCAGCAAATTACGAGGCACAAGAGACATTTGGGGAAAGACTGAGGGCATGATGTCTGAAACAAAGGCTGGAGAAACAGCTACCATTGTTCTTTTGTCAGGTCCTCTCTGGGGCAGTATGTAGGCAGGCACCATCTTGCCTATGTTGAAATACTACCACACAGCCAATTCTGAAGCTGTATTAGCCCTGAGAAATCAGCCTGAACCACTCAACCCACCCACACCACAAACTGCCCCTAGTGGACCTGTTGTCAGGATGGTGCTCCCTCCCTGCCTTTTTTAAGGGCTGCATATTCTGCACAGGAAACAAACCTTGGCTTGCCAGGTACACACATTTGGTGGCCAAGTATTCCTGCCAACACAAGCTTCAATATCCATTGGGCAGATCGTGGGGCTTTGTGGGCCCAACATGGAATGCAGCTAGCCTCACTGTGATTCGTGACTTTTGTGAGAGCCTGTGAAATCAGAATTGGCAGCAATTCTGAGGCTGTATTGGCCTGAAGACCCCGTATCTCCCTGAGACTCCACTCTACCCAACATACAAATTGCCTGCAGTAGGCCCTTGCTGGGCCACCACTCTGGCCCTGCCCTTTCCCAGGGCCACACATTCTGTATAGGCAACAGACTTCCACTTATAAGGACTGCGCAAGGCCCATGCATCCTAAAAGAGAATTACGATGGTGAACCAAAAACTCTGCCCTGAGCAACAGTATGTTTTGAACAGATATCAGGTGTTTGCAGGCCTGAGGTGGGCAGCAGCTGGCCTTGCTGTGATCTGAGACATTTACAGAAAGTCACAGAGACACTGCTGGCATAAAAACTGACACTGCAGTGGCTGAAGGAAATTTCACTATACTTCAGTGACCTCCCTGGGTCCCTGCACCAACTAACTCACATACCACTCAAAGTCTCTTTTGGCTGCAGAGCCTTACAGGCAACTGGCAAGCTACCTCAGGCCTTGAGGCACACTTAGACTTTTGCTAAACCACTCCAGACTCGGTAGTGGGGGTAATGGAACTGCGACTTGCAGCATTTTCTCTCCCAATTACCTTTAGGTCCAGCATAAGCAGCAACCTTTAGAAGACTGCTTTATAGGTCCCATCAGGTAGCCCCAAGCAATCAAAGGCAATGCTGACCTTGGTGAGATCCTATTTGGGAACCCCTCCCAAGGGGCCACAGAACCAACACACCTGAAGGCAGGCTCCGGACCACAAGAGAGCAACACCTGACTAGCCCTGCAAGTGGTATACCCAAAGGGTACTCTCAGAAAGCATACCAGCCTGCTGGAGCAAATCATACTCTAAGGGATCAGCCCCCACAGATCAGCTCATACACTGTGAGTATGGCCAGTCCCCACAACCAGTCAAGCCTGAGAGTTAATCCTATTCTATGATGTACTAGCAGTAATTGAGGCTTAACGACAGCAGGAGTACACATGCAACCCATACAAAGAACATGCCCAGACCCCCTGGAGCAGTTGATTAGGGATACTGCACTACTGGGCCATACAGAACACCTACTATATAAGGCCATCTGGCCAAGGGTAGGAGATACAACAAATCTTCCTAACACATAGAAACAAACACAGAGAGACAACTAAAATAAGAAAACAAAGAAAGATGTTATAAATGAAACAATAGGAGAAAACTCCAGAAAAAAAAAATCTAAACACAATGAAGGCAAGTAACCTACCAGAAACAGAATTCAAAGCAATGGCTATAAAGATTCTCAATAAACTTAGGAGTAGAATAGATGATCCCAATGAGAACTTCAACAGAGAGAGATAGTAAGCATAAAAAGGACGTGCAAACCATAAAAAAAATAGCCAGAAATGAAGAATACAATAACTGAAATGAAGAATGCATTAGAAAGAATCAACAGGAGATTACATGAAGCAGAAGATCAAATCAGTGAGTTAGAAGACAAGGTAGCAAAAAACACCCAATTAGAACAGCAAAAAAAGAAAAAGATTTAAGAAATGAGGATAGCTTGAGAAATCTCAGGAATAACATCAAGTGTACTAACATCTGCATAATAGAAGTACTAGAAGAAGAAGAGAGAGAGAAAAAGAGATGGAGAATCTATTTGAAGAAACAATGACAGAAAAATTTTCTAACCTGGAAAATGAATTAGACATGTAAGTCCAGGAAGTACAGAGAGTCCCAAACAAGAGGAACATAAACAGACCCACACTGAGACAAATCATAATTAAAATGTCAAATTTTAAAGATAAAAATAAGATCCTAAAAGTAGCCAGAGAAAGGCAGCTAGTTACTTACAAAGGTATTCCCATAAGAACACCAGCTTATTTCTCAGCAAAACATTGCAGAACAGAAGGCACTGGCAAGAAATATTCAAAATAATGAAAAACGAGAACTTCCAACCTAGATTATTCTACTAAGCAAAGCTATCAATTAAAATGGAAGGTGAGATAAAGACCTTCCCAGACAGAAAAAAAAAGCTTAAGGAATTCATCGCCAACAAGCCAGTATTACAAAAAATGTTAAGGAGACTTATGTAAAAAGAAGGGAGAAAAAACCCATAAATACAAATGATAAAATGGCAATAACTACGTATCTGCCAATAATCACTTTAACTGTAAATGGATTAAATGATCCAATCAAAAGACTTAGAATAGCTGAATGGATAAGAAAACAAGACCCATGCATATGCTGTCTACAAGAGAAGCACTTCAGATCAAATGACACACACAGACTGAAAGTAAAGAAATGAAAAAAGATATTTCGTGCAAATGCAAATGCAAATGAAAAAAAGCTGGGGTAGCAATATGTTAAATAGACTTTAACATATAAGAGACAAGAAGGGCATTACATATTGATAAAGGGATCAATACAACAGGACATAACCTTAGTAAACATATATGTATCCAACACAGGTGCACCTACATATATAAAGCAATTATTGACTGACACGAGGGGAGAGATCTACAATAATACACTCACAGTAGGAGACTTTAACAATCTATTGATACCAATGGACAGATCTTCTGAACAGAAAGTCAGCAAGGAAACAGCAGGCTTAAATGACACAGTAGATCAGATGGATTTAATTGATATTTTCAGAACATTTCACCCCCAAAAAGGAAATTATACATTGTTCTCAAGTACACATGGAACGTTTTCAAGGTTAGGCCACATTATTAGGCCACAAAACAAATATCAATAAATTTAACAAGATGTAAATCATACCAAACCTCTCCTCCAGCTACAATGGTATAAAAGTAGAAATCAACTACAAGAAAAAAAAAAACTAGAAAATACACAAACACATGGAAGCTAAATAATGTTACTAAACAATAAATGTGTTAACAATGTGATCAAAGAAGAAATCAAAAGAGAAGAAATCAAAAGATACCTAGACACAAATGAAAATTAAAACACAAGGTCTCAAAATCTATGGGACACAGAGAAAGCAGTTCTTAGAGAGAAAGTCATAGCAATACACACCTACCTCATGAAACAAACAAAAAAAGCTCAAATAAACAATCTAACCTTATACTTTTGCAAACTAAAATTAGAACAGCAAACAATCCCCAAAGTGAGTACAAGGAAATAATAAAGATCAGAGCAGAAATAAATGAAACAGAGTCTAGAAAATGATACGAAAGATCAATGAAACTAAGAGCTGTTTTTTTTTTGAAAACAAACAAAATCGATGAATCATTAACCGGACATGTCAAGAAAAAAAGGAAGAGGATCCAAATAAATAAAATCATAAATGAAAGAAGAGAAATGACAACTGCCTCCACAGAAATACAAAGAATTATAAGAAAATACTATGAGCAATTACATGCCAAGAAATCGGACAACCTAGAAGAAATGGATATGTTCCTAGAAACATACAATCACCCAAGAATGAGGTATGAAGAAACAGAAAATGTGAACTGACCAATTACCACCAAGATTAAATCAGTGATCAAAAAACTCCCCAAAAAAACAAAAGTTCCAGACTGAATGGCTTCATAGGTAAATTTTGCCAAATATGTGGAGAATAATTAACAGCCATTCTTCTCAAACTCTTCCAAAATATTTAAAAAGAGGGAAGTCTTCCTAACTTTTTTTACGAGGACACCATTACCTTGATTCCAAACCAAAGACATTACAGAAAAAGGAAACTTTTGGCCAATATCCCTTATGAACATTGATGCAAAATTAACAAAATATTAGGAAACCGAATTCAGCAATACATTAAAAATATCATACACTATGATCAAGTTGGATTTATTCCTGAGATGCAAGATTGATATAATATTTTTAATTCCATTAATGTGATATACCATATCAACAAACTGAAAGATAAAAATCATGATCATATTAATAGATGCATAAAATGCATTCGACAAAGTCCAGGATTCCTTTATGATAAAAACTCTCAGCAAAGTGGAAATATACCTCAATATAATAAAGGCCAAATGTGACAAACCTACAGGTAACATCATATTCAGTGGGAAGTCTATAAGCATTTCCTTAAGATGAGGAACAACAAGGATGCCCATTTTCTCCACTTCTATTCAACATAGTATTGAAAGTCCTAGCTACAGCAATCAGACAAGAAAAATAAATAAAAGGCATCGAAATTAGAAAGGAAGAAGTAAAACTGTCACTATTTTCAGATGATATGATATTATATATAGAGAACCCTAAAGATTCCACCAAAAAACTGTTAGAACTGATCAATGAATTCAGTAGGATACAAAATTAATATTTATAAGTCATTTGTATTTTATACACCAATGATAAATTTTCAGAAAGAGAAATTAAGAAAAAATCCAATTTACAATTGTATCTAAAACAATAAAATACCTAGGATTCAAATTAACAAAGGAGGTAAAAGATCTGTTCTCGGAAAATTATAAATCATTGAAAAAAAATTCAAGAAGATGCACAAATGGAAGTAAATGGTGCTCATGAATAGGAAGAATCAACATTATTAAAATGTCCATACTATTTAAAGCAATTTACATATTCAGTGCACTCCCTATCAAAATACTTATGGCACTTTTCAGAGAACTGGAACAAATAATCCTAAAATTTATATGGAGCCATAAAAGACATCGAATAGCTATGGCAATCTTGAGAAAGAAGAAAATTGGAGGTAACACACTACCCGATATCAAACTATATTGCAAGCCTACAGTAATCAAAAGAGTATGGTACTGACAGAAAAACAGATACATTGATCAATGGAACAGAATAGAGAACCCAGAAATAAATCCATGTCTATATGGTCATTTAATATATGAAGAAGGAAGCCAAAATATATAACAAGGTAAAGACAGGCTCTTCAATAAATGATATTGGGAAAACTGGACTTATCCATGCAAAAAAAAAAAGAGAAAGAAACCAGACCACCTTCTTAACTCACATAAAGGAATAGACTCAAATGGAGTAAAGACTGAAATGTAAGACTTGAAACCATAAAACTTCTGGAAGAAAATATAGGCTAATGTAAACCCTCAGATATTGCTAATAGTAATTTCTTTTTTGATATATCTTTTGGGGCAAGGGAAACAAAAGAAAAAATAAACAAATAGGATCACATCAAACTAAAAAGTTTTTACACAGCAAAAGAACCCATCAACAAAACAAAAAGACAGTGGGAGAAAATATTCACCTATCACACATCTGATAAGAGATTAATATCCAAAATTTATAAAAATTCATACAACTCAATAACAGAAAAACAAACTATCCAAATAAAAAATGGCAGACGACCTGAATAGATATTTCTCTACAGAGGACATATAGATGGCCAATAGACATATGAAAAGATGTTCAAGATCACTGGTTATGAGAAAAATGCAAATTAAAACCACAATGAGATAACTCCTCACACCTGTAAGAATGGCTTTTGTCAATAAATCAGAAAACAAGTATTGGCGAGGTTGTGGAGAAAAGGAACCCTCATACACTGTTGATGGGATTGCAAGTTGGTGAAGCCACTATGAAAAACAGTCTGGAGGTTTTTCAAAAAATTAAAAATGAAACTACCTTTTGATCCAGCAATTGCACTTCTGGGTGTTTATCCAAATAAAAACAATAATTTGTAAAGATATATACACCTTTATGTTCACGGCAGCATAATTTACAATAACCAAATATGAAAGCCATCTAAATGCTAATCAACATACGACTGGAAGATTGGATTAAGAAGTTATGGTTCATATATACAATGGAATATTATTCAGCCATTAAAAAAATAAAATCCTACCATTTGCAATGACATGGATACACCTAGAGGTTATTATGTTGAGTTAAATAAGTCAGACAGAAAAGGATAAATACGATTTCATATGATTTCATGTGTATGAGGAATCTAGAGAACAAAAGGAACAAACTAAATGAAAACAGACTAACAGATACAGAGAACAATCTGGTGACTGCTAGGGGAGAGGGAGTTGGGGGATCAGAAGAAAAAGATGAAAAGTTGAAGAAGTACAAATTAGTAGTAAAAATAGTCATGGGGATGTAGCTACAACTCAGGGAATATAGTCAATAGTATTGTAATGGCTATGTTTAGAGCCAGATGGATGATAATTAATCAGGGGGATCATTTCATAAACTATATAAATGTCTAACCAATGTCCTATATATCTAAAACTAATTTAAAATGCAATACATATCCATATAAGGGACTAGTAATCTAAAACACTGATTCAATCATGCTACTGTATTTCTCTATATAAGCAGTCTTGGTGCTTCTCTAAATCTCTAAATGAGAAAGCCAATACATTGACATAATAGACTTTGCTAGGTCTTCCATGGTATTGGCAGGGCGGAGTTAATTCACATTATGGACCTTATGTTTTCTATAATTAAATGTATGAATTTTGAATCACTTTTGCCTTGACTTTCATTATAAGAGATATACTCCTAGAAAAGATAAAATTAAACTAAGTAAAATACAGGAGTCACTAAGGATAATAAAGAACCACATTATGTATGATGTGAAACTATATTTAAGGAGAAAGTGATAAGTTTCTGACAAAACGCTGATACTATTAAACTGTAGTGCATTAATTTATTAACAGTTAACAAAAACTATAGAATTCCTGGAAGTATAAACCAAAAACCCAACAGCTTCATTAAATCCACTAGGAAAAAAATGTACCCAATTCATATCAACAAACTCTTTTTTAATCAAATTCTAAGGGTCAATGCATGTGGATTTTGGAGTCATGTTTCCTACCACTTTATCGATGTCCTAGCTTATTTCTAAATACAGATACTGAAGAGAACAGATAAGAGAACTGGAGATCATGAAAGAAGCAAGGAACCAACAGAATTAATAAATAAAGGACTATTTTTACAGCACATAAGTATCAAATGGGTAATGGGAGGAGGTAAAAGAGTGATGCTGGGGATTTAAAAAGAATTGTAAAAAGGGAAGAATAAATTCTATAAATTAGCAGCATAAAATACAATATATTTCATCAAGTTCTGAATCCGAGATATGTTCAAGTTCTGATTTTTCTTTATCAAAGTTCAATTGAGCAGAATATCTTTCCCCCTCTCAAATACTAGCTTTCTCATATGATAAATGCTATAGTCCTTTAGCCTTCTTCTCTGCAGAAACTTGTTTCATGAATCAAGGGAGGAAGATGCCTGAATTTTCTTTAATAGTTGCTTCTTTTCCCAACACTGATTTCCTTTCTGCCATTTACTTTGATACTGTTTAAATAGGTCTGTAATGTTTCCCCTTTAATTGATTTAATCAATACAAAGTTTTGATGAGCCTGCTTTGAAATGGTTTGACCTAACCTTTACCTGAGACATAAACTTCTCTTTCTGGTAAAGCAAGAGTGAGATTAGTATCCTTGAAGAAGCTAGGACCTTTGGGGGTTTATTTTTAGGTGAGATTTCAGAAAGCAGTTGAACCCAGTATGCGCAAAGACTTTCATTCTTAAAAATGAGCTAGAAAACATTTTCCAAAGGTTTGAGAATTCATCTAAGTTTATAATTTTGTCATTCAGCGGGCTCCCTAAAATGACAGAATATAGTGCTTAACAACTGACTAAAGTCTGACATTGGCTTCAGAATGACTAATGCTCACAGAAAACCAAAACCTTGGACTTTGTTTGCCTCTTTCATTCTCCATCTGGAATTTGCAGTGGTTTAATTCCCTATATCAGGATAAATGCAAGCACCAAATAAAAGTTATAATAAGGCTTAAGAGTGGTTTCTTGTAGCAAAGGGCTTATATTCACAACTGAGTCATTTTTATTAGATCAATCACACCCTTTCTAAGTAGCCTAAAAGGGCACTAAGAAAACACTCAAATGCAGGGTCTCTAAAAGGAAAAAAGGAAGTATGGCAGTTTCTCAAATAACGTTGTTTTATTAAATGTTGATGAGATGCCATAGAAACTAAAATCTTGTTTGTACCAGCCTGTGGTGATATTGGTTCCCTTACATATCATTTTGCTTAAGTCAAGTACTTAGAGACATTAAGTTAGAACTTACTGTATAAGATGGAAAAGTCAAAAAATTCTAAGCCTTAGCTGAAAAGCTTATCAATGATTAGGAATAGATTGATTTTAATAAATCGTGCTGCAATGTCACTTTTTGATTAAAGCTATTGCAAAGTTCATGAGCACCCCAAACCCAGTTTTGCCTATTTTAACATCTAACATCAATAGAGTACACTAAGTCGGGCAGAGTGATGCCTCCAGATTCATTCTTTTTTCTCAAAATGGCTTTGACAATTCAGGGTCTTTTGTGCTTCCCTACAAAACTGATATGACAAAGGGATTTTGATGGAGATTGCATTAAATCTGTATAATGCTTTAGGTAATATGGTCATTTTAACTATTTTTGATTCTTCCAATCCAAGAGCATCTTCTTCGATTTCTTTTAATAGGGTCTTATAGTTTTCATTATATAGGTCCTTGATATATTTCATTAGATTTATTCTTGGATATTTCATTATTTTTGTTGCAATTGCAAAAGCAGTTATTTTTTTCAACGTCTTTTTCTGACACTTCATTATCAAAGTATAGAAATGCTATAGATTTTTGAACGTTGATTTTGTATCCAGAAACTTTACTGTAATTGCTTATTGTGTCTGGTAGTGTTCTTGTGGAGTCTTTAGGAGTTTCTATATAAAGAATCATGTCATTTGCAAATAGCGATGGTTTGACTTCTTGGTTTCCTCTTTGGATGCCTTTTATATCTTTCTCTTGTCTGATTGCACTTGCTAGGACTTACAATGTTATCTTGAATAACAGTGGTAATAGTGGACAGCCTTGTTTTGATTCTAATCTTAGTTTTCACCATTAAATGTAATGTTGGCTGAGAGGTTTGTCAATTTTATCAACCTTCTCCAAGTACAAGCTCTTTGTTGCATTTATTTTTTTCTATTTTCTTTTAATTTCATTTATTTCAACTCTAATTTTATTATTTTTCCTTCTTCTGACTTTAGGCTTCATTTGTTTTTCCTGTTATAGTTTTTTAAGATGAAGCTTTAGATTGATTATTCAAGGTTGTTCTTCTTTTCGGAGATACACCTGTAATGATACGAACTTTCCTCTTATGACCGTTTTTGCTGTGTCTCAAAAGTTTTGATACATTGTACTATCATTATCATTCATGTCTATGTATCTCTTGATGTCTCTTTTTATTTCTTCTCTGACCCAGTTATTCTTCAGTAGGATGTTGTTTAATCTCCATATATTTGTGGTTCTTCCTGCTTTCTATGTACAGGTGATTTCTATTTTCAAAGGATTATGATCAGAAAATATGTTTGGAATGATTCCAACCCTCTTATATTTGTTGAAGCTATTTGTGTGTCCCAGTATGTGGTCAATCCTTGAGAATGTTCCACGTACACTAGAGAAGAATGTATAAGCAGCTGTTTTGGGATGGATGACTCTTTTAATGTTAATTATTTCTAGTTAGTCTAACGTGTCATTTAAGGATATTATTTTCTTATTGAATTTGTTTGAACAATCTGTCCATATCCTACATTGGGGTATTCAGGTCCACTACTATGATAGTGTTTTGTTCTGTTTCTCCCTTTAGTTTTGTTCGTAATTGCTTTACATATTTTGGGGCTCTGTGATTGGGAGCATAGATATTAATAAGTGTTATGTCTCCTTAGTGCATGATTCTATTTATCATTATTAAGTGTCCCTAAGTATCTTTCTCTTTATCTTTTTTATTTTGAAGTCTATTTCATCTGATATTCGTACCACTATTCTCACTTCTCACTGAAAGCCATTTGCTTGAAACATCATTTTTCTCCCTTTCACTTTGAGTCTATATTTGTTTTTGGAAGTGAGAAATGTCTCCTAGAGGCAGCATATGTTTGGGTTTTATTAATATTTTTTTGATCCAATCTGCCACTCTGTGCTTTTTTATTGATGAGTTCAGTCCATTTACATTTATGGTGTTTTTTTTTTTGAAATATGAGGTCTACTTATAGCCATTTTATCTTTTGCTTTCTGGTAGCTCGGTATTTCCATTGCTTCCTTGACCTTGTGTTTCTTTTTTATTTATTTTTGTTTGCTTCTGTGGGTTTTCCCTCTGATTCTTCTTGTTTTATGTTATATATTTCAGTTCTGAATCATTGACATGTGGTTACCATTACAGATATGTAAAGGATAGTTATATGTATGTGTGTGTGTATACACACACACACACACACACACACACACACACACACACACATACATAGTCGACCATTTTCTTCTGCACGTGCCTTATTTCCATTCCCCTTTCCAATTTTGCTTCTTTGAATCCTCCCCTTTTAGTCATTGTTGTTTCGAATTGTCCCTATGCATGCTGAATGTTCATTACTATCTTGGTATACCAAATCTCTTCTTATTGTTAAAGCTTACAATGCTCTGTTTTTAGGAAGAGTTGACTCCACTGCTTCTATTTGCCTGATAGTCACTTTACTTATAATTACGTAATTTTTTTTTGTTTTATTATTTTGTTTTATGTGAGCTGACCCCTTTCAGTATTTTCTGTAGTTCAGGCCTCGTCGTGGAGAATTTCCTTAATTTTTGTATGTCTCGGAAGGTCTTAATTTCTCCTTCATATCCAAAGGCTAACTTTATTCTAGGCTGATAGTTCCTTTCACTTAATAGTTGAAATATTTGATTCCATTCCTTTCTAGCTTGTGAGGTTTGCGCTGAGTAGTCCGAGGATAATTTAATGAGTTTTCTTATATAAGTTACTGTTTTCTTCTCCCTGGCTGCCCTGAGAATTCTGTCTTTCTTGTTGAATTTTGATAATTTTAATACAATGTTTCTTGGTGAAGGCCTTTTTGGGTTTAAAGAATTGGGTGTTCTGTTGCCTTTGAAATCCAAGCTCCAGTCCATTCCTTTGATTTGGGAAATTCTTGTCAACTATGTGTTTGAAAATGCTTTCTAATCCCTGCTCCTTTTCCTTGCCTTCGAGAATGCCCATTATTCTTGTTTCCTCTCGCTATGGTATCAGCTAGTTCTTGTATTTCTCTTTCATTATTTTTCATTCTTCAGTTTCTCTTTTCTTATGATTTATTTCTAGATCTCTGTCTTCATTATCACTGATCCTTTCCTCCATTTGGTTGACTCTATTTCCCAAGCTTGCTATTTCATTTTTCAAGTCTTGCAGCATGTTCCAGAAGTTCAATTCTATTCTTTTTGAGTATTTAATCTCCTTACTAAAGAACTAATTCTGTTCATCTAGTTGTTTTTCAATTCCTGAAATGGTTGATATGACTTGTATTGGATCTCATATTTCTATGTCTGTAAGCTTATTTTCTGGAGTTTTTTTTATGAGATGCCTTGTCATCTTGCTTGTTCATGTTCTTTAATGGACTGTTCCTCCAGCTGGGCATTAATGGAAGTATATTTTGATGTTTTTCCAGAAAGAGGTTTTATTATGTACAGGTCTCTCTTTAGTCTGTTGCAAAAAAGATGCTTTTCTTTTGGTTTCCTGTAGGTGATGTCTAAGCCTCTTGGATCCCTGATTTATATAAAGTTTTAATAATGCCTTTTTTAAAATAGATATTTAATCATGCTTGCTACCTTCAGTCTCAGTCCCTGTCAGTGTTAGCGACAGTTTCTGTAGTATTTGCTCAGATTCCCCTTGGGCCCTGTGGTATTCAGTCTTGGAGGTTATGTGGGGAGAGTCATTCTAGATATGAGGTGGGGGCTGTGGCTCAGCCTTGGTTTTGCAACCACTGCTGGTAAATATCAACTGTTTTTTTCTCTGCTGTCCCTGCATCTCTGCTTTCTGCCCTGATAACTGGGCCTGGCCCCCCGCCACCTGGAGATCGTGACTCTCCCAGGCAGAGCTGTTCAGGGAACTCACCACACCTTCTATCCTCCTTCTCCTCCTATGGGGAGCCTCCGGCTGGGAGAGGAAGCTTCTTCATTTCTCCCAGTCCACTGCCTATCACCCAGGGTTCTGAACTATGGTTATTCTTATGTGTAGATGCCATGCTCAGAGGTGCTTGTGTGCAGTTTGGATGTTTTTTGTTCAGTTTTAGAATTCAATTTATTGTTGTTTCAAAGGAAGAGATCTGGGGATGTCTCTCACTCCGCCATGTTTCTCCTAAACCTCGATCAACTACTTTTAACTGTAGAGATAGACATATTCATGCATATTGGTTTTCAACATTTAAAGTGCATTGGAATCCTCTGAGAAGATTAAAAAATACAAATGTTTAGCCACAACTCTAGATTGCCAATGCTAAATTTTATTAGAGAAACACTGACCTATGCTGTTCCAAGAGGGACATCCTATCTCCTCCATTCGACCTCTTGTTTACTTCTTAATGGATTTACTACCAATGTTGGATAATATAAGATCTTTGAAAATTCAAACTCATTTTATTTCATGTAAAGCACATGCAGTTATCCTTGTTACCAGTTTTTCACAAAGTGTGTACCATGGTCCAACTATATCTACATTACCTGGGTGGCTTCTTAAAATGTGCATCCCCAAGCACCATCCTTAGAGATTTTGATTCACTAGGTTTTGGGTGAAGCCCAATCTACATTGGTAAAATGTACATGGTGAGTATGTAAGTGGATCATTATCTCTACTGAGAAATATTTATTTTCAACAGTCCAGAAAATGCCTTCATCATTTCTACTGTTAACATCTCCAGTAATAATAAACTTATGAATTCTTCGGGTAGCTGATTCCTCCTTTGAAAAGTTCTGGTTTTAAATTTTTTCCTTAAAATCTCCCTCCTACATATTTTAACCTGTTGAACTCTATCCTCAGAGCTATTTCTCTAGGGCCCACCATGCCCCTAATCCTCACTTAAGATACATTTTCTCTTCTGCAAACTAATCATCCCTTGTGTTCTGGATATAAGTGAAATTGTATAATATTTATCCTTCTGTCTGACTTATTTAAATCAACATAATAATCTGTAGGTACATCCATCCATGTTGCTGCAAATGATAGTATTTCATTTTTTTATGGCTGAATAATATTTTAATGTATATATGAACTATAACTTCTTTATCCAATTATCTGTTAATGGGCATTTAGGTTTCTTCCATATTTTGTCTATTGTGTATAACACATGAACATAGGGGTGCATAGATTTTTAAGAATTAATTTTTTGGTTTTCTTTGGATTAATACCCAGTAGTGCAATTTATTAGTCAAAAGGTAGTTCCATTTTGTATTTTTTGAGGAACTTCCAGACTGCTTTCCATAGTGACTGTAGCAATTTACAAACCCACCAACAGTGTATGAGAGTTCCCTTTTCTCTACATCTTAGCCGACACTCGTTCTTTGATTTCTTGATGGCAGCCATTCTGACAGGTGTGAGGTCATAGCTCATTATGTTTTTCATTTGCATTTCTCTGATGACTAGTGACCTCAAGCATCTTTTCATATGTCTATTGGCCATCTGTTTTTCCTCTTTAGAGAAATATCTGTGCAGGTCTTCTACCCATTTTTTAATTGAATTGTTTGTTTGTTGTTGTTGTTGTTGTTGAGTTGTATGAGTTCTTTACATATTTTAGATATTAACCCTTTATCAGATATATCACAGGTAAATATCTTCTCCCATTCATAGGTTGTCTTTTTGTGTTGTTGATGATTTCCTTTGTTGTGCAAAACTTTTAGTTTGATGTGGTCCCATTTATTTATTTTTTCTTTTGTTTTCCTTGCCCAAGGAGATATATCTGAAAAGAAATTACTAGCTGCAATCACAGAGAGTTTATTGCCTATGTTTTCTTCTAAAAGTTTTTTTTTTGTTTTGGGTCTTACATTTCAGTTTTTAATCCATTTTGAGACTATTCTTGCATACAGTGTAGGAAAGTAGTCCAGTTTTATTTTTTTGCATGTTTCTGTCCAGTTTTCCCAACATCATTTATTACAAAGACTCTCTTTACTCCATTGTATATTCTTACTTCCTTTGTCATATATTAAATGAGCGTATAGACGACATTGATATTATTTGTCAATGTATATTTCATCCACCATCTACACTAGTCATGTGGAGAAACTTAATAAGAATCAGAATTTTGGGCTCTATTCTAAACCTGTTGAATCAGAATCTCTGGTGAAAAGGCCTTAGGACCTACTATTTTATTAAGCACCCTAAGTGATTCAGATTATAGTAGGTCATAGACCATATTTTGAAGGAAAAATGCTATAGAGGTTGTATGTGTGATATTTAGAGTGAGGTGGAATTCAGTTAAAACCCCAGCTCTGTCACTTATTACTAGTATTCAGGCCCTAAAAAAATCTCATATGTTAGAGTCCTTAAATATTTCCTACCTTCAATTCTGCCCTGTTATAATCTCTTCTGCACATAATCAATTAAGGCACTGTCCTCTGACCTTGAGTATGGAAAGCCTTTTCAGTAGGCGTTATTATTCTTATTCTTCCATTTGTGCATGTCCCTTAGTCTAGTTGTTGTTATCTCCTTTTTATTCTAGTTCCCTGTCTTGAAATGGATGCCAGTTGTCCCCTTGAGTCATGTTTGCAGGATGACTTGGATTCATTGTTCTAATCAGTCTGAGGCCCAAGCATTAATAGCTTTGCTTTGGGGTTTCAAGCTTACGATGTTTTTAGAATAACCACAATTGCAATGTATAAAACTCACTGGCAAATATTTTTGCAAATCTTAGAGTTTTCACTCCCTAACTTCTAGATTAAATCAGTAACTTTGTTCTAGAAGCTTGGCTATTTTGTTTTCTTTTGCTATTCCCTACCACTCTTTAGTACAGTGGTGCATTATTGTACATCAGAATCACTCGGGAAACTATTTTGAAATCACCCAGATTTTTGGCTCTGACTCCGACTTTCCACCCAACATTGTGAATCAGAGAGGTTGATATAGGGCCCAGGAACATGTATTTTTTTATACGAATACCAAGCCATATTGATGCACAGGTCTATGGATCACAGTTTGAGAAACATGGCTCTAAGAGTATATAATGTAATAAAGGCAGCAAAATAAATGTTTACTTTCTCTGAGTGCATCAGATGAATATCAACCATGGGCCTAGTGTTCCTGCAGAACCATCAACATGCACACAACTACTTTTACCTCTAAAGATAGACCCATTCACACATAGTGATTTCAACTCTTATTGTGCATCAGAATCCTTTGCAGAAATTTAAAAATATATATATAGTCTACTTAAAAATGTAAAAATTCTGATTCAATTGGTCAGAGATGGGACCTGGTATCTTTTGTAAATTTTTTCAGGTAGTTTTAAAGTATAGCTTAAATGGAAAGTTTGTATTCGATAGGAACACATGTGGAGCGATGGAAAGGAGAAAGAATCTATGGTCAATAAGGTAACAATTGGAGAAACTACAAGGAAGTTTCGTTAGTTTCAGAAAAAAAAAGTTGAATATTTGTGAAGGCAAACAGTATCACTGAGTGAACTTTAACCATTGTTATATGTGTGTGTGTGTGTATAATTGTTTGTTAAAAATTCATTTGACAAAAATTCTGAGTGCCTACTATGAGCCAAGCAGTAGGCCAGGCTCTGGACAACATACACAAACCTTGCCTTCATGAGGTAGTCTGACATATGTTTCTTTAAGTCAAAATGTAATTACACAAATAACTAATTACAAATATTATGCATACTATGAAAACATATATCAATAGTATTTAGCCTTGTCTGGAAGGTCAAAGGAAGGCTTTCATAAGGAGGTATGTTAAAATGTTAGACTTGATATATGTCTAGAGTAAAGGTTTGCATGTGTTTAAAGATTCTGAGGCAAGAAAGAATGCTATTACAGTGGTTCCCAAAGTGTGGTCCCCAGACTGGCAACATCAACATCATCTGGGAACTTACTGGAGATACATATTTTTAGGCTCCACCCTAGATCTATTAAATGTAATCAGAAAATCTGGTAGTGGGGCTCAGCCATCCGTGTTTTAACAAGCCCTCCAAAGGATTCTCATCTAAACTTAAGTGTGTGAACTACTTTTCTACTCTGAGGGCCTGAACAATGGACAAAGTGATAGAACATGGTGAACAAAAGGGTAAACTGCAAAAGTAGAAGCTGGAAAGGTAAGTAGAAATGAGATTTTACAGGACTCTGTAAGCCCTATTTAAAGATCTTGAATTTTTTAACACTAATAACAAATCACTTTTGCTAAATGTGTATTATGTGTCAGATTCCCAATAACTTTATGAGATAGGTTAATATTGTTTCCTTTTGTAGGTGAGTAAACTGTGTCTCAGAGAGGTTACTTTTCTAAAGTTTTACAGCTATTAAGTGGTGGAACTGGTATTAACATCCAGCCTATTTTTCTCTGGAGCTCAATTTATTAACCATTCAGCTGTACAGATTGTTTGAAGTCAATGGAAAGCTATTGGGGAGTCTTAAATAGGGCAGAGAGATAATCATATTGAACTTATCAAAATATCACCTTACTATGTAGACAATGATTTGGAGGGGTTAAGTCAAGCAGTAGGAAGACCTGTTAGGAATCTATTATAGAAATTGTGAAAGATGATGACGGCTTGGACCAGGATGCAAATGGAAAGAAGTGGATGAATTAAAGGTACGTTTTAGAGATAGAATTGGTTAGTATAGAAATAGCTTCCCTTTTTATCTTCTTAGGCATCCTAAGGTTACACTGTGAAGAATGGATTGAAAGTAGGTAGGAGTGGAAGCAGGGAGACAAGTTATAATCCAAGAATGAAAAGTTGAGAAGTGGTAGGAAATTCTGGAGCTAAATTACATATGCTCTTAAAAGCCATGATATAAAGTGTGGTTTATATTCTAAATTCAAGTAGAAGAAATTGGAAGGTTGTAAACAGGTAATAAACAGAACCTAAATAATCTTTTTTAAAAAGATCACCTTGGAAGCTATGAGGAGAATTGATGGAAAAAAATGGATGGTGAAAGGAGGAGGAAGGCCAGTTTAGAGGGCTAAGTGTGGTGGTCTAGGAAAGATATGAAGGAAGAATGGTAATAGTGTGGATGGATTATAGGAGTATAAATAAGAGATAAGAGGTTATAGAACTAATAGGATTTAGTGATTGAGGTTTCTAGAATAAGATACTGGGTACCATTGACTGAAATAAAGATGGTGAGGAAAACTAAAATTAAAGACATTTTCAGGTAAGTGTATATGTGTGGGTGGTGGTGATAAATACAATTTTCATAATTCTCACAACAAATCTATTGAGGATTGTAGAGATGAAGTAACTTGCTCAATTTCACACATTTGGTAAGTAGAAGAGATGTATTCAAACTTAGGTCTGTCTGATTCCATGAACTATGTCATTTTTGTTTATACCAAATGGTATTTTCATGGTAGTAACCCCTTAGTAGAATGTATAAGGCATGAAGTAATGATATTTCAATGAAGAAGTAAGAAGGCTCTTTAATTGGGCTTCTCTTGGTCTGATCATCAATGTGGAGGAAACAAGAAAGAACCTAGGTTTACAGAAAGGAGACCACAGTGAAGAATTGAGTGAGACTGTTCAGAAAAATGAGAGATAGAAAGTCATGGAGTGTAGATTTTTTGTGCTGAGCCTAAATGTTCACTTAGAAACAAGATTATTGTTTGAATTTGAAGTGCTGTAGGGGTGGTATACTACATGCTTGAGAATAGGGGAGTTACATAATCTGAATATCACATAGGGAATATATTTGCTCATTATGATGGGGGAAAGGGTTTGGTGGCATTAAAGACACAAGCAGTCATCTAGCTGGTTGCAGTTTGATTTGGGGTCTAGAGAGTAAAGGGCACATCTGAGACCCCTAAATTTTAGGACATTCTTGAAATTCTTGAAGATTATGTCTTGAGATCTTTGCAATTTTCTAAATTTATGCATACCATTGTATCATATAATAGCCTTATAAAATGTTGTGAAGTAAGACTGAAAATTTTAAGGAAAACTTTGGATCTTTAACAATCCTATAAAGTTCTCTAATAATTCATAAAGTTTTTAAATTTTATAAATAGTGTAATCCACCATACTCTTAGTTCACTTCACTTTTGTCACCATTACTTGCAAATTGGTATCCTTTATAAAGCATTTGTACAAAAAAAGTATCTCCTTCCCACCCGCACACAATTTGTAAAAAGTTACTATATCATCCATTTCCAATAGAGAACAGAAAAGCTATGTTAAGATACACGCACTTAAAGATAAAGAAAATGATATCTGTTGTGAGTGATCAGCTATGTTCACTCACTAAGTAACTCACCTCCACACACCAACCACAGAGTACATGGTACAATTTCATGCCCCAGCACACTGACTAATGACTATGTGTTGTGAACCTTCAGAATCAATTGAGAATAATTAGAACTGAGTTTAAAACCTGGGAGTACTTAGTAAAGGTTGACTATATATTAACCTTTGTGTCATCTAGTTAAGACTATTAACCCAAGCCCCTACCTACCCAATAATTACAATCATTCATTTGGTGCATTTCTGCTGTAAGGATCAAATAATGTGTCAAAAAGGAGTGTGTATGAGCATGTAAGTGTTGTCTCTTTTACGTATCACTGCTCTATTATATCCGTAAAAACCCTATGTCAGTGATTTTGCCTCCCAGGCAACATTTTCCAAGACTTTGATTGTTACAGCTTGGTGAATTGTGTTACTGGCAGAGATGCTTTTAAATATCCTACAATGCACATGACAGCCTTCTACACAAAGAATTGTGCAGCCCAAAATGTCTGTAGTGTCCAGGTTGTGACACCCTGCCCTATGTCAAGAGAATCATCTAATTAGGGAGAGGCCACTTAAAATTTTTCTCACTGAAAGCTATGCTTAGTTCCCAGTTCTTTGCTCCTCTTGGCTTTCTCAGTCCTATGATTAGGAAAATCTATAGTCACTAGAGGAAAGATTTAACATTTTTCTATCTGCAAACTCACTTTTCTTGAGTAGGTCACTGACCTTTGTGATATATACATCCATCCTATGTATAAATATTGCTATGGATTAATTGTTTGTGTCCTCTCAATATTCATATGTTGAAACACTAAGCCAAATATAATGGAGATGGAGCTTTTAGCAAGTAATCAGGTCATAAGTGTGGAGCCCTCATAAATGTGATTAGTACTCTTATAAAAAGAGGCCAGAAAGTTAACTTACTTCCTTTCTACCATGTGAGGCTGGAAGTTATCCTCCTGCCACTCAGAAGAGGGCCTTTGCCAATAATCCAACTCCACTTGCACCCTGATCTTGGACTTTTCACTTCCAGAACTGTGAAAAATAAATGTCTGTTGCTTAAGCCACCCAATTTATGGTATTTTGTTATAGCAACTCAAGCTAATGCAAATAATTTTCATCTGCTGTGCTTGTTCTGAATTGTAGTGGAGAATAAAATGACAAACCATCTTTCCTTACAATCCCATAGAAATTATACTTTAGTGAGAGATATAGATGAGCAAGCAGACAATTACAATGCTGAATGGTAGATTCTATGATGGCAGAAGTCCAGGTTCTCTAGGGGCTCGGTATATACTTATTAAGACTAGACATTTGGGGGCAATCCAACTTAGAGGT
This sequence comes from Rousettus aegyptiacus, assembly GCF_014176215.1. Taxonomy (NCBI): domain Eukaryota; kingdom Metazoa; phylum Chordata; class Mammalia; order Chiroptera; family Pteropodidae; genus Rousettus; species Rousettus aegyptiacus. The sequence continues at coordinate 71,417,964 of NW_023416312.1, forward strand.
GTAACTCTTCTCTGATAGTTTTTTGAACTTATCATTTCCCCTTTTCACTGGGATTTAACTGGGCCAACTGACAAAATACTCACCCTGGTCTTGGATTCAGACCTGCCTTCTAGGCAGGATGGGTGGTAGAATGGAGGAAAATGATGTGGAATAGACTATGAGAGTATCTGTCTGGAGGAAGTAATATCTAAGTAGAAACAGCAAGACAAGAAGAAATTAACCATGTGAAAATAAAGGAAGGAAGAGAAGGAGGGTATTCTAGATTGAAAGGAAAGCATGTATAAGAGCCTGGACTCTTTCAGTAACTGAATTGTTTCTCTGCAGCCTGAGTTATTTTGAATTTGTATTGGAAGAATAGAGGATTTGAGGGCAAGGATTACATTGGTCTCAACTCCAATCATGAAATAATTTTCCTTTTTTAAAATTCTTCTGTATGTTACAAAAATAATTCTCATTCATTGTTAAAATTCTCCAAAGCATATACAATGAGAAGCAAGTCTCCATTAGCAACTGTCAACTTCCTTTTCCAAACATTAATAAAGTGTATGTCCTGCCAGACTTATCTTCATTTATTTTAAATCCCTACATTATATATCATTTTAGTCTTGAGGGTTTTAAAGCCTTAATTGTATCATGGGCACACATGCCAGTGCCACTGATGGAGGCACAGGTACAGATGGACCACATCATAATCTATGTTACCCAAAGACTTTCTGTATTAGAGGCTCCACAGAAAGCCATTTTTTGAATGCCTACATTAGAATGGCTTCATCTCTGAAAACCAGGTGTACAAGATATGCTCTTCATGGCACAATTCAGAGAGAGACAGAGACAGAGAGATGTCAAAAACATGGTGAAGTGAGAGATGTCCACAGATCTCTCCCCTTGAAACAACAATAGCCGAACATCTAAAAATTAACAAAAAACTGGCACACAAACACATCCTAGCAAGGGATCTGTGAAGAAGAATTATCAAAGGTCAGGTCCATGTGAGAAGGATGGAAGACTGAGAGAAACAAAGAAGGTGCCTCTAGCAGTTAGAGCTCCCTGCAGGAGGAGGGAAAAAAGTATGGCTGGTTCCCTGAACATCCCTGACTGAGAGATCTATGAGTTCCGCGTAAAGGCAGTGCCCACGGATCAGGATAGAAAGCATATAAGTGGAAAGAGCAGAGAAGCAACAAATGATTATTACTAGCCACAGCTGTAAAACATGAGGCTGGCTGCAGCCACCATTCCTCAACCCAGGGGCCCTCACCCCTACATCTTTTAAGCCCAAATATGATGCAGTATGCTTTTTTTTTGTCTCCAGAAGATCTATTCTGTTCTTTTTGAGGATTTCAATCTCCTTGCTCTGCTCATCTAAGTGTTTTATCAATCCCTGAAATTATTGATGTGACTCATTATAGAACTCTTTGAGTATTTTCAGAAATACCATACTGAACACTCTGTCATATAAGTCGCATATTTCTATGTCTGTAAGCTTATTTTATGGAGATTTTTTTCTTTACTTCTGACATACTTTGTTACCTTGGTTGTTTATGGTCTTTAATGGACTATTTCTCTGCTTGGGCATTAATGGAAATGTATTCTGCTGTTTTTCTAGAATGAAGACTTATTATATACAGGTCTCTCTTTAGCCTATTGCAAAGAAGGCACTTTTCTTTTGGTTTCCAATAGGTGTTGTTAAGCCTCTTGGATCCCTGCTTTATCTAAAGCCTTAGTAATGCCTTTTTATATACTCAGTCTCTGTTCTTGTGAGTGTTAGTGACAGTTTAGATAGTATTTGCTCAGATTCCCATGGGATCTGCAGTCGTCCATCTCAGAATGTATGGCAGAACGGGTCCTCTGGGTTGTGAATTGAGGGCTCATGTTCTGCCTCGGTTATGAAACTGTGGCTGGTAAAAATCAACTGTTTTTGTTTTTTCTGCCATCTCACTTCTCTACTTTCTGCCCTGATGACTGAGTACTGCCACCTGCCACATGGAGCTCACAGCACTCCTAGGCAGGGCTGTTCTGGGAACTCTACCTTATCCTCTCCCCCTCGTCCTATAGGGAGCTTCAGCAGCTGCGAGAGGCAGCTTCTTTATTTCTCCCAGTCCACCACTCGACACCCGGGGTTCTGACCTGTGGTAGCACTTATGCACAAATCCCACGCACAGATGTGCTGCTGATTGCAGTTTGGATTTCTTTGTTGAGTTTTCGATATTCAACTTATTGTTGTTTCAAGGGGAGAGATCTGGGGATGTCTCTCATCCCACCATGTTTCTCCAAACTCCATGTTATGTCACATTATTAAGATTTTATATGAAGCAGACACCCAAGAGGCTTAGACACCACCTATTGGAAACCAAAAGAAAAACTCCTTCTCAGTAACAGTTTAAAGAGAGCCCTTACAGTCTACAGCCATGCCACCCTGAACAAGCCCAATCCTGTCTGATCTCAGAAGCTAAACATGATCAGGCCTGGTTAGTACTTGGATGGGAGATGACCTAGGAAAACCAGGTCCGTAGGCATAAAAAAATAAGGGATCGTAAGCTGACAAAGTCCTTGCAATCTGTGAGGTCAACCAAGGGTTGTCTCACCTAAAAATATAAAAAGGAAAGAAAGAAAGAAAGGAAGAAAGAAAGAAAGAAAGAAAGAAAGAAAGAAAGAAAGAAAGAGACCTTATATTAGAAATCTTCATCCTGAAAAAAAAACTCAGAATATACATCCATTAATGCTTAGGCAGAGAAATACTCCATTAAACACTATGAACAACAAAGGAGACAAGGCAGCTCAGAAAGATAGAGAAAATTTTCCATAAAATAAGCTTAAAGACAGAAACATGCAACAGAAAATACAGGGTGGCACTTCTGAAAAAAACTCAATGATATCCAAAATAATTCATATCAACAATTCTAGGAATTGGAAAACCAAGTAGACAAGGAGAATGAGATTTTTAGCAAAGAGATCAAAACACTAAAAAGAATCAAATAGAACTTCTTGAGATGAAGAACACACTGCAAGAGTTGAAAAATGAAATGGCAGGCTTGGGAAATAGAGTCGACCCAATGGAAGAAAAGACCAGTGATATAAAAGACAGAAATTTAGAAATAAATCAGAAGGAAAAAGAAAGAAAATGAAGAATGAAAATGATGAAAGAGAAACACAAGGACTATCTGATACCATCGGGAGAGGAAACATAAACATAATGAGCATGAGCATTCTCTAAGGGAAGGAAAAAGAGCAGGGATTAGAAAGCATTTTTAGACAGTTGACAAGAATTTTCAAAATGTAAGGAATGAACCGGAGCTTGGAATTCAAAATATCAACAGAACCCTGAATTACCACATCCCCAAAAGGCATTTTCCAAGGCACATTATATTAAAATTATGAAAAATCAATAATGAAGAAAGAATTCTTAGGGAAGCCAGGTAAAAGAACATGGTAACTTATAAAGGAAAACCCATTAGATTATCCTCAGACTTCTAAGCACAAACCTTACAAGCCAGAAACAAAAGGAATCAAATATACAAACTATTAAATGAAATAAATTACCAGGGAAGATTAATGTATCAAACAAAGTTCTCCTTTAGATATGAAGGACAAATGAGACCTTTACAGACCAACAACAACAGCAAGAGAAAAAAAACAGAGGAAATTCTCCAGTATGAGGCCTGAATTATAGGAAATACTGAAAGAGGTCAGTTTACCTAAAACAAAATGAGAAAAAAATACATAACCAAGAGGTATCTGACTAGCAGGTAGAAGGAAGCAGAGCAGTACATCCCTTCTTAAGAACAGAGTATTATAAACATCAATAATATGATTCGCTATTGTAAGATAGTAATGAACATTCAGCATACATAGGGATAAATTGAGACAACAACAGAAAAGGGGAGGATTCATAATCTAAATTCACAAATGAAAATGAAAATAAGGTAAACACAGAAAAAAAGGAATGACTGTATGTGTGTGCGTGTGTGTGTTTGTGTGTATAAACTCTTCTCTACATATTCGTAATGGTAACCACACGCCAAAGATTCTGAACTGAAGTATATAACATAAACCTAGAAGAACCAAAGAAAAAACCCAAAAACACAAAAAAAACAAAAAGAAAAAAAACAAAACAGACACATAAGGACAAGGAAGCAATAGAAATACAAGCTACCACAAAGCAAAACATAAAATGGTTATAGGAAATCTTCGTATTTCAATAATCACCCTAAAGGTAAAAGAACTGAACTTACCAACAAAAAGGCACAGAGTTGCTGATTGGATCAAAAAACAAAATCCAACCATATGCTGTCTCCAGGAGACACATCTCAGCTCCAAAGACAAATATAGACTCAAAGTGAAAAGGTGGAAAATGATTTTTCAAGCAAATGACATTCAGAGAAAGGTGGGGGTAACAGTACTAATGTCACACAAAATAAACTTCAAAATTAAAAAAGTAAAGAAAGATACTGAGGGACATTTCATAACGATAAAGAAAATCATGTACCAAGAATACATAACACTTATTAATATCTATGCTCCTTTTCAGGGATCCCTGAAATATGTAAAGCAATTACTAATAGAATTAAAGGGAGAAACAGACCAAAGCACTATCATAGTAATGGACTTAAATATCCCACTGTTGGGTATGGACAGATTATCCAAACAGAAAATCAATAAGGAAATAACATCCTTAAAACTGGACCTAATTGGTATATACAGAGCCTTCCATCTCAAACAGTTGCTTATACATTCTTCTCTAGTGCACATAGAACATTCTTAAGAATTGACCACATACTAGGACACAGAGATAGCTTCAACAAATATAAGAGGGTTGAAATCATACCAAACATATTTTTTGATCATAATACTTTGAAACTAGAGGTCAACTAAACATAGAAAGGAGGAAGAACCACGAATACATGGAGGTTAAACAACATACTACTGAAGAATAACTGGGTTGGAGAAGAAATAAAAAGTGAGATCAAAAGATGCATAGAAACTAATGATAATGATAGTACAACATATCAAAACTTGTGGCACACGGCAAACGCGATCATTAAGAGGAAAGTTCATGTCATTACAGGCCTATCTCCAAAAGCAAGAATGAGCCCAAATAAACACCCTAACGCTTTATCTTAAAACGTTAGAAAAGGAAGAACAAATGAAGCATAAAGGCAGCAGGAGAGAAATAAAAGATTATACACCACGTTCAAGTGGGCTTCATCCCAGAGGCGCAGGGATGCTTCAATATATGCAAATCAATTCATGTGATACATCACATAAACAAATTTAAAAATAAGAATTATACGATCATATCAATAAATGCAGAAAAAGCTTTCGACGAGATACAGCATCCACTTATGATCAAAACTAACAAAATTGGTCTAGAAGTACTTAACATAATAAAGGCCATCTATGACAAACCCACAGCCAACATTATACTTAATGGTGAAAAGTTAAGATCAGGGACAAGGCAAGGCTGTCCACTATCACCGCTGTTATTCAATATAACATTGGAGGTCCTAGCGAGTGCAATCGAACAAGAGAAAGATATAAAAGGCATTCGAGTAGGAAACGAAGAAGTCAAAGTGTCACTATTTGTGGATGACATGATTCTCTATATAGAAAACCCTAAAGACTCCACAAGAACACTACTAGAAACAATAAGCAAATAGAGTAAAGTCTACGGATACACAAACAACACTCAAAAGTCCATAGCTTTCCTATACTCTAATAATGAAGTGTCAGAAAAAGAAGTGGAAAAATAATTTCTTTTGCAATTGCAACAAAAAATAAAATACCTAGGAATAAATGTTATGAAACAAGTGAAGGACCTATATAATGAAAACTATAAGACCTTAATAAAAAAAATAGAAGATACAAAGAAATGGAAAGATACTCCATGTTCTTGGATTAGAAAAATCAACATAGTTAAAATGACCTTCTTACCTAAGGCATTATACAGATTTAATGCAATCTCCATAAAATCCCATTGGCACTTTTTAAAGAAATAGAACAAAAAATCATCCAATTTGGATGGACACAGAAAAGACCCTGAATTGCCAAAGCCATCCTGAGAAAAGAGAATGAGGCTGGAGGCATCACTCTGCCCAAATTCAAATTATACTATAAAGCGACAATAATAAAAACGGCATGGCATTTGCAGCAAAACAGACACACAAAGCAGTGGAACAGAATCGAGAGTCCAGAAGTAAACCCATATGTATATGGGCAAATAATTTTTGACAAAGAAGCCAAAAACATACAGTGGAGAAAGAGAAGCCTCTTTAATAAATGATGCTGCGAATACTGGAAAGCCACTTGCAAAAGAATGAATCTAGACTGTTTTCTATCACTATACACAAAAATTAACTCAAAATGGATTAAGGACCTGAATTTAAGACCTGAAACAATAAAATGCATAGAAGAAAATATAGGAATAAAACTTAAGGACCTTGAATTTAAAGACTATTTTATGAATTTAACCTCAAAAGTAAGGGAAGAAAAAGCTAAAATAAATGAATGGAACTACATCATACTAAAAAGCTTCTACTCAGCAAAAGAAATCATCAACAGGGTAAAGAGACAGCCATCCAAATGGGAAAATATATTTGCAGTCAATGCCTTCGATAAGAGTCTAATATTTAAAATATAGAAAGAACTCATACGACTCAATAAAAACAAACAAACAAAAAAAACAAATGATCCAATCAAAAAATGGGCAGAGGACCTGAACAGACACTTCTTCCTAGAGGACATACACACTTCTTCCTAGAGAACATACAAATGGCCAACCAATATTTTAAAACATGCTCATCATTGCCAACTATTAAGGAGATGCAAATCAAAATTACAATGAGATACAATCTCACACCTGTTAGAATAGCTCACATCAACAGGACAATTAAAAACAAATGTTAGAGAGGAAGTGGAGGAAAAAGAACCCTCATACACTGCTGGTGGAACTGCAAATTGGTACAACCATTATGGAAAGCAGTGTGGATGTTCCTCAAAAAACTAAAAATTGATCTATTTTATGATCCAGCAGTCTCTCTACTGAGTATTTATCCCAAAGACTTGAAAACCCATATCTAAAAAGATATTTGCATACCAATGTTCATAGCAGCATTATTTACAGTGGCCACAACATGGAAGCAACCAAAGTGTCCTATGATAGATGATTGGCTAAAGAAACTGTGGTACATATATACAATGGAATATTACTCAGCATAAGAAGAGATGAAATACTGTCATTTGTGACAACATGGATGGACCTTGAGATAGTCATGTTAAGTGAAATAAGCCAGACAGAAAAAGTTGAAAATCATATGTCACTTATATGTGGGCTATAAACCTAAAAGCAACAAATGAACAGGACAAACAAACAGACTCATGGACATGGACTATAGACTAGTGGTTACCAAAGGACTATATAGTAGTGGTTACTAGTGGAGTGGGGGAAGAGGGGCGAGGTAGATTGGGTAATGGGGGTCAAACATGGGGTCTAGCGGGAGGATGAATTTGGTAAAGGGGATCAAATATATGGTAGCTGAAGTAAACTGGACTTTGGATAGTAAAGACAAAGTAGAATATACAGATGTCAAATATTAATGTATACTTGAAAATTATATAATTGTATTAACCAATGTTACCCCAACAAACTTACAAAAAAAATGAAAGAGAAAAAGAGATGGGGTGGGGAGGCTGTACAAAACAAAAATGGAGGAATCCTCCAGATCAGCCAGAAACCATATTGGATATTTACAAGAGCTCTTTTTCACTTCTGCTGCTGTCAAAGCTAGATTGTAAAGTGCAAAGATGTGCCATGAGGCAGTTTTGAAAAATAAATTGAAACTCAACCTGCTGGAGAAGTAGACTATAATGTGCACACGTGCGCACACACACACACACACACACACACACACACACCATTGATAACCACAGATCTAGTCCCATTGGCCAACATATGTGGCTCATAAATAAGTTCTGAAACATTTTAAACTATTTCAAGCAATAATAACATTGGGATAATTGTGTTGGCTTCCAAGTTAACTACTTTGAAAGTCAATATTTATTAGTATATATTGTTGATGAAGTTGGTCTCATTAATTTTCGGTCATTTCTCAGACATAAAATAAGGATTTCTACACACTTCAACATGAAAGTAGAAGATGGAAGATGAATTTGTAAAAGGATAAAGACATTTGTAATCCAGGAATTTGATGTAAAGAGATGGAAAGTGTAACTAAAATTCCTGAAACTGACATTCAGAAATACTTTGTCTCTTCACTACATTTCTATCCAAGTTGTTGAGTTAGAATATCCAGGTTATCAAGGCTGATTTCAAAAATATGTTATGAATTTAGGCAGTGAATGCTGGTTGTCACAGAGAGAAAAGCAATTCGTAAATAAGTCACTCAATTTTTATTTATCTGCTCCAACAATCAACTTCTATTTCTTATTTAAAAACTGATATCATCTCTCATTATAAAACAAAAATGATGCATGTCAATAATTGCAGAAGCCAAACCTTAGAATCTAGATAGAACCAGGTCAGAAAAAAAAGACTATGTTATATTCTTTTACTGCATAAATCCATTTGCTATATTCTTTATAATTTTGAAAAAAAAAACACCTGAGGTCATAATAGGTTAAGTTTCCTTATATAAATAAAAATGTTTCCTTATATTTCTCAAACTAATTGATTAAAAAAATAATCACCTCCTCTTCACATATTAAAAATGTGATGGCTTATTCTAAAGCCAGAAGAAAACTGACCAACATAGAAGGGATTCAAGTATTAAAAATACTGTTGAACAAGATGCACTTTAATATTCCTGCCAACCCAGAAGATATACAATTCCAAAAGAAAATATTCTTACCTTAATCTTAGCAACATAACTAAAACTGCTACATTAGTTTCCACTTACGGTTTTATATTAAGTTTTTACTTCATGCCAATTTCAATGTAATTTGAGTTTCTGGACAATGTTAAACTAGGGGATAAATTATATAAATTTGCTTAGAGTGGAAATTACCTTTTCTCAAAAAAACTTTTGGAATATACCCCTTTCCTGTAACCTTTGGATCTAGCTCCAGACTATCATCAACCTCCTATGACAGTTTAAAACAATGACTCTTAACCTGGGACCCATAGATGAGTTTCTGGGTATCTGAAAATAATCTACGATTACTGTAAATTTTTTTCCAGGACGATGATCCATAGGTTCCATGAGATGTTTAAGGAGTTAGTGAACTTAATAAGATAAATACTAGTCTATAGGACCCCATCGGGAAAAATCGATAGTCAAAGCAAAGTCAAGTTCAAGTACCAGGATCTCCAAGTTTCCCTCGCTGGAATCAAAGAGACAGGACTCAACAACTAATGTAAGTAGAAAATATACTTGAGTTCTGGTGCTTGGAAGGTTTGTCCTGTCAAACACCAGAGCTGAGAACAAGTCCATGAAGGAGATCCCTGAGGCTGATACAAGTGTTCATACATCATTTAAAGAGACTGGGTAGGGAAACTATTATGAATTTATCTGCTACAGGTCCAAAGGTAGGAGCTTCAGGAAAGTATTAAGATAAAAAGCAGTACTAATAATTAAATGCACCTTTTGTTCATATTTCACTTGAAAGAAAAAGATGTATTATCCATATTTGTAGTTCACTACTGTTTCCTTAAGTCAATTTCAGGTTTGTTTTGAATGAAACCATTTCAAAAAATTGATCCAAAGTTATAATCCATTCTTTTTTAATTTATAGACTTACCTGGATTGCTATTAATCGTTTATTAAATGCCCACATTGTTCTAAGTACTCTAGAGAACTAATGTGGACATGGCCTTGTAAGTGATCTCTGGTTGCTGATAGAAAGGTGGATGATATATTGATTTTATTGTCGATTGACTCATTAAATGCCTAGGTACTACAGTTATAAGCACTACAGAAATTCATGAAAGATCGAGGAATAACTTTGCATAATATGGTAATGATAATTTAACTGATAAAAGCATGAATTTCCTTAAAGCTTGTTAGCACCACCGTACCTGAGAAAGGTGCTGTGGATTCCTCTTCACTATGTGGTTTTCACATCATACATATGAAAGAGATTTTGGATCTGTATACTTAATATATATCCTGTTATATATATATATATATACATATATATATATATATATATATATATATATATATATATATATATATATATATATATATATCTCCTATTCTGAGATTACACATCAACCTCCTTCATCCTTTCTAATCATATTTTTAGCAGTTACCTGCTTCATTTTCCCAAAGGCTAAAGATCATCTCAGGTGCATACTCAAAGACTATATAGCCTAGACTCTTATCCCTGAGATTTAAAAATTGTTCTCAAAAATCATATCAGTTGCTATTTCAGAGTCCAATTTGGCATTTTAGATGAGAATATTTTTTTAAATCAAAAAGAATGCTTTTCGTATTATGTAAAAATGTAAGTCATATCACCAAGTTAATGCGTTTTTAAAACATGCAAATACTGTAATAAAATGTATCTCTCTAAAGCAATGAATGGAAAACAAAGAAAATCTGGAACCAGAAACATGTTTCTATATCTTGAGCCCTGTGTTTCAAAAGGTTAGTTCATTCGACCCTTGTAAATAAGCAAGAATTTGAGCATATCAACCAACTCCCATGGCTGACTATAGACCTGACCATCGACCATGAGTCATTTATTCCAGAGGTTTAACTACAAGATATGGAATATTCTTCATGCCTTTTCATCCACATTAGCCTATTTTTTCTTGCTAGTACCACTAAAGAGATCAAAAACAACTATACCATATCTCTCTTATACTCTTTCTTCATAAACTTGAAGATGGTTAGTAATTCATTCCTCAGACTTTACCTAGCCTGACAAGGCTATTTACATTTTTCCTTTCCTCCAATATGCTATTTAAAATATTTAGTGATCCTGAATATTCTTTTGAAATGTATTCACATTCTTCTGGCCATATGATCTTATAAAAATTATTTAACTTAAGGAGCCTCTGTTTCCTAGTCTTTAAAACGGGGATAATGATACTTATACCATAAAAGATATTAAGTGTTAAATAAAATAAGGCATGTAAAAGGTGCTTCTCCAAGTGCAGAACATATAATAAGCATCCAATAAATTAAACGTATTATTACTATTAATTAAAAAAGAGAATTTCATACTGGAAACAGCAGTCTAACAGCCTGACGATCCATACTTAACATAGAGAACAGTATACTCAATTGCCAAATAAATTTGCTGATTAAGAGGGTGGAGGAATCACCGTAGGACGTAAAATAATTTTTGTAGTTCTTTTCCCTGAAGAACCAGAGTTCATGACTTGTTTGGCAGTTTTAATTGTATAGAGCTTTCTCCCCACTATGGACTCCTCACCAATTTCCATTTAAGATACTCATAGGTTTACCCAAGAGCAGACTTTGTTTCCTCCCAAAGGGACACGCCTAATCGGAGCTTAGCAATTTTCTTTGTTCATGTATTCATTTATTTTTCAAATAGTTATAAAGTTCCTACTCTATGCTAGGCAAGTATTGTACTAACTGTTTTGCATGTACTGTCTTGTTTGACTTAAGTCACATAAAAAACCTATAAAAGTAAATAGAAAGATAGCATTACTTTACGTATTTTATAGATTGAAAAACTGAGGTATACTCCATGACATGGTTTCTATCTTCAAATGAAGCTCTCTATATTTGAACTAGGTATAGCTTCTCAAGAGATTACTCTCTAGTCACATAAAAAGGCATGTCAACTTTTCTCCAATTTACTCATTAGGTACTGGATGGAAATAGGCAAATTACCATGGGGCCATCCAACCTTTGTGCTCCTTCTATCTTCCATATAATCCTGGAGCAGAGATACTTTAAGCAGCCCTCCTCTCACCCCCAGAGTTGTCACTCAGCTTTCCAGGGTGCAGGCTGTTGGGAGACCAGTACTCATGATTGTTATTCTAACCACCTGAGATGACACTTCTTTGAAAAATATAATCAGAATTCTTCTAATATTTTGTTTGTTTGTTTGTTTAAATAACACCTATCTGGCAGTTGTCACAATCCATTCAGAGTTTTTTACTTAGAAATAATGATAAAGAGCTGCAATTGAACAAGAACATTTCCAAAGAGAAATTGTACATTTTTATTGCTGATAAATGTTGTATACTTTGTAATTATAGAAGGTAGCCATGGCCCGGGGCCCCATCTTTTTAAAATAGGCTGTTTTATGGATCTAGAAAGACAGTTTTCCAGATAAATAACCCAAATTGATTTAGCCACTTCCCTTTCAAGTGACAAAAGAGAAATTTCTCTGCTGTTTCAGACAAAGCTGAAAGCTGTCACAAGTCCAATCAAGAGGCAAACTTAGTATAAACTGTGTTTGCCCAAGCAATAAATTTCAAAAGCCCATCCCCCTTTTTCTAAAAACAGTAAGCTCGAAACTGGCCTTTATTCCATTATTCTCAGGTGAATACATTTGCATTAATAGCAATATTTTCAGTAAAAGTTATTCACGTGGAGATTTCTGAAAGCTTTCAGTTTGCTGCTGCACTCAGAAGTTCAACCAGAAGCTCACTTGGAAGAAAAGACCTCAGATAGAGAGTGTTTAACAAGGTTCACTTTGGAGAATAGTTGCAATTTGATGAGGCACGGACTGCTCTAGAGCCCCAGCAGAAAGAGCTCAGTGTTCAGATGCTTGAGTACTCCAAGCTAAGAATTAATTTTCCCAATGTGTCAATCAAGCAGAAATATGCTTATACTAGAAACAGTGCCAAAGAGTATCAGAGAACCAGAGAGTGCTGGAATCAGGGAATTCATCTGACTCATCACTGCAGCAGATAACAGGGTGGGGACTTACTTTGGTATAGTCTGGCCCAGGAGATTCCTCTATGCAATGCAGAAGGACTAAGAGTAGCTGAACATTTACAGTGCCCTATATAATTTTTAACTGTTCTTTCACATACAGTAATTTCAGTCTCACCACATCTTCATGTAGGAAAGCCATTCTAAGTTCCATTTTCAGAATGAAGAATGTGAGAACTACAGAAGTTTAAGTGACCTGCATTTTCTATGTAGCACCATCATATTTCTCAAAAGACTGAGCTCACTGAGGGCAGAGATTCAGTCTCTTTTCACTGCTGTGCCACCAGAGTGTGTGTCACAGTGTAGACTATTCCTTTGTTACATAAATGAGGTTGCTTACAGTCTCCCAAAAAGCAGGAGAAGCAGTAATGATGCCTTTATATTAGAATTACTTTAGTGCACTGTTCTAATTCATGCATTTGCTCTCTTCAGTTCAGAAGGTTGTGTCTTGACCATAAGGGAAAGATACAGAAATGCCATCTCAGCTATCAAAACTATAGATGTGTTTAAATCCAATACAGTTGACCTTTAAACGATGCAGGTTTGAATTGCATTGGTCCAACTTATACACAGATTTTTTCAATAAATATATAATCGGCTCTCTGTATTCCTGGGTTTCACATCCACGGATGCAGAGAGCCAACGATATGCATTGTTCTATGTCATTTTATATAAGGTACTTGAGCATCTTCAGATTTTGTTATCTACCAGAAGTCCTGGAACCAATCTCCCATGGATACCGAGGAACTACTAAGTTTTTAGGGAGTCGAACGTTATATGTGGGCTTTTTACTATGTAAGGGTTGGTGCCCCTACCTCTTGTTGTTCAAAGAACAACTGTGCTCCTTTCCTCCATGGTAACCTGATAAGGTATAAACAATTTCAGAGTAGTGACCTAGATGAATGAATGAGTAAATAAATGTCAATTTCCAAAAAATTCACATTTTGCCAGTGCTACACTGTTCATGTTGCTCCTTAGTCCTTTTTTCTTATGGAATCTGTACTCATCTTTCTAGCTCCATTTAAATACCTCTTTCCTCACCAACATTTCTCTCTTTTTATTTTCTCCTCCAACCCCTCATGAGCTGATCTCTCTTTCAATAACATGGTCTTGCACTTTGATCTAACAGTCCCTATATCTGGTCTTGAATTAGAGTTATATGGGCATTTATACTCAAATACTAGATTGAAAGTTACTTCACAGCAAGACCTATCATTCACCTTTGTAGTCTCACAGAACCTGTTGAGCACATAAGTGCCAAAGAGATCACCGTTGAGTTTAATGATTCTTGCCTTAACACTAAACTCAGCCATTAAGCACTATTTATTCTAATCCTTATTTCCCTTATTCTAGATCTGTCAGGACTTATAGTTTTGTAGACCTTCCCTCTCACTGTAGCTGTCCCTTCTTGTAGTCCCAGAAAAAAAGAAAAAGAAAAATTATAAACATAACCCAACATTTGCAGTTTCTACCCTTGTCTTTTCCAAATCGAGGGAATTTTTCTACCTGATTAATTTCTGCTCCCTAAAACTTTAAAGCCCACAATTATCCTAAAAGTTGCCTTGCATCTGTTTGTTTAATTACCTAAGCAACATTTGTTTATATGTATCTAAAGCCACATGTCTTTGTGTATGTTTCTGTGTATGCACGCATAATTCTCTTATCAATTCCTACCTTCTACGTAAAGTGATTAGATTCATTTACATAAATAGCCATGGTGAAATGGGCTTTCTGGAATACAGCAGAGCTCAAGGAAGAAATGTTCTCAGGGGCATCTGGGTATTTAGTAGCTCCGCTTTTTCACCCTTGGTGATATGTAGCCTCATGAAGCTGATTTCAGTTGAATAAGCAGGAGAAACTGATGTTTATTAAGTGCAAAGATCATTTAATTCTTCCTGAACAGGGATAGGATCTACACACAGAAAAGGGATACAGTGCAGCACAGAATGAGATTTATTGCATCCGGAAAGACTTTGCCTTATTTAAGCAGTATTATCTGCTACTTACTGGGTGTCTCACATTAGACACTCAGAGAGTTAAAGGAATAAAGTTTCTTTGCTCCTGCTCTCATAGGCACCTCAGGCCTAATAAATTTAATACATTTAAGTAATTTTAGCTAAATAAAGAACTTAGCCTCTCTCTCTCTCTCTCTCTCTCTCTCTCTCTCTCTCTCTCTCTCTCACACACACACACACACACACACACACACACACACACACACACCAATCTGCAGCATGCCGGAAACAATGCAATATCTCATCTACTCCACTAGAGTTTAAAGTTTCTAAATATCAAACCCCCATGTTTTAGCCATGTGGCCCTCATATTATCTACATAGTGATTTGTACGAGTTGATATTAAATAATTAAAGTGAAGTTTCAGCACGTGGCTTCTACATTAGTTTCCTATGGCTGGTGCAACCAGTTACCACTAACACCTTAAAAATAACACAAATTCATTATCTTAACAGTTCTGGAAGTCATAAGTCTGATAGGTCTCATTGGATTAAAATGAAGGTGTCAGCAGGCCTGAATTCCTTTCTGGAGGTTCCAGGGAAAAAATCCATTTCCTTGTCTTTTCCAGTTTCTAGAGGCCACCTGTGTTCCTTGGTTTCTGGCCCCCTTCCTCCACATTCAAAGCCAGTAATGGCTGGATACAGAGTGGTAAGAAAGAGGCTTATAGGGAAAAATGAAACTGATAGTTTTTACAACTTTTTCTAAGTATCTGAGTACTTATAAAAAATATCGATGGACATTTGACAATTCTGGAAGGCTTGAGTTTTAAGGATTTCCCTGGTTGGTTCTAATGTGCAGCCAAGTTTGAGAGTCATTGGGCTAAAGGTTTAACAAGGTTCTGATGGCGCCTAATAGCTTATCTGCCACCTAAAAATTATTTCAAACCAAATCTCACAGCTTAAAGACATTCAAAGTAGAGTAATTTACCATAGCTCTCTAATTCGCTATGATTTCTCCAGTCCACTGGCTAATTCAGCACTGTGTCCTATAACCACATTGCCAGAAAGCCATCCACCTATCTTTAATAAGACAAATCTAAAAGAGTAGCAGATTTACAAATAGGGCAGTCTTATTTTTTTCTTCGTTTTATTTTTAAATTTAATTATGTAAATTAGTTTCAAGTATACAGTACATTGGTTAGACATCTATATAGTACATAAAATGATCCCCCAAATTGCTCCCTCCCTCCCCTGGCTCTCCACATAGCCATCATATTAATGTTAACTGCACTACCTCTGCCGCGTTCTCAATCCCCATGACCAATTATCAACTACTAATTTGTACTTCTTGAACCCTTCGGCTTATTCTCCCAGCCCTCCAACCTCTTCCTTTCTGTTCATCACCAAATGGTCCACTGTATTTGCGAGTTTGTTTTTGATTAGTTTGTTCTTTTTATTCCTTAGATTCCACAATAAGTGAAATCATATGGTATTTATCTTTCTCTGTCTGACTTATTTCACTCAGCATAATAACCTCTAGGTTCATCCATGTCGTTGTAAATGGTAGGATTTTGTTATTTTAATGGCTGAGTAATATTCCATTGTATATATGAACCATAATTTTTTTATCCAATCATCTGTTGATGGGCGTTTAGGTTGTTTCCATAACTTGGCTATTGTAAATTGTGTTGCCATGAATATTGGAGTGCCTAGATCTTTACAAATTATTGTTTTGGTTTTCTTTGGATAAATACCCAGAAGTTCAATGGCTGGGTCAAAAGATATATCCATTTTTAATTTTTTGAGAAACCTCCAGACTGTTTCCCTTAGTGGCTGTACCAATTTGCAATCTCACCAATAATATATGAGGGTTCCTTTTTCTCCACATCCTCACCAACACTTGTTATTTTTGGATGTATTGATGATAGCCATTCTGACAGGTGTGCAGTGGTATTTCATTGTGGTTTTAATTTGCATTTCTCTGATGATTAGTGATCTTGAGCATCTTTTCATAAGTCTATTAGCCATCTGCATTTCCTCTTTGCAGAAGTATCTATTCAAGTCTTCTGCCCATTTTTTATTGGATTGTTTGTTTTTGTTGTTGTTGTTCAGTTGTATGAGTTCTTTATATATTTTGGGTATCAACCCCGTATCAGATGTATTGTTAGCAAATATTTTCTCTTTTTGTTTTGTTGATGGTTTCTTTTGCTGTACAAAACCTTTTTAGGTTGATGCAGTCCCATTTGTTTATTTTTTCTTTTGTTTCTCTTGCCCAGGGAGATATATCTGAAAAGAAATTTCATAGAGTTTACTGCCTATGTTTACTTCTAGAAGTTTCATGGTTTTGGGTTATACATTTAAATCTTTAATCTATTTTGAGTCTATTCTTGTATATGGTGTAATAAAGTGGTATAGATTTTTTTGCATGTATTTGTCCAATTTCCCAATACCATTTATTGAAGAGACTGTCTTTACTCCATTGCATATTCTTACCCCCTTTGTCATATATTAAGTGAGAGTATAGGCGTGGATTGATTTCTGGGCTCTCTATTTTGTTCCATTGATAAATTTATCTGTTTTTATGCCAATACCATGCTGTTTTGATTAGGGTAGCCTCGTAGTATAGTTTGATATCAGGTAGTATGATATCTCCAACTTTGTTCTTCTTCCTCAATATTGCTGTGATATTTTTTTTTTTATGGCTCCAGATAAATTTTGGGATTATTTCTTCTAGCTCTCTGAAAAATGCCATCTGTCAAATAAGGCAGTCTTATTAATTTGACTTTCAGTTGACTAGGTTTAAATTTATATTTAGTTTGTTGAAGAAGACTGTTTTTGTTCTGCGCAATTTTGAATAAGAAGGTACTGAATTAATATATGTTTTACAATCTAACAGCAATAAAGTTTTTGTTTTCTTTTTTGGAAGTAAGAAGAATAGTCAAAAATACTCCTTTTATACCATGGTCTCAGCTTATTTAGGTCTGAGATTTTGTTTCAGCTTCTTGGCACATGCTCTTTCCATAAACAGTTCTTCATAATGCTGATTTCTTATTAACTATATCTTACAATATGAGATACTAACTAACATTCTCAAAGTTCCAAATGATTTTATAAAAATGCTTGATATGGTAAAAAAAAATGTTTAGCTTTCCCTCAAGTTAATCAGGTTTAACTTACTATGTGGATAAACATATTTATTTGAGCAATATATTTGATGGAATTAGATTTAGGATTAGAACTCATTCACTTAGTGATGATAAAACACAAAACAAAAGCACAATAACTTATGGCCTATGTGTTTTCCAAGGGAAGAGAAACTTTTATGTTACAAAGAAACAGATAAAACTCATCATTGTGTAAAACTTCCATATCTGTTGATAGTGAACCAAAAACAGTCCTCAAGTCCACTGTTGAGGCTGGTCCATATATGCTCTTGAGTATGCTGCTGATATTTTTTCTATATTAATATAAATCAGAATGTTAAATGGGTGTTAATGAATTTCATTATAGCTGTTAAGAACTACCTATGAGAAATTGGTACAATCCCAATTGATAAGGTTGGGGAGATGTGAAAGAAAATGCCAAAAAACAGGCATGTTCCAAATTTTACAAAACCTAGCCTTTCAAAAATTCCATTTAATTCTACTGCCCATGCAAAATTTCAGAAATTACTCTCATATGAGATAAGGAACAATTCTGATTTACTAGGGCAGTGAATAACTTTAAAAAATTAGATATATTTCATGCATGTACTCCACAGACCTATGTTTTGTCCCCTCTTACTCTTTAAAAATGTAATAGCCAGTTAATTTAGCTTATGCTAGATGTCAGGCATGGTGTTGTAGATGTTAAAGTAAACATTTGCCATATCTCATCACTGTTGATCTGCACAAACAGCAATTGAATATGGTTCAACCTGATACATTATTTGAATTTATCCTTTAAAGCATACTATGAGGTAGTTACTATTACCCTCATTTCATAGATGAAGAAGCTGAGGTTCAGAAAATTACTTTATCTTGAGTCCAGAGCAAGATAATGGCAGAGGAATGATTCAAACCCAAAGTGGCCTAACTCCAAAGTGAGTGATTTTCTAATATAGTACTCTTGCTAGAATTTTCCAGTTCATTTGAATTATGTAAACATAAGGAACACCTATGATAAAGGTTCAACTTTCAATCATGTGAGAACAAAGCAGTATTGATGGATATGTTATATTGGTTACACTAAATTAAAAGTTGCAAATTTAAAAAAAATGACAAAATATGAAAATATGAATGCCAAAGAGAAATGCAAATTTTGCACTAGCTGACATAGATCTAAATGTTATTTTTGGTGGTTGCTAAAATTTAACAGCTATAATACTTAGTCATACTTTTGTGAAAACATCCACCAATTTACTATGTGACTTTAAACAGCTAGCTTTCTACTCTGAGCCTCAGCTTACCCATATGTAAAGGTTTGGCTTAACTCATCTTTACAATAACTTCCACATGAAGTATTCTACAAATTTTAGCACTTAGATTCTTTCATGTAGTATTCATTCAATATGTCCTATGAGACCAATGAATTTTAAAAATCCCCAAAATAAAAAGCATAAATTTTCATGTTTTTAGCCTATTATTTTAAATAAGTATTTGAGAATCTATGTATTTGCCATCTCGCCACTTTGCCTAGGACCGGTTGTGTGCATATTGGCAGCGGGGAAGGTGGTGTTCAAGGTCAGTGGGGAGACCATGAAGGGATATCATCAGAGGAATAAAAAAAAGACCAAGTATGCATATTAGCATATGCAGAATATAGCATACAAGGGGATGGTATGGCCTTGCCCTGAGATGGGAAACTTCGAAGGAGAGATTGAGTTGAGGAGAAGATGAAGAGTTTGGTTTGGATATGGTAGGTTTATCTTATTGCTTATGAGACATTCAAAATGGAGATGTCCTATTGAACTTTTGAGACTTGAGCTCAGGAGGAAGAAATTGGCTGGAGATCCATGATTAAGAGCACTTACTTATTAATAAATAAGTCTTCATTCATTGTTCTGTGTGAGGTTGGTCTACACACCAAGAGCCATTTATGGAAGACAGACACAATGCATAAAATGTGGAAAATCTAGTAAAAGCATTCTAAAGCCATAATGTGGGGAGAAAGCTGAGACTAGAAGCTAGGGTACACAATTAGAAACATGAATTGGGTTTCAGGAAAGTTCTGTAAGTTCTTCCAAATCTCTTTTTTCTCATCTAATGCAATATCTCTTTGGCTGTCTATACATAAATAATAGCCTTTGCCACTTAAAGTCACTTTAACCTCAGACATCACTGTAGCAGCTGACATGAAGGGTAATTGGGGCTTGAGGGAAAAAAAAATGACAGACCAACATTCAGAAAATCAAGAAACTGATAATGAGGGGTGCTGACAAGATGACTTGGAGGAGAGAAATATATCATAACTGCTAATTGCAACTAAATCTTTAGTGTTTTCTTCTGGATAATAGAATGAGAAATGAGAGCACAGGAAAACAAAAATCAATAAGCTCTTTACCCTCTTTATTTTCAATCCTGTTTGTTTTGTGCATGCATTCAGTTTTCTGTTTAGGTCATTTTTTGTGAAAAGTTCATTGTCTCTTAAGTCCATTAGACAGTGAGGAATGAGCTATAGATTGGATAGTCAAACTGGAGCAGTAGAAAGGCTGTAAATGGTAAACATGGAGATGATGCCTGATCTTTAATTAGTATTCAATATAAGGTGATGGTAGAGGATTTTTATCATGTCATTTATCATGAACAGACACTAGAGAGCTGGAGTATATTAGCCAAATTGCTTGTTTCCCTTGACATTTTTTTATTTTGTTGTCTATGGTTATTACTTTGGAGTATTTATTCGAAGAGATCTTGCTTCTGTCCATTCTCACAGAACATGATAAAGGCATATCTATAGATGTAGATATAATTTTGAAGTTCTGACTCTTCTATTGGATTTAATCTTAACTATTATCCATGGAAATAATCTGTGTCAAAGCATGAAGTCAATGAATCCCAGGCAGTAAATGTTGTTACCCCTAATTTATAGAACAGGAACAAAAATAATGCAAGGCATAGGTGACACTTTACAGAGGATTTAATTTTCAGGGACAACTTCAGGATAGCCTGAGCCACATATGAGTTTTAATAAAGTAAAGAACAGAGAGATAAATAAATATCTTGTCTTACCAATTTTGAGAAAAATCAAGCCAAGGATTTTACAGTCTGCCAGAACAAAACCTGTGTGGTGTGCGTACTGTCATAGCCAAAGCCTTTTCCTAGACATTTGTTGGAGAAAATAGAAATGTCGATTCAAAGGGATGAGGGCAAACACTAAGGAAAACCAACAGAAGCAACGCAGCACATTGAGTTGTCAGAGAAGAGAAATTGAAGTGAAAGAAATTTTGTTTCCCTCTTAAGCTCCTGATAGAATAACTATTACAAATATCAGAGGGAGAATAAAAATAATTAGATGATTCTATTTTAAAATGTATCCTTTTAACCTCCATCTTTTCTATTGTTTTACCTACATTTTCTGTTTTCAGGAACAAGTTGTCAATTCCTTTTACATACTTAATCATGCAAACTCAATAAACTCGAAATGTTCATGTGTTGCCGTTGTGACTATGATTACAGGTGTTATTTTGTTGTTGATTGTCTTTCCCAGATAGTGAATAAACATGAATATTACTTGAGACATGTTAAATGGGTTTGGCTAAAACATTCTGGCATTCATATCAGAATTATCCCTACATGCTTATAATATTGTATGTACCTATTCATTTATTCACTCACTCATTCATTCATTCATTCATTTATACAGAATCATTTATTGGGTTTCTTTTATTTTCCATGCTCTCTCCAGGTATTGAGAGATCAACATTCTATACAAACCTGCCCTCAAGGTGCTAACCATCTGTTCAGAATAATTTTGCTTCTGAGAGTCTATGGAAGTACCGTACCACAGTTTAAATCTCTCAGATTATTCCTCTTTAAATTAGTTAGCTTTTCTTTTTGAAATGTGAGCACTTTAAAGAGAGTTCACCTTGAAAGTGCAAGTGAAAATATCAAATGAACTCTAAAATCTAATAGCAAACAATATCAATGTTCAGGGATTAGTTTTGGTTATCACTTATCCTGTTATGTTTTAAAACAAGTTCACATAAAAAAAAGACCTTCGCTAGATCCCAGACTTGAAAACCCTGAGAGTCATATACTCACCCAACTCAATTATCAAGGAAGTTATACTGCTCCAAAATTTGGGATGAAGAACCATAGAATATTAAAAAGAAGACTTCTTTATGAAAAAGTACGCAAGCCACTGATATCAGCAGTCTCCTGTCTTAAACCCAGACTTGGGCATCTGACCAAAAACCCTGAAGTTATGTGAACTGTTTTAGGATGGCTGGTAGTGGACCAGAAAGGATCATTTATGCTCCATTATAATAACATAGTTAACTGATATAGTTAATATAGTCCAACATGTTCTCTCCATTGAAAAATGCTAAATTTTTGTATTTTAAACTACTTGTTTTTTCTCCTCTTCTGGGCAAATCTTGAACTTCACTATTTATAAATTTGGTAGAGAGCTGACACCATTAGCTGTTTTTAATTCTAAGCCAGGACGTGGGTGCATAACAGGAGTCAATGATCAGAAAACACTCTATCTGTGAAAAGCCATTTACATCTTTGAGGGGTAACTGCTCATTGGTGTTTCATTGATACTGTTTGGATTAAGTCCCACATCTCACTTCCACCTAAGTCCCTAGGGTTATTTTGATGCTACGTTAAGGAAATAAATCAATCAATTTATCAATGCACTACTCACACAGATAATGGGATCTAGGATTCTGAAGCAAAAATTAGAACTTCTTTCTCTTGTTCCTTTTATTTTCTTTCTGTGGTAAAAAGAGAGACAAATAACTCTTTGTTGGTTAATGGGTTTTCATATTATGGTCTTTGACAACCAATGTAAACCAGGAAGTTTTTACAAATCTCATCCATACCATGCCTTATCTAGTTATGCTGTTTAACATGAAGCAGCTTTACTGGACAGCTTAATATTTAGTGATATACAATTAATTGGTTTCCTTTTACCCTGTCAACCTCAGAGACAAATTACCCATTCCAATGAGCAAACATCTTTTCCTCTATCAACCTAGCAGTGGCCCTCTCTATTTGGAAGTAATGATACCCGAGTCTCATTAATCTTTCCAGTGATACTATCTGGCCTCATGTAATAGTTTCCAACCTCTGAGTTGCTTTAAGGAGATGAAGCATTATGCAAATTTGCACTCAGTTCACTAAGGTCAACCTTTTTAGAATTTCCCCCTAAGAATCATGCTTCATTCATGTTACTCCTGTTTCATGAATGGAATATCTTAGGATCTGTACTGCCCTTACTTTCTTGTTCTGTCACTTGTATGACCTTCCCTTAGAGAAGGATTCCTTTGCAGTGTAATTAGGATAACGAATCCAGTGTTGTGAGTTTATGCCTCACAGCAGCATTGGCATTTAAGGTACTGATGGGATTAAAGCAGACAAAAGAAAAAGGAAGGAAAGAAGGAAAGAATGAAGGAAAGAAGGATAGAAGGAAGGAGAAAAAAAGAAAAGAAAAAAGTACCCTTTTTCCTAAATTATTTAGAGTATTTATATGACTCCTAGGTCTCTGAAAGCTAAGTTCTCACTCATTTACAATAGGCTAAAGTCATCAAAAGAGAGGAGCAGCTTTTCTCATGCACCTCACTTCCAGAATGGTTAAATGATTGTAAACTGTTAAAGGATGAGTGGAAACTGCATTTCAAAGGAGCTTACCTATCATTCTGTTGTGCTGGAATGAGAAAAATTAATCTGTTCCAGAATATTGTTTTCAACCTTTTATAATTAGTCAAAAAATATTATAAAGTCAGGCCCAGCTTTAAGAACAACAGATACTTAAGGAGAGATTATTATTTGTATTTCAAAAGTCTTCTTCACTTTTCTAAAGAATTACAGAAAGCTTCTTAAACTCTGTAGTACATGTTTGCATTTATTTACAGATCATTACATGTAATGACAGAAAGGCTGATGGATAGAAAAAAATAAAAGCACAAGTGTTAGAAAACACTATTAACTGAAGAATAGAAAATATAACACATAAGGAAGTTATAATGAAGTATGAAGTCAACAGAAAATTACAATAAATTCAAAAATACTGATTTATATACAACTTTTGAAAATCCCAACTCCTGTGTCATAGAAAATCCATATCCAGGTTAAATGCTTTGGCACTGCCAAGCCCTGATGACAGATGCCAACTTGGAATAAAGATTAAACATCCTTATGAATTACACAGACCAAATTCATGTTTGGTTAGAAGTACTTTAAAGGCATACATGATTGTGGAACCCACAGTTCCACTTACTAGCTATCTGAACGTGGACAAGTTACTTCACCTCTAAATTTCTTCATCTTTAATGTGGAATGCTGCTGCTACTGATGATGATGATAATCATAATCATAATTGTAATAATAAGTCTGGCGGTGTGATTAAATTATCTAATTCATGTATCATGGTGCATGGCCCATAATAACTACTTGTAAGTATAATATATTATTATTTTTATCACCATTACTTTTAGATACATTGCCTTATCTTCACAGTACTTTCTAAATTAATAACTCAAACTTTTTTCTACCTCAGAATACTTTGGAGGTTTTGCTAAACCACACCTTGCTGAGCCCTACTCACAGGGTTTTTGATTTTGAAGGTGTGTGGTGGAGCCTAAGAATTTACATTTCTACAAATGTTCAGGTGCAGCTAATGCTGCTGGTCCAGGGGCTACACTTTGAGAACCACTGCTCTAAGGTATTTAGGGCAGTTTTTTTTAAATCAATCGATTAATTATTTTTTATAGTGATATTGGTTAAAGAAATTCAATAAGTTTCAGTTACACACTTTAACAATTTACAATGTGTTTTCACCTCTAATAGTTAGACTTCTTTCTGTCGCCACATATTTGACCCCCTTTAACCCGTTTACCTCCCCGCTCCTCCCCTATCCCCTACCTCTGGGAACCACTAGTCTATAGTCCATGTCCATAAATCTCTGTTTGTCCTGTTCGTTTGTTGCTTTTAGGTTTATAGCCCACATATGTGATATGATGTGATTTTCAACTTTTTCAGTCTGGCTTATTTCTCTTAGCATGATTATCTCGAGGTCCATCCAGGTTGTTGCAAATGGCAATATTTCATCTCTTCTTATGGCTGAAGAATATTCCATTGCATATATGTACCCAGATATGGGTTTTCAAGTCTTTGGGGTAAATACTCAGTAGCTATTCTAACAGGTGTGAGGTGGTATCTCATTGTGGCTTTTATTTGCATTTCCCTAATAGTTGACAATGTTGAGCATGTTTTCAAATATTTGTTGGCCATATATATGCCCTCTAGGGAGAAGTGTCTGTTCAGGTCCTCTGTAGGGCAGATTTTAATGTACCTTTTTATAAATGGGGTGAATCAATATAAGCTGTGAATTGAACAATCAGAACCTGTGACATAAAAACTGAAAGTATCTTTATTTTGCCTCTTGCTGTTTCTTTAATATTTACTCAGTGGTGAAAGATCTTCCCTTTCTCATAGATTAAAAACCTGAGCAGATGTAAACTTTAAAAACACTCTCGGTAGGGAAATTTGTCAAATAGTAAAGCTTATTTGAGCCAATACTTTGGCACTGATAAGATAATTGCCTATATAGGAAAATTTTAAGTAGGCCTAGTAATCCATTTTAAGTAGAACACAAATAAAAGAAGCTTCAAAGTTTCCATGAAAAAAGAAAGAGTGGCTGAATAAACTTTTCAGTTAAAAAGTGGTATAGACTTTGTTTCTCCTCCTTCTGCCTTGTAGAAAGAAAAGCATCTCTGAAAAAAGAAAGCTGAAATGTGTGTGAGATGGCTTCAGGAACATTCTGTAAGCAAGGGGACTTACAGAAATGATTTAAGTACTTATGCCTGGTGACTGAGAAACTTCAAGAACTCTTGCAGTCAAACCAATCTGAAATATTATAATGATATACTCACCCTAGTCAGTGTTTTACTATATGATTGTAATCTAGGGTAATTAGAAAAGAAATTTCTATTCAAAAGGCTGGAGATAAAACCAGGGTTAGATAAAGCTGTGATTGGTAATGCTTAAAAGGTAGAGGAAAAAGTATCTGATCTGACCCACAGTTAGTTGAAATTCATCTGCAGGTCAGGCAATAAACAAGTCTCTATCTTTCAAGGTATTCCCCAAATTTTAGGGAATAAAATAAATATGAAATAGAAAAAATGACAATTTAAGCACTGAAACTGGAAATCTAAATTTATGAAGGTAAAATAAAATAATAGTTTCATTGTCCTTGCTCAACACACAAACACATTTTGAGTCAGCTTTTATTTCTCTGTAAGTCTATATTTTAGGTCAGATTATATTTATAACACCTCAATAAATGTTAAGTCCCTACTATGTACCAGGTACTATGCTAGATTCTTTACCAATAATATCTTACTGAATAATAGAAATAAATATGTATTAATCAGGGTAAGTAATATGACACGCTATCATAAACAATCTTATAATATCTTTGACATGATACTTTTTTTTTTACTCATGTCTCAGTCTATTCGAATATTGGCGGGTTGCTTTCCATAAAGTTCTCCAAGCAGTGACTCAGAGATATAGGCATGTAAAAAACTAATAAAATTCAATAAATTTCATAGTTTAATTAATATATTTGATGCCAATGTCAATTTCCTGGTTTCGATAATATACTATGCTTATGTAAGATATTATCTTTGGGGGAGGGTATATAGAAAGTCACTGTACTTATTTTTTGTGGCTTCCTGTGAGTCTAAAATCATTTCAAATTTTTTATTTAAAAAATAATTGAATGAATAAATGAATAAATAAGAGAGAAGGGACAAATTTCCCTTATGGAAGATTTCTAAGTAACAAATGTAGAAGGAATGAGGGACATAATCACCTGTAGAATATTTTAGTAATAATTGCTATGGGCAAAATCCACTGGTTAATTTTAAAATTAGTAAGCAAAAGTTGAAAGAGAAATTATCTCTTTCAAAATATATATTGATTACAAATAAAAAGATAGTAAATGTATAGTGGAGAAACCTGGCAGACACTACCTTAACCAAATGATCAAGGTTAACATTATGTACTTCCCAATATTATGCACTGGAAAGAGTACAATGCCTCTATGGTATCCTTTTCAAAAACTTGTAAATGCAGTCTAATCATAAGAAAACATCGTATAAATCTAAATCGAGGGCTTGCCTGCCCAGAAAAATACCTGACCAGTACTCTTCAAAATGCTAAGGTCATGAAAGAAAAGACCAAGTAATTGCCACAGATTGTAGGAGGCTAAGGAGCAATGTGGGATCCTGACTTGGATTCTAGTACAAAAAAGAATATTAGTGGAAAATGGGATGAAATTTGAATAAAATCTATAGTTGAGTTCATAATATTGTACCAATGTTAATTTCTTAATTTTTATAAATATTCCATGGTTATGCAAGATGGAAGCTAGATGAAGAGTGGAGATTCTCTGTACTGTTTTTTGCAATTTTTCTGTAAGCGATGTAGAATTTAATGATATATAATAATGAACTGTATGTACCCTATGCTGAAAATGGTTTTCAACCCCTTTTTTGCCAATCCTTTCTTCATTAGTGATAATGCCATCTATGATCTTTGGTCTAGGAAGCAGTAGAAGAAAATATAATCGACAAAGAGAACTGTGAAATCTGTATAGGTCAGTTTCTAGTACTTCAGAGTGAATCAAATTTTGTCAGAATATATATACACATATAACACAAACACATACACATACACATATGTACACACATATACATATATATGCATACATATATATATTTAAGAATAATTATTTTCTTTATTGCAAAGAGAATACATATTAGAGAATACCAAAAAGCACAAGCAACATTATAAGAAACACTTATAATCCCAGCCCCCAGAGATTACCACTAATAATCTTTTCTATGTGATATATACACATTCATGTGTATACACATGCCTCCATTATAGCTTAGCATAGTATTTGCAACATAGTTGGTGCTTAATAAATATTTGATGAGTTTAAAAATGGGACTATTTACATTCTTTTAAGTCTGCATCATATAACACCATGTATCAGAAAGACTTCAGTTTAACATCCAATTATCTCCCTACCCTCATCCTTCCCTTTCTCTTTTCTTTTTCTAACTTTCTCCTTTCTTTTTCCTTTCTTCTTTCCTATCTCAAATATTTATTGAGCATTTATATTTTACCAGTAACTGTGCTAATCCCTGGTTATATAGGCACAAATGAAAAAAGGCATGGTTCTTGTCCTCCCTTACAGTATAAGGACATCAATAACATAAGTACAAAAATAAATTATAAAATTGTAGTTGTGCTAAGTTCCATGAAGGAGAGATCCATAGTGAGTTGAAAGCCTATAATAGAGGAGTCAAGGATAACTTTTTGAGGCAGTGATACTTGAACTGAGATATGAAACATGAATTAAAAATAATCAGGTAGAGAATAGAGACAAAAAATTAGCATGTGTAAAAGCCCTGGCATTGGTTTGGGGGTAGTGCAATCATTAAACTATTATGGATGGACTATACAGTGATGAAGAGAAGAGAGTGGGATATGGTGGAGGATGGTAGGGAGTAGAATATGCATAACTTTGTTGTTCATGATAAAGATATTATTTTTTTCTTGTTTACTAAGAAATAGTGGACTGAGAGGAAGATGATGATATAGGTAAAAGTAAGGTTTATCTCCTCCCGGGTCCACATTGAAAATACAACCAAATCATAAAAAAAAAAAATCAATGTGTAGAATCACCTGAAGTCCAGTTGATTGTAATACCTACACCTGATAATATAAAGGAGCCACAATGAAGCTGGTAAGAGGGGCAAAGTCATGAAACAGGCTGGACTTGCACCTGTGGGTCATGGAGGACCACCAGGAGGGAGAGCAAGGCTGCAGAGGCTCTCCTGAAGAAGAGGGGGCCTTGGTCTCATATGGGGCCACCCAACCCAAGGTCCTAGCCCAGAGAAGAAGAGATTCCAATAATTCTGACTACAAAAATCAGAGGGGATTCTGGCCATCTGGGTGAGATAGAAGGAGACTGAAACCCTAGACACCCCTTCGAAGGACCAACACATAGGTTTTGTGATCTGCGGACACTCACCCGCGACACTGTTGTGGTGCGATCAAATCCAAGACCCATGGAGCCAATCAAGATGAATTGTGAGCCTTTTTCGTCAGCCGGCAACTGACTCTCTACCATGCAGGGTTAGAAGAGATCAGCCCCAAGCTCCCAGAAGAGGCAGTTTATATAGCCACCAGCACATCCCTGAGCAGATCATCACACCCTGGTTAACAGTTGGCTGTTAACATATCCTTGATCAGATTACCCTGGTTAACAGCATCTCCTTGATCAGATTACCACACCCTGGTTAACAGTATCAGAAGTAAATACTTAATGCTGGCTTACTGGAAAATTGTCCACCCATAACAACTTGAGGTGGGTCAGAGGCTTGCGTGGGATTCATTCTGAGAAAGTCTGCATTACTTGGAGTGCTGGCTGGAAAATACCTACTTGGCTATGACCCATGGGAATATAACATTCTAGCAATAAGCTTTCTGCTTCTGTACCCCTGCTTGCATAACTGACCTGTGGGTAGATAGTTAGTAAATAGAAGAAAAAGAGACTTTTGTGTTCAGACAAAATGAAGAGTGGGGTTTAGGGCTTAAAAACTCTGTATCTCTACATTTCAGGGCTGCTTAATTTGGGGTCTGCACACCCCTGGCAGACTCAGCTGGCTGAATAAAGAGTGTGTTTACTATAACTCACTGTTTTCTGGTGGTCCATGTGTCTATTGGGGGCTGGCAGCTACAACAATGGCACTAGAATGAGGGCTGGAGGGGCGGCCACCTTCGTGCCTCAGTCCTGCCCTCTACCCAGCAATATACAGACCATGTCAGCTTGACTTTGCAGACCCCTCCCACAGAGCCATTAGGAAAAACTGGCCTGAGGGGATCAGCCCACCCCACCTTACCTGCAGGTTGCATGGGGCTTTTGTTGCTGGATGGTTGCCAAGCCCTACTCTGATTCAAGGCCAAGCATTCCCAAAGGGCAGCTAGCGCCGAGCCCCAGTTCCATTCTCAGCTGGTGCACATCGCTGTGAACTGCATTACCAAAATAGGGTCAGGAAGAACACTGCTGCCAACATGAACTTGAGTGGATCTCAGAAATCTGTGGACCAGTCCTAGACAGCAGCTGATCTTGCTATGATCTGGGACTTCTGTGGGAATGCGTGAATAGTTACCAAAGTTGTAGCAAGACTGAGGCTGTAATGATCTGACTGCCATTGTCTCTCTGAGACCCTGCCCCACCCTACCTACAATTTGCCCCAGGTGGCCCATTGACAGTGAGCTGCCACAGCCCTGACCCTCCCATCCCCTGATTTCCCAATCCACATAAGCAACAAACTTTGGCTAGAACAGGGCGGGCACTGCACGGAAATCAGTTGCAGGCAGACCTCTGGTGCCTTCAAGAGTTGCAATATTTTGTCCAGGGAGCGCAGGGGTCTGTGGGACCACCCAAGATGGCTGTTGGTCTCACTCTGATCTGTATCTATAGCAGGAATGCCCAGGCACAGAAGTTGCAGCAAAACTGAGGCTGTATTGGCCTTGAGATCTCACCTCACCCAAGCAACAAAGCGCCTGCAGCCCATAGACAAGCAGCCACCTGTGCCTTGTTTGGTTCTGGGGGCTGTGCAGTCTGCACAGGCAACAGACTTTGGCTAGCGCAGTGAGCGCATTTCGGCGAAAACAGTTGTGGGCAGATCACTGCTGCCTGTGTTGCAGAAATGTTGTGAAACAAGACCGGTGAGAAACCAAACATCACTCAGAGAGTTAGAGAAATCAGGTTTATTACTCCGGCTGTCTCAGAAGAGCTAGTGTTCTGAAGATCTGGGCCCTGAGCTCAGGGGTAATTTTGCTTTTATATTTACGCTGTTATAGTTGGCATGGGTCACAAGCAGTTGCAGGAATTTAGGTAATATGTCTGTTATTGAGACAGAACAATCAATCACAAGGGAGTATGAATCTTCAGTTGATCTAGAGGTCACTCTACCCTTTGGCCTATGCAGCAAGTATGTCCACAGAAGCAGTACAAAGAGCCGATTACAGGGTTAGCCATTCTAGTGGAAAATTCCTCTTCACCTGTGGAGTTGCAATATCTCTGGAGGGGATTGAAGGGATCTGTATTGGCCTGATGGCCCTTGACTCCCTGAGCTCCTACCAATCAAAGTGCCCACTGCATGTTTATAGGCATCTTCCCGTGTCCTGGAGTGGTGCATTCAGGCCCAAGGTGGGCAGCAGCTGACCTTGTTATGAGTGGAAACTTGTACGGGGAGCCACAGAAACAGTGATGGCATGTAAACTGATACTGCGATGGTGGGGGAAAATTTACTCAATAGACTCAGGAGACACCCAGGGTCCATGCGTCACCTAACACGCATATCATCTAGAGAGGCTTATCCAGTTTCAGAGACTTACAGGCAATTGAGAGGCAGTGTCAGGCTTTGAGGAGCACTGGTCCATCTGTTAAATTGCCATAGGTTAGGGATAGAGGATAACTGATTGCTACCTACAGCATTATCTCTTCCACTTACCTATAGATCCAGCATAGGCAACAACCATCTGTGGATGACTTTGTAATTCCCACTAGGTAGCCCTGAGCAATCAAAAGCAGTGGCTGAACTTTGCCTACTGGGGAGCTCCTCCCAAGGGTCCACAAAACCAATGCATCTGGAGGCTGACACCAGAACACAACAGAGCAACTCCTGACTACCTCCATTAGTGGTACGCACAAAGGGTGGTTGCAACAAGTACACAAGTCTGTTAAGGCAAATCGCACTCAGTGGGTCAGTCACAATATAACAACTCTTACCCTTTGGGTGCAGCCAATTCCCACAATGAATCAACCTGAGCGTTAACTGTATTCACTACTGTACTAACAACAATAAAGGCTTGGTGACAACAGAAGATCACACACAACCTACACAAAGACCATGTCCAAGCCCCCAGCATAGGGGATATGAGAGAGTACACCACTGGGCCACACAGGACACCTTTCACATTGGGCCATTTGGCTAAGACTGACAGATAAAACAAATATTCCTGACACATAGAAATGAACACAGAGGAATTAATAAAATGAGAAAACAAAGAATTATGCTACAAATGAAATAACAGGAAAAAATAAGCTAAATGAAATGGAGGCAAGCAACCTACCAGAGACAGAGTTCAAAATAATGATTATAAGGATGCTCAACAAACTTAGGGAGAGAATGAATGAGCACAATGAGAATCTCAACAGCGAGATAGTAAGCATAAAAAAGTACACAGAAACCATAAAAAAAGAACTAGAAAGAAATAAGGAATACAATAACTGAAATGAAAAATACACTAGAAGAATTCACCAATAGATTGGATAAAGCAGAAAAATCAAATCAGTGAATTGGAAGACAAAGTATCAGAATACACCCAATCATAACAACAAAAAGAAAAAAAGAATTAAAAAATTGAGGATAGTTTAAGAGACCTCTGGGATAACATGAAGCATAACAATATCCAGATTAAAAGAGTACTTAACAGGGATGAGAGAGAGAGCAAGAGATTGAAAATCTATTTGAAGAAATAATGACAGAAAACTTCCCTAACATGGCAAAGGAAATAGACATACAAGTTTAGGAAGTGCAAAGAGTCCTAAACAAGAGAAATTCAAACAGACCCGCACAAAGACACATCATAACTAAAATGCCAAAGACCAAAGACAAAGGGAGAATCTTAAAATCAGCAAGAGAAAGGCAGCTAGTTACTTACAAGGGTACCCCCATAAGAATGTCTGCTGATTTTTTCAATGGAAAATTTGCAGGCCAGAAGAGACTGGCAAGAAATGTTCAAAGTGATGAAAAACAAGATTCTACAATCATGAATACTCTATCCAGCAAAGCTTTCAATTAAAATGGAAGGTGAGATTGGAAGAGCTTCCCAGACAGGGAAAAGCTTAAGGAATCCAACACCAACAAGCCACTGTCACAAAAAATGTTAAAGGGACTTCTGAAAAAAGAGGAGAAAAATAGGGAAATAGATAAAACAAATACAAAGAATAAAATGGCAGTAACTATGTACCTTTAAGTAATCGCTTTAAATGTAAATGGATTTAATGCTCCAATCAAAAGACTTAAGGTAGCCAAATGGATAAGAAAACAAGACCCATGCATATGCTGTCTATAAGAGACCCACTTCAGATCAAATGACACTCACAGACTGAAAGTAAAGGGATGGAAAACGATATTTCATGCAAATGGAAATGAAAAGAAAAAAGTCAGGGTAGAGATACTTATATCAGATGAAATAGACTTAAAACAAAAGCTATAATAAGAGAAAAAAAGTGGGCATTGCATAATGATAAAGGGATCAAAAAATCAAGAGGACATAACCCTAGCAAACATATACTCACCCAATGTAGGAGCACCTACATAGGTGAAGCACTTATTGACAGACATTAAAAGGGAAATCAATAGTAATACATTCATAGAAGTAGACTTTAACACCACATCGACACCAATGGACAGATGTTCCAGGCAAAAAATTAACAAGGAAACAATGGACCTAAAAGACACACCAGACCAGATGAATTTAATAGATATTTTCAGGGCATTTTACCTCAAAGAAGTAAAATATACATTCTTCTCAAGTGCACATGGAACATTTACAAAGATAGACCATATGTTAGGACAAAAAACAAGCCTCAGTAAATTTAAGAAGATTGAAATCATATCAACCGTCCTCTCTGATCACAATGGTATGAAACTAAAAATTAACGACGAGAAAAAAAACTGGAAAATACACAAACATATGGAGGCTAAATAACATGCTACTAAACAAGGAATGGTTTATTAATGACATCAAGAAAGAAATCAAAAGATACCTAGAATCTGAAAAGATATTTGCACACCGATGTTCATAGCAGCGTTATTCACAGTGGCCATGACATGGAAGCAACCAAAGTGTCCTATGATAGATGATTGGCTAAAGAAGCTGTGGTATATATATACAATGACATATTACTCAGCCATAAGAAGAGATGAAATACTGCCATTTGCGACAACACGGATGGACCTTGAGATAATCATGCTAAATGAAATAAGCCAGACTGAAAAGTTGAAAATCACATGATATCTCATATATGTGGGCTATAAATCTAAAAGCAACAGAAGAACAGGACAAACAAATAGAGACTCATGGACATGAACAATGGACTAGTGGTTACCAGAGAGTAGGGGGAAAGAGGAGAGGTAAGGTAGATGGAGAAAAATATTAAAATAATTTCTTCAACTAACAAACAAACAAACAAACAAAACAGATACCTAGAAAGAAATAAAAATGAAAGCACAACAATTCAAAATCTAATAGACCTAGCGAAAACAGTCCTAAGAGGGAAATTCATAGCAATACACGCCTACCTCAACAAACAAGAAAAAACTCAAGTAAACAATCTAACCTTACACTTAAAAGAACTAGAGGAAGAACAGGAAACAAACCCCAAGGTGAATAGAAGGAAGAAAATAATAAAGATTAGAGCAGAATAAATAAAATTATGTCTAAAAAACAATACAAAAGATTAATGAAACCTAGAACTGGCTAAAAAAGGATAAACAAAATTGACAGACCATTAGCCAGACTCATCCAGGAAAAAAGAGAGAGGACTCGAATAAATAAAATCAGAAATGAAAGGGGAGAAATAACCGTGGACTCCACAGCAAAATAAAGGATCATATGAAAATACTACGACCAATTATTTGTCAACAAATTGGAATCTGGAAGAATGGACAAATTCCTAGAAACATGCAATCTTCTAAGATTGAGTCAAGAAAAAACAGAAAATCTGAACTGACCGATTACCACCAATGAAATAGAATCAAGACTCTTCCCAAAAACAAAAGTCCTGGACCAGTTGGTTTCATAGGTGAATTTTACCAAACATTCAAAGAAGAATTAACACCTATTCTTCTCAAACTATTCCAAAAAATTCAAGAAGAAGGAAGCCTCTCTAACTCTTTTTATGAAGCCACCATTACCTTTATTCCAAAACCAGAAAAAGACATTACATAAAAAGAAAACTATAGGTCAATATCTCTTATGAACATCGATGCAAAAATACTCAACAAAATATTAGCAAACTGAATTCAGCAATATACTAAAAATATCATACACCATGATCAAGTTGAATTTATTCCTGGGATGCAAGATTGGTACAATATCTGCAAATAAATTAATGTGATACACCGCATTAACAAATTGAAAGATAAAAACCATATGATCATATCGATGGATGCAGAAGAAGCATTTTACGAAATCCAGCATCAATTTATGATAAAAAACACTCAGCAAATTGGGAATAGAGGGAACGTACCTCAACATAATAAAGGCCATATGTGACCAACTTACCGCTAACACATACTCAATGGAGAAAGATTAAAAGCGTTTCCTGAAGATTAGAAACAAAATAAGGATGTCCCCATTCAACATTCCTCTTCAACATTGTATTGGATGTCTTAGCCACAGCAATCAGACAAGAAAGAGAAGTAAAAGGCATTAGAATTGGAAAGGAAGAAGTAAAACTCTTATTATTTGCTGAGGACATGATACTATATATAGAGAACTCTAAATATTCCACCAAAGAACTGTTAGAATCAATGAATTCAGTAAATTAGCAGGATTCAAAATAAATATTGAGAAGTCAGAGACATTTTTATACACCAATGATGAACTTTCAGAAAGAGAAATTAGGAAAACAATCCCATTTACAATTGCATCAAAAACTATAAAATACTTGGGAATAAAATTAACCAAGGAAGTTAAAGACTTGTTCTCAGAAAATTATGTTATTGAAAAAAGAATTGAAGAAAATACAAATAAATAGAAGCATATACCATGCTCATGGGTAGAAAGAATCAACATCATTAAAATGAACATACTACCCAAAACAATCTATAGATTCAGTGTAATCCCTATCAAAATACCAATGGCATTTTTCAGAGCTAGAACAAATAATCCTAAAATTTATCTGGAATCATAAAAGACCTCAAATAGCCATGGCAATCTTTAGAAAGAACAAAGTTGCAGGCAGCAAACTACCCGATATCAAACTATACTACGAGGATACCCTAATCAAAACAGCATGGTATTGGCATAAAAACAGATAAATTTATCAATGGAACAAAATAGAGAGCCCAGAAATCAATCCACGCCTATACTCTCACTTAATATATGACAAAGGAGGTAAGAATATGCAATGGAGTAAAGACAGTCTCTTCAATAAATGGTATTGGGAAATTGGACAAATACATGCAAAAAAAATCGATACCATTTTATTACACCATATACAAGAATAGACTCAAAATAGATTAAAGATTTAAATGTATAACCCGAAACCATAAAACTTCTAGAAGTAAACATAGGCAGTAAACTCTCTGATATTACTAACAGGAATTTCTTTTCGGATATATCTCCCCAGAAAAGGAAAACAAAAGGAAAAATAAACAAATGGGACTGCATCAAACTAAAAAGTTTTTGTATAGCAAAAGAAACTATCAACAACAAAAAAAGAGAACCACCGATTGGGAGAAGGTATTTGCTAACAATACATCTGATAGGGGGTCGATACCAAAAATATATAAAGAATTCATAAAACTCAACAATGACAACAAAAAACAAACAATCCAATAAAAAAAATGGGCAGAAGACCTGAATAGATACTTCTGCAAAGAGGAGATACAGATAGCTAACAGATTTAGGAAAAGATGCTCAAGGTCGCTAATCGTCAGAGAAATGCAAATTAAAACCACAATGAAATACCACTGCACACCTGTCAGAATGGCTATCATCAATAAATCCAAAAACAAGTGTTGGTGAGGTTGTGGAGAAAAAGGAACCATTATACATTGGTGGGATTGCAAATTGGTACAGCTGCTATGGGAAACAGTATGGAGGTTTCTCAAAAAATTAAAGATGGATATACCTTTTGACCAAGTATTGCACTTCTGGGTATTTATCCAAAGAAAACCAAAACAATAATTTATAAAGTAAAGTAGGAATGGTCGTTTCTACATCATAGTGTTGTTATAAAGAATAAATGAGTTCAGATTTGTAAAGTATTTAAGAGAGTGCATATCTCATGGCAAGTGCTATTTACATATTGCTAAAACAGTGAGTACAGAGAAATCAGTTTGCAAGGCATTGTTATGAGAAATATTTAGAGAAATTTTGTAATGCACTGGACATGCTAGGGTCAGGGAGAGGTTATTAAAAAGGGTGACTACTAAGATTCTGGCTTATATGACTGGGTAGATGGTGGTGTCATTTTATGAGATAGGGAATAATAAAGGAGCACTATATACTAGCTACATGATGTTGGATATTTGAAGTTTCTTCTTTCTCATCTGTAAAATGGGAATATAATATAGTCTTTCTAAGCTCTTATTAATTCTACATGCATAATCATATCAGATGAAATTGATGATCGTTTCTCATACCTCATATTTTTCATTTATTTTTCCTCCCTTACTTTGCTGGGTAGTGTATCTAGTAATGTGTTCAATAGAAGCAATGGTAACAGGCATCCTTCTGTTCCTGATTTCAGAAGGTATGCTTATAAACTTTCATTATTAATTGTAAAATTTGTTATAAGTTTTCAATTGATACTCTATTAGTATATAAAAAATCATTCTGTTTAAGGTTTAAACTAAGCCCTTTAATTATGAATGGGCTTCAAATGCTATTTTTTTTCAGAATTCATTGGAAAAAGTATGAATTCTCTCTCTTAATTTAAATCTATAAATTAATGAACTTTTGAATATAAAACCAGCTTTGTCATCATGCCAAAAACAAAATTCAGTAGAAATCTCTTTAAAAGTATTTAAATCTTTAGAAGTATTTTTTCAGTTACGTTTTAATTATTTATTTATTTTTATGTTTTAATGGCATTTTATTTTATTTTATTTTTATTATGGTGATATTGTTTAACTAAATCCAGTAAGTTTCACACGTACAATGGAATATTATTAGCCATAGGAAGAGATGAAATACTGCCATTTGTATATATGTACCACAGCTTCTTTACCTAATCATCTATCATAGGACACTTCTGTTAAATCCATGTCCTGGCCACCGTGAATAATGCTGCTATGAATATCGGTGTGCAAATAGTTTTAGATATGGGTTTTCAAGTCTTTGGGGTAAATATCCAGTAGAGATAATCCTGGATCATACCGTAGATCAATACTTAATTATTTAAGGAACTTCCATAGTGGCTGTGGCAATTTGCAGTCCCACCAGCAGTGTATGAGGGTTCCTTTATCTCTGCATTCTCTCCAATATTTGTTATTACTTGTCCTGTTGATTATAGCTATTCTAACAGGTGTGAGGTGATATCTCATTGTGACTTTGATTTGCATTTCCCTAATAACTGGCAATGTTGAGCATCCTTCATAAGTTTGTTGACCATTTGTATGTCTTCTTGGGAGAAGCGTCTGTTCAGGTCCTCTGCCTATTTTTTCATTGGATCTTTTTGTTGTTGTTACTGAGTTGTGTGAATTCTTTGTATGTTTTGGATATGAGGTCCTTATCAGAGACATTGCTTCCAAACTTTTTTCCCATTTGGATGGTTGTCTTCTTACCATATTGATGGTTTCTTTTGCTGTAGAAAAGCTTTTTAGTTTGATGTAGTCCCATTCATTTATTTTTGCTTTTACTTTCCTTGCTTTTGAGGACAA
The DNA here is from genome assembly GCF_014176215.1 of Rousettus aegyptiacus. Taxonomy (NCBI): domain Eukaryota; kingdom Metazoa; phylum Chordata; class Mammalia; order Chiroptera; family Pteropodidae; genus Rousettus; species Rousettus aegyptiacus. The sequence continues at coordinate 71,456,704 of NW_023416312.1, forward strand.
ATTCATAAAATCCTCTCTAATTCCAAGATCAATGAGTTTTGGTCCTACATTTTTTTCTAAGAAATTTATTGTTTCAGGTCTTATATTTAGGCCCTTAATTCATTTTAAATTAATTTTGGTGTGTGGTGATAGACAACAGTCTAGTTTCATTCTTTCGCAGGCGGCTTTCCAATTTCTTCAACACCATTTGTTAAAGAGGTTTTCCTTTCTCCACTGTATGTTTTGGGCTCTTTTGTCAAAAATTATTTGCTCATATAAACGTGGGTTTACTTCTGGACTCTCAATTCTGTTCTACTGGTCCATGTGTGTTTTTCTGCAAATACCATGCTGTTTTGATTATTGTCATTTTGTAGCATAATTTGAAATAGGGCAGAGTGATGCATTTATTCTCCTCTTTTTCTCAGGATGGCTTTGGCAATTTGAGGTCTTTGTGCTTCCATACAAATCTGATTATTTTTTTTCTTCTGTTTCTTTAAAAAATGTCGATGGGATTTTGATGAGGTTTGCATTAAATCTGTTTAATGCTTTAAGTAATAAGGTCATTTTAACTATGTTGATTCTTCCAATCCAAGAACACAGAATACCTATCCATTTCTTTGTATTGGCTTTGATATCCTTTACTAGGGTCTTACAGTTTTCATCATATAAGTTCTTCACGTTTCATTAAATTTATTCCTAAGTATTTTATTCTTTTTGTTGCAATTGCAAAAGGAATTATTTTTCACCTTTTTCTGACATTTTATTATTAAAGTAGAGGAATCTTAAGAATTTTTGAACATTGATTTTGTGTTCAGAACCTTTACTGTATTTGCTTATTGTTTCTAGTAGTGTTTTTCTGAAGTCTTTATGGTTTTCTATATAGAGTATCATGTCATCTGCAAATAGTGAGAGTTTGACTTTTTCATTTCCTCTTTGAATGCTTTTTATATCTTTCTCTTGCCTGATTGCACTCACTAGGATCTCTAATGTTATATTGAATAACAATGATGATAATGGCAGCCTTGTCCCTGATTTTAGAGAAAAGTTTTTTAGTTTTCACCATTAAGTATAATGTTGGCTAAGGGTTTGTCATATATGACCTTTATTATATAGTTACTTTCTTTCTATAATGATTTTATTAAGTGTTTTGATTATAAATGGATACTGTATCTTGTCAAAGGCTTTTTCTGCATTTATTGATATGATCACATGATTCTTATTTTTTTAATTTGTTTATGTTTGTATCACATGAATTGATTTGCATTTGTTGATTCATTTTTGTGCCACCGGGATGAAGCCCACTTGATTGTGGTGTATAATCTTTTTAATATGTTGCTATATTCAGTTTGCTAGTATCTTTTTTAGGATTTTTGCATCCGTGTTCATGAAAGATACTGATCTATAGTTTTCTTTTTTGGTGGTTATCTTTACCAGGTTTTGGTATCAGGGTGATATTGACCTCATAAAATGAGTTATGAAGTATTTCCTCTCCATTTGATATTTTGGCAGAGTTTGAGGAGAAGAGGTATTAAATCTTTGAATGTTTGGCAGAATTTACTAGTGAAGCCATATGGTCCTGGAATTTTACTTTTTGGTAGGTTTTTGATGATTGTTTGGATTTCCATAATGCTGATTGGTCTATTTAGATTTTCCAGTTCTCCTTGATTCAGTCTAGGAAGGTCGTATCTTTCTAAGTACAGGTCCATTTTCTCTAGGTTATTAAATTTGATGTTAACTACTTTTTCATAGCATTCTTATATGATCATTTGTATGTCTGCAATGCCAGCTGTAATTTTCTCTCTTTTATCCCTGATTTTTGTTTATTTGTGTCCTTTCTCTTTTTTCTTTAGTGAGTTTACCTAGGGGTTTGTCAATTTTATTGACCTTCTCAAAGAACCAGCACTTTGCTGCATTCATTTTTTAAAATTCTTTCTTTTGGTTTTAGTATTATTGAATTCTGATCCAATTTTGATTATTTCTTTCCTTCTGCTGTCTTTTGGCTTCATTTGTCTTTCCTTTTCTAGTTTTTAATGTTAAAGCATTAGTTTGTTTATGTGGGCTCATTCTCATGTTTTGAGGTAGGCCTGTAATAACATGAGCTTTCCTCTTATGACCGCTTTTGCTATGTCCAGAAAGTTTAATATGTTGTACTGTCATTATCATTCATTTCTATGTATCCCTTGATATCTTTTTATTTCTTCTGTAACCCAGTCATTCTTCAGTAGCATGTTGTTTAATCTCCATGTATTTGTGGTTCTTCCTGCCTTTTTTATGTGTGTGGGTAATTAAAAAAAACTATTTATTTTAATTAGTTTCAAATATACAGTACATTGGTTAGTCATCGTTATAGTTCATAAACCAGTCCCTCCAAATGCTCCCTCCCTCCCATGGTCCTCCACCTAAATAATATATTATGCTAACTGCATTCCTTATGCCATAATCCCCATTCCCATGACAATCTTATCAACTACTAAATTGTACATCTTTAACCCTTCATCCCATTCTCCTTTCCTGCTTTCTTTTTACAGTTTGTCTTAAGCTTCAAAATGTTATATTCTGAGAACATGATTGGTATGATTTCAACCCTCATATAATTGTTTTGGCTATCACTTTGTCCCAGTATGTGGCCAATCCTTGAGAATGTTCCATGTGCACTAGAGAAGAATGTATCAGGAAATGTTTTGGAATAAAAGACTCTGTAAATATCAATTATGTACAGTTGTTATAATGTGTCATTTAAGGATACCATTTCCTTATAGATTTTCTCTTTGTATTATCTGTCCATATCCAACAGCAGGGTATTTAGGTCCCCTACTATGCTAGTGTTTTGGTCTGTTTCTCCTTTTAGTTCTGTTAGTAATTGCTTTATATATTTTGGGGCTCCCTGATTGGGAGCATAGGTATCAGTAAGTGTTATGTCTTTGGTTCATGATTCCCTTTATCATTATGAAGTGTCCCTCACTATCTTTCTTTATCTTTTTTGTTTTGAAGTCTATTCAGCCGGTATTAGTACTGCTACTCCTGCTTTTCTCTGAGTACCATTTGCTTGAAATATAATTTTCCACAGCTGCACTTTGAGTCTATATTTATCATTGGAACCAAGATGTGTCTCCTGGAGGCAGCATATGGTTGGGTTTTACTTTTAGATCCATTCTACAACACTGTGCCTTTTTATTGGCGAGTTCAGTCCATTTACATTTAGGGTGATTATTAAAATATGAGGTTTCTTAAAACCATTTTATCTTTTGCTTTCTGGTAGCTTGGTGTTTCCATTGCTTCCTTGTTCTTGTGTATCTGTTTAATTCATTTTTTAAAATAATTTTGGTTGGGTTTGTGGGTTTTCCTTCTGTTCTTTCTTTCTTTACATTATATACTTCAGTTTTGAATCTTTGGCGTGGTGTTACCATTACGAATATGTAAGGATAGTTATAGATATATAATAGTCCATTTTCTTCTGTGTGTGCCTTATCTCCATTCCCGTTTGCAAATTTGGATCTATGAATCCTCCCTTTTTCTGTCATCGTTGTCTCAGTTTGTCACTGTGTATGCTGAAAGTGCATTACTATCTTGGTATAACAAATATCTTCTTGTTTAAGCTTATAATGTCCCCTTCTTGTTAAGGGTACACTCCTCTGCTTCTATCTGCCTGCTAGTCACCTTATTCCTAATGATGTTTATTTTTGTTTGTTTTGTTTTTTGTTTTTGTCATTTTGATTTAGGTGAGCTGACCCCTTTCAGTATTTGTTGTAAGACAGGGCTCGTAGTCAAGATTTCCCTTAATATTTTTATGTCTAGAAAGGTTTTTATTTCTCCTTCATATCTAAAAAAGAGCTTTTCTGGATCCATTCTTTTCGTCTGGTACTTCCTTTCATTTAATAGTTCGAATATTTGATTTCACTCTTTCTTAGCTTATAAGGTATGTACTGAGAAGTTTGATGATAATCTAATGGGTTTTCCTTTATAGGTGACTGCCTTGCTTTCCCTGGCTGCCCTGAGAATTCTTCATTCGTCATTGATTTTTGATAATTTTAGAACAATCTGTCTTGGAGAAGGTCTTTTCAGTTGAGATAATTGGGTGTTCTATTGACTTCTTGAATTCCCGGCTCCAGCTCGTTTCTTAGATCTGGGAAGTTCTCGTTGACTATTTGTCTGAAAATGCTTTCTGATCCCTGCTCCTTTTCCTCCCCTTCGATAATGGCCATTATTCCCATGTTTCCTCTCCTGATGGTATCAGCTAGTTCTTGTATTTCTCTTTCATTATTTTTCATTCTTTGGTTTCTCTCTTCTTCCTTCTGATTTATTTCTAGACTTCTGTCATCGATATCCTTGATTCTTTCCTCCATTTGGTCGACTCTATTTCCCAAACTTGTTATTTCATTGTTCTTGTCTTTCAGTGTGTTCTTCATCTCCAGAGGTTCTATTTGGTTCTTTTTGAGGGTTTCGATCTTTTTGCTAAAGAACTCATTCTGCTCTTCTTGTTGTCTTTTCAATTCTTGAAATTGTTGATATGAATTATTTTGGATCTCATTGAGTGTTTTCAGAAGTACCATCCTGAATTTTCTGCCATTTAAGTCATGTATTTCTATGTCTTTAAGCTTATTTTCTGGAGATTTTTCTCTTTCTTTCTGAGCTGCCTTGTGACCTTGTTTGTTCATGGTGTTTAATGGATTATTTCTCCCTCTGGGCATTAATGGAGGTGTATTCTGCCCCCCCCCCTCCACCACCTCAACCCCCAGAATGAAGATTGGTTATATAAAGGTCTCTCTTTAGCCTGTTGCAAAGAAGGAGTTTTTCCTTTGGTTTCCAGTAGGTGGCATCTAAGGTTCTTGGATCCCTGCTTTATATAAAGTCTTAATGCCTTTTTTTAATTTTAGATATTTAATCATGCTCGGTACCCTCAATCTCAGTCCCTGTCAATATTAGCAACTCTTTAGATAGTGTTTGCTCACATTCCTCTGGGACCCTGTGGTGTTTGGTTTATGAAGATATGAGGGGAGGGGCCCTCTGGTTTGAGACAATGCAGTCGCTGCTCAGCCTCACATTTGCGACCAGGGCTGGTAATAATCAACTGTTGTTTCTCTGCTGTTCCTACTTTTCTGCAGTTCCCAGTCCTCTGCTTTCTGCCCTGATACCTGGGCACTGCTGCTCGTCGTGTGGAGCTCACAACACTTCCAGGCAGAGTTTTCCAGTCAAGCCTTCTCCCCTCCCCCTCCTCCTGCAGGGAACTCTGGATGCAAGAGGAGCTTCTTTGTTTCTTCCAATCTACTTCCCAATCTCATCGTTCTGTCCTGTCCTAGCTCTTATGCTCAGATCCCACACTCAGACATGCTGGTGTGCAGTTTGGGTGTGTGTGTCATTATTGTTGTTGTTGTTGAAGTTTCAATATTCAGGTTATTGTTGTTTCAAGATGAGTGGTCTGGGGACTTCTCTCATTCCTCCATGTTTCTTACGTCTCTCTCTCTCTCTCTCGACCTTGGAGATTCTTTACACTTTTTGTGAGATCTGCCTCATATCTAAAAAGAATTTTAGTTGTATTTTATCAAGCATTTCTCAATCTTTGTATCTAGATATTTTATGATATCAAATCTATCATGTTGATGTAAATGGAAGTCTCTACTAGTTCTTAACATTTTCTGGGGAAGGAAAAAAATTTCTCTTACCCTTCTTAGTTCTTCTGGCTGCTCTGAGAATTAAATTGAGATGAGATAGATTAACAGAAAAAAAATCAAACAAAATTTTAATAGAACGTATATCGTGTGTACATATGGGAAAATGACCAGAAAACTGAGTAACTCATCAAAATGACTGAAGTCATCACCTTAAATGCTATCTTTCTCTGAAGAGAAAAGTGGATAGTGGTTGGAGAGTCAGTTATGGAAGGTTACCAGGAAAAGCAGAGTAAACAATGATAAGGTTGTTATGCAGATTTAAGTCTTTGCCTTCTGCATTGATTGGGGTTCCTAAAAATAAGATCATACTCCTCTTCCTAGTACATCCAGGGAGATTTCCCTCATACATATAAATGCCTTTTACATAAGGTAATTTCTACTTGATTTTCAGAGCTTTTCCCATGTCTACTGTTTCTTAAAAATAATCAGCCCCAAATATTCCTTATGTCAAAGAGACATACTTTGGGATAACAAATTCTCTTCCCCTACAATTTCTATTAGTGCTATGTCTATTTAGCATATTTGTAATATTTCTCTGTTATAATTACATGTTGAAGGGGTTCAGAATAGCACCCCCCAACATATGCTAGTTTGGCCTCTGGATTATTTTAAGCTGAAGGTGATAAAGACCCTGTATACTCATAGGAAACTTTACCTCTCCCTTAAATAATTTAAATTAGGAGTCTTGCCCATAATAAGAGTTATCATCAGAAATAACTTTTTCTGACCTATATATAGGGCAGGGCAAACTTCTAATAAATGAACATCTGCTCTTCTTATTACCCTGTGAGTGACTTTCCTCCTCCCTAAATCTCCAAGGTATGTCATACATACCTTATTCTAATTTTTTGTCTCTGAACCTCTCGTATGTAGCAAAGGGAACCATAATTTTGCCACCCTGATGCTGCTTTTTGAGATTTTTATTTTAAGCTGTTTATTAAGAAGTAAAGGTCTCAAAAAGAACCTTTGACCTCTCCTCCACTTTTCCTGCCCAAGACTCAGACAGAATAACCTGCTTTAGGAAGGAAGCCTTGGCTTAATCACCTTAAGAATTTTCACCCTACTATTTCACAAACTTGTTAGATGCCCACTGTATCCCACTGTTTCTGAGTTGCCTAGCAAGAATTTTCCTGCCATACATGTTATGCTTTTCCTCAACTACTTGTAAATCTTACATTCTCACTTCTGAAACTGTTACTGGGACAAAAAGTAGTCCATCTGCCTGTGTGCATCTAAGCCAAAGAAGAGATACATGCAGGTTTTGCAGCAATATAAAGTAAGGTTTATTTAGAGAGCTGCATGTCCCAGAGACACAGGAAGGTTATCAATCAAAGGCCTGGCCCCCCAGGTGTCTCAGAAGTACAGATCATATAGATAAAAATCAGTAGTCGTGGATACTAAGAAAGTTGGGGTCATGAGTGCTACTGATTGGATGATTGCAAGGAGATGAGATAATTAATCACTGTGCCCCATTCTGGAATCAGCCATGACACCTGGTCCCGTGGCCAGTGGGGTTGTTCTGCCTCGATGTTCGTGAGGCCGAAACACATTTAAAGCCAAGATGTTACCCTTAGTCTAATGTCTAACCAATACTTATTGTACTCATGATTATAGACCTAAGGCTCAATTAATCTTATATCTTAATGCATAATGATTATAGGAGCAGGGATACAGAGGAAAGGGTGGATAAAAAGACAAGTAAGTTACAATGCTATTATCTGGGAAAATCCAGTTTGAATCAGACAAAAAAACTATATTAAAGAAATGAAGTCTTTTCACCTTTGTCCAAAAATGTCTTGTATACCCAATGTTGCCTTGCTATCTTTGAAATTTTTATGCTTATGTAAATTCCCCATGTGCATGTGTTAAACTTTTGATTTTTCCCCTGTTAATATCTCTGTTAATCTTATAAGGTAGGAAAAAAGTATTAAGTTTTTAGCCCCTACAGTGGGGTAACAAGAGAAAAATTCTAAGATGTTCCAGAAAAATTCTAAGATGTTCCAGAATAAATTACTGCAGGGTGGGGGCTGGGGTGGGGAGGGAGTGGGAGTGTGATGGGGAGGGAGAGTCGGGAGTGAGAGAAAGAGACAGGAGTAATTAATTAGTTAATAGCTGTGGGCCAACTAACAATTTACTGCTCACATTCCTGAATGTATGTTGGAGCTTTGAATCAACTTCTGTGACAATTACCAGACTCCACAGCATTCCATGTATGCATAAATTTGCATGTGTGTTGTCTTCAGGAATCAATTAAAAGTAAATATTTTTTACTTACAGACTGTGGACCTATCATAGAATAGCCTCCACTTCAATCTTTCCTGGTCTTTTATTGGTAGCCATTGTAAATTCTTTCAAAACAACTTACCTCTTTCTTCCTCAAAACATAATGTATAAAAGCACCCATCAGCTCCAGGAAGGTGGACCTGTTTGTCTTTTCTACCTACTCCTGATGCTGATGGTTTAGACTTCATGCCTCAGGACCTGGTTGTTTTGTGGCTAGCATTTGGCTCAAAAATCTTTCTTTTAGAACCTACCAGGGTAGGGGAAAGTTTCTTCCTCCCCAACAATGTGGTTCATTTACATCAAGAAGTCTAGAACTTTTTTACCTTCTATTCTTCCATATTCCATTTCTCAGTTTCAATGTAGATTCAGATTCAACTAACAGTTATTGAGTAATTAGTACATATCTGGCTTTTTTACATATGTGTTCACAATTAAAACTTTTCAAGACCCTATAAAATAGGCACTGCTAACCTAGTTTGAACTCATTCTACTTCCAAAGCCATCACTGTCTTTAAAACAACTGAGCAGAAAACGGAGGCTCAGAGATTCTTGCGAGTCACACATACAACAAATAGAATAATTAAATACTCTCTTTTGCTCTATGTATTTGAAGTAGACTAGAGTTTGCTGCTTTTTGGGAATTTGATTATTTAGAATTTTTTTTTATATAAGAAACAAAAGACTTGAAAAGAAACTTTGATCCTCCCTCTTTGCCTACCTGAAGGAATTCAGATAGAAAATAAGTTTCAGGAAGGGAACCTTAGCATATTCACCTTAGCATATATGAATTAAGTGTGGTGGACAGGGAGAAATCTAGCAAAAACTGTTGGTTGGACTCTGTGTTCCATTGTTTCTGGGTGGCCCAGCAAGAATTTGTTTACCACACATTTGCCCTTTCTCATATGAAAGGGTAAATGAATAGTTTACTTCCCCTTTGAAGTCTCAGACCCCTGCCTCCTTCTCATTAGCTCAAGATGGCAGATAAGCCTTAACTGTCCTGTTTGTCCTTGGGTCATATATTCTTCTGAAACCCCCGTATGCGTACATGTAATAAATTTGGTCATTTTCTCCTGTTAATCTATCTCATGTTAATTTGATTATTAGCCCAGTCTGTAGAATTTAGAAGGGTAGAAGGAAAATTAATTTTTCTGCCCCCACATATTCCTATTCGGAAATAAAAGAATGATAATGCCTGTGTTTCAATTGAATTGACACTGATTGATGATGCTCCTTCTTCAATAGTATGAAGATCTTAAGAATTAATGACTTAACCTACAATGAATAGCAATATTGAATAGCTGAAAAGAATGATACATGACAGATAGCCATAAAAATTACAAAGCCTGATATTCCTCACAAGGCTCACACACATACATACAGATAAGTGCATTTAAACTCTTCATTGAGGTTTTATGTTTTACAGATACTGAAAGGACATACTAAATCTAAGCTTTTAAGGCACATTTTATACCAAAGTCCTAAAAAATAAGTATTTAAAAATTTTTATGGAAATTCTTTCAATTAGAGTTAAGGTTTATCTAATTGATTATTTTTAGTGGTTTAATTTTATTCTTATCTTACTAAGACTCAATTTTAGATGACTTAAGACATTTGTAACTACCAGGTTTTCTGATCTACCTTGTCTCTTGGAAGCTTTAATGTGATTAGTTGCAGATGTACTCATTTAATAAAAGAGGCAATACTAATGCTTTTCTTTAAAAAAAATAGAGCTACACTTCTGTTATTATTTTAATATAATAATATGTGAATACATTTCCTATTATTTGAAAAACTGTATTTTTTGAGGAACACAGGATAATGATACAGAAATTAAGATGTCGTTTAGAGCTGTAATCTCATTTCACTATTATCTGCTTTCAGGACTTCATGGAACACAAGAATTGTATATGGATCAGGATCCCTTTTGAACATTCAGACAGTTTGAAAGATATCCTTCAGTATCTTTTTTTTTAATTGTAGCTCTGAGAAAAGATGGTTGCACATATGGTTTAACAGAGTCCCTGCAGTAACTCTGTGACCCCTTAAGGTATCTGCTCCTCACAGTTTGGGATTATTGCTATACTAGAGTTTATATATGTTTCACCTACTACATCTGAGTATGCATCTCAGTGTTGCCAAGAGAGGACTGTACAGCTATTTAGTAGCGAGTCTGGGTCAAAATTGTTAAGCAGAAGGAAAAATAATAATAGCTAACAGAGATTGTGATAACAATCTTATCATGTGCTAGACACTTTATGTGTATTAGTTCATTTTACCCTCACAACAACATCATGAGGTAAATACTCTTATTATCATCCCTATTTTTTCAGATAAGAGAATTGAGGCAAAAAGAAACCGTCATATAGCTAATAACTGGGAAAAGTTGAGATTAGGACTCCGGATATCTGGTCCACCTCTTCATCACTATGCAATACTGCCCCGCACAAACATGGGTAGTCAGATGCCAGATGACAGGGACAGGACAAAGACATGTTATAGTCCCACCTAAGGCACTTCAAGTCTATTTTGAAGGGAGGCAGTTTATAAGAGTCCAGGTGCCCCAGATAGTGTCTGAAATATCTGCAAAGCAATGTTAGGAACTAAACTTGAAGAAGCAATGCAGAATAGCATACAGGAGTCTGTGATTATAACAACCCAAAAAGATCATTAATTATAGCAAATCCAAAGATATAATTAACAATTGTTAATTATTGTTCTCACATTTGCTGTAGTGCTTCTGATGCCTTCGAAAATCAAGTGCTGACTATGTGCCTGACTCCTTACACATTTTACTTAATCCTAACAACTTCTCTAGGATTGTAAAACTATTTTGACCTGTTTTACAAATGGCAAAACTGAAATCATAAGGAAGAACTAACTTTCCCAATGTTATAAAACTAAGTAAGCTATATAACTGAGTTTTCACCTAATTTTTTGAGACTTTGAAACGTATGTACTACTATATCATACTGCTTTTTTGATGGAAACATTTTAGATCTACCTCCTTAGTGCTTCTGTATTTGAAGGGCCCTGACTAGTTTTTGACAAGGTTCACTCCCTTTCAGTAGCCTCTTATGGAAATACATTCTTGAAAAGATTGGAGAAATCCTAAGTAGGGTGAAAGATGGACAGTGGGGTGGGGTGGGAGGGTTAAGGGGATAAGAAAGATTAGGTTTCCAAGAACAGAAGCCCTTATACTTTCAGTGTTTGGTCTTTTATTATTCCAGAATAGACCATGTCCCCTAAATCATCTTGATTTTTAAAAAATACCTCATTAACCAAAAACATTCTGAGCCTATACACATGTCTATTTTCTACCTATACTACCTTTATAAGCCATTGCTTCCAAATGTTTACTCTCTTTTGTGTAGTAACAGTGATAATTCATTGATTTGGCAACATTGAAGAAAAGTCTGTTCTTGATCTGCTGAAAACAAGCCCTTTCTTATCTGTCTTCATTTTAGTGAAGTAGAGGTTTGTTTTTGTTTTTAAAACTCCCAATCTTATAAAACTCTAATATCTGATTTTTAAAAAGTCAAATATAGATCCGGTAGTATTTTAAAATTCAAAGAACCTTTGTATAGGGACATTATTCTTCCTCCTGATCTGACTATAATCAGGCTCTTAATCAAAAGGCTTGGTGTTGTTAAATGTCTATGCTCCATCTGCTCATAATATGGGCAGTAAAATAGACTTTTGATGCTTGTTACTGTAGATTGCCTTGTGCTCCAGGGAATATTAGCTTAATGGAATATATAACCACATTTTAGGGTCAAATCCAAACTGTTAATAATTTGCCATACTAGCATTATGCCCATTAAAGAAATTAGAAAATTCAGTCTATGCTTTAACTTGCAAATAAACATTACAAAGCCATTCTCCAATTTCCCATTAGTTCTTTTTAACTACTCTGCAGTTGAAGTATGGGATCAGAAGCCCTTACTCTTCGTAAGGTGAAAGACTAGGTTAAATAATACACACTTGATAGAAAAATCAAGCACTCTTCCTTATTCCCTTTCTTTCGCTGAAGTTTAAGGATCTTATACTCTTAGTTTATGTGTTATTTTCACAGGATGATGAAATAAAGAGAACAACATTTCTCAGGTTGATAATGAGCAGGCATTTCTATATTCTGTTGAAACTAATCTAAGGTAGAGTCAGTAAAAGTGAATTCAGTGATGTAAGCAGACAAGAAGAGGATAATTATCTTTGTTTTTTGTATCGCCTCACAGTGTACTGCTACTAAGACTGAACCTGGGCACACATCATTGGGAGGCAAAACAATACTTGTGAACATCATGGGCTACAGCATTAATTGATTGAATGACAACTCCATCACTTTCCAGGTTTGCTATCTATGAAAAGTTATCGAATTGCTTTCAAATTCTTAGTCTGATAATCTGTAAAATAGAAAAATGATAGCATATCATAGGATTGTTTGGGGGCATTAAATAAAATAAAACATCTAAAATACCACAATGTCTAACATCTGCTACGTGATCAATAAATATTAATTACTATAAACATTAAATACTATTATAATTAATAAAGGAAGAGAGAGAAGGGGATATTAAGCCAAAGGTGCCATATTCCTGCTCTTTTATTTCCCTATTTTCCCCTATGAAAGGGAAGGGCAAAGGTACCCATCTCACATAGCAGCATAACAGAAGCATCGCTAAATATTGAAAGTGGACATTATTGACACTGTGTGGCCATACACCAAGATCTTCTAAGATACTGTGTAAAATAGTATGCAGGTACTGACACACACATACTCACACTCATATATTGCAATTAAAGTTTACTTTCTAAAGAGTACCCGACCCCTATTAAAACCACATAATGGGGGAGTGATGTCAGAAACATGATGGAGTGAGAGATGTCTCCAGAGCTCTCCCCTTGAAACAACGAGGGGCTGAGTATATAAAACTCAACAAAAAAAACCACCCAAACTGCATACCAGTGCATCTGAGCATGGTATCTGTGCGTAAGAGCTACCACAGATCAGAAACCCGGTAGAAGGGTTGTAGATTGGGAGAAACAAAGAACTGCCTCTCACAGCCCATGCTCTCTGCAGGAGGCTGAGGAGGAGGGGAGAAGGTGTGGCAGGTCCCCTAAACAACCCTGCCTGGAAGAGCAGTGAACTCCACGTGACCAGTGGCAGTGCCCAGGGATCAGTGCAGAAAGCAGAGAAGTGGGAACTGCAGAGAAGTAGGGACAGCAGAAAAACAACAATTGATTATTACCAGTCTTAGGTGAAAAATGTGAAGATGAGACCCAGTCCCCATCTAACAACCCAGAGGGTTCACCCCACATATCATCAAAGACCAAACACCAAAGTGCCGCAGGAGAATATGAGCAAACATTACCAAAACTTTCGCTAACAATGACAGAAACAGAAACTGAGGGTAGCAAGGGTGAATGAATATCTATAAGAAAAAAGGCATTAAGACTTTATATAAAGCAGGGATCCAAGAACCTTAGATGCCACCTACTGGAAACCAAAGGAAAAACTCCTTCTTTGCAACAGGCTAAAGAGAGACCTTTATATAACCAATCTTCATTCTGGGGGTTGAGGTGGTGGAGGGGGGGGGCAGAATACACCTCCATTAATGCCCAGAGGGAGAAATAATCCATTAAACACCATGAACAAACAAGGTCACAAGGCAGCTCAGAAAGAAAGAGAAAAATCTCCAGAAAATAAGCTTAAAGACATAGAAATACATGACTTAAATGGCAGAAAATTCAGGATGGTACTTCTGAAAACACTCAATGAGATCCAAAATAATTCATATCAACAATTTCAAGAATTGAAAAGACAACAAGAAGAGCAGAATGAGTTCTTTAGCAAAAAGATCTAAACCCTCAAAAAGAACCAAATAGAACCTCTGGAGATGAAGAACACACTGAAAGACAAGAACAATGAAATAACAAGTTTGGGAAATAGAGTCGACCAAATGGAGGAAAGAATCAAGGATATCGATGACAGAAGTCTAGAAATAAATCAGAAGGAAGAAGAGAGAAACCAAAGAATGAAAAATAATGAAAGAGAAATACAAGAACTAGCTGATACCATCAGGAGAGGAAACATGGGAATAATGGCCATTATCGAAGGGGAGGAAAAGGAGCAGGGATCAGAAAGCATTTTCAGACAAATAGTCAATGAGAACTTCCCAGATCTAAGAAATGAGCTGGAGCCGGGAATTCAAGAAGTCAACAGAACACCCAATTACCTCAACCAAAAAGACCTTCTCCAAGACAGATTGTTCTAAAATTATCAAAAATCAATGACGAATGAAGAATTCTCAGGGCAGCCAGGGAAAGCAAGGCAGTCACCTATAAAGGAAAACCCATTAGATTATCATCAAACTTCTCAGTACATACCTTATAAGCTAAGAAAAAAGTGAAGTCAAATATTCGAACTATTAAATGGAAAGAACTTCCAGCCAAGAATTATGGATTCAGCAAAGTTCTCCTTTAGATATGAAGGAGAAATAAAGACCTTTCCAGACATACAAAAATTGAGGGAAATCACTACACGGCCTGCATACAGGAAATACTGAAAGAGGTCAGCTCATCTAAACCAAAATGACAAAAAAACCATAATTAGGAATAAGGCAATTAGTAGGCAGAGGAACGCAACCTTATTAAGAACAAGGCATTATAAACTTTAATAAGAAGAGATATGCTATAGCAAGATAGTAATGAACATTCAATATACATAGGGGCAAATTGAAACAACAATGATTGAAAAGGGGAGGATTTAAAAATCAAAATTTGCAAAGGGGAATGGAGATAAGACACATGCAGAAGAAAACGGATGACTGTGTGTGTGTGTGTGTGTGTGTGTGTGTATAAAACTATCATATATATATATATATGATAGTTTGTGAACAATATATAACTATTGTTCACATATTCATAATGGTAACCACACGTCAAAGATTCAGAACTGAAGTATATAACATAAAACAAGATGAACCAGAGGGAAAACTCACAAAACCCCACCAAAAGAAAAAAGAAAAAGGAAACAGACACTCAAGGACAAGGAAGCAATGGAAACATCAAGACCAAAAAGCAAAAGATAAAATTACTATAGGAAACCTCATATTTCAATAAGCACCCTAAATGTAAAAGGACTGAATTCACCAATAAAAAGGCACAAAGTTGGAGAATGGATCTAAAAACAAAACCCAAACATACATTGACTCCAGGAGACACATCTCAGTTCCAAAGACAAATACAGACTCAAAGTGAAGTGATGGAAAATGATATTTCAAGCAGATGGCATTCACGGAAAAGCCGGAGTTGTAGTACTAATATTGGATGAAATAGACTTCAAAATATGAAAGGTAAAGAGAGATACTGAGGGACAGTGTTCAATGACAAAGTTACTCATGCAACAAGAAGACATAACACTTATTAATATCTGTGCTCCCAATTATGGAACCCTGAAATATATAAAGCAATTACTAAAAGAACTAAAAGGAAAAACAGACCAAAACACTATCATAGTAGGGGACCTAAATACCCAACTTTCGGAAATAGACAGGTCATCCAAACAGAAAATAAATAAGGAAATAACATCTTGAAATAACACATTAGACCAATTGGACATAATTGACATATACAAAGCTTTTTATTCTCAAATAGCTGCTAGTACCTTCTTCTTTAGTGCACACGTAGCATTCTCAAGGATTGACAACATAATGAGACACAGAGATAGCCTCAACCAATATAAGAGGGTTAAAATCGTCAACGAGGTAAAAAGACAACCATCCAAATGGGAAAATATTTTTGCAAGCAATGCCTCCGATAAGGACCTATTATCCAAAATATACAAAGAACTCATACAACTCAATAACAACAACAACAACAACAAAATGCTATTGAAAAAATAGATGGAGGACCTGAACAGACACTTCTCCCAAGAAGACATACAAATGGTCAGCAAACACATGAAAAGATGCTCAACATTGCTGGCTATTAGGGAAATTCAAATCGAAACCACAATGAGATACCATCTCACACCTGTTAGAATAGCTGTTATCAACAGGACAAGTAATAACAAGTGTAGAGAGGATGGAGAGATAAAGGAGTCCTCATATACTGCTGGTGGGAGTGAAAATTGGTATAACTCTATGGAAAACAGTATGGAGCTTCCTTAAAAGTTTAAGTATTGATCTATCATATGATTCAGCAATCCCTCTACTGGGTACTTGCCCCAAAGACTTGAAAACTCATATCTGAAAAGATATTTGCACATTGATGTTCATAGCAGCACTATTCACAATGGCCAGGACTTGGAATCAGCTGAAGTATTGTACAATTGATGATTGGGTAAAGAAGAGGTGGTACATATATACAATAGAATATTACTCAGCCATAAGAAGAGTTGAAATGCTAACATTTGTGACAACATAGATGGACCTTGAGATAATTACGTTCAATGAAATAAGCCAGGCAGAAAACTTTGAAATCCAAATGATATCACTTATATATGGGATATAAACCTAAAAATAACAAAAGAACAGGACAAACAAGCAGAGACTCATATGCATAGACAATAGACTAGTAGTTACCAGAGGGTAGGAGGTAGAAGGGAGGGGTTGGTAGATTGGTTAAAAGGAGTCAAATATGTGGTGATAGAAAGAAATGTAACAATGGGTGGTAAATACACAATGATTTAATATATCTATATCTGTATCTATCTATCTATCTATCTATCTTTCTAGATATAGATATATACATACATATATATATGTATATATATACATACATATATACACATATATATATATACATATATATATGTATGTATATATCTGTATCTAGAAAGATATAGATATATACTATATATATATATATATATATATATATATATATATATATATATACACCATACTGAAATTTAACTGGGTTTCGTTAACCTATGTCACCATAATTAAAAAAAAAATTGTAGTGGTTTCCCATTAGCCTTAAAATGCGGTGAAACTCTTTCATGTGGCTCATAAGGTGATCTGTCCTCTATCTACCTCATCAGCTTCATATTATTCTTCTCTTCCCTTTCTCTGCCTCAGCTGTTTTAAAATTATTTCATTTTTTTAATTATGTCATATTTCATAATCTTTGTACACATTGTTACTGCTTCTTTAAATACTGTTCCTCTGTTCTTGGCCAAGCTATTACTCATGCTTCATGGTCAACTTCAATGACTTCCTTAGCAAAGCCTTTCTGGACCCGCTAGACTAAGGTATCACACTAATAGGTATGCTCTGATAATGTAATGTGTAATGTTCACCTCTATTTTTTTTGTAGCATGTATCAAAACTTGTTATCAACTAAATTGGTTCCTTCTCAAATTCCTATGTTAAAGTCCTAATTGTTATTGCGACTGAGTTTGGAGATAAGGCCTTTAAGAAGGTAAATTATGTCATTCATAAGGGTGAGACCCTAATCTGAAAGATTTGCCTTCCTTATAATAAGAGAAAGAGATACCAGATTGAACTCTCTCTCTCTCTTTTTCTTTCTCTCTCATCTCTATTTCAACATGCATAGAGGAAAGGCCATGTGAGGACATAGCAAAAGGGTAGCTGTGTATAAGCCAAGGAGAGAGGTCTCATCATAAACAACCCTGCAGGCATCTTTATCTTGGATATCTATGCTCCAGAACTATAAAAAAAATTAGGAATTTCAAGCCACTCAAATCTGTGGTATTTTGTTATGGCATCCCAAGCTGACGAATATAAAATTATAGCATTCTAATTGTTTCAGTATTTAATGTCTAATTTCCCTGATTGCTTTATGTTTCTTATTCCATGGACAGTATCTGTTTTATGTATTTTTTACACCTCCAAAACCTATCAGAGCACTTGGCACGCAGTAAATTTTCGATAAATATTTATTAAATAAATGAGATGCTAGCCTTCCTCTTCTTTTTTCTTTAAGAAATTATGAAGACATTAGCAAATATGTCCGTCTTGTTCACTGCTAGGCCAATAACACCTGACAAAGAACAGTTCATTTGTTTGAACATTTATCCCATACATATTCAGAGAAAAGTGCAAACTTGTGAAAACCAAAGAAAATCAGAGATTCAGTTCTAGCTCACAACTTTTTGCTATGCTTCTTTTCTGACAAAACACAAAGGAAGGAAATGAAAATGCATTTTTCTTATCCTTTTACATGATGATCATGTAGGTGTCTAGAGGTTAAATACTGTAGAAATAATCTATTCCTAAATTTCCAGCATTAGTTTTAATCTTGAAAAACCTTTCAATATGGGTGAACAATAGTCCTTATAGATGTCTTTAAGAAGTTAGGATTTAGATTTAAATTGAGATACTTTGGCTGGAGAATCAACTTATTATTATTTGAGGTCTTCTTATCTATTACTCCTAATTTGCACAAATAATATAATGTTTTTTTTCCTGCAAAGAGTGTATGAGTACTTGGTAATGATACCCTTCCTTCCCTATCCTTCTTCTCTCGGCTTTTCTCACCATCAAAAAAGAAAATAAATAAATAACCTTATTAAGAGTAATAATATCTTCAATGGCTTCCCAGCTCTGTTAGTAATGAGGAAATGCTTTTACATGGGTTAGTGATGTATTTAATGAGTGTTTTCACTATGGTGTCTTCCAAAACTCCTTGCATATGTTTTTTAGACTTAAAAACAAATCTACTTTTGGGCAATTTTAATTTCAGCATGTTCAATTTTTTTATACCATTTATCAGAAAAGATAGAATATTTTTGCCCTGACTTTTCCTAAACAATTTGGAACTCTCTTTGTCTCTTTTATGTAATGCAGATTTTAGAGATAAAGAGGGCCCAAAGGCCAAGCATCTAGTCAAAGTAGCTAGATCTCTATTAACGAAGATGATACATGTTAATGATAGATTTGGTTGTCTGTAATGTTGCTACTAGAGGTCATAATATTTAAGAGACCTAGAATACATTTTAGCCCTGTGTTGCCATGGTGATGCTGTTCTATATCTCTTGGAACTCACTGATACTGTGTTGGCTGGAAAATTACTGTTTGGCTATTGACCATGGGAACATTACACTCTAACAATAAGCTTTCTGCTTCTATACCCCCACCCCTTGCACAGCTGATCTGTGGGTTGACAGTTAGTAAAAAGAAGAAAAATAGACTTGTGTGTTCAAACAGAAGGAAGAATGGGATTTAGGGCTTAAGAACCCTGTACCTCTACATTTCAGAGCTACTTAATTTGGGGTCTGCATACCCCTGGCAGACCCAGCTGGCTGAATTAAGAGTGTGTTTCTTATAACTCAGTGATTTCTGGTGGTCCGTGTGTTTATCAGGGGTTAGAGGATACAATATTTGGAGGCCCCAGCGAGATCTCAGGGAATGGCCCTGAGATCTAAGACCAGACTGGCCTCTGAAAGTGGTTGCAGTCCCTGTTATGAACTCAAAGGGGTGGCCAACCTGAGACATTCCAGAGCCATTGAATACCATGACGGGGTCAATGCAATCATCAAGGACGCAACCTTTAGGACACACTCTTCGTTCCTGGTCCAGACAGGAATCTCCGAGACCTCGACGTCTGGATAAAAGGTAACTTTCTGTTTCTGTTGACCGGTCATTGGGGGTCTGTGGAGAGACTGAACACAGCCATATCTCCTGAACCATGGCCAGGTCGCGAGACACCATCTCCTGTGCCCTGTTATCACATTCTGTCTATCGTCTTTGGTCTTGCCTATGTTGTAGATGGCAGACATCTCTGGGTCCACCTACACCCCAGTAATTGTTCTCGTCTGAGTGTCTGTCTTATGTTTTCTGTGAAAGGGATGGGGGGAGGCCCCAAGTTCACAGAAGACACCCTTGGTGTGTCTCCTGCAACATTTAAAAGAAGGATTTGTAGAGGGAGTTGACTATGGCATAAAGTTTTCTCCAGGCAGACTAAGGACATTGTGTGTAGTTGAGTGGCTATCTTTTGGTGTAAACTGACCTCCGGAGGTTATTTTGACAGGGGTTTAATGAGGAATGTTTGGAAGATTGTCATGGGAGACCTGGGACATCCTGATCAGTTTCCCTACATCGACCAATAGTTAAACCTTGTTCAGAGACCCCCTCTTTGGCTCTGCCGATGTGCCCTTTCTCTAGGGGCGCGAGTCTTAGTTGTGGGCCCCTTGAAACATATGGCAACCGAATATCCAAGACAGCGCAGTCCCTCGGTCCTCCAATCTCCACCAGAGGACAGTGACCTTCTCCCACCCTATAATCTAGGACAACAGAGGCCAAATAGCACCACCTCATCTCCTCAGATGCGGACAGATAACTCCTATAGGTCTGCTTCCGCTCCTGGCGGGGCACCAGCCGATACCACCACCCCTCCATCCTCCCCTTGTGAGAAATACCATCCCAGGGACATCACACAGACAGGCCCTTTATGGTGTATATGCCTTTCTCGACTAGTGACCCATACAACTGGAAGGCACAGAATCTGCCTTTCTCTGAGAAATGGTAGGCATTAGTGGGACTCTTAGAAAGTGTCTTTCAGACTCACTGTCCCACCTGGTATGATTGCCAACAGCTTTTAATTACCCCCTTCATCGTGGAAGAACGAGGATGCATTTGGACTGAAACACAAAAGATAGCTATGGGAGGGAGGAGAGTTGAGGAAGCAGGGGAACAGATTGAGTAGGAATTTCCCTCCACCGGCCCAGATGGGGGAAACAATTCTCAGGCAGGGAGAATGGCATTAAATTGATACCACCAGATTCTAATTGGGGGAATTAGGATGACTGCTCATCAGCTAATTAACCTTTCTAAGGTAACTGAAGGGGCCTCAGGAATCCCCAGGGGCGTTTCTTGAACAAGTACAGGAGGTGTACTGGGTATACAACCCCATTGATCCTGAGGCCCCTGAGAACCAGCGGGCAATTAATATAGCCTTTGATACTCAGGTAGCCCCTGATATTTGGTGTAAATTGCAAAAATTAGAAGGTTTTGCAAGGATGAACCTGTCCCAACTTGTCGAGATAGCCCAGAAGATGTTAAACAAAAGGGAGGCACCAGATGATCCCAAACATATGTCTAAAATCCAAAGCTACTGTCATCAACCCAGCCAATTTGTTGCCAGACCCAGACCCCAAGACCACCGTTTATGACTGCACAGATTTTACTGACATTGTGTATTCCTCGTGGCCAGACCTCAAAGACTTCCCTCTACCCGAGGTCGATGAAGTCCTATTCACGGACAGGAGCAGCTTTATGCAGGAAGGAAGGAGGTATGCTGGGGCAGCGGTCATAACTAACTGGCACCATCTGGTCACAAGCTCTTCCCCATAGGACTTCTGCTCAAAAGGCAGAACTCATCACCCTCACTGAAGGCACTAAGATGGGGAAAATATAAGGCAGTCACAATATACACTGACAGCCGATATGCCTTTGGCACTGCACATGTACACGGAGCCATCTACAAGGTAAGAGGGCTTCTGACTTCAGCTGGGAAGGACATCAAGAATGAGGGGGAGATCTTCGCCTTACTTGAAGCTATGTAGATGCCTAAGGCTCTTGCTATTGTTCTTTGTAAAGGGCATCAAAATAGTCCTGAGGCTGAGGGAAACCGTCAAGCCCATGCAGAGACAAGAACAGTGGCCACAAGGCCAGTGGGGCCTCCACCACATCTACTGACTTTTGTCCCTTACCCAGAACTGACTCCGTCTCCGTCCTATATGGTGGAAGAGAACATATATTTTCAAGATAAGGGAGCCACTAGGAACCAACAAGGGTGGTGGATGACCCCAGATGGAAAAGTCAGGCTCTCACAGCTTTTGGAAGGACTCTCCTCCACCAACTACACCAGACCACATACCTAGGGCAAACTAAGATGCTCCAAACTTTAGACTCCTACTTTCGCTTGTTAGAGGGGAGATGAACGACAGAGGAGATTGCCTTACGATGCCCGGCTTGTGCCCGAGTTAATCCAAAGAAGGGGAAGATAGAAGAACCTAGGCATAGGGAAAGAGGAACATATCTGGGGGACCACTGGGAAGTCGATTTCACTGAGGTAACCCCGACTGTGGGGGGCTATTAATATTTACTTGTTTTTATAGACACCTTTTCGGGGTGGGTAGAGGCTTTCCCTACCAGGAAAGAGACTGTCTTAGTAGTTACTAAGAAAATACTATAAGAAATCCTTTTTCGATTTGGTCTCCCCAGAACTTTAGGGTAGGATGACGGGCCAGCCTTCGTAGCAAAGGTATCACAACAATTGGCTAGCTACCTAAATTTGCAATGGAATCTCACTGCACCTACTGGCCCCAAAGTTTGGGCCAAGTAGAGCCAATGAATCGGATCCTAAAAGAGACATTAGTCAAGTTAAGATTAGAAACTGGTGGGACCTGGGTAGAACTTCTCCCCTTAGCTCTTCTCCGAGCCATGTATACTCCATATATTAATGAATTCACCCCATTTGAAATTTTCTTTGGAAAACCCCCACCTTTAACACAGAATAGAAGGTGAGAAAAAGGCAGAACTATGTAACCTTGTCTTACTTAAGTCTTTAAGGCCCTTCAAAGTGTACAGAAGGAGATTTAGTCCCAGGTTAGCGCTGCTCACTCGGCCCTGGGGTACGGACTTCCCCATCAGTTTCAGCCTGGGGACTCTGTGTGGGTCTGAAAGTTCACTTCCAAGAGACTAGAACCCAAATGGAAAGGACCCTTCACTGTCTGCCTGATGACACCCACCGCAGTTAAAGTAAATGGCATCCCATCATGGATTCATCACTCCCACATGAAGGCAGCACGAGAGTGGACAGCTCAGGAAGATGGGTCCTTAAGATTAAGACTCAAGCATACATAAGTGTAACCCTCTGTTTCTTCTTTTTTTCCTCTTTAGCCCAGGCATTCAACCAGCCAGAACCAAAACCAGAAGGAGCATTAATAACTTTGCTAATGACAATACACAAAGTTTTAAATATGACCACCCCAGACATAGGACAAGATTGCTGGTTATGCCTAAACCCTAAACCCCCTTACTATGTTGGAGTAGGAACTCTCCTAAATTTAACTGAGCTCAGGAGGCAAGAACTTAAAGTCAATTCACTAGCAGAAGTAGTCCTCCAAAATAGAAGAGGTTTAGATTTATTATTCTTAGAACAAGATGGATTATGTGTGGCTCTAGGTGAAACGTGTTGCTTCTATGAAATAATTAGAGAAATTTTACTACTAGTATGGAGAAATTTGGATGCCAAGGAAAAACAAAGACTAGAATCAGGTAACTGGTTTCATAGGATGTTCTAATAACCCTCCTATCTGCTATAGCTGGACCTTTTCTGCTAAGACCAGTGGGGAATATGCTGGCTGAAAAATTACTGTTTGGCTATCACCCATGGGAACATAATGCTCTAACAATAAATTTTCTGCTTCTGTACCCCCGCTCGCACAACCGACCTGTGGGTTGACAGTTAGTAAAAGGAAGAAAAACAGACTTTTGTGTTCAAACAAGATGAAGAATGGAGTTTAGGGCTTAAAAAACCTTGTACCTCTACATTTCTAGGCTGCTTAATTTGGGGTTCTGTGTACTCCTGGAAGACCCAGATGGCTGAATAAAGAGTGTGTTTCCTATAACTCATTGATTTCTGGTGGTCTGTGTGTTTATCGAGGGTTGGTGGCTATAACAATACACCCCAAGATTAATATGCTGATCCCTACTGATACACAATGTCTCTTCTTCTCACTCATGGACCAAGTACATTGTTCTCTGTTCTCTTGGGCTCACTTCATGTACTTCAGAGAGCTTTTTCCTTCCTCTTAAGATATTATGAACACTAACTCTTTGCTAGAGAGATTGGAATGTGTCCCAGTCCTGATCCCTGGGCATTTTTTTAATAGTAAAATTTGGCCTCTGAAGATTTGTTAACTGAAGTATCATGGTATATAGCTAGAATCTGTGAACTTGGAAAACATTATCAGACATTATCTTTCCTTAGAAAAATATTTTGTTAGAAATATTCTGTTTTATTATTTATGTAGTCTAGTACAGGATCAAAATGGCAAGAGATCACAGAATATTTTATGTTCCTGTGATTTATTTTTTAATCTACAAAAAAAGAGGAACATAAAAGCCAAAAAGTTCCCAGGTATCTGACATATGGAAGGGCACTTCTTAACAGTCATTTTGAGAATCAAGTCAGGGTTTGTGTATAGTGATAGTAATGAAAATGGAGACATGATCTAAGACCCTTACATAGCAGAGAATTTTTTAATTGTTGAGTGTGTCTTGGGCTCATAATAAAATACAGCCAATGTGGACACTAGAAGGTAATGTGGGCAGAGAAATGAGAGTCAGATAGAACTGGGATTGAATCCTAACTGCTCCTCTTACTAGTTGTGTGACCTTCAACAAAATACCTAGTTTTTCTGAACCTCAGTTACCTTAAGGATTATTTGCCTTTCCTCTACTTCCACTGTCTCTTTATGCTTTAATGAAAGATCTAACTTCATCCCCAAGTCGTGTTTGTGGAAGAGGAGCAGAGTATTTATAACCCAACTATCTTCTTTTTCTTTCTCTTGGGAGAAAGGCTGGCTACAAGGAGCACACATTCTGCTCTGTTGCTTCATGCCGTATGAAGTCCAAATAGCAGGAAAAGCCTGCAGTGACCCAGTGATGCCTGGGACAGGTTGCACTTCTCATATTCCCAGTTTTGAGAGTCTGTCCTATTCTATTTTTCAGTATTATGATGTCTATTATATTTGTCCATAGATATAAGCCACATTCTTTATGTTATTTCTAATTGTTTTATCAGTAAAGGGAAAATTTTACTCTTCATATGCTGATCTTTATGGTCTTACTTCTCAATTAGATCAGCAGCAAGACATGGAAAAGAAATGCTATTTCCTGGTTGTCCTCATTTACCCTGACATGTCATCATGAGAATTAAATTAGATAATGTAAATGCTAGTAAAGTGCCCTATACATAGTCATTGATCAATAAGTGCTATCTCCCAATTATTTAGGTAATTATTGGTATGCAATACTTTTTCATTGAACTTAATGTGAATGTTACAACATTCCCTTGGATCAAACATCATGGAAATAGAATGTATCATTGTATTTGCCTTGGCTCTATTTGAGTCTATAAATGTTTTGTGAACACCATAGGACAAGGACTGGAGGGAAATCTAGGATATATTACCTAAAAATTGCAACTTTTTTTTCAGCTCAAAAAAGTTGAATTATCTGGTCCAATACTTTATTTCACAGAAGCAGAAACTGAGATAAAGGTTATATTAGAGATTTCCTCAAAGTCATATAAATACTAGCAGATGGGAACTATAATTCAAATCTTTCTACTTACAATATAGGTAAGAAAGGGGCCATTTAATCACCTTCTATTAATAGTTAGGCTACTAGAAAATTTTAGTTTTAAACTTCCTGCCACTGGTTGCCTTAGAATAAATTTGAAAGTGTGGAGGCCCAAGAAAGGCCACCCCAAAATATCTCACAATGGTATATTGATTACTTTGAATTAAGGTTATTTGACAAGCACTAGTGCCAGAAGGGCACCTTTACCCTCTCTTGTTTCCTTGAGTGGAGGAAATAAATCTCCTCTGTAAAAGGTGCCTGCCTTCCCTGCTCCAGAAGGACTGAGAGAGACAGGTTAGAGCTAAGAGATCCAGAGCAAAAGAGCTTATATAAGCACCTTATTAAGTCACTATCTAAGCCCAAACTTTGTTCAGATTCTTCACTAACGAATGCCCAAATCTTGCTTAGATTCATTTCAATAAGCATTAACTTTTTTTGTCTTGTTAATTCTTCACAAATTTATTGTTTCTTTGTCTAAAAAGCATAAAAAAGGTTAGATCATTTCTTTGATTCTCATTTTATGATATGAACATCGTATTGTGAGTCTCTCATGCACACGTATCAAATTGTTTTTTCTCCAGTCATGTGACATGTGTCATATGTCATGTGTCAACTTTATTATTTTATTAGTAGTCCAGCCATAAGAACTAAAGAAGGGTAGAAGGGAGATTCTTCCCCTCCTTGAAAAAAGTGATCTAAATGACCACTTATTTATGAGATGAGGTCTACCACCCTTAGAGATTAGGGAATCTATGATGGTAAATACCATTTGGACACATACTAATAATGGTGATCATCCGTATTTACAGTCTTGGGATCTGAATAGCCTGAGTACTGGCCCTTTATAACACATAGGACATTCACAATTACTAAAAAAAACATACTGCCAGAATTATGCTTTTCAGTTTTCTATCAGGATCCTGGCCCAGTTTCTCTGCTGGCTTAGCTGATTTCAATCTCACGAGCTTTAATTGAGATAAAACCCCCAGAAAAGCACCCTACTCTGCTCAAATAAACTAACTATCAGATAAAAAAGAAAAACAAAGAAACCAAAAGAACAAAAACAACTCTATTCCATATGACTGTCAGCATCAATGGACAAATGTACTTGACACCCAGGAGATGATGCTGAAGATTACCACCACAAGCCTAAAACTATCATTACTCAAGAAGCAAAGCAAAATGACAATGAAAAGTGGCAAACCTGGCATATAACAACTCTCTGATATTTTGAAAACTGTTCTCTTGCCATTCACTCTTTAACAGACAGAAGCACAGAGCCATAATTGTGCCCTTAAATACACATTCTAGGGGATGTATCTGCTTACTTATATTTAGTTTGTTTTTTTCCTCCAATTTGGAGACCTGAAATGTTTGTTTTTCCTAATTGATTATTTGTAGTTTAAATGGATCTAAATCTGTAGGTATTAATACCCACCATCCATTACAAATCACACCATCTCACTGAGTGGGAGAAGACAATGTTAACACTGAATTCTTTGTTCCCTATGGCTTACTACCAG
Source organism: Rousettus aegyptiacus (assembly GCF_014176215.1). Lineage (NCBI taxonomy): Eukaryota > Metazoa > Chordata > Mammalia > Chiroptera > Pteropodidae > Rousettus > Rousettus aegyptiacus. The sequence goes on from NW_023416312.1 coordinate 71,483,494, forward strand.
AAATAGTGAACTTTTGAGCTATGAAAATTGGAAAAACTTTCTGTATGTTAAAAACAAAATACTTAAGTATTTAAACATTTCCAGACTGATAACACTTTAGACATAGAGAAAAAATCATTCTTTATAAAGTCAAGTCAAGCCACAAAGTAGGTTGGCTTTATTCCTAGAGGAAAGCAGTAAGGAAAATCAAGATATTAAATGTCATGCTTATTATTTGTAATTGTTACATCCTGTCTTTAGCAGAAAGCAAAGAATGGGATCTTATTTTAATGACCCTCATACTAACATTCAGTTTTATATTATAGGGTTATTTCTACATCCAGGCAGATAGCCCAGGGCAATACTGCCTTGCCGAATAAGAAACAAAAAATTTGATTTGAACAAGAAATTCTCTATAAAAGATACATTCATAAGCCTCCGCTTTTAGTAACAAAACTATATTTGCAAACTCATAGAACCTGAACACTGAAAAGGATCTGGTAAAACATCTACTTGACCTCACTCACTTTTTCAGCTTAGGAAATTGAAGCCCAAATAAGGGAAAGGATTTTTTCCACAGTTATATGATTAGTCAAGTGCAGGACTTGGGTTAAAAGCTAGGTCTTTTGATTCTTAGTCCTGAAATCTCATCACTAAGTATAAATTGTCTCTCTTCCTCTTAGAAAATAAATACACTGTGGTTGTTAGAATATAGACTTGAGGGCTAAAGTACATGAGTTGGGTTCCTCATTCCGTCTACTTGTTGGTATCTTGAGGGCCATCAATGTTGTAGCAAATGGCAGCATTTCATCTCTTCTTAAGGTTGGTTTTGGCAATTTGAGGTATTTTGTGCTTCTCTACAAATGTAATGCGTTGATTGCAAAAAATATTTTTTCATTCAGATGGTTGTCTCTTTACCTTGTTGATGATTACTTTTGCTGAGCAGAAGCTTTTTAGTTTGATGTAGTTCCCTTTATTTATTTTAGCTTTTACTTCCCTTGCTTTTGAGGTCAAATTCATAAAACCTTCTTTAAATCTAAGGACCTTGAGTTTACCTCATATGTTTTCTTCTATATATTTTATTGTTTCAGGTCTTATATTCAGATCCTTAATCCATTTTGAGTTAATTTCAATATGTGGTGATAGACAAAAGTCTAGTTTCATTCTTTTGCAAGTGGCTTTCCAGTTTTCCCAGCATCATTTATTGAAGAGGCTTTCCTTTCTCCACTGTATGTTTTTGGCTTTTTTGTCAAAAATTATTTGCCCATATAAATATGGGTTTACTTCTGAACTCTCAATTCTGTTCCACTGGTTCGTGTGTTTGTTTTGCTGCCAATACCATGCCATTTTGATTACTGTCACTTTGCAGTTTAATTTGAAGTTGGGCAGAGTGATGCTTCCAGCCTCATTCTTTTTTTCTCAGGATGGCTTTAGGAATTCAGGGTCTTTTCTGCTTCCATACAAGTCAGATAATTTTTGTTCTACTTCTTTAAAAAATGCTGATGAGATTTTGATGGGGACTGCATTAAATCTGTTTGATGCTTTAGGAAATGAGGTCATTTTAACTATGCTGATTCTTCCAATACAAGAATATAGAATATCATTCCATTTCATTGAATCTTCTTAGATTTCATTTAATAGGGTCTTATAGTTTTCATTGTGTAGGTCCTTCATATGTTTTGTTAGATTCTAGGTATTTTATTCTTTTTATTGCAATTGCAAAAAGAATTATTTTTTCTACTTCTTTTTCTTACACTTCATTATTGGAATACAGGAACACTATGGATTTTTGAACATTGATTTTGTATCCAAGTAAATACTTTACTGTATTTACTTATTGTTTCTAGTAGTGTTCTTGTGGAGTCTTTAGGGTTGGTTTTCTATATAAAGAATCACATCATCTGCAAACAGTGACATTTCGACTTCTTTGTTTCCTATTTCAATGCCTTTTATGTATTTCCGTTGACTGATTGCACTCACTAGGACCTCCAATGTTATATTGAATAAGAGTGGCGGCGGTAGTGGACAGCCTTGCCTTGTTCCTGATCTTAGAGGGAAGGTTTTAGGCTTTTCACCATTAAGTATAATGTTAACTGAGGGTTTGTCATAAATGGCCTTTGTTATGTGACCATACTTTTCTTCTATACCAATTTTGTGAAGTGTTTGATCATAAATGGATGCTATATCTTGTCAAAAGTTTTTCTGCATCTGTTGATATGATCATATGATTCTTATTTTTAATTTGATTATTTGGTGTATCACATTAATTGATACGCATTTGTCGAACCATTCCTGTGCCTCTAGGATGAAGCCCACTTGATCGTGGTGTATAATATTTTTAATATGTGTTCAGATCGCTAATATCTTATTTAGGATTTTTGCATCTGTGTTCTTGAAAGATATTGGTCTTTAGTTTTATTCTTTTTAGTGCTATTTTTACCAAGTTTTTTTTTTATCGGGGTAAATTGGCCTCATAAAATGAGTTGGGAAGTGTTGCTTCTCCTTTGATTTCTTGGAAGAATTTGAGGAGAATAGGTATAAAATCTTTGAATGTTTGGAGAATTCATTGGTGAAGCCATCTGGTACTGGGCTTTTACTTTTTGGTAAATTTTGATGATTGTTTCAATTTCCATACCGCTGATCAATCTATTTAGATTTTCCAGTTCTTCCAGATTCAGTCTAGGAAGGTTGTATTTTTCTAAGTACTGGTCCACTTTTTATAGATTATTACGTTTGGTGTTATCTACTTTTTCATAATATTATTGTATGTCCTTTGTATTTCTGTGATGTCGGTGGTAATTTTCCCTCTTTCATCCCTGATTTTGTTTATTTGTGTCCTTTCTCTTTTTACTTTAGTGAATCTAGCCAGTGGTTGGTCAATTTTATCAACCTTCTCAAAAAACCAGCTCTTTCTTGCATTTAATTTTTTTGATTGTTTTTTTCTTCAACTTTATTTATTTCTGCTCTAATTTTTATTATTTTTTTCCTTCTACTGACTTTATGCTTCATTCGTTCTTCCTTTTCTAACTTTTTATTTGAAATGTTAGGTGATTATTTGGGCTCATTATTGTTTTCGAAGATAGGCCTGTACTGATATGAACTTTGCTCTTATGATCACTTTTGCCATGTCCCAAAAGTTTTGAGATGTTGTATTATCATTTTAATTCCTTTCTATGTATCTCTTGATCACTCTTTATTTCTTCTCTGGCCCAGTTATTTTCAGTAGCATGTTATTTAATCTTCATATATTTGTGGTTCTGCCTGACTTATTTTTGCAGTTGATCTCTAGTTTCAAAACATTATGATCAGAGAATATGATTGGTATGATTTTGACCCTCTTATATTTCTTGAGGCCATCTCTGTGTCCCAGTATGTGGTTGATTCTTGAGAATGTTCCATGTGCACTAGAGAAGGATGTATAAGCAGTTGTTTTGGGATGGAAGACTGTAAATGTCAATTATGTCCAATTGGTCTAGTTTCAGTTAAGGATGTTATTTCCTTATTGATTTTCTGTTTGGATGATCTGTCCATATTCGATAGTGGGGTATTTAGGTCTCCTACTACGATAATGCTTTGGTCTGTTTCTCCCTTTAGTTCTGTTAGTAATTGCTTTACATATTTCAGGGTTCCCTGAATGGGAGCATAGATATTAATAAGTGTTATGTCTTCTTGGTGCATGATTCCCTTTATCATTGTGAAGTGTCCCTCAGTTTCTCTCTTTAGCTTTTATATTTTGAAGTCTATTTCATCCAATATTAGTACTGCTACTCTGGCTTTTCTGTGAATATCATTTGCTTGAAATATCATTTTCCGCCGCTCCATTTTGAGTCCATATTTATCTTTGGAACTGAGATGTATCTCCTGGAGGCAGCACATGTTTGGGTTTTATTTTTAGATCCATTCTGCAACTCTGTGCCTTTTTACTGGTGAGTTCAGACCTTTTACATTTAAGATGACTGTTCAAATATGAGGTCTTCCTGGTAGCTTGGTGTTTCTATTGCTTCCTTGTCATGTTTGTTTTCTTAATTTTGGTTGGCTTTTGTGGTTTTGCCTCTGGTCTTTCTTGTTTTATGTTTTCTACTTTAGTTCTGAACCTTTGGTGTGTGGTTACCATTTCGAATATGTAAAGGATAGTTATATATATACAGCTGTCCATTTACTCTGTGCATGCCTTATCTCCATTACCTTTTGTGAATTTGGATTTTGAACCCTCCCCTTTTCAGTCATCATTATCTCAATTTGTCCCTATGTATGCTGAAGGGTCATTACTATGTTATAACAATTCTCTTATTATTTAAGATGATAATATCCTGTTCTTAGTAAGAGTTGTACTCCTCTACTTATATTTGCCTGATAGTCACCTTACTCCAAATTATGCATTTTTTTTTGTCATTTTGTTTTAGGTGAGCTGACTGTCAGGAGCTGTTTTGAGGCAGAATTAAACTGCCAGTAAAGCTGGGAGTTTTGCAGTTGGCAAGCTGTGCAGTCTGCTAGCTCAGGAGGAGGTGTGCCTGGCTTTGGGGGAGAGAATCTGAATGTCCTTTGACCATGGGAAAGAGTATGTTAAGATAGCTACAAAGTTTCCTGAGTGAATATCAGCAATTAGTTACATACTTGTGGGTGTTTGTTTCTCAAGCGCTTTGTAGGGTCTAAATATGCTGTGCTAAATAAACTCGGGGCTGCAGCATTGACTGCATGCCCTCCTGAAAGTTCTTTCCTGTCTTCTTTTTTCTTAGGCTTCACTCCCCTCTTTCAGGTGCTGTTCGACTTTAGCCGGCTGGCTCAGGCAAGTGGCGCCCAAACAGGGACCTGAAAGTTTGAGATGGAACGTTGACAATGTTGAGGTGAAGACTGCCACCGCAGGAGAAAGGGAGCCCCCGAGTATAAAGCCAAATAAGTGGCAAAGGTGAGTGCGGTGGAAAGGTTCGGGAGTGAGAAAAGTGTAAATATAAATAATAAGAGAAAAGTCAACTTAATAAAAGAAAAATGGGAAGTGGAAACGGGTGCATGCTTTTTGTATATATGCTTAAGAATATGCTCCGAGTATTAGGAGCTAAGGTAAGGCATCAACAATTGTGTAATTTTTTAGATTTAATAGAGAAAGTTTGTCTTGGTTCCCTGAAGAGGGAACAGTGAATTTAGAAACATGGAAAAAGGTAGGAGAAAAACTACAAGATTATTATGATGTCCACGGACCTGGCAAAGTGCTTGTAGATACCTTTGGTTTATGGACTTTAATTAGAGATAGCTTAGATCCTAGACATGAAAGGGACAAGATAAGGGGACAACCCTTAGATTTCCCCACAGTAAAGGGGAAGGGGCCAGGCTGTATGGGAGACACCCCTACGGCTTGTGAAGGGAAACTAAACCTTCCGCTCCGCCCGCTAAGCTAGTTTGTGCAGAGTCCTGGAGAGAGTTACACTGATTTTTTTATCTTGGCTATTTACGGCCATTGTCAGGGTGGTGGCTCTTCCTGAAGCCCAAGAATTACTCTTAGAATATCTACCTTATAAAAATGCAAATGCAGAGTGTCAAAGGGCTTTAAGGCCCCTGAAAGCCCAAGGGGCACCTTTAGAAGAATATATTAAAGCTTGTCTTGATGTTGGCTCTTTAACACATCAAGCTACTTTGTTAGCAGGAGGTTTACAGAAAGGGTTTCAAAGTTCTTGAATGAAATGTTATCAATGTGTAAAACTAGGGCATTTCGAAAAGACTGCAGGACAGAGAATAAGGAGGAAGGAAAAGTAGTGTATACAAACCCCCCTGGTAGGGAACAGGCCTCTAACAAAAGAGAAATTAGAAGTGTTACAGCAACTAGTAGACATACAATTGGCCAATAATCATATTGAACCCTCCTCTTCTCCATAGAATTCACCAGTATTTGTTATAAACAAGAAGTCAGGAAAATGGAGAATGTTAACAGATTTAAGAAGAAACAATACTGTCATTCAGCCTATGGGAACTTTGCAAACTGGGGTCCCTAACCCCACATTAATTTCCCCGAAATTGGGTTTTAAAGATTATAGATTTAAAAAGATTGTTTTTATACTATTCCTTTACAGCCTCAGGATAGAGAAAAGTTTGCATTTACTATTCCTACTTTAAATAATGCTCAGCCTACTCAGCAATATCAATAGAAAGTGTTGCCCCAAGGCATGCTTAATAGTCCTACCAGGTGCCAAGCATTTGTGAATATGCCTTTTCAAGAAGTGAGGGAAAAATTCCCTCGGGGACTTGTGTATCACTACATGGATGATATTCTTTTTAGGCATAAAAATAAAGAAATATTAGAAAATATGTTTTCATTTGGAAAAACTGCTCTGGAAAAGTATGGGCTCGAGATAGCTCCGGAGAAAATACAAGAATCTGTACCTTATCAATATTTAGGATATAAAATTTGGCAACAGAAAATTACTCCTCAGAAAATAGGAATTATACGAGATACTCTCAATACTTTTAATGACTTTCAAAAATTAGTACGCAATATTAATTGGCTCTGTCCTTCCCTTGATATCCTCACATGTGCTTTAACTAATTTGTTCTCTATTTTAGAAGGGCCCACTGCATTGGATAGTGCTTGGGAACTATCACCGTTGGCAGAAAAGGAATTTTGAATACTGTATTTTTGAAAGACACTCTTGTAGTCACAAACTTGCATTGCTCAGGTTTCATTACTGTATGGTAAAGATTTTCTCTAACTTGAAATTTAAAAACTATTCATGATTTCCTTTTTCTTTTATTAGTTAATTAGTCTAAAACTTAGGACATTTTAGCATGGAGTCAACAATGAAAATGACATGATTTTGTATTGGAGGTGAAAAAATAATGACTAAATTACAGAATTCAGTGCTTTTTAAGGTACCTTTCTGTTCCTGTTTCTGTTGACTGGTCACCAGGGGTCCGTGGAGAGACTGGACGCAGTCATATCTCCCGGACCATGGCCAGGCTGCGGGACGCCGCCTCCTGTGCCCTGTTGTCAAAGTCTGTTTATTGTCTTTGGTCTTGTCTAGGATGGAGGTGGTGAACTTCTCTAGGCCCACCTACACCCCAGTAATTGTCCTTGTCTGAGCGATTTGTGTTCTCTGCGCAAGCGATGGGGGGAATATGAAATACCTCGAGACAAAGGCTTAATAGAACATTATATACTTTAAATTTTTTAAATCAAGATGAACAAGGCGGCACAGCGGCTCATCAGCATTGGGTGAAACAGGCCAATGAGCCTTTGCAGCAGCCAGTATACTACAAGGATCTAACAGGGGATTGGGTGCCTGCTGAGGTACTGAAATGGGGCCGAGGTTTTGCTTATATCTCTACAGGAACAGAGAAGCTTTGGGTCCCAGCCGAGAAGGTCAGGCTCTGGGAGTGGAGAGAAGCAGCAGGTTGTCACTGAGTCGGGGCAAGAGATAACTCCAACTTCTCTATTCCTTGCAATGACAGCCCTGATTACAGCACAGGTAAGTGGGGTACAAGCTGAGACAGGAAATTATTCATATTGGGTGTATGTGCCCAATCCTCCTTTAAATAAGGCAGTGGGATAGGGATATGCATCAGTGGTAGTTTATGTTAATGATTCTAATTAGGTGCTTAGATCTTATGATACTAAAGGGCCTCTCAGGCCTGAAGAAGAAGGGAGAGTGATTGAGAACTATACGGTGGGAATGGAAAGGATGCCAATTTGCATGGGAGCTGGAGAGCACTGTTTACAGCAGGGTGCTCAAGCATGGTTGACAATTTTGCAAACTTCTGAACAAAATGCTGGGGTAGGTCACTTGTTTTTGTTAAGTATGGAAGGATTTAAAAATGTTACTCACTTTGTTCGAACCTGTGTTCGACTCCCCCATATCATTATGAAGGGCAAGGTAAAGTGGAATAAAACTTTAGGTTATGTTTCATGTAAATACTGTTCTTTTTACACTTGTATTAACTCTTCTATTCCTTTTACCAAGTCATATGAAAGCTTATATATTCTTAGAGCTAGAACTGGAGTATGGATGCCAGTTAGATTGTCTCGACCCTGGCAAGACTCTCCTGCCACTATGATATTGCAGCAGCTGATGGACCATGTTAAAAGAAGAGCTAAAAGATTCTTTGGCATGCTGATCGCTGCTGTTTTGGGTATCATCGCTCTTACTGCTGCTGCTGCCGTGGCTGGAGTGGCTCTGCATCAATCTGTACAGACTGCCAGTCATGTTAGAACCTGGCATCGGGATGCTGAACAATTATGGACTTCTCAAAGACAAATTGACTCTGTATTGCAAAGTCAAGTAGCAGATTTACAGCAAGCAGTTATATTGTTAGGAGATCAAATTGTTAGTTTGGAGAAACGTGTGCAACTTAAATGTGATTGGAATACTACTTTTTGTATAACTCCTGTATTGTATAATGAAAGTATGTTTAAATGGGATAAAGTAAGACAGCATATTTTGGGGTATAGTAATGCTTCAGGTTTAATTGCAGATTTGCAAACCCATATTGCTGACACTTTTCAAAGACAGCTTCCTGAATTACAGGGGATCGCAGGGCTACAAAGCATAGTCAATGGTATTGAAGACTTACATCCTATTCTACAAATTCATGGGTTATTTGGCTCATCTATTGCTTCTTGGATTGTGATTTGTTTGTTGCTTGTTTTTCTTTGTTTGGTCTGGAAGAGACTCTCAAGAAACCAAAGACTAGGAGAGACTCGGGCCGCTGTGTTCTCAGTGATGCTGAACAAAATTCAGCCAAAAGAGAAGGGGGAGCTGTACCTACCTCCCCACAGAACAGTTTAAATCATGCTCTTTTTATTTTAAAATTTTTAACTGTGGATGCTCAAGGACTCTCTGCTGCAGAGCCTTTCTGGCATCCAAAGAGTCAGACCACCTATGCGCAGGTGAGGTGAAAGGACCCCCTCACAGGCGCATGGAACGGCCCTGACCCGGTACTAATTTTGGGGACGAAGGCATGCTTGTGTTTTTCCACAGGATGCTGAAAATGCTGCCAGACAGATTGGTCCGGTTTGCAGGGACCTCTCCCCCTCCAGAGATTACTCCTGATGATGGTGATGATACTGGGCCCTCTGTTTGAAGGAGAACTGTATTGGGCCTATGTACCTGATCCACTCATCCTGTACCCTTCTATTTGGGAAGGTCCAGAAATTGTGGTAAAGATGAATAATATGCGATTGCTAGACCAACCAGCAACAGGCAGAGGAGATAAAAGAGAAGAAAAAAGATTCAATTATACAGGTTCGGGGGTTGGTCTGCTTATCTGTTTTTCAAAGAATAGGACTACATCCTGTGACTACAGGATGTCTGACTGTGGACAATGCCACTCTACTAAGAAAGAGTTGGGAAGCAAAATTTCTGTTTTTCAGATTTCATCACCCAAAAGGAGAACAAGTGGACTCGCCTCCACCTTCTCCCCAGTCTTTCTCTCCTTGCGGGGAGGAGGAGCTCTCCAATCGATGCATTCTGTGGAAAAGATGCTATGTCCCTGCTCCCACCAGGTATAATATGTCTGGAACAGATCGGTACATATTAGACTGGTCTGGGGGAGATTGGGGACATGTGACTCGGTGGATAGGAGGACATGGACTATGTACTAGCTGGACAGTGGGACTATGCTGGACTGATGAGGGTTTTCCTCAAATCTATGTATGGAAGTTGGGAGCAGCAATGGGAGAGCTGCTCCCTGCAAGATGGACCCCTCGGATAGCACACACGAATGTAACTGCATGTGTAGCTCCACCGCATGTGTTAATAGTTGGTAAAATTAATATGACTATGAACTGAAGAAATTTCAATGTTATATGTTATGATTGCAAATTAACTAACTGCATTTCTTTTGTTCCAGAAGGAACTACTGTAATGGTCTTTCATCAACCCTCTTTTGTAATGTTACCTGTTAATGTGTCGGGGCCTTGGTATGCTGATCGAGGACTACAGGTGTTAGAAGAAATCAATAAGGCTTTGAGTAGGCAGAAAAGAATAATAGGATTGATCATTGCTGGAATTACTGCCCTTGTGTCGCTTATAGCCACTGCTACTACTGCTGCTGTTGCTTTGTCTCAAACTGTTCAAACTGCTCATTATGTTAATAATTTGTCTAAAAATGTTACGACAGCTTTAGAGACCCAGGAAAATATTGATAACAAGTTAGAACAGAAGCTTGATGCATTATACAGTTTAGTTATGCATTTAGGAGTTAAAATTCAAGGTCTGAAAGTAAGATCTCATTTGAAATGCCACGCAGCATATCAGTGGATTTGTGTTACCTCAAAAATTTATAATGAAAGCGAACATGGATGGGATCACATGCGCTCTCATCTCCAAGGTGTCTGGCATGATGTTAACATGTCCTTAGATTTAATACAACTGCATAGGGAAATTCAGGGGCTGCAGGATGCAGGACCCCTTCAGTTTGCTGCAGCTGAACGGGCCTCAAAATTTTTACAACATCTGAAAAGCTTTCTACCATCCTGGTCTCCTTTGGGTCATTTGCTTATTTAGGTTTTAGCCTTGGGCCTTTGCATAACTATAGGCCTATGTCTGCTTCCTCCTTTGATGAAATACTTCTTCAATTCCCTGCTGAAGATTCAGGCAGAGATGCATAGTCTCAGGCTCCAGGCTCAGGTTTGAGCCAGTTATATGTTGCATCTCCCATTTGCAGAGGCTGATAGTCAAAGATGGGTAAGAATTCTTCAGGGCTGGGACAAACCTAAGACAGGGCATAATTGCAAGACTTTGATGTGCCGATGACGGGTAAGGCCCAGACCTGTAGAGGGTCGCCTAAGACAGGCACAGTCTACCTGCGCCATAGCTGGGAAGGCTATGGCATTTATAAAATAAAAAAGGTGGAGATGTTTGGAGCCATTTTGAGGCAGAATTAAACTGCCAGTAAAGCTGGGAGTTTTGCAGAGTTGGCAAGCTGTGCAGTCTGCTGGCTCAGGAGGAGGTACACCTGGCTTGGGAGAGAGAAACTGAATGTCCTTTGACCATAGGAAAGAGTTATGTTAAGATAGCTACAAAGTTTCCTGAGTGAATATCAGCAATTAGTTACATACTTGTGGGTGTTTGTTTCTCACGTGCTTTGTAGGGTCTAAATATGCTGTGCTAAATAAACTCGGGGCTGCAGCATTGACTGCATGCCCTCCTGAAAGTTCTTTCCTGTCTTCTTCTTTTTTCTTAGGCTCCACCCCCCTCTTTCAGGTGCAGTTCGACTTTAGCCGGCTGGCTCTGGCAGCTGACCCCTTTCAGTATTTCCTGTAATGCAGGCCTTGTAGTGGACAACTCCCTCAAATTTGTATGTTTGGAAAGGTCTTAATTTCTTTTTCATATTTAAAGGAGAACTTAGTTGGATACATTATTCTAGGCTAGCAGTTCAGTTCACTTAATACTTTGAGTATTTGATTCCATTTCTTTTTGGTTTCTAAGGTTTGTGCTGAGAAGTCTGACGATAATCTGATGGGTTTTCCTTTAGAAGTTTCTTTCTTCTTTTCCCTGAGTGATTTGTGAATTACGTGTTCATTGTTGATTTTTGATAATTTTAATACAATATGTCTTGGTGAAGGCCTTTTTAAGCTGAGATAATTAGGTGTTATGTTTACTTCTTGAATTCCAAGCTCCAGTTCATTTCTTAGATTTGGGAAATTCTCATCAACTATCTGTCTGAAAATACTTTCCAACCCCCACTCTTTTTCCTCACCTTCAAGAATGCCCATTATTCTTATGTTTCCTCTCCTGATAGTATCAGCTAGGTCTCGTATTTCTCTTTCATTATATTTCATTCTTTGATTTTTGTCTTCTTCCGATTTATTGCTAGATCTATCTTTGATATCCCTGATCCTTTCCTCCATTGGTCGATTCTATTTCCCAACTTGCTATTTCATTTTCATGTCTTTCTGTGTGTTCTTCATCTCCAGAAATTCTACTTGGTTCTTTTGGAAGGTTTCACTCTTTTTGCTAAAGAACTCATTCTGTTTTTCTTGTTGTCTTTTTAATTCTTGAAATTCTTGATAAGAATTATTTTGGATCTCAATGAGTTTTTTCAGTAGTACCATCTCTTTTAAGTTGCCTATTTCTGTGTATGTAAGCTTATTTACTGGAAATTTTTCTCTTTTTTTCTGAGCTTCCTTGTTACCTTGTTTGTTCATATTGTTTAATGGACTATTTCTCCTCTCGGGCATTAATGGAAGTGCTTACTTTTTTTTTTCCAGGAAGAAAATTTATTATATAAAGGTTTCTCTTTAGCCTGTGGTAGCTCTTTTGCACAAATCCCTCGCTCAGACATGCTGTTGTGCTGTTTGGGTTTTTGCTTATTTGTTTGTTTTGTTTTGTTTCATTTTAGATATTCAGTTATTGTTGTTTCAAGGTGAGCGATCTGGGGACTTCTCTCACTCCACCATGTTTCTCCTAACTCATTCAGCTCAGTTTTAAAAAGCAAAAAAGTTCACAATAAATCACGGTGAATTTCAGCTCAAAAAGCTTCTGGGGCCACCTCCGCCACCTCCTTGCCTTAAACCACAGCCCATGTTCACACTTCTAGGTTCCGGGAGGCCTGCCACCTCATTAATAATTTTTATACAGTCCAAAACAATGTTTTTTTTTGCCACAGAATTTTCCAGATTTGTGGATATGCTAATGTCACTTTTAGCTGAGAGACCTAGACCAATGCTACTGGTTCATAAGCTGTTTCTAAACACTATATATACATCTGCTGCAAGATCTTCTTGATGACGGAAATAGTTATATGATTCAAATTCTGACACAACTCGAGAATCACTCTAAATTTCTAAGTGGACCAGTAAAGAGGTCATATACTGGCAGTGATTTGTTGACTAGTATAGGCCCTCAGACTATGCTTTGATTAATACTGACCTAGACCATGATCTTTGGGGTAACCTAGCAACGAAATCCTTTAATTTTATTGGCTTTACATAAAAAATAATGACACCAATCTAGCCTTCCAGATTATACTGGTGGGTAAACAGTGTATTGTAATATAGAAAAGTTGGTGACTCGCCTGGCAGGTCTATTTCTGTCTGATTTGTGGGACATTGCCCACATAATTCAGTCTTTCTAGAGAATTCCAATGCTTTTCTTTCTCATTTAATAATGGCAGTGTAGCTCTTCTAGCAAAGAAATCTATAAAATTTTACTTGTGATTGTATTAAAGTAGCAAGTATTAATAATTAGCACTTGTATTTCAATATCTGCCAAATATTAAATGGCAGTTTAAAATGAAATAGCAATGAGTACATGTGAAATGGAGAGCATGGAGAAAAGAGTTGGCTTTGTTTCTAATTCTGCATAGATTTGTATAACACCTTGTTGTACTTTATATCTTTCCCCCAATGAACTATGGTGGACGCTTTCCTAAACACTGAATTTCTGAATCACTACTCCATAAGGATGTTTCAAATACCGAGAAGTGTACCTGTAATTTTATTAGTGCCCAATTAATGGAGTTATCTGCCTTTCTTCTTCAATCTTCGTCTCTCCAAAAGGAGCATACATTTAGTCTTAAGACCCTAATTTCACAGTCTCCTTTAGGAAGGGTCAAGATCCTAAGCAGCCTATGACTATATGAGTAGTTTGGTAACAACTACCTTCCCTTTCTCTCAGAGAATCTCCTCAACTTTTTTAAAATATTTGCTTCCAAATTTCTTATTGTTGGATAAAACTGACCTGTCTATTGTAAATCAATAGAATCTACTCCTGGGTTTACGTCTTGCACTCAGTTTTGTGGACAGAAATTTATTCTAGCTCAGAGTGCGTTCAAGTTCAGTGGAAGGAAGTATTATTACCAACTGTCAGCACCTAGCCCTATTCTTTCCCAAAATTAATAGTATTATCCCAAGCCAACTATTTATTATTGCTTTATAAATATTTTTTTCTTTTGTTAGTTGTGTTTATTGTTAAGGTTAAACCCACTGAAAACAGGAGGACCAAGCAGCATTATTCTTCAGGAGCTAAGACTCTGGAACCTGATTAAAAAAAACCCTGTGGTAATCATTAATGATGCTGGCCAAATATTACAGTTCTCTTTTTTTGGGCTCATGGAAGAGCTATACCTTCTAGACCCTTAACATCAGGTAGAGCTGTGTGACCACTTCTTGTCAATAAGTTGCAAGTATCAGAGACATGTGCCATTTCTGTCTAAGGACTTAATTAATGTATCAATTAGAACTCTCTTTCTCTCTGCCATGATAACAAGCAGTGCTCCAGAGCGTGACTGTTCCATCATCCTGGGTCCTAAGAAAAGACAACATGGAGTAGATTTTCAGCTTACTCTTGATGAACATGGAGCATGAACAAGAACTGAACCTTAGTTGTTTCAAGCCACTTAGATTTAGGGGTTGGTTACTGCAATATAACTGAAACCATCTTGCTTAATATAGCTTCCTTTATGCAGCCCTTCTAGAAGGATCCTTACTACCTATCTTTGCTTGCAAATTTAAGTGGAATAAATAAATGTTATCTATAAACAATATAGCATGGCCCAGAGGTAAAAGGTAGCTCTGGAGTTTTGATTTTTTTAAAGTTTAGATGTAACGTTGAAATTTTGTTATGCTCTGTAGTTTGTTAAATGATATTCTACCCACATAGCTTTCACTTAGAAATCTATCTGATAAGTTAAGATTATATATTGTAAGACCTGGAGCAAACCTCCTCCCCCCACACACCAATACATAAAAATGATGGTAGACTTAAAACCAACCATATCGATAATTAATTTAAATATAAATTAATTAAGCACTCCATATAAAGGGCAGAGATTTGCCAGACAGGATTAAAAGAACAAGGTGGAACTAGATGCTGTCTACCAGAGATATACTTTAAATTTAATGACATAGATAAGTTGTATCTGAGAAAGAACCAGAAATTTACCCTGGCAAATATTCTAGTATGTTAAATGAGAAAGAGAGAGAGAGAGAGAGAGAGAGAGAGAGAGAGAGAGAGAGAGAGAGAGAGAGAGATTTTCAAGCAAAGCACAAGTTTATTCATTTTCAAAAATTAAAGCATTCTCTTATATATTTGTTATTTAAATGTGGGTGTTTTGAATCTTGAAAGAAGATAATACTTGGAGCCTTTTGATTTAAAATAATCATACAGAAGAATGTCATAAAATAACAATATTTAGAGCTCAAGGAGGACTTTAAAATCACCTAATCCAAGGTTTCCAAATGAAATAGAAATACTGCCCATGGTATGTGGAATGCTTTTGGTTGATACTTAAAAACATTTTAATAATTATGAATTTAATAAGATTCATTAGTAATTGCTATAACTAATACATCACAGTCATAATTTCACTGATATTATTTACTACTAAAGATGAAACTTACATGTTTTTTATTTAAAGAAAGTTATTTGGTGAATAACAGAGGTAGTATACAAATATGATAAATATCATGGAGGTGATATGAAGATAACCGATGTTTTGGAAGCACTGATTGAACTCAGTTCCCTAATGGGAAGAACTGAGGCCTAGGAAGAGCAAATAATTTGCTTAAGGTCACATAGTAAGTGAATGGCAAATCTGAGTGTAGAACCCAATTCTTCCAATGTTCATTGCAACACTTTTTTTCTTATTGCACAATTTAAGAAGAAGCATCAATTACCTGGATATTTTGGAACATCTTCCTTTCAATGACAAATAAATAAGCTGACATTAGGGATTTAGTGAACAGTGTAACATGCAAAACTAAATGAGCTTAATATGAATTCAGCCTGATTTTTTGTCCATTTCCACCATCTTACTTAGAGATGTTTGAGTTTAATGCTGAAGCTCTAAATTCCTGAACCATCAAAGGACAATTTACTGGCAATCAAGGTTTTTTGCTAGCAAAAAGTTCTAAATGTTTATTACCTTCCACTTTCATTAGAATGTAAGCTACATGAGGAGAGACTTTGTCCATTTTGTTTACTATATCCTTAGTACTTAGAGTGATACCTGGCCTATAGTGAGTGCTACTTTATTATTTGTTGGTTGAATGAATTTGAAAAATCAAGAATATACTATAACTCTGGAATTGAAGGCTATATATTTTGGTGTATGCTCATTTGTCATTAATTCAACAAAAGTAATTATTCATTCATTTGTTAATTTAACAAACATGTGTGCAGAATCTCCACATGGCACACACTATCTTGGCATGAAAGATATATTAATAAATGAAACAAACATGATATCTCCCCTCACAGAACTCATTTTATATGAGGAACAAGTACTAACACACTGGAAAATATAATTATGCGTGTTAGGTGCCACATGAAGTATAAGTATGGAGGTGCTATGGGAGGAATATAAGGAGAATGCTTCACCCAGACTTGAAGGCAAGAAAAATCTAAGCTGAACTTGAAAAACAAATGGCAACTAACCAGTGGAAAACAGTTTATGCTTAACCACTACTATAGTAAAACCCTAGAGCCTACCCTAGGCAAAAAGATATAGGTAAAATGCTTTCCCTGTCCCCACCTTTTTCCGATAGTGTCTTTGACAGATTTCTATTTTGTGTTCTATTTTCAAAGAACCTTGCTCTCAACTGTGCGCACTGATAAAAGTTCAAGGCATTTCTCCTTCCAGAGATGTTCTAAACAAGTCTACAATTACCTAATGTTTATATCCTTCTGTCAACTATAAAAGGGATCTTAGCATGCTTTAATGATAACTACTTTTATTTATTTAACTTATGTTAGATAATGATAACATAATTTAGAAAAGAAGTCAGCAAACTACAACCTACTGACTAGCCATCTGTTTTCATGAATAAAGTTTTATTGGCACACAGCCATGCTTATTATTTATACACTGTCTATGGCTGCTTTTGCTTTACAATAGCAGAGCTGAATAGTCAACAGAAGCTGTGTGCCCTTGAAGCCTAAAATATTTTCTATCTGGCCTTTTACTGAAAAAATTTGTCAACTCCTAGTTTATAATTGTGATTTTACCTTTAAAAATGATCATTTCTTTTTACAATGAAAATAAAATTTACTGACATATTTAATCCATTTCTGTACAATTTCTGCAGTTTTCAGAAATAACACCTTCCTTCTTCGTTTACTTTTATTCTTTTTGTATTATATATTTCGATAATTCTTTTAGTGATAATCTGTGATAAACAAACTTAAATATCTGGGAATGCCCTTAATTTGCCCTTGTTTATAAACAAGAATTTAATCGAGTATAAAATTTCATGTTTACTGTCTTCTCCCGCCCTTATTACTTTGATCATATAATTTTACTTTCTATACACTCTTTTTTATTAATTGAGAAACCAGCTCAGTATTTTTGTATATTATTGGTCCTTCGTTTCTGATATCTTTTAAGACTGTTTCTTTAACCTTGATATTCTGCAGTCTTATAAAATGTACCTAGATATAAATTTGTGTTTATTTAGCATGTTTGGTATTTGGAGTGCAGTTTCAATCTGAAAAATTACATCTTTAGTTCTGGAAATTTTTCAGCCTTTATATCCTCAAAGAGTTCATGTCTACCATTCCATCCATTTCTCTTTCCTAGACTTTTATAAGACAAATATTGAAGACTTTTGGTATCCATTTTTCTTTAAAATATTGTTTATATATTTTTAAAACCTGTGCCTTAGTGCCATGTCCTGGGTTGATTTTTTCAGAAATATTTTCTGATTCATTAATTTGTTATTCAACTCTTTCAAGTGAGGAGCATGTTTTACTTTCAATGACTAGTGAAATGGGTAAGATTCCTCTAAACCCCATGGCTCAAATCTAGATCAGGCTGCACATTTTGCATAAAACAATTTTAGTTTCTTTACCCTATAGCAGCTAGACTTCCAGCTGCCTCTGCCTGCTTTTAAACAGAGAACCTAGAAGTGGCTTTAAACTCACATACCATTTTAGGCTTTTGTTCTATTTCTGGTCCTCAGTGGTAGCTATATTATTTTTGATTCCAGAACCCAACCCCCACTCAGGAGAAATAAGCTTGACCACTATGCCATTGTCAAGTTCCCCCTGACTACTGAGTCAGCCGTGAAGAAGCTAGAAGACAACAATATACTTGTGTTCATTGTGGATGTCAAAGCCAGTAAGCACTAGATCGGACAGGCTGAGAAGAAGCTCTATGGCATCGATGTGGCCAAAGTCAACACCTCAATCAGATCTGTTGGAGAGAAGAAGCTGTATGTTCAACTGATTCCTGACTATAATACTTTGGATGTTGCCAACAAAATTGGGATCATCTAAAATGATAAACTTAATTTTATATAAATATAAACTTAATTATATATATATATAATTAAGAATATATATATATATATTCAAGAATATAAATGTGTAAGTTTATAACAGTGGTTCTTGAGATAACATGGCTTATGTTTCAGGATTTAAGGGAAGAGTCTCTGTGAGATTTTTAAAAGTATATAACATAAACAAGGAGATCTTTCAAGAATGTTCACTGCAATGACATATGTAACCCCATATTAAGTGAGTTCTAACACCTGGATAAGATTCACTTGAACTCCTTTAGTACCATTTGGAAGTTCAAATACCTTTTGAAGATTTCTATGCATTTTAGGTGGATTACATACATTCTCATGGTTCTCTTTACTTTTGGACTCTTATTCCTATGTGTGCTATGTTCTATCCTGTTCTGATTCAGAGCAGAAATAATTATTTGGGTTTATTTACTCAAATTATCAAAAAAATAAATAAAAAATCTATTGACATAGAAAAGCTGTGGAGACATGGCCAGAGGTTTACATCGAAGAAATGAAACTATTTTAAAACTGAATGCTAGACACCATTTTTAAGTATTTCACATACACATAAATGAATACACTTAAAACTGGGAAAGTGTGATTGAGATGAACGTTAATATATTGGTTGTGATATTATACTATAGTTTTGCAAAATTTACCACTAAGGTAAATTGGGCAAAGTGTACAAAGGATCTCTTTGTATTATTTTTACAACCACATGTGAAACTACAATTATTTCAATTTTTTTAAAGTAAGGAAGGCAGACAACTTTTCCACTGAGGAGTTTTCTTTTTGGTCCTTCACCCCACATAGTACCCAACCATCTACCATTTTTGTGCCACCTAATTCCTTTGTTTTCTTCCCTTCCCTTCTTCTTCTCCTTTTCAGAATAAAAAAGAAGAAAGAAATGAGAGAGAGAGAGAGAGAGAGAGAGAGAGAGAGAGAGAGAATCATATATTTCTTTGTATCATATAGAAAAAAGTGGCCATTATCTTTAATTGTCTTGGTTCTGTACCTCATCCTCCATTTCTAGTATATTTAGATTATTTTTACTAAGAAGTTTTATCCCCAAGAATTCTGATGCCAGCTGCTGATATAATACTGATTTACCTTCCAAAATGAGTATCAAATGAGAAAATGAAATTTTAATACATTTAGATAGGGAATTCATATAAGCATGAAAATTCCAAAGACAGTGAGGCAAAATGAAGTATATAAGACATTTAGGACTACGGAGGGGGAGGTAGGCAATTTATAGGTAGATGAGAAAGAGCAAACATTTGGTAAACAGATTCTTGCAGGGCCACCTAGAAGTATTGGGACAAAGAGGGAATTGGTGGAACAGATTTTTGCTTGGATCCTTCCTATCTGTCACAATTCGTATATGCTAAGGTGAATATGTGAAGGCTCCCTTTCTGAAGCCGTTTTTTTTTTTTTAAATCTTAATTCTGTTAGGCAGGTAAAGGGGAAGGAAAAGAAAAAAACCTCTTCTTGAGTTTGTTGGTCTTTAATTGTTTTCAGCTAAATACACTTCATGCCAGGGTGCTACATGCTGGGGAGATCTGTTCCCAACTCCCACAGCACCTTACCTGATTGTAGGTGCATTTAGAAACAGCCAAAGTTTGATGGAAAGAATGAAACATGGGTTGAGAAATAAAGGGAGAGGAGTGTTCTTTGGGCCCGTAGAAAAGAAAGATATACCCATTTTAATTACGATATGTCTTGGTGTGGGTTGCTTTAAATTTTTTGCTTGGGACTCTGAAGTTCCTAGGCTTCGATGTCTATTTCCTTCACAAGGTTAGGGAAGTTTTCAGTCATTTTTTTTGAAATAAACTTTTAATTCCTTGCTCCCTCTAGTACCCCTATGATGCAAATATTGGTATTGTAGTTGATGTTTTCTCAGAGGACCCTTAAACTATCCTAATATTTTTAATTTTTTTTTGTTTTTGCTATTTTGATTGGGTGTTTTCTGTTACTTTATCTTCTAAATTACCAATTTGATCCTCTACTTCATGTAATCTGCTATTGATTTCCTCTAATATACTCTTCATTTGTTATTGCATTCTTTATTTCTAACTGGTTATTTTTATGTTTTATATCTCCATTTTTATATGTTCAATCTCTTTGTTAAAGATCTCACCGAGTTAATCTACTCTTCCCCAAAGTTCATTGAGCACCCTCATAATCAGTGTTTTGAGCTCTGAATCTGGTAAATTGTTTCTCTACATTTTGCTTAGTTCTTTTTCTGGATCTCTGTTCTGTTCTTTCATTTGGTATGTGTTTCTTTGTCTCTCCATATTGGCTGCCTCCCTGTGTTTATATGTATTATATAGGGCTTCTATGTCTCCTAGTCTTAGTAGAGTGGCTTTATGTAGCAGGTGTTCTGTTGGGCTCAGTAGCGTAATCTTCCCTGGTCACCTGGACCAGGTGCTAGAGGTGTGTTTTTTTATGGGTTGTGTGTGCCTTCCTATTGTAGTTGAGCCTTGTTTGCTGTTTGCACATCAGTGGGAGAGAATGACCATTTGTCTGGTTGGTTGTGAAGACTGGTTGCTGACTATAGTGGAGGAGCTGTTGTGCAGGGGCTGAGCTAATGAAGCAGTATTTACTTTAGTAGGGCTCTTCTGCCTTCCTAATCTACCCTTTGGGTGTGTGGTCCTCAAATGCAGCCCAGTGATGCTCCAGCTCAGGTTGAAATAGGACACCAGGCATACTAGCCCTAGGGCCTCCTGTGGGGAGGGCCTGTCACAGGCCAAGTTTAATTATAGCCTGTGTTCTGCCTGGGGCCATCTGGCAATCTGCAGATGGCTACCATCCACAATGAGCCTAGAGGTGCCTCAGGAGGCCAAGGCACAAATGAGGCCAAAGGCTCGCACGGGGCTTGGAGCTGCTCAGCAAGAGGAACGAGGCATGTTGAGTCCAGATGTTGCTTATGTGGGTTTTGTGAACCTTTGAGAGATTTTAGAAAAGTCTACAGTATGCATCAAGACAGTCAATTTGTAACGAAAAGCCACTGAAAGCAATTCGAGTGATCCTGCAAGTTGGGTAGGGTGGGGTCTCAAGGAATCACCAAGGTAGGTGACAAATGTTAGTTATGTTGATAAAGACTCAGATATGGCAGGCACTTGCATTTGCACCCCAGGAGGTGAGAGAGTTCAACAGAGAAACAATGGATTCAGCCAGCATTTCTCTGTGGTAGAAAGCTGCCCTTCCAGCCATTGCCTGCAGCAAGACATCTCAGTTCCTGTTCATATTCTCCTGATACTTTTCACACAGCTGTCCCAGGGCTGGAGCTCAGAGTGAGAAAATCTGTCAGCAAGTAAATCTTTTAAGAGGGCAGGCCCTTTAAGAGGAACATCTGAGACTCCTGCAGCCCTCCATCTCACTCAGCCACAATTTCCACTGGATTTCACAGCCAAAATTGCGGGGACTTCTCTTCCCAGAACTAGTACCCTAAGCTGGGAAGTCTGGTGTGAGGCTGGGACCCTTCACTCTTCTGGGGAAACTTCTGCAGCTCTGGTATTTCTCCTGATTCTCAAACACCACACATGGTTGTAGAACCAGCTGGTTTTGTGTATCCATCCCTCCTAACAATCTAAACATTGCCTCTTCCATGTGTCCCCAGTTGTAGGACTTTTGGTCGGCTAAAGTTCAGGTGACTCACAATGATGACTATTGTGTAGTTTAGTTATAATTTTGATGTGGCCATGAGAGGAGGGGAGCATAGTGTCTACTTCCTATGCTATCTTGACCATAGATTACATATTTTTAATATTTTCTTCTTTTGGATATGAGTTCTGATTCTGCTGCTTAAGAGTTATGAGACGGTAGGCAAGTTGCTTAACTTCTTTGAGTCAGATTTTACTCAAAGCATAATATATTGCTATAAGTATTGTATGAAATACTACACATAAAAATTGTGGACTATTGCCAGACACAAATTAGGCATTTAATACATGATAGATAATATTAGTAGTAATATTTGAATTATTGTTGGTTTTGTTGATATTATTTTTATCTCTCTCATTCATATCCTTTCCATCACTTTTTAGTATTTGATGAGATCCAGAACTTACCACTGAGAAAGAAATCACCAGAGAATGTTGAAACAGAAGCCTATAGGGACATCAGAAGGATGGTGGAGTGAACGATGTCCTCAGATCTCTCTCCTTGAAACAACAATAAGCTGAACATATAAAACTTAACAATTAACACACAATCTGCACACGAGCACATTTAAGTGAGGGATCTGCGAATGAAAGCTACCATAGAAATTAAAAAAAAAATAGATCAACAGAATGATTTCTTTAGCAAGGAGAATTAAATCCTCAAAAAAGAGCCAAATAGAACTTCTGGAGATGAAGAACACACTGAAAGACATGAAAGAGGGAATAGCAAACTTGGGAAATAGAGTCAGCCAAATGGAGGAAAAGATCAGTGATTTCAAAGACAGAAATCTAGAAATAAATTAGAAAGAAGAATACAGAAACCAAAGAATAAAAAATAAAGAAAGAGAAATACAAGAACTAGCTGATACCAAGAGGAAAGGACACATAAGAATAATGGGCATTATTGAAGGGGAAGAAATTAGAAAGTGTTTTCAGACAAATAGTGGCCAAGTATTTTCCAAATCTATAAAAGAACTGGAGATTGGAAATCAAGAAATCAACAGAATATCCAATTATCTCAGTAAAAAATGGCCTTCTCCAAGACATATTGTATTAAAATTATCAAAAATCAATGACAAAGAAAGAATTCTCTGGGCAGACAAGGAAAAGAGGATGGTAACTTATAAAGGAAAACCCATTAGATCATTGTCAGACTTCTCATCTCAAACCTAACAAGCCAGAAAGAAGTGGAATTATATATTTGAACTATTAAATAAAAGAGACTACCAGCCGAGAATAATGTATATAGAAAAGTTCTCCTTTAGATATAAAGGAAAAATAAATACCTTCCAGACCCCCCCAAACAACAACAACAACAACAACAACAACAACAACAACGACAACTGAAGGAATACTCCACTACGAGTCCTACATTACAGGAAATGTGAACAAGGGTCAGCTCACCTAAAAGAATATGACAAAAAAATACAGAACTCTGAGTAAGGTGAGTAGCAGGCAGATAGAAGCAAAGGAGTGCAAACTTCTTCAAGAAGAGGGCATTATAAGTTTAAACAACAAGAAGAGATTTGCTATTGCAAGATAGTAATACAAGTCTGACATACAAAAGGATAAATTGAGACAACATTAACAGAAAAGGAGAAAATTCGAATATCCAAATTCACAAAAGGGAATGGAGTTAAGGCACATGCAGAAGAAAATGTACTACTATATATCTATAACTATCCTTTACATATTTGTAGTGGTAACATTGCACCAATTATTCAGAACTGAAGTATATAACGTAAAACAAGAAGGAGCAGAGGGAAAGTCTACAAAGCCCAACCAAAATAAAGAAAACAGAAACAAAATGATAAGGAAGTAATGGAAACAGCACGCTATAAGAAAGCAAAAGATAAAATGGCTATAAGAACTCATATTTCAATAATCAGCCTAAATGCAAAAGACTGAACTCATCAATAAAAAGGCACAGAGTTGCAGAATGGATCTAAAAGCAAAAATCAAACATATGCTGCCTCCAGGAGACACATCTCAGTTCCAAAGACAAATATAGATCCAAAGTGTAAGGGTGGAAAATGATATTTCAAACAAATAACATTCAGAGAAAAGTGGAAGTAGTGATACTAATATTGGATGAAATAGCCTTCAAAAAAAAAGTAAAGAGCAATATTGAGAGACATAAAGTTACTCATGAGCCAGGAAGACATAACACTTATTAATATCTATGCTCCCAATCAGGGAGTCCTGAAATATGGAAAACAATTACTAACAGAGCTAAAGGGAGAAACAGACCAAAACAGTACCATAGTAGGGGACGTAAATAGCCCACTGTCGGATATGGACAGATCATCCAAACAGAAAATTGATAAGGAAAAAACATCTTTAAATGACATATAAGACCAATTGAACATAATTGACATTTGCAAGGCTTCCATATAAAACAACTGCTTATACATTCTTCTCTAGTGCACATGGAACATTCTCAAAAATCAGCCACATACTGGGACACAGAGATACCCTCAACAAATATAAAAGGATTGAATTCATACCAATCATATTCTCTGATCATAATGCTCTGAAACTAAAGATCAACAGTAAAAAGAAGGCAAGAAGAACAAAAAATATGGAGATTAAACAGCATTCTACTGAAGAATAATTGAGTCAAAAAAATAAAAAGAGAGATCAAGAGATATATAAAAACAAATGATAATAATAGTACAACAAGAGGAAACTTCTTATCATTACAGGCTTACCTTCAAAAACAAGAATGAGCCCAAATAAACAACTTAACATTTTATCTTTAAAAACTAGAAAAGGAAGAACGAATGAAGCTTAATGTCAACAGAAGGAAAGGAAAAAAATCAAAATTAGAACACAATTAATTAAATGAAATTGAAAGCAACAAAAAGAAGTAGAAAAAATAAATGAAACAAAGAGCTGATTCTCTGAGAAGGTTAATAAAATTGACAAACCCTTGGCTAGACTCACAAAAAAAGAGAGAGAGAGGGAGAGAGAGAGAAAGGACACAAATAAACCAAATCAGGAATGAAAGAGGGGAAATTTCGACTGACAAATACAAAGGATAATACAAGAATAGTATGAAAAATTAGATAACACCAAATTTAATAACCTAGAAGAAATGGACCAGTACTTAGCAAAATACAACCTTCCTACACTGAATCAAGAAGAACTGGAAAATCTAAATGAAGTGATCTGCAGTATGGAAATGGAAACAATCATCAAAAATCTACCAAAAAGTAAAAGCCCAGGACCAGATGGCTTCACCAGTGAATTCTACTAAACATTTAAAGAAGATTTAATACTTATTCTCCTCAGACTCTTCTAAAAATCGAAGAGGAAACAATAATTCCCAACTCATTTTATGAGGCATGTATTACTTTGATACCAAAACCTGGTAATGATATCACACAAAAAGAGATCAATATCTGTCATGAATACAGATGCAAAAATCCTAAATAAGATACTAACGAACTGAACACAGCAACATATTGAAAAGATTTTACACCATGATCAACGTGGCTTCATCCCAGAGGCACAGGGATGATTCAACATATGAAATCAATTGATGTGATACACCACATAAACAAATTAAAATATAAGAATCATATGATCATATCAATAGATGCAGAAAAAGTCTCCCACAAAATACAGCATCCATTTCTGATGAAAACACTTAACAAAATTGGTATAGAAGGAAAGTACCTTAACATAATAAAGGTCATCTATGACAAACCCTTAATGGTAAAAAACTAAAAACCTTCTCAATAAGATTAGAAAAAAGGCAAGACTGTCCACTATTGTCACTGTTATTCAATATAACATTGGAGGTCTTAGCGAGTGCAATCAGATAAGAGAAAGATATAAAAGACATCCAAATAAGAAATGAAGAAGTCAAACTGTCACTATTTGCAAGTGACATGATTCTCTAAATACAAAACCCTGAAGACTCCAGAAGATCATTATTAGTAACGATAAGCGAATTCAGAAAAGTTTCTGAATACAAAATCAACATTCAAATATCTGTAATGTTCCTATACTCTAATAACAAAGTGTCAGAAAAAGAAGTGGGAAAAATAATACCTTTTGCAATTGCAACAAGAAAGAATAAAATACCTAGCAATAAATCTAACGAAACATGTGAAGAACCTATATAATGAAAACTACAAGACCCGATTAAAAAAATAGAAGAAGATGCAAAGAAATGGAAAGATATTCTGTGTTCTTAGATTGGAAGAATTAACATAGTTAAAATGACAATATTACCTAAAGCATTCTACAGATTTAATGCAATCCCCATCAACATTCCATTGGCATTTTTTAGAGAAAAGAACAAAAGATCATAAGATTTGTATGGAAGCACAAAAGACCTCGAATAGCCTAAGCCATCCTGAGAAAAAAGAACAAGGCTGGAGGCATCACTCTGCCCAACTTCAAATTATACTATAAAGTGACAGTAATCAAAACAGCATGGTATTGGCAACAAAACGGACACATAGACCAGTGGAACATAATCGAGAATCTGGAAGTAAATATATATATATATATATATATATATATATATATATATATATATATGAAAGCAATTTTTGACAAAGAAGCCAAAAACATACAGTGGAGAAAGAAAAGCCTCTTCAATAAATGGTGCTGGGAAAACTGGAAAGCCACCTGCAAAAGGATTAATCTAGACTCCTGTCTATCACCACACACCAAAATTAACTCAAAATGGATTAAGGACCTGAATGTAAGACCTGAAACAGTAAAATGCATAGAAGAAAGCATAGGAACTAAACTCAAGAACCTTTGACTTAAAAAGGATTTTATGAATTTGACCTCAAAAGCAAGGGAAGTAAAAGGCAAAATAAATGAATGGGACTACATCAAACTAAAAAGGTTCTGCTCAGCAAAAAAAATCATCAGCAAGATAAAGAGAGAACCATCTGAATGAGAAAATATATTTTCAGGCAATGCTTTTGATAAGGGCCTAACATCCAAAATATACAAAGAACTCATACAACCCAATAACAACAACAAAAACAACAAAACAAACAAACAAACAAACAAACAATCCAATCAAAAAATGAGCAGAGGACTGAACAGACACTTTTCCCTAGAGGACATACAAATGGCCAACAAATATTTGAAAAGATGCTCAACATTACTAGCTATTAGGGAAATGAAAATCAAAACCACAATGAGATACTATCTCTCACCTCTTAGAATAGCTATAATCAACTGGACAAGTAATAACAAATGTCGGAGAGCATGCGGAGAAAATGGAACCCTCATACACTGCTGGTGGGACTGCAAATTGGTACAGCCACTATGGAAAACAGTATGGAGGTTCCTTAAAAAACTAAGAATTTATCTAACATATGTTTCAGCAATCTTTCTATTGGGTATTTATCCCAAAGTCTTGAAAACCCATATCCAAAAAGATATTTGCTCACTGATGTTCATAGCAGCATTATTTACATTGGCCGGGACATGGAAGCAACCGACATGTCCTATGACAGATGATTAGCTAAAGAAGCTGTGGTACATATACACAATGGAACATTACTCAACCATAAGAAGAGATGAAATATTGCCATTTGCAACGACATGATGGACCTTGAGCTAATCCTGCTAAGAGAAATAAGCCAGACAGAAAAAGTTGAAAATCATATGATATCACTTATATGTGAGCTATAAACCTAAAAGCAACAAATGAGCAGGACAAACAGAGACACATGAACATGCACTATAGGCTAGTGGTTAACCGAGGAATATAGACTGGTGGTTACTAGGGGGATTGGGGAGGACTAGGGAGGTAGACAAGGTATTGGGGGTCAAGTTTATGGTTTAGTGAAAGAGTGATTTGGGTAAAGGGGATCATTTATATGGTAGCTGAAGGAAACTGGACTTTTGGTGGTAAACTCACAATAGAATATATGTTAATATATGTTAATATAATAGATGTCAAATGATAATGTACACCTGAAAATTACATAATTGTATTAACCAATATTACCACAATAACCTTAATTAAATTTTTTTAAAAAAGAAGTTATGGTTCATATATACAATGGAATATTATTCAGCTATTAAATAAAATAAAATTGTACCATTTGTAAAGACATGGACGAACCTAGAGTTTATTATGCTGAGTGAAATAAGTCAGACAGAATAATATAAATACCATATGACTTCACTTATATGTGGAATCTGAGGAACAAAAAGAACAAACGAATCAAAAACAGATTTACAAATATAAAGGACAATCTGGTGAAGGCCAGGGGGGAGTGGGGTTTGGAGACTGGGATAATGGGGTGAATGGTTAAAGAAGTATGAATTAGTAGTTGATTGATAGTCACGTGGATGGGGAGCCCAGCAGAAGGAATGCAATTAGCATTAATGTAATGGTTAGGTGGAGAGCCAGGGGAGAGAAGGCAAATTAGGGGGATTGTTTTATAAACTATCTGACGTCTAACAAATGTACTATACACATGAAATTAATAATAAAATAAAATGTAAAAAAGAACTATAAAATAAAGCAACAATTGGCTACCATTTCTTCTGATCAGATTGAAGCAGATTAAAACACTAACAATTCCTCATATACTACACAAACCCTTTGGTAAAGAATTTAACAGCGTCTAAATGTTTTTTTTTAATGCACATACCCTTTACCACAGCTATTTCATTCCTAAGAACGTGTCTTACTGCAATGCTTATCCAATTGAGCAAAGATGAATATGCATGTACAAGGCTGTTTGCAACATTGTTTGTGTTTGAAAAATAAACTGAAAATAGCTTAAATGTCCATCAAGCCCTCAATACTACTATGAATATGTGCAGTGTTTACCTAACACGAATCTTGACAGCTAAATTTCTCTGCTTTTAGTAACTAAAATAAATGCTTTTTCTATTCAATAGACTTATCTATTGCTTTTAAAATAAATTGCTGACTAATTTTGGTGGTTCTATTGTTTTTTTCATAAACACGAGAATAACTACCAGAGGGGTTATGATACAATATAAAGCTCAAGAGGTGATTGAAAGGAACGATTTTTAGTGTTTAATCACTGCTCATTCTCATTTTTAGGCTATTTTCCCTACCCTAATGGTTTAGAAGAATCATGTCTTCTTTTCCAAATAGATGTTTTTCTCTCTAAAGTTTCTTGTGTATCTCTCAAACTCTGACTGTCCTTCATCTCATACCTAGAGGGCTTAGTCATTGTTAAATTCTTCCAGTATTAAAAAAGAAATAGAACCCTGAGAACTTTGGAGTGGTGAAGTTACACATCTCTGAAAATAACGACACTTTACCAAACACCATGAAGACAATTAACATATAAGAAGAGAGATGGCCAATGAAAGAGTGGATGATATCTTGAAATAAAAATTCAACATGGTCCTCTAGGGAAGAAATAAAAATA
This sequence comes from Rousettus aegyptiacus, assembly GCF_014176215.1. Classification (NCBI taxonomy): domain Eukaryota; kingdom Metazoa; phylum Chordata; class Mammalia; order Chiroptera; family Pteropodidae; genus Rousettus; species Rousettus aegyptiacus. The sequence goes on from NW_023416312.1 coordinate 71,512,752, forward strand.
AATGTTTTATATAGCCCTCTAAATGCTCAATAAAGTTTACTTAGCAACTTTTTTTCTAATTATGGTATAACCGTTCAGAGTAGACATAACGTTGCTTTATCCTGGATATTTACAATTGTGTCTGAAAGCCCATTTGTCCTTGAGAGACTAGCAATCAGCAAAGTAGATGATGAAGCTATAAATCTATGGAATTGCTTTTCCAAATATCATTGTCTCATTGTTATGGTGGCAAAATGAGTTCTTTTATAGAACACTATTGAATACATCTCACAATCACCATTTTTCAGTGGCTTAATCTACACTGTGAGTTGACTTGAAATTTTCCCCCCAAAGCTTTCCTATAAATAACACATCACAAAAGAACAAAGCTGAGGAATAAAAAAGGTTGAAACAGATCCTACTTTAGATATTTTACATTGTGTGTTTCTAAAACAAGCTTATGTGTTTGCAATCTTTTATAGTCACTATTTGTGCATCTGTATTCAAGAGAGAGCGCGGGGGGTGGGTTGGGGGGGGGAGGCGGCGAAGATCATGACCGTAATTAACTCAGAAAAGTAATAAAAATCAGGTCTTTGTTCTATGGTCAACTCTTTTTCTTTTAGGCATCAGAACAGGAATATGTTCTGTATTGCTACCATGCTTAAAAACAGGATCCCAACAATTAAGAAATTCAATGGATATTGTAAATTTTTGAATGAGACATCAGGATGCAAATTTTCAATGTCTTTCAAACTAGGCCCTTTCCTTCTGTCTAATCAAAATGAAGCAATCATCTCCCCCATCATCAAATACACATACATGTTAAAAGATAAACTGAGATATATTAAAATTTTTAAGAGTTTATTTGAGCAAAAATTCATTCAAATGGGGCAGTACCAAACCAGAAGTGACTATGAGCGCTCATCTACAAGAACCAGGGGGAAACTTATATAGAGAAAGTACGGCAGGCTGACCCTGCCTGACCATTTTCTGCTTGAATGAGTTAGTTCCTGACTGCATTCCCCTTCCCAGGACTCTCCAGCTGACGTGGCCATCTGAAAACCAGCTTAAACAATTACACCAGTTTCCTTATAGTTTGGCAACCAATCATTGTTCTTCTTATGTTCTCCTTCCTCATATGGCATATCTATAGCTGTGTAGGAATGCAGAAGTACAAGAAAGTATAAAACTGTCCGCCATGTTACAATTGAGGCTCAGCCTTTGGAGCTGAGCTGGTGCTGGCATTAATTGAAGAGAAAATTTGAGGAATTTACATCAAAAAGCTAATCAGTTCTTTGTTCTGCTTCTTTCTGTATGCAAGAGCTCATGCAAGAGCTCACTTGCACTTTGCTCAACTTGTAAATGTAACTGTACCCATAACAACCCCCGCCTCTTGTAGCACCTTGTCACTTGGCAGGTCCCAAGTCCTATAACAATTTGGATTTGCTGGTTACCCATAGCAACTCCTGCCCTTCTCCAATATTACTACTTGCAATCTGCAAAGCAACTCCTGCTGTTTGTAAGTAATGGTTTGGGTTCAAACTAACCAATCAGCTTGTGTAAAATCCTTGTATATGAGGAATGTTGCCACTGAGCACACTGCCCAGATCTTCAGAGTGTTAGCGTCTCTGGGACAGCGTATAATAAAACTGAGTGTTCTTTCTCTCCATGTTACTGCTTGTTTATTTTGCTGCACTGATTCTGGAATTTTCCCACAACACAGTAAATGCTACTTCCTGCTTATAGCCTTGGTGTCCCATTTCTTCCTTTGAGAATCCCACAACAAAAGTGTGGAAGCAAAAAATGAAATTATTTTGCTATAGCTAAAAGCTATTTGGTTGTTTGTGATTGTTTATCCTTAGAATTTTGATTTCCAAACCTTGAGACATTTACTACAGGCTTAGATTTTGGTTTGCTTATATAGGCTGCTCCTCAATCTAATGGCCTTCTTGTTTAATTAATTTAGAACACTTTTGATTCAAGTTTTAATATTCCAGACCTTTCCATTAAATCGAACTTATATTAATGTAGCCAAATATTCTCAATTGCTTGAAACTAGACCAGCATTCACCTTTTAAAAAAAAAATCCAGATAACCAGCTGTTCTAAATCCTGTTGGAAGTCACAAAAGTTTGAGGTGGCTAGTTTCAAACTGGTGGAAAATTTGGAACTTAATGAGTCATTTGACATCAAAACTCATCTCCTTACTAAGTATACATGAGGAAGCAAAGAGTTCTGTATATCAGATGTTCCATATGCCTTTTATGTGTATTTCATTAAGAGCCTCATCCAGAACAGGAAATTGGCAGTTAATCATACTTAATAAGAAAAAGTTGAAGTTCTGGAAATTCCTGTTTGGCTGCTTCTCTGGCTACCATGTAAAACAATTCATTTTGAGCTTGTAAAATAAAATTTTATTTTTATATTCTTATTCAGTGAAACATTTCTTAATTACATTTAACAATAATTACACTGGAATTGAACTTCTTATTTGTCTATCATTTATCATTGTAAGTTACAGTGTATTAATTTGAAAAAAAATGGACTCAATACTTATAGGCATTGATCCTTAGCACTGCAGCATTCACAGCATTTTTTTTTTACAATAGAGCTGAATAAACAATTGAAGGAACTATAGGATTAGAATGAGGGTGAGTAAATGCAATTTTACATGGATACTTTATTCTTTTTTTTAAAGTGTTCTTTTTAAAAAATCAGTGACACATTAGGCAAGATTGCTAAACTATTTTTTTCTTTATTATTATCTTAGGGTCCATATAACTTAGTAATTTGTAGTACCTGAGTGCCAGGAAAGTTCAGCTTCAAACAGCAATTTTTAAACACCTAAAATTCATGAGAAAGACATATCTTATTTTTTTAATCCATCTGAAAACTTGAATGAGTAATAATATAACTTTTGAAAATAGAAATTGATGAATGTTTAGCTGTGTTTTAACAGTCTTTGTGTGTGTTTGTGTACATGGGGGTGAATTTAGGACAGATCGTTTACAAACACTACACAATTACAACAGCTATATCAGTACCATGAACTATTCAGATCAGCATGCAACTAAAGTGACCATAGGAATTGGGGCCTGAAGTATAGCAGAATTTTCCATCCCAAAATATGTCTCTTTGGCATAAATATTTTAGGCTACTTATTTTTAAGAAACAGCAGACACCGGAAAAGCTCTTTGATAAGCTACTAGAAGTTACCCTTTTGTAAGAAAAATTACATTTATAAGGGAAATCTCCATTTGTAAGCGTGTCTCCCTTACTATACCAGAAAGGGGATGACCTTATCTCTAGAAACTCCTATCAATGTAGTAGGCAATGATATAAATCTGCATAAAAACCTTACCTATGTTTACTGTTCTCCCTCCTGCCCCTCCAATATCTTTTGTATTTGGCTGGAGATGGATTTAAAGTGGTGGCTTGAGACATTTCTGGGAATTACCCAGTTTTCCTGGTCTCTCCTATGAATACAGGACATATACTTATTATTAAACTTCTGTTTCTTTTTCTCCTGTTAATCTGTCTTTATTACAGAGGGGTCTCAGCCAAGAACCTAGAAGGGTAAAGGAAAAATTACTTTTTCCCTTTCAAAGGTCATAGAACCAGAATCAGGAAATAAGGAGGTGAATTCGGAGTAATATAGATTCAGGAATACTCTAGTCAAAATAACAAAAGCTTTTATCAATGCTCTAGTAAGGAGGGATTACAAATTCTAGTTACATTTTGATGGTGAAATTAAAAAAATCCTGCCAGCAATAGAACCTTCTGTTGAAATAAAGAAGAGAACAGAATTTAATGTTGCATGAGCATTATCACATTGACATGCATGTAAGATAGCACAATAGTCTGAGCAGACTGACAAAGTCTGGGCAATTTCACAAATACCTTAATGTAAAAGAAAGAACAATGAAAATTTCTTTTATCTCCTTGAGAGACAAATAGATGCACTTGCTGTTGTCTCTAGTAGTCTCCTGAGAGACAATTTTGGAACTGTTTGTTTATAGTTCAAAAGATCAGTCTTGAACCCTGTGGGAGAAAAAGGGCTAAACTATTAGATTTTTCTGAATGACAGAGATATTCCATGTAATTTGTGAATTGGCCCATATCAGTATGATTATTTTGGCACACGTAATTTCAATTATCAGCTCCTTTTTTTTGAAAGAGAAAGAGAAAGGATGAGAGAGAGAGACCTGTACAATGCTCTTCTTTTTCCATGTAGAGTTGTAAAAGATTTTGACTCCCTTTAAAATAATAGTTACAAAACTGTAAGATCAAGGAACATACGGATGTTATATAATACATCTGAATTGCATCTGGATGTTATATATCAAATAAGATATTTGGCAGTGTGCCTCATGGTCTCTGTGGGGAAAAAACCTATGAGCTGGGTAACAGCATTGTTGGGCGTATCTAGAGGTATTCAGGTCACTTTACCCTAGGAGGCTAAGTAATGGTAAAGAGGAATTTTCACTCAAAAGTCTAACCTTATAATCAGCTCTCTGTTCTGCTTCTGTAGACATACTTGCTGCATAGGTCGAAGAACAGAGTAATCTCGAGATCACCTGAAGACTTACTTTCCCCCTTGATTGTTCTGTCTAGATAATAACTGTATTGCCTACTTTTTTTTCTGAAAATCTCATGCTCTGTAACTGCTGTAGCCCATAGCAACTCCCGCATGCACCTGTAACCCATAGCAACTTCCACGGTCTGTAACCATCTGAGGACAAATTAACCAATCGGTCTATGCCAAATAAACTCTATAAAAGCAAAATTTTCCCTGAGCTCAGGGCCTAGATCTTCAGAACGCTAGTTCTTCTGGGACTACCGGCATAATAAACCTGAGTTCTCCAAATCTCTAAGTGGTGCTTGGTTTCTCACCGATCTGATTTTGCAATATTTCTGCAACAATGGTTCAGTGTCAAATTGAAGGGCAGTAACCTGCTAAAGGGCTCAGATCTTAATAATCCTGTTTAACACTTTTATCAACAATTTTATGTAAGATATACAAGGAATACATTAAATTTGCTGGTGACATAAAATTTAAGATGTCAAATAATAGAACTAAGATTCACAAGATTCTGGACTGGCCATAATGATGGCCTAAAATTAACAAGATAAAATTCAGTAAGGGTATGCATAATGACAAATGAAAGAAAATTCTGACTTATTGACAAGAGACTTTATTCAAAAAGATTATTGCAATGAGGGAAGGAGGGACTATTGCAAAAGGGCAAGGAGGACTAGCATAATAAGGGGAACACTATGACCATAAAACCTGCAAAACATCTTGAGGGTTAGGTGAAAAGTTTTCTTTTGCAGAGAGGAGTAAACAAGGCTGGAAAGAGCCAAGTGTGGTGGGTGAAGTGTTTTGAAAGGCTAACATGATCAGATAGTAAATTTGATAATGTTTTACCCTCAGGTCAGCCTGTTTTCCAGGAGGAGCCTTTAAGGAGTTGCTATATACTGGCTCAGATTTAGGGTAGAACAAATTTCAGGGGTCTGGGAGAAGGACATAATTTTAACCAAAGTTTGGTTAACGAGTGCTTTGTTCCAAATATCAATGTGGACAAGCCATTTAGCTAATCACTTGTAAGGCAGTTGAGGAAGAAAAATTTTGCTTCTATCTTTCTAGGTTCTTTGGCTAGTCTAAAGTCAAATTAACATAAGACAAGTTAACAGGAGAAATAAATTTAATTATGTATGTATGGGAGCTCCATAAGAATATTAGGCCCACAGGTAATTAGATAATTGGGGGTTATGTGCCATCCTGGGATTAGGAGTAGGGGTTAGGAGTTTGAGGCTTCAAAGGTGAGGATGACAATTTATAGGAACATGCAAAGAACAAATGTTTGATAAACAGATGTTTGTCATTCCATGAAGAGACAATGGGACACAGAGATAAATCTGAACAAATAGGCCATGCCAGCTTGCCAAGCCCATCCCACCTGGCCAATATTCTGTAGTTACCTCTGGTGATAGCTTTCTTCCTGGACCAGACACTCTAAATTATTTTAGGCAGATAAGAGAGAGGTAAAAGTTTTTCTTGAATGTGCTTGGTTTTGATTGCCTTCAGCTCAAAATAGTCTATATACCAAAGTTGCACATATTGGGAAGGCTCATTCTGAATCCCTTCAGGGTAAAGAATGGGACTTTGAAAGAACTGTGTCTGGCCTTGGCATAGATGAACTAGGAGGGCATGTGTGAGTCTCATCTAAATCATATGGGAAAAGATGGTTCTTTGCAATAATCTTCTTTCTGGAACACAAAAGGGTAGGAGATTCCTTCTCTATTTTTCAGGAGCATAGGGCTCAGGTAAAAGTCAACATTGTCTATGTGGATGAAAAAGGGATTCTATGGAAAGTAATCTCACAGGGTGATCTGATCATAGATTCCTAGCAGGAAAGGTCATGATAAGTATTCATACCCTTTTACTTCTTCAGTAAAAGGCTTATCTTTGCCTCAGGCAATCCCTGTCCATTGTTTCTGTGCATCTAGGTTACCACAACTTTGAAATGCCACCTTTTAGATCCCTCCTTCTAAAGGATGACCACCTTCAAGAGAGCACATAATCTCAACTGTCTGTAATCTGATTCCTGCCTTGCTTCCTCCCACTTTCAAATAATCTTCCTTACATTCCTTCCTTAATTTTGAATGAATAAAAGAAAGTGCAAAACTGTCATATTCCCCGGGCATTTGGTATCTTGCTCCCCTGCATATGTTATCAGGTTGGCTCAAATAAACTCATAAAAATTCTCTACAGGTTTGGACATTTCTTTCATTGACATTTATAATGTGTTTAATTGAATGTCAAGGAAATAAAGCATGAAAGATAGTGTGGAGGCCTTTTGGCTTAACAGTAATTTCACGTGAAAAACACCAGGAGGTTTCAGTTGGTATGTGTCATCAGTATGATGTGGGAAGAGCAATTTTAGGCTATGTTAATAGAAATCTATCAAGGTGGAGGGTTAATAGTACATTTTAGATTGTGTTGGTCAGAATATATTTAGAGAAACATGTTCGGCTCTGTAAATAAATGTTGCAGTATTTTACAAAGACTATAAATTTAATTATTTCATTATTTCTTTACAAAGGTAGACCTATTTTCAAATATTTGAAGGACTGTCCTATGAAAGTGAGATTATATGTGTATATTTTGTAGCTTCTGTGGGAAAAAGTAAAGTCAATGAATAGGAGTTGTGGAGAGCAGATTCCTGCTCAATCAAAGCATAACTATACTCATATTTTCCTTCACCAAAGGACTTCTAATCTCTGGAAATATTCATTCAGAAATCGAATGCTCACAAGGACCAAGTGAAGGAGATTCTGATTGGGTGAGAAGCTTGTTTAATTTCTTAGGTCTCTTTTAAACTCTATGATCCTGTAACTCTCCTAATTGACCATTTCAATTTGATTCTGATTCATCTTTTTTTGAGAGACTTTGTCCCTTCAACTTTGCAAAGAGAGTACTCCTCAGCAATGCCAAACATTTATGTCAGGGCAGTATTAGATTTGGGAAAGTACATTTCACTCTATATAAAAATGATCAAAGAGTATAGATGTTAGAAGCTGTCTCCTAGCTACCAGTCTCTGTTTTTCTATATTTTAGGTGCTCTAGTCCCCCATGACTTATAAAAGCTGCACTATTCTTTTGACATCCTTAATTTTTTTCTTTTCAGGCTGCTTTAAATATGTCTTTATTTCCATAGTGTCGTGGAGGAAAACATTGTAATTCTATTCTTATAGGTGTTTTTAGTTGGTGTAATAAATATATTGACATGAGACAGAGTAACAGGAGAAAAACAAATTTAATTATGTACTAACGAGTGTCCATTAAGAATAAGAGACTCATATGCAATCAGGTAATTGAGGCTTATATGTCATACTGAGATAAGGAAGAGGAGGGGTAGGGGTCTGGGACTTCAAATGGGGAGAAAGATAATTCAAAGGAAGATGGGAAAAACAAATGTTTGGTAAACAAATATTTGCCATATCATGCAGATAAGTCTTTGTGATATAAAAAGTTATCTGTTGTAATAGCTCTTTTCCTAGTACAGGACCCCTGTTAAATCCTTTTAGGAAATTAAGGGGGAGGTTAAAAGCTTTTCATGAATCTGTTGGACCTTGATTGTCTTCAGCTTGAAATAATGCCAAAGTGGCACATTCTGCGGCAGCCTGCCTGGAACCCCATCAGTAGCATTATCCTGGTTTTCTACAATATATATATTCATAATCATTTGTAAGCATTTTTATACACATGAGGTTAGACTCAGTGATAGTTGAAAAAAAATAAAGTACTTAGGAACTCAGTAGAATCACCTTCATGCCTAGATTTAATTACTGGGAGACATTTCCAAAAGTAATCTCTAGTGTTTAGAATTCTGAGTTTGGGTTAATTGATCCCTGAGGCTGTTCCACTGCTAATTCTTCAGTATTATATTGCACATACCAAGGGAGTAAATCACTTTTATATGGATGTGGATAGATCATAAAGTAATAAAAATGCTAATGCTCTGGACAGAAATCCAGAACTTTTCTAGTGGTCAAATTGCTTTTGGACCTCAGTGGGAGCTGCTCACCCACTGTTTATAAAACAAACATTTCCAACTGCCAGTTGCCTGATTCATTAGTGCAGCTGGCTTCTAAAGAACATTTAATTTACAGATTTTCACTAGAATCAGTTATATTTGTGGCCAAGAAGGACCATGAAATGAAACTCTTTCTTATACTTATTCACAAGTGTTTCATACATAGGGAAGTTTCCTATTTAAAAGGAAATATCTAAGGAAAATTTCCAATGCTTCTTCCAGTAAAGCTGCAATTCTTGGAATTTTTTTTCTCACACCAAACCCTAACCCCTTCTGCTGAAGTTTAAAGCCTTTTTATCTTGTTCCTTTCTGAGTAGAAGTTGCAGAATAAATCATGGAATCTGATAAACAATAAACTGAAGCATATTAAAATTATAAGAATTTATTGGAGCAAAAATGAATTTGAATCTTGCAGTGCCAAACCAGAAGTGCTTATAAGCACTACCCTGATGGGAACTGGGGAAATGTTTTCATAGAGAAAAAGCAGAAGCAAAGTAAGGAAATTATTTGATTGTGTATAGCTTAAAACCTAGTTGGCTGTTTTTGATTGTCTTCAAGTTTCAATTTTGTAACTTTAGTGTATTTACAGTCTAATGGCCTCTTTTTTAAATTAATTTAACAAATCTAACAACTTATTACACAAATAGGGAAACTGAGGCCCAGAAGGTTTAACTGAGGGCATTATACTAGGTCACTAGCTAACAGTATTGAAAAATTATAAGTTAGAATCTTTAGTTCTTGGCTTTTTCTCCTGCTTCAAGCTATCATTGCAAAAGCCTTTAGGCCTGTGGTTTTCCCCTTCAATTCACCATGTCTGTATTAGCATACAATTCTATACAAATCTGGTGTTTTTATCTGAGACCTTACCTTTTCTATTTTCAAATAATTAAATAGATGAAAATACAAATATTTCATGGAGTACTTAACAGGATGATTCAAGTGACCTTGGAATGGGGTCACCTAACACTTGAAGAAAACATGGAGTAGCAGCAGAAAAAAAATGAAACTCTGATTTGCATTTAATTTATTTCCTTCTTCGATCTTTTCAGAGATAACCTTATTTGCTCTCTCACATTTATAAGAGAAGTCTTAGATAAAATAGAAAGATTTCTGTCAAAAATTACTTAGCTTTGACACATCCTACAGATTTACCCTTTGTCAGATACAGGGCCTTGGATACCTTAGAAATTTAAGACTTCTGATAATGACTGAAGCACATTTTCATAATATGAATCAGAGCAAATTAAAATTAATCATTGGCGTTATCTGTTATAATCTTCTTTGTTGAAGGGTAATGGTTTGAGGACTGCTTCTGCTAATTGTATCCTCCTGAAATATGCCAGTACTAGACTGTGACTGTTGAAAGTGCTCTCTGTCCCTGAAAATGATGCTAACTGTAGATTCTGGGGAAGAAAGACAAGTAACTCTTCTCCTTCCATAAATCATAGGTCTGCATCTTCATTCTCTCATTTCAGAGACCCAAATTTACCACTTCGTTTAGATTTTTCTTCAATTACCACTCTCTTCTGTTCTAGAAGCTTTCTCCATCAATACCTCTAATCTCCTGCATATTCAATGTCTTCTTTCTGCATAGCTTTTTTATTATTTATTATTTTTTTTCTACTTCTTTTTTTTTGATGCTTCATTGTAAGAGTATAAGATCACTATGGATTTTGGAACATTGATTTTGTATCCAGAAATGTTACTGTATTTGCTTATTGTTTCTAGTAGTATTTTTGTGGAGTCTTTAGGGTTTTCTATATAAAGCACCATACTATCCACAAACAGTGACAGTTTGATTTCTTTGTTTCCTATTTGGATGCCTTTTATATCTTTCTCTTGCCTGATTGCACTTGCCGGGACATCAAATGATATACAGAATAACAGTGGTGGTAGTGGACAGCCTTGCCTTGATACTGATCTTAGAGGAAAGGTTTTAAATTTGTCACCATTAAGTATAATATTGGTTGAAGGTTTCTCTTATATGGCCTTTCTTATGTTAACGTACTTTTCTTCTATACCTATTTGATAAGTGTTTGACCACAAATGAATGCTGTATCTTGTCGAAGGCTTTTTCTGCATTTATTGATATGATCAAATGATTCTTATTTTTTATTCATTTATGTGGTGTATCACACTAATCAATTTGCATATGTTGATCCATCCCTGTGCCCTGGGATGAAGCCCACATGATCGTGGTGTATACTCTTTTTAATATGTTGTTGTATTCAGTTCACTTGTATCTTATTTAGGATTTTTGCATCTGTGTTCATGAGAGATACTGGTCTGTAGTTTTCTTTTCTTTTTTTTTTTGTATTCTCTTTACCAGGTTTTGGTATCAGGGTAATTATGACCTCATAAAATGAGTTGGGAAGTATTGCTTCCTTTTAGATTTTTTTGGAAGAGTAGCCATCTGGTCTTGGACTTTTACTTTTTGGTAGGTTTTTGATGATTGTTTCAATTTCCTTACTGCTGATAGGTCTATTTAGATTTTCCAGTTCCTCTTGTTTCAGTCTAGGAATATTGTATTTTTTTAAGTACTGGTCTATTTCTTCTAGGTTATTAAATTTGGTGTTAATTACTTTTTCATAGTATTCTTCTATGATCCTTTGTATTTCTTGATGTCAGTCATAATTTCCCCTCTTTCATTCCTGATTTTGTTTATTTGTGTCCTTTGTCTTTTTCTTTAGTGAGTCTAGCCAGGGGTTTGTAAATTTTATTAACCTTCTCAAGGAACTAGCTCTTTGTTGCATTTATTTATTTTTTGGTGTTGTTTCAATTTTATTTATTCCCTTTCTAATTTTGATTATTTATTTCCTTCTGCTAACTTTAAGATTCATTTGTTCTTCCTTTTGTATTTTTTCAGGATGAAGTGTTAATTTATTTATTTGGGCTCATTCTTATTCTTGGAGATAGGCCTGCAATGATTTGAATTTTCCTTTTATGACTGCTTTTTCTTTGTCCCACAAGTTTTGATATGTTGTAGTATCAGTATCATTTGTTTCTATCTATCTCTTGATCTCTCTTTTTATTTCTTCCCTGACCCAATTATTCTTCAGTAGCATGTTGTTTAATCTCCATGTATTTGTGGTTATTCTTGCTTTCTTTTTGCAGTTGGTCTCTAGTTTCAAAGCATTATCATCAGAGAATATGGTTGGTATAATTTCAACTCTCTTATATTTGTTGAGGCGATCTCTGTGTCCCAGTATGTGGTCAATTTTTGAGAATGTTCCATGTGCACTAGAGAAGAATGTACAGCAGCTGTTTTGAGATGGAAGCCTTGGAAATGTCAATTATGTCCAGTTGGTTGAGTCTGTTTTGATGATCTGTCCATATCCAACAATGGGGTCTTTATGCCCCTACTACGATAATGTTTTGGTCTCTTTCTGCCTTTAGTTCTGTTAGTAATTGCTTTACATATTTCAATGCTCCCTGCATGGAAGCATAGATATTATTAAGTGTTATATCTTTTTGGTGCATGACTTCCTTAATCATTATGAAATATTCCTCAGTATCTTTCTTTACCTTTTTTATTTTGAAGTCCATTTTCTCTGATATTAGTACCACTACTCTCACTTTTTTTCTGAATGCCATTTGCTTGAAATATCATTTTTACTCTTTCACTTTGAGTCTATATTTCCCCTTGGAGCTGCGATATGACTCCTAGAGGTAGCATATGTTTTTGTTTGTTTGTTTGTTTTCCATTCTGCAATTTTGTTCCTTTTTATTGGTGAGTTGAGCGCATTTACATTTAGGATGATTTTTGAAACATGAAGTCTTCTTATAGCCATTTTTTCTTTTGCTTTCCGGTAGCTAGTGTTTCCATTACTTCATTGTCCTTAGATTTCTATTTTCTTTATTTTGGTTGGCTTTTGTGCGTTTTCCCCCTATTCTTCTTGTTTCATATTATATACTTCAGTTCTGAACCTTTGGTGTGTGGTTACCATTATTAATATGTAAAGGATAGTTATATATATAGTCATCCATTTTCTTCTGTGCGTGCCTGATCTCCATTCACCTTTGTGAATTTGGACCTTTGAATCCTTCCATTTTCATTCATTGTAATTTCACCTTTTCCCTTTGTATGCTGAATGGTCATTACTATCTTGTTATAGCAATTTTTTTCTTATTATTTAAGATTATAATGCCCTGTTCTTAGTAAGGGTTGCACGTCTCTGCTTCTATTTGCCTGATAGTCACCTTACTCCTAATTATGTATTTATTTTTGTCATTTTGTTTCGTGTGAGCTGACTCCTTTCAGTATTGTTTGTAATGCAGGCCTTGTAGTGCAGAATTCCCTCAATTTTTGTATGTGTGGGAGGGTCTTTATTTCCCTTTTATATCCAAAGGAGAGCTTAACTGGATATAATATTTTACGCTGTTAGTTCTTTTCACTTAATAGTTTAAATATTTGATTCTATTTATTTCTGGCTTGTAAGGTTTGCACCGATGATTCCGACAATAATCTCATGGGTTATTCCTTTATATTTTATCATTTTCTTATCTCTGGCTGCAGTGAGAATTCTGTCTTTGTCATTGATTTTTAGTAACTTTAATACAATGTGTCTTTCTGAAGGCCTTTTTGGGTTGAGATAATTGGGTGTTTTGTTGACTTCTTGATTTCCAACCTTCAGCTCATTCTTTAGATTTGGGAAATTCTTGTTGACTGTTTGTCTGAAAATGTTTTCTAGTCCCTGCTCCTTTTCCTCGCCTTCAATAATGCTCATTATTCTTAAGTTTCCTTTACTGATGGTATCAGCTGGTTCTTGAATTTCTCTTTCACTATCTTCATTCTTCGATTTCTCTCTTCTTCCTTCTAATTTATTTCTAGATTTCTGTTTTTGATATCACCGATTCTTTCCTCCATCTGGTCTACTCTATTTTCCAAGCTTGTTATTTCATTTTTCAACTCTTGTAGTGTGTGTGTGTGTGTGTGTGTGTGTGTGTGTGCGCGCGCGCGTGTATGTGATCTCCAGAAGATCTATTCTGTTCTTTTTGAGGGTTGCAGTCTCCTTGCTCTGCTCATCTAGTTGTTTTTTTCAATTCTTGAAATTGTTGGTATGACTCATCTCGGAACTCACTGAGTTTTTTCAGAAGTACCATCCTGAATTCTCTGTCATTCTAGTTGCATATTTCTATGTCTGTAAGTTTATTTTCTGGAGATTTTCCTCTGTCTTTTTGAGATACCTTGTCACCTTGTTTTTTCATGGTGTTTTATCGACTATTTTTTCACTTGGGCATTAATGAAAATGTATTCTGCTTTTTTTTACAGAAAGAATATTTATTATATAAAGGTCTCTCTTCAGTCTGCTGCTTCAAAAGAAGGCGCTTTTCTTTTGGTTTCCAGTAGGTGGCGTCTAAGCCTCTTGGATCTCTGCTTTATATAAAGCATTCATAATGCCTTTTATTTCCTTGTAGCCATTTAATCACGCTCGCTACCCTCATTCTCAGTATTAGCAACAGTTTCAGTATGGTATGCTTGGATTTCCCTGGGTTTCCACAGTGTTTGTTCTTGGAGGGTATGTGAGGAGTGGCCCTCTGCGTTGGGGGTTGGGAGCTGTGGCTTATCTTCGGTTTTGCAACTGTGGCCAGAAGATCAACTGTTGTTTCTTTGCTTTCTGCCCTGATGTCTGGGCCCTGCCGCTGTGTGGAACTCACAACTCTTCAAGCAGGGCTGTTCGGGGAATTCGCTGCACCTTTTCCACTTTCCCTCTTCCTGCAGGATGCTCCGGCAGCTACTCAAGATGCTCAGAGGCAGCTTCATTTTTTCTCCCAGTCCACCACCTGACACCCATGTTTATGACCTGTGGTAGCTCTTATTCACAGATCCCATGCTCAGATGTGCTGGTGTGCAATTTGGGTGTTTTTTGCTGAGTTTTTGATGTTAAGCTTATTGTTGTTTCAAGGGGAGAGTTCTGGGGACGTCTCTCACTCCGCCATGTTTCTCCAAATCCGGAATCTCACAGGGTGATTATTGATATATGAGGTTTTCCTATAGCTACGTTGTTTTCTTTTCTCATAGCTCAATGTCTCCATTCTTTTTCGTCTTAGCGTTTCTGTCCGTTATTTTAGTTTAGTAGTGTTTTATGGTTTTCCTACTCTTCTTTCTTTTTTATGTTATGTGTTTCAGTTCTGGATTTTTTGTATGTGGTTATTACTAAGCTTATATAAAAGAAAGTCATGTATATATGTATACCTTAGTCCTTTTTCTTCTGTGTGTGCCATATCTCCATTCTGCTTTTGCAGATTCAGGTCTTTATTCACTCTCCTTCTCTGTTTTATTGTCTCAATTTATCCCTATTTATGCTATGCATTAATTTCTAGGTTGCACTGGCTGTTGCTTTCTCTTTATAAAGTGTTTTTTTAAAGACATTTAACCATTATATAATATTTAAAGGCATAATACCCTATTCTTAATAAGGATTGCACTTTCCTGTTTCTGTCTGCCTGCTTCTCTTCTTATACATAGTTATGCATTTTTTTTGTCCTTTTGTTACAGGTAGAATGATGCCCTTCATTTTTTTCTCTAATGCAGGCTTCGTGGTGAAAAATTCCCTCAGCTTTTGTATGGCTGAAATGTCTTTATTTCTCATTCATATCTAAAGGAGAACTTTGCTGGATATATTATTCCTGGCTGGTAATTTCTATCTTTTAATAATTTGAATATTTGGTTCCTTCCTAGCTCGCAAAGTTTGAGCTGAAAATTCTGATGTTAATCTAATGGGGTTTCCTTTATAAGTTATTGCCTTTTTTACCCTGGCTGCCTGTTGCGGAGATGGTTAGGAAGAAGAATCGGAGTCTGGAAATGCTTTTACTAACATGGATAAGGGAGAGGAGGATTGGCAATGCTAGCAGCCCCCACCCCTGTCTCCATGGCCTTTTATTAAGTTCTACAATAATGCTGGCTTTGTAGTTAAGCAATCGTTACTCTAAGGTCAGTATATATTAGCTGGATATAAACTACGGCGAGTTCCCAGATCCAGTCTCAGAGCTACCTCTGTGTTCTCATCTATCTCTTCTTAAGTATCTTTTCTTGTTCTATGCACTGTGTTATCCTTGTCTCTAGAGCAAGGCATCCTAGAATAGGTTAGGCATGTGCGCACTCTCTGCAATGTGTCCTTGTGTGCAAGTCCACATGTGCTTCTGATGACGGTGTTGCTCCAAGCACTAGGCATCCCGCCAGAACTGCAGGCATTTCTCACAACAGCTGCCTCAAGATTTTTTTCTTTTTCATTAATTTTTGGCAGTTTTAATATAATATGTGTTGGAGAAGGCAGTTTTTGGTTGAGATAATTATGTGTTCTGTTTGCTTCTTGGATTCAAAGATCCAATTCTTTTTATAGGTTTGGGAAATTCTCATTGACTGTTTGAATATGCTCTTTTCCCTTCCTCTCTTCTCTTTCTGGTATACCCACTTTTTTAATGTTGCTTTTTCTGATGGTGCCCATTGGTTCTCATATAGTTATTTTATTTTATTTTTTTCCACTTTCAAGTCTCTCTTGTTTTCCATCTGCATCATTTCCAGACTTCTGTCTTTGATATCACTAATTCTTTCCTCCATCTGGTCAGTTCTATTTCCAAACTTGCTATTTCATTCTTTATCTCTTTTAATGAGTTATTCATCTCCAGAAGTTCCATTTGGTTCTTTTTTAGAGTTTAAATATCCTTGGTAAATTATTCCTGTTGTTCGTTAATTTGGTTTCTAAGTTCGTAGAACTGTTGATCAGAATTTTCTTCCATCATTGAGTTTTTCAAGACATGCAATTTTGAATTCTATGTCATTTGACACACATATTTCTATATATTTTTCAGTTTATTTTGTGGAGATTTTGAATTTTCTTTCTGAGCTGCCTTGTCACCTTTGTTGTTTATGGTGTTTGATGGACTAGTTATCCTCCTAGGCATTAATGGGAATGTTTTCCACTTAAAAAAAAATACTATGTAATTATCTCTCTTTAGTAAGTTGATAAAAATTGTATTTTATTTTATTTTGTTTTTGTATTTTCAGTAGGTGATGCTCATGACTATTGCACTGCCCAAGCCTCTTTTCAGGTTAAAAATGGATCTCTCTTTTCAGGTTAAAAATGCCCTGTATTCTCTGGGGATGTGTGTGTCTCCTCTATAATTAAGTTGCCTCTGTCCCAGGGCTCTACCCCAGTGGGAGAATGTGAAGGGTGATGGGGGTCTGAGCCTCTTAAAAGGCCCTGAAATCCTGGTACTGTCCCAAGAGTCAAATGCAATTCTTCACTTCTTTATTCCAAATAAGCCTGACTAGCTGGGGCTTGGGTGAATTGAGAGAGGCCAGCAGTGTGTGTAGCTGTTTTCCTTCTGGTAATGCTGACACTCAAACTTCGGCTGCTTTGCTTCTATATTTCCACCCCTGTTACTGGGACAAGAAACAGCGTGTGCTTCAGATTTGGTTGCTGCAAGTTTCTCTGGGGCCCAGTGCTAGCTCAGGAAGTGTGCAAGGGTGGGGGGAAGGCATGCTCTTGGGTGGTCGGAGGAGGCAACGGGGCTGTGACTTAGCTTTCTGTCTGACAGTGACCATTTCTAAGACACAGCTGTTGCCCCTTCACCTTTGGTCTCTGCCCTGCTCTCAGTCCTGACCACTGAGCTCCGCTGAGTGGAATATGCTGATCACTCATGCAGGGCTTTTAGAGGTTTCAAAGAACCAAGAAAATACTGCATAGTGCCTTCTTCCCCCTTCTCCTTGAGAAGGCTCCGGGCTGTGTTCCACAGCATCTGTCTTTGATCCTCTCTCCCTTTCCACCTTTCCATCTGGCACAATTGGCCCACGTTCAGATGCTCTGATGCATAGATCTCTCAGACATACTCTTGTGCAGTTTGGCTGTTAGCTGTTGGATTGTAGATGTTCAGCTTGTTGTCATTTCAAGAGGAGAGTTCAGGGGAGATAACTCACTCCATCACGCTTCTGAAGTCACTCAACCCAGACTGAATCTTCCCATTCATGATTATCATGTTTCTTCATTAAGTGTTCTTTTATGTTCTTAAGTACTGTTTCATAATTCTCTTATTTTTTGTGCTTTGAGGTATAATTGTCTTCTTAAAGGCTGTCTATTAGCTTTTGATTTTTTAAGTCCAAGGTAGAAAGGTGAATTATAAAATATTTTGATGATATTCTAAGTAGGATTGTTTCATTTATACTTTTTAATTTGTTATGATTGATATTTATTCTTGTATGTAGATATTGTACCCCCAAACTTGCTATATTTGTCTATTACTTCTAATAGTTTATCTTAAGACCTTCTTCCAATTTTCATATCTTATTTATACATTTTGTCTCATTATATTGGCTATGCCTTCTAACAGTGTTGAATTATTTCAGTGATAGCAATAATACTTTCCTTTATTCAAAATTTAATTAACATGCTTTCTTAGTTTTATTCTTAAGTTTGATGTTTAGCTAATCAATGTCAGAAAGTTCTCTTTTTAGTTTGCTAATAATAATAATAATATATACATGCATTTAAAAAATTATGACTATTAAATTGATTCAAATTTTTTTCCTCATACTTAAAGATGATAATGTTTTTTTTCTCCTTTTAATCTAATAATGTAGTCATTAACCCCAATAGTTTCTCTGATGTTGAATGACTCTTGCATCCCTGGAATAAATTCACCATGGCCATGATATACTTTTATTACTATTTTAAAGTATTGTTGGATTTAATTGACAAAATATTTATTAAGGAGTTTTGAAGCTATCTGACATATATTCATAAGTAAGTTTAGTCTATAATTGTATTTTTTTATTTTTCCTTGTACTATTTTAATATCAAGGTTATAAAAACTAACCTTTAAACTCATGTTAGGAGAAATAAAACACTTCATGAATGGATGGAAGACAAAGCTGAGGAACTTGCACACAAAACAAGACTGGATAAGAAATATATAAAGACAGAAAATATAATAAAATTGGAAGATCACCTTGATGTAGGACAGGTCAGATTCTCAGAGTGAAAGGGACTCAAGTTCTACTATGAGAGAGAAAAGGGTTCTTTGCTAAGTACAAGAAAGAATTCAAATACCCACCAAATTTAGATTGAAAAAGAAAATTTATTAGAGAAGGGGTAACACTCCATAGACAGAGTGTGGTCTCCTCTCAGAGGCAGAGAGTAAGAGAGACTGAGACAGACTCAGAGGGACAGAGACAATAGAGATGGGAACAGTGAGAGAGACAGAGTAAAGACACTGAGAAGGACCATGAGAAAGACATTGATAGAGACCCCAAATGTTCAAGGAATCCAGTTTATATATCATCATTTGGTTTCTGTGAAATACAATATACTGAATTTCCTTTGATATGGGCATACAGTGAGGAAGGATGAGGATGTAGTGTGAAAATGTAAGAATATGTAGTGTGAAAGGCCTGCTGGCAATTCTTAACTTTTGATCCTAGGTTCTCCATGGTTTTAGCCATAGGAAATGATTTCGTTTGCACAGGGCACCTCTTAAAGGCTCTGTTTTCCTGTTTTCCCTTCATGGTGTGGGGAAATGAATTGTTAGCTATCCCAGCAGAAATCTCCCCTTTATCTGCAGGTGTCTTTGTGGTCTGGTTTTAGGACTGATCAGCATATTGCCTTCTCTGAAAATAGATTGATTTAACATTTTAGTTCTCTTGCCTCCTTCCTACATTTACCCTAGGAAGTAAAATATTTGAATAATAGGCATTCTATAAGGAGAGAAAAATATGAAAGGGGAGTAATTAATTCAAAGAAGTGATTCAAGATTATTTTAATCTCCCAGAATTAAGAACATGAGTTTCCATATTGAATGGGCCTACCGAGAACAATATGTGGGACAAGATCTACAAAAAGGTACATCATAGTGAAATTTCAGAACAATAGAGACAAAGAAACAGTTGTAAAAGCTTTCAGGTAGGAAAAAGTACATTACTTAGAAAGTGTCAGGAATCAAAATGACATCTGACTTCTCAGCAGCAACACTGATAGCAACAAGACTATGCAGCGATTCCTTCAAAATTCTGAGAGAAAAATATTTTTCTCTTAGAATTCTTTACTCAGTCAAAAAATATCAATCAAATAAGAGAGTGAAGTAAACATGTTTTTAGACTTGTCAAGTCAAAAAATTTAACTTTCATGCATCTTTTTGTAGGAATGTACTGAAAGCTATGTTCTACCAATTAAGGAATACCAGGAAAATAAACCAAAATCTAATAAAAGTAATAGAGAGTGGGGAGGGGTGACGTCAGTAAGATAGTAGAGCAGGAAACTATACTTATTCCCTCCACAAAAACACCGATTCATCAACAACTCACAGGCACATTCTATTTGTGAGGAATCAGAAACCAAATGAAAGTCTTTTATACCCCAGTAGAACATGAAACAGCTCACTGAAGCTGGTAGGGAGATTTGGGAAATGCTTACACTAGAAAACCTGCCCGCAGTGCAACAACATAAGACCATGGAAGAGACTCCCTAGCTCCCAGCCTCACCTAGTGGTCTAACTATTCTGAGGGACTTCCTGAGGACTAGCTTATGTCTTGGTGATCATGTAGCTCTGACGATTCCAGCATAGGTTAGCCGCCCAGAGGACAATGGAGATCATAGCTTAGGCTGGTAGGTGCCATTGATCCTTATTACTGCTCAGCACAGAGTGAACAGATTAAAATCCCCAGCTTGTAGGTTCCCACTATGAAGGAAATCTGTTGAACCGTGTGCCCAGTGTCTCAGTTTCTCAGGGGCTGCCCAAAGACTAGCATTTGTCCTTCCAGTCTTGAAGCTCTGATGGGTCCAGAACAGTGTAGCTACCAGAGTAGAAGAGATAAATTGGCCTGAACTAGTAAATATTATAGCCCTCATCCCCTCTAATGTTCTTTTTTTAGGATCTGTAGTTTATTTGACTTTATTTTATTTTATTTTTATCCTGTCCTGGCTAATGCCTGTTGCCTTGCACAATCTACATTATGGGCTATAGGGATTTACATAGAGAAAATTATCCAATAATGTTCATGCGGTTCATTGCAAATCTATTTTCCCTAATCTTAGAGAGCCCTCATTATATTTAAGAATCCTTGTATTTTTATAAACTTCCTATTCCAATACCCAATTACTGTTCCAGACTTTTTATAGACTTCTACTTGCCTTACACATTTTGTGTGTCCCTCAAGATCCATGCTCTCTATTTCAAAATCTCTTTCTCTCCTCCACATCTTCCTCTTCTTTTTTTTTTTGGTTTAGCTTCTGTCCTAGAAGAGAGGATGAAGTTTTTCTTTCATTTCCAAGGCAAACATCTCCTATCTTTCCCATCATTCTTCTTCTAGGCCCATATTCCAATAATTATAAACTCTGAGCATGAATTTTTAGGCCCTTCTTTTTTGGTTTCTTTCTCCTTACACTTACACCAATATAACAGTGTATACAGGCACAGATGTGGTAGTCAGAACACTTAGACTTGAGCCTCAATTCTGCTACTTAAGTGCCAAGTTTGAATTAAGTCACCCAGCCTTACTGAGCTTTATTTTTCTTTCTACAAACGAACAGGATTGTTTCAAAGGATTAAGTAAAATTATCTACATAGAGTGCTGAGCAGAATGCCTAGCATATGGGAAGAACTAAATAGTCAGAGATTATGCTAAAAATGATGATTTTGATCAGTATAATGTTCAGTCTTCCTCTATCCTAGAACAACTCACCCTCATCCTCAGTATCTCCCCAAGTTAACTTTAATCACAGCTCTGATTGAAATTAGGCAACCTATTCCCACCAACTCCTCCTACTTAACCATAGACTTATGTTCTCAATGCTTGATTAAAATTGTCTTGATGAGGCTGAAACTTTTTAGTTCTTGTCCAGTGCTCCATCATCTAAACCATAATGTCTCCTGTCAAATATGTTGGCTGATTCCACTGGCATGTTTTTCAATTATACATGATTTAATCTAGATCTAAAGGATGGGTCTTAAAAGTTATTATTATGTAGGTTATCAGAAAAGACAAGATGGGCCTTGAACAGAAAAAGTGACATTTAATTTTTCAAGTGTCATTTCTTAAAGTACTATTATAATCCAGTGCTTCTGATCTGATTTTAAATTATTCTCATTCATTCCACAACACTTGTCTATCCTATCACCTTTCATCTACATTATGCTATCTTAAAAGTTTTTTTTAAATAGAATATTTTATAAAATTCTACAAAAATCGAGGATTCTTGAATTAATAATCCTTATAATATGACTTTTCTGTGGGGTAGGTCTGCATCTAAAACCACTGAACTGCATCAAACTTAGATCATATGTTCCCTTTCTTTGACAACTGAGCTTTAACTCCATATACAACTTCCTTGAGAAGGTGCTGAAGTCATTCTGCCATTTCAGAGAAGTATAAGGCCCTGCCTCAGGCAGAAGAGAAATCTAAATTTAAAGTCTAATAAGGAAATCTGGGCATATGAATATCAAGGAGAAGGTGATGTTGATCTAGTTGAAAGCACTGCAGAATTAAAACTTGATGGGAAATTAGTGCACTTCAGGAAACAAGACAAGCAAAGGCTTAGAGTACAATGTGAGGATCAATATTGGAAGAGTAAAATAATTGAATTAGCAAACCCTCAAGACAAATAGGCTGAAGGGAACAATGGGCAGCAAAGGTTTGACTTAGGAATGTTAACAGTAATTAGGAAAGGAAATGGGTCCATATCTTTTGGAGTTAGCCCTGCTAACACTGTGGCTGGACACAGAATGCACCTTGTTCTAAAAGGGAAATTGCTGCTATTGTTGCCCTGGTAACCTAAGGCTTATTATTTCAGATCTAAGAGTGGTCAGAAATCCCAATCAGGCTCTTGTAATGAAGAGTAAAGCATTTATTTCAATATCTGTCAGCCACTTACAAACTGTGTGACCTGGGCAAGGTAGTTAAGCCTAGTTTCCATCTGTAAAATGGGGATAAAAAGAATTTCTATACTTTAGGGATATTGTACTGGTAAATGAGAAGGTGTATGTAAATGCCTAACCTAGTGTTTGGCACATAGTTGGTGCTCAATAATTGTTAATTTGTTTTACTTTTTCTACTACCTCTCAATTTTTTAATTTAGTATCACCATCCTCAGATTATAGGAAAATAAATTAAAAAATATAGAAACTAACAGCATTTTTTGTGTTTCTTTATTGCCAAAATCAAGAGATTTGGTTAAAACAAATTTAAGGATTATCAGTAATTCTATTATTTATACTTATATAATTTTATTTTAACCAGTTAGATGATTACACATTGCAGTTTTAAACTAAGGAGGCTGAATGTTGGCTGGCTATCTTGTTAGTTGAAACAGTTCTCATTAAGGGCCCATAAAAAAGCTGTGATTAAAAATAAAAAAAAAAACTTCCTACCACCTCAGCTAACTGGGAGACTAAAAGGTAAATATAGTTTATAATAAAGACTTCATGGACCATCTATCATTGGCCCTAGTTATGTGCTTTAGGTATCTAATCTTCACCACAATTTCTAAATGACAGATATTATTATCCATATTTTACATATAAGGAATCTGAGATTTAGAGACATTATTCAAGCCAATAGCCAAGACCCTATCTGAAGTCTCTGTGGCCCCAATCATATACCCTTTTCACTGTGCTAGCTTGCCAGGCTAACCAAACAGCAGTTGGTTGGCTGTTAGCCACTCTCCAGTTATTGAGTTCAGTGAAGGTCAACCTCATTTATTCTGTTTTAATTGTACCACACTTTTGAAGGGAGAGTGTCAAATTCATGTTTTAGGCTGAGATAAGTGTTCCTTATTAGCAAATCCAAACTATTCCAGGAAGACATTTCAGTAGAAGGCCTTGTGAAAATAACTATCTACTGAGGTGGAAGTGAGGTTTTCTATGCATTGTTATAAATCTTGCCTTCTGTAGCAGGGATTTGTGGCACAAAAAGTGCATACATGTTGGTTGAATTTACCAGCCAAGCCTGTAATCTGTGTTTGTCTGATAATTGCTAATCCCATTGGCTCTCGGACTAAGAGAAATAATAATCACCGCTGTTTATTGGGCCCTTATAGGTGTTCAATATTATGGTGGATGCATAAAGTATGTTATTTATTACTAATAACAACCTGGTGAAGTTTATGGATGGGAAAACTGAGGCACAGAGAGGATATTTATCTTGCCCCAGATGGCTTATAAGTAAAAGAGCTGGAACTCAAACTTGGTCTTACTCCAGAGCCTAGAGTCTAGCCATTCTGCTCTGCAGAAACCTGCAAGAGTACAATGACTTGGCCAAGAAGTGTCAGACCTCCATTTTCTACAGAACCTCATGTTCTTACCACTATAAAGTGAACTTGCACAAAGCTTAATAGAAAAGCTAAAACAGAAAAAATCTGTGGGCTTTTTACTCTGAAATAAAGAGTAATTGTGACCTTGTTAATAATACAGCTAGAAATTTTAAGCAGGCTGAATCACATTGACTTTACCCTCTCTTATTCCCTAATTTATATTTGTTCCCCACCAAACAAATCTGTCTATTTTCAACTTCCATTTTCTTAGTCCAATATTTGACACACCTACCCCTTTTGAAATGCCCCTTTCTGACTAGATAGTTCTGCTCTGATGAGACATCTTCAGCATTTCAGCTCCGTTTGAAGGAAATGAAGCTTTTGACCTTTCCTGGAAAGAGAAAATGTGTTCTCGGAACCAGAGGGGATCTGACTTGTAAAGAGAGAACTTGTTCCTGGTCCCTGGTTGGTGTGTCCTCATGTAAATAAGGACTTCAAATCCTCACAGTTCGATTGGTCCAAAAAACACTGTCCTGACTGGTCAGAGTGGAGCTGAGCTGATTGGCCAGTGAAGATGTTAATTGATGGGCATATAGCTGTGCATTTCTCACTGGTTAGGGAAAGTCTCAGTCCTATTGGTTGAAATAGGATTTCAGAAACTCCTTTATAAGGGTTGGCTTAGATGGCAGGAACATAGTACTGGCAGGCAGTTCAATGCAAGCGCAGGCAGTTTAGTGCTGGCTTGTCTCTAAAACATGGCTTGCATGATAAGCCCCTGTATAGAAATGACCACTAGGCCCTGCTTTAAAATTTGAGCCCAGTTAGCAATGAGGAGTCCTTCTTGGTAGTTATCTTTTTTTTGGCAATGAGAATAACAACCTTGAGAGGATGGGCATTGTCTGACTTCCCAGTATCTTCCCTGAGGGCCTAGTCAAGGTCTCTGCATACAGAGAGCTAGGGCTGGAGGAGGGGAATGGATAAGGAGGGGGCCAACACAATCACACACACTGACACATGTATTCATGCACACAAAATTAATTGGAGTGAAATAAGTGTCCTGACACTGATAAAACTGACGTTTATAGTCCAACTTGACACACTGTGATATTGTGATTTATAATAAGCAATATATTTTTGGCCTTCGCCCCCAGTTCTAACACAGATCTCCTAAAACCCTTAGAATTTCCTCAGTGATGAAACCTATAAAGATGTCTCTTGTTATGTTAATGACTTTTAGGAAGCACCTAAGGATAGGGGCTAGTTACCAGGGGAACTAAATTTGATAGGACGGGGTTCCCTGATCTTCCAGTTTGGTGAACACATAAAGATGTGGGGAAAATGGTGCACCTGGAGAGAGCATGGAAGATCATACCTTGCCCTGTGCATCTCTTCCATTTTAATGTTCAATTACACTCTTATCTTATTTTTCAATAAACTAGTAAAGGTAAGACAGTTTTTTCCCAAGTTCTGTGAGCTCTAGCAAATTAATCAAACACAAGGAGAGGGTTGCTAGAATCTACAATTGATGGCTTGTGGGTCAGAAGCACCTGGATTTGGGACTGGTATCTGAAGTGTGTATATTGGTGAATGAAGCAGTCTTGTAGGACCGAACTCTTAAGCTTTGTAATTTAACACTACGTAATGGTTTATAGTGACAGAATTATGTTGAATTGTAGAATGCCAGGGTGGTGTACAGAACATTGCTGGAGGTAGTATGGGGGGAAACCCCTACACTCCCACAAATCAGAATTCGGTGCAGAACCTAAAGGCACATCTTCATGTACTTTAGTTTTCTCTTTCACGCCTGGACTTTAAGCTGCCTGGGAACAGGAATAATGGCATTCCCTTTCCTATAGCATTTTGCACTGCTCCAGGAATACAACAGCTGCTTAATGAATACTGGTCAGCTATTAAATTGGCTCTAAATTTATTTCTGGTGTAGTACTTTTTGTGTATTTGTTTTTAACTTTAGCCTCGTTTTCCCACCTTCCCGTTTAAAATGTCTCAAAGGGAGACTTTAAAATTGGTATGTTTTAAATATAGGCCTATAGTCTATGGTCATGCCACCCTGAACAAGCCCAATCCCGTCTGATCTCAGAAGCTAAGCAGTGTTGGGCCTTGTTAGCACTTCGATGGGAGATCACCTAGGAAGACCAGGTGCTATAGGCATAAAAAAACCAATAAGGGATTTTAAGCTGACAAGGTCCTTGCAATCTGTGAGGTCAATTAAGGGTTGCATCGCCTATAAATTAATTAATCAATCAATCAATTAATTAATTAATTGATAAAGGCCCATAGCTTTGAGGAGAATAGCCAGAAACTGATCCCATTCCATACCTTTGTGAGAAGAGTGGGTTGTTTAAGGATATATTTGGCCATTAACTAACAGCAGTGAAGAGCTGTTGGTACGTCCATGCCTCTGGCACACAGAACATACTAGCAGCTATTTAAGCTTTATTCTGAGGACTGTAATTGAGCTAAGAACAAAAGACCAAGGTAATTGGGCTGGTATGTATGCTTGCAGCCCACAGCCAAAACTGACTCAATGGTCTATGTGGCTTGCAGTCCTAAGCCAGAGATAGAGTTCAAGGGGTAGTCTCAGCCTTGACTCCAAAGGTGAATAAGCCTGTTAGACTTTCTGAGTTTGGCTTTTCCTTGCATTCTACCTTCAGAAAATTCTAGCTCAGGATTTTTCCCCTTGTCATGCATCAGATTCATCCGAGTGAGAGGGTGAGTCTTGCTTACCATTCAGATTCTTGGGTCCCACTCCAACCTCCTGAATCAGAATCATTGAAATGGAAACCAGGACTTTCTTTTTGTTGTTACTGTTAGAACAACTTAACAAAATAAAATTTTGGTTGATTGTCGGTCAACATTGTTTCACACATACATCAAACAGGCCAAAAATACAATAAATGAAACAACTTCAAAGACCAAAATAAAACCCCTAAAAATAATGAAACCTTTTATCTTTGACCTTTTAAACAATTTCATAAAAAACTAACTACTAGTACAGATAAGAACATACATTAGAAAGTAACTGGAATGCTCAGGATAAGATTTATTTTGTTGTTATTTTTGCTTTTTCTTTTACAAGATGTATTTTCTCCTTTGCAATTATAATGAACACATTCACACAACAAGTCAAGTCAGAAGCAGGACAGAGAATGCTGCAAAAGCTGGTTTGGTCATCCTGAGATCATTAAAAATGGCTGCTCCCTAACAACATGTACAGAAATATAAGATGTAAATAAAAATACACAAATTTTCTTTTTTGAAGTACATTTAAGAAAAAACAAAGCAGAACATTGCAAGATTTTTTTCCTTTCCTGTTACCAATTCATGTTGTGGTGTGGGTGGTGAAGAGCATGTGTCATCTGTGGGTTGTGCGGCCTGCAGTGGGCAGGCAGGTAGCACTCTACTCAAAGATTACCACATTCAGAGACTGGAAATGGATGGTGAATAGGTCATGGCGACCATTCTTTTTTACTCTTTAAGTTTAACTTTTTCTTTCTTGCTGTCTAGTCATCCTCGTTGCTTGTCTGCTTCTTGGTGTCAACATTTTATCCTCATCATCTTGAGCTGCCTGTTTGCTTCAGCCTCATCTTCATCTCCATTCTCCTCCTCACCATCACCTTCCTCCAATTCCTCATCCCCTCCTTCCTCTTCTTCATCTATCTCATTGTCAGCCTCCTGTTCCTCATTTTCCTCATTAGTGTTCCCATTAGCAGGTGCTTCTCTTCCATTCTCTGCCTCCTCCACAACTTTCTTCTCCTTTAAGTCCTTAGTGGTGATCTCAGAGCTGGTGTCCACAGCCATGTCTGACGTGGCGGGGCAGGCCAGTAATCCAACACAGCAGTTTCAAAATAAAGTGAAAGTTGGAGGACTGGAGAAAAAGGTGCCAGAGTCCACAGTGATGGAAAAAGCGCATGACCGAGAGGGCTGCAGTGAGTGGAGAGCCAGGTCTGAGAACAATGCAAAAATGGCTTTTCAGAGTAGCTACTTAGGAATATAATTTTTTGAAGATACACCAGATAGCTCAAGTTTAAGAACCACTGTTAACTATCCAAAAGACTCCCCAGTTTCTGAATTCATTATTCTTTGTGGCTTTCATGCATTTGTGCATTCTCTTCTCTATGCTTAGAATTCCTTAATGTCTGGTGGAAATGTCATCAGGTTTTCTAGAGGCAGGATTTTTTAAAAATTATTTTAATTAGTTTCAAGTATACAGTACATTGGTTAGACATCCATATAGTTCATAAAATGATCCCCCCAATTGCTCCCTTCCTCCCCTGACCCTCCACCTAGCCAACGTATTAATGCTAACTGCATTCCCTATGCCATGCTCCCCATCCCCGTAACCATCCATCAGCTACTAATTTGTACTTCTTTAACCATTAACCCCATTCTCACAGTCCCCCCACCAAAAATCTTCCTCCCGTCTGTCTATCACCAAATTGTCCACTGTATTTGTGAGTCTGTTTTTGATTAGTTTGTTCTTTTTTCCCCTTAGATTTTGCATATAAGTGAAATGATATAGTGTTTATCTTTCTCTGTGACTTAAATACCTTCTAGGTCCGTCATAGCAATATCATTTTCCATCCCCTTCCTTTTAGTCTGTATGTGTCTTTTATTATGAAGTGAATCTCTTGTAGGCAGCATATGTAGGGGTCTGTTTTCTTATCCTTTCAGCCACTCTATCTTTTGGTTGGAGCACTTAATTCTTTTCCATTTAAGGTATTTATCGATAGGAATGTGGTTGTTAACCATTCTTTATTCATGTTTTTGATACATGTTTTGTCTTCTTTAAGAAGTCCCTCCAGTATTTCCTGTAATACTGTCTTGGTGGCAATAAATTCCCTTAGCTTATTTTTGTCTGGGAAGCCCTTTATTTGTCCTTCAATTATAAATGATAGCTTTGCTGGATAAAGTATCCTTGGTTGTAGATTCTGGGTCCTCATCCTGTTGACTATTTTGTGTGAAACCCTTCTGTCCTGCATAGTTTCTTTTGAGAAATCAGCTGCCAGTCTTATGGTATTCTCCTACCATTAATTATCTGTTTTTCTCTTGCTGCTTTTAATATTCTTTCTCTGTATTTAACATTCGGAATTTTGATTATGATGGGTCTTGTGTGAGTCTCTTTGGAGTTCTGATTTTTGGAATTCTCTGAGCTTCCCGGGGTTTTACGACCATTTCTTTCACCAGGTTAGGGAAGTTTTCCATCATTATTTCTTCAAACAGCTGTTCAACATCTTGATTTTCTTCAGTTATGCCGATCTAACAGATATTTGGATCCTTAATATGTTCCATATGCTCCTTAAATTATTTTAATAGTCTTGTCATCTTATCTCTTGTGATTCTGTCCTCTAGATAGGGCATTTGATTCTTTTTTTTTTATTCATTTTGTTTATTTATTTGTTTATTCCATTTAATATACTTATCATCTCATATAATGTGTTCTCCATTTCAGACCGGTTGCCTTTTATAATTTCCATTTCCATTTTTATGTTTTTTTTTATCTCTTTGTTGAAGTTCTCACTGAATTTATCTACACTTCCCAACAGTTCATTGAACATCTTTATAACCAGTGTTTTAAACTCTGTATGTTAAATTACTTGACTCCATTATATCTGGATCTCTGTTTCCTTCTGTCATATGGTTTCTGCTTCTTGTATTCCCATTTTGGCTGCCTTTCTGTGTCTGTTTCTATATACTAAGCAAAGCTCCTAAGTCTCCCAGTATTATTAGTGTGGCTTTGTGAAGTAGGTGTCCAGTGGCACAGTTCTGAGAGGGGTTCAGCTACAGGCTAAATATAGCCCAAGCTACTACCCCTCCAGGGCCACCTGTTAAGATTCAGCAAGCAATCCAAAAATGCTGTGCTTATAGTTGCCTTAAAAGGCCACACCAGAAACCAAACCCAGCTGCTAACAGTGTGAGTCTAGTTGTTGCTCAGCAAGGAGCACCTGACTCACTGAGGATATGCAGATATGCCTGGATGTGACTTGGGTGGTGCATTGAGCCAGGGGAGGTGGGGTTTCAGGGAATCCTCTGGGCAGAGTGACCTCTGTTATCCAGTTTGATGATGTCATGGCTATGGCAGCGCTGTGCCTGGAGCACTGGGAGGTGAAGGTCTCAACAGGGAACAATGGATATGTTGCTGGTACTTCTGTACAGAGAAAGTCTTGCCTTGGACCTCACTCCGACAATGTCTCCCTGTATGTCTGTGGTGCCCCCTGTGTGCAGTCTAATCATCACAGGTGCTCAGAGTGAGCAGATCCCTCACTGCGAAAATCTGCTCGCTGACAAGGCCCCTTAGCTCGCTGACAAGGCCCCTTTAAGAGGCTTCTGCTGCTGCCACTGCCACAGCCTCCATCTCACTCAGCCACTGGAGACCAGGCAACCCCACGTCCTTACCTCATCCTACTTTCTGCCCCTGCAGAGTGATTTCTCTTATTTCTCCCTAGTTGTATAGCTTGTTCATCGAGATCCCAGGAAATTTTTCCTTGCTACTCCTCCTTGTTTCTGTCGCAACTTTGATTTGGTCACCAGAGGGATGAACAGAGCCTCTACCATCTATGCCATTTTTTTTTTCTCTAAGGAGGCAGCAGTTTTTGATAACTATGAATAAAAATGAAATAAAATGTATGCACTAAAATTAGATTCTATTGTAAATAATTTTCTTAATTAAGTTTATTGGGGGTAACATTGGTTAATACAATTAAATAATTTTCAGGTGTACATTATAATTTGACATCTGTATATTCTATTGGATATACAGACCAGTTTCCATCAGCTACCAGATATTTGATCCCCTTTACCCAATTCACCCTCCTCCGATCCCCCTATATTTCCCCATCTTCTATATAGGTCATCTGATCTTCTTTATTCATTTCATTTATTCTATTTAATATGCTTCTCATCTCAGATAATGTGTTATTCATTTCTGACTGGTTCCCTTTTATAATTTCTATTTCCATTTTTATGCTTTTTATCTTTTTATTAAAGTTCTCACTGAATTTATCTATACTTCTCCTAAGTTCGTTGAGCATCTTTATAACCAGTGTTTTGAATTCTGCCTCTGTTAGGTTGCTTGACTCCATTATTTCTGGATCTCTGTTCTGTTCTCCCATACGGTTTCTGCTTCTTTGTCTTCCCATTTTGGCTGTCTTTCTGTGTTTGTTTCTATGTACCAATCAAAGTTCCTAAGCCTCTTGGTCTTATTAGCATGGCTTTGTGGAGTAGGTGTCCAGCAGCACAGTCCTGAGAGGGGTTCAGCTGCAGGCCAAATTTAGTCCAAGCCTCTGCCTCTCTGGAGCCACTTGTTAAGATTCAGCAAGCAATTCACAGATGCTGTGTTTAGAGTTGCCTCAAAAGGCCACACCAGAAACCAAGACAAGCTGCTACCAGTGTGAGTTTAGGGGCACCTGGCTAAGTAAAGACACACTTGGATGTGGTTTGGGTGAGGCAGCGAGTTGGGGGAGGTGGAGTTTCAGGAAATCCTCTGGGCAGAGTGACCTGTGTTACCAATTTTGATGAAGTCTCCACTATGGCAGCACTGATCACACATACTGGGATGGGGAAAGGGCTCAACAGAGGAACAATGGATACCATTGGCACTTCTATATAGGGTGAGTGTCGCCTCAGCCCTTATTGTGACAACTCAGTGTTCCCCTGTAAGTCCTTGGTGTCCCCTGCACAGCCGAACCAACACTGGTGCTCAGAGCAATCAGGTCTGTCACTGCAAAAGTCTACTCATAGACGTGGCCCCTTTAAGAGGCATCTAAAACTCCTGTAGCCTCTGCCCCACTCAGCCGCTCAGGACTGGGCAGCCTCACATCCTCACCCCATTCTACCTTCTGCCGTTGCTGGGTGATTTCTTAGATTTCATAGATTTCTTCCTAGTTGTATGGCTTGTTCAGCTAGATCCCAGGTGATTTTTCCTTGCTGTTTGCTCCTTGTTTCTGTCATAACTTTGATTTTGGTCGCCAGAGGGATGAACAGAGCCTCTATCATTTACAGCATTTTTTCCTCTAAAGCAATAATATTATTTGAGAAATCACTTTTCTCAGTCCTGTATACTTAAGTCTGTGAAGGTATTGCATTTTATCTTTCTCTAAATTTATCTAACTGATTTGTGTTATTTTCAGGAATTCTTGTCTACTTCTTTTGCCCTTGATAAATTGAGATAAATTTAACTATTACCTGATTTTTGCCTCATGGTGTTCATCTAGACTCCTAAAGTCTCTAAGAAATGACTCTTTCATATTCTGAAAAATGTCACATAACAGAGTTGCAGTTAAGTAACAAGCATAATTGGACAAAGCTGCTGGTGTTTTGATAAAATAGAAAAAGATGAAAATAACTTCTTGGTTTTAGTAATTCTTTTCCTTAGAAAATAAAACTCTATCACTTGTTTGAAGAAAGCCGTCTCTTGTCACTAATTCCACTACTCATGATGAAGCATAGCACAGGATAATTTTGAGGCTAAGTGAGGATGCAGAGTAAGAGGATACATGCTTGCCGCATGCAGCACAGGGGGTTATTAAAATACAGGTAACTATCTTGTTGCAGAAGTATCTGATTATGTAGTTGTTTTGAGTGAACTCAAAGCTTATTTTTACTGCAGTTACATGGCTACGTTCACTTGTTAAAAACTTTCCCTCAAAAGTGTCAACTATAAAATAATTTTAAAATAGCTGATTTGTCCCATTTCCCCCAGCTGTATGTGCTATCTTAGCAAACAATCACTTGAAAGGTTTCTGTATCCAATGACTCTAATGAAAAAATTCTGAGAAAAGTCAAGGTAGTTAAATTAACACTTCACTCCAATGTTCCCCAAATGATATCAGTGTTCTTTTGATCAGCTAAGGCAGTATTTATTCATGCTTCAAAAACATCAAAACACATCTGAATTGTACACTTGAAATTTATTAGATTTTGTTAATCAGTGTCACTCTGATAAAAAAAATACTTCAGCAAAGGAAAAGAATGGAAAAAAACATCAATACAGTCAAAAACCCAGACTGACAGCAGTTTTAGAAGCATATCAACCAAAACAGCTGTATCAGTGCCTGACTTACCCCCTTTCCTGCTAGCAGATGAGGCTAGCCTAAAGCATATAGATTAGGACAAGAAATATACTATAATCATCACATGAGTAAAAAGGAGTGCTCTATATAAGGTCATCCAAAATTAGTTGGCATTCCATTGACACAATTCAAGCTTCTGAAATGCTAATCATTTTGGAACAGTGCTCAGTGCAAGAGCGTGCAGGACAGGTCTGGAAATAATCAGTCTTCCCTACATCAGAGAACTCCCAAATGTTTGCCTGATGCAGGCTTCCCTGGCAGGTGTTACCCTAAGAAGGGAGTTCCAGCCAGGTTGCTGTCAGCTTTGAAATGGCACGTCATATACCTTTTCACAGTAGTAAAGAAATCAGTCATTTCCTTCAGATTGGAAAGAAGAGGCATATGGCATTTAATTTTAAAGGATGTCACTAGGGCATCTCTCAAGTTTACCAAACGATCCCCCCAACTCCTTTTTTTATAACAGATAGTTGCTAATTTTATCATCTGGAAAGTTTAAAGGTAAAAGTTTTTTTTATGAGGTTTGTTTTATTGAATTCCATTGTATAAATACAATTCAATGCTTGTGGATCTTACAAGTAGAACTATTTGAAGCTTTGGTCAAAATATAGAGGAAGATAGTGATTTTTAAGACAAAACAGATGGAAAGCCAGATTTCTTATTTAACATTGACCTTTTCATTTTATTTTTAAGTCTCTATTTTCATTTCAAGTTCCGTGCTCAACAGTAACATCTTAATGATTCTAAAAGTAAGCTGAAGCAGGGGTGCATCTCAAAGCAATAGAAATATTACATATTGCAGTGCACGCTCTCACACACACATGCACCCCAATGGACTATAAACTTAAACTCTGCCTGCAAAAAAATATATATCCAATACTAGGTACAAGATTAAGCTAAGGAATCTGTACTCAGTCTAAAGACAGCATTTCTCAGTGAAGTCCTTGGACCA
This sequence comes from Rousettus aegyptiacus, assembly GCF_014176215.1. Classification (NCBI taxonomy): domain Eukaryota; kingdom Metazoa; phylum Chordata; class Mammalia; order Chiroptera; family Pteropodidae; genus Rousettus; species Rousettus aegyptiacus. The sequence continues at coordinate 71,546,610 of NW_023416312.1, forward strand.
TTTTCCATTATAATATCCTGGGGTGTTTGTCAAAAGATATCCCAGTCTGGATTTCTACATACTGATATCTAGATTACAGATATTCTGGATCAGTGAGATCAAGATCCTCTGGAATAAGGCTTGTGGATCCTAAGTGATTGCAGGGTCACTTGTAGTATGAGAACCACTGCGCTGGGACACCATAAGTGCTGTTTTATTCAAGTGAAGTTGGGAACACAGTTTGGTCTTGAAACTCACCTCTTATCTCTATTTCACCAAAAGAAATCAAGTCCTTTCTCATCAATTTACTCAATTAGTATACCCTTCCCCAATTCAAAAGTGATTGTAGTTCAGAAACAAGTATTCCAGAACAATTCCACTGTGGGATTGACTCCAAATCTACTCAAATTCTGAAGCAATCCTAGGACTGCAGAAGCTGAAAGAGTTCAGCTTTTTGATTAATTGGCACCTAAAACATGAAGTTCTTGTGCTTCTAAAGAGGCTTAGCAATTTGTAATTGGTGGGGGGAAATAAACAACCCTTCTCCCAAACATTTAAGCTGAAAATCTCAAAGATATCTAATTATTCTTTTTTAAGCCATTGACTCCCATATTCCAACAACAAAAACTCTTGCTTAATATATTTTATAAATATTTCTTTTGCATGTTTTCTTTTCAGCTTTACTTCTAAAGACCATAGTTTTGACATCCATTATTTTATGGCTGGATTATTACAATGACTTTCTAACTGCCATTCTTATTCTTATACACCATTTTGATACACTGGTACCAGACAAGATTTGATAAAACACAAACCTGCTCAAATACTCCTGGTGATTCTCCCATTCCCCATAAGAGCGGTCTAAACACACTTGTATCTCAGTCATGAAGTATGTCACAAGTTTTACCTTTTCCATCTGCCAATGTAAATCCTCCCTATTCTTTCATTTGGCTCCAGTCTATCCATGTGAAAAGTTAAATAATACCAAGAAAGACATATCCTTTCTACTTAATTATGTTATAAACTCCTTGAGGGCTGAGAGCAAGTCTGTGCAATCCTCTCAAAACCAAACATATTGCTAAAGTATTTGTTAAATAAATCAAAGATTGAATGACAGTGGGTTAAACCACCAATATCCATTCTCACTTCCTGACCTGAGGTACCACAGGGCAGTTCATGAATTTCCTATGCACTGAGTAAATGTCTGAGTTCAATCTTGTTAATCACCTCACTATTACTCTTCAAGTGGAAGAAATTAATCCCGGAAGTTTGGGACCTTTTCCTCACATATACAAAAAACAAAGTTCTGCATGAAGGATTTATGTTGAGAAAAGAATAAAATTCTATGTCTAGGTGGTTATGCTTAATAGTTCCAAATTCTAATGTGTGAAAAATATTCCAGTCTTTATCACTGTGGAAAGTCTGTGATGTGAGAACTACTTGAAGAAATTTTTTGTCTCATATCAATGACAAAGTAGAGCATACAAAGCTTTTAGTGGCTACAGATGCTACTGATTTAAGGTATTGTAATAATTCCTTAAACACAGTAAGACAAACCACGTCAAGCAATGTTTTGGTGTTAGTGTAAGTGAAATAAACTCAAATGCCAAGTTTGTCTGAGTAGCAGAACTGCACGTTGTTTAAAGATAATATTGCACTTGTTAGGAAAAACATTGTATGAAATAAAATATAATTTTATGGCCAAGCATTTTATTGTACTGTTATCATCATCATCATTAGAAATTGTGATCAAGAGACCTAGAAAAGAGGTATGCATAAAATTTTGTCTAAATATGTATCATTGAAAAATCAGAATGTTTCTCAATTTACACTTATTAGATTACCTCCAGTACACACACGGAATTTGCTTAGCACTTAAATTTCAAATTTAAAAAAAATTAAAACTGAAACTAAATAAATTTAAATTTAAAAAATTTCAAAATTTGCAGTTAAAATGTAAATAAAGATAGTCTTGGTACAAATCATATCTTACAAATTCAGAGAACAGACTAGGTTTTAAAATGTGATGCTTAGAATGCTAAAATTTAAATAACTTTTTTATTCTGACTCGACTGTCATACTTCTAAATCTGTCTTTTCAATATTTGTACCCAAGAAAATGATTTCTACCATGAAATTTTAAGCAGATTAAAATAGTATTTAAGATAAATACAGTTAGTTTGAAAATATTTTCAAAACAAAATATGTTTGAATTTCAGAAGCTGTCCAAAAAATCAGCTTCTGAAATCCAAACAGAAAAAATAAATTTTTTAAAACTTGTCAAAAATTTGCTAATTCCTCAAGCCACAATGTTATTTAAATTTATTTGAATAATTGTGGCTGGATTTGGCAGCTATACCAATAAGCACCCAGATGCTGCCATTTTCTAAATTTAATTTCATATGACAGTTCTGTGACTAAACACATATCTACTATCCTGTCACCCTAACCTTAATTAGTCCAAGCTCAAGGGGAAAAAGTGTTCTTGGACAGACATTGTTTCCATTAGATAATTCAGAAGCATGAGAAAAATGGTCGTGATTAGGAAAATAGCAAATGTATTTCAAAATGCTAGGTATGCAATGGAATAAAACATAATAAAAGATCTTCGAGGGTCCTTTGGAATCACTAGTCCAATCCCTTTATCTTATACCTGGGAAACTAGGCCAGAAAAGTGAAGTTAGTTATTGTGGTCAGCCTCTAGGGCAGGATTTGTTATTCTTTTCATTTTCACATGATTTCTCTCTAGGGTAAATTTCTAATATGGGTTTGGTTGTTGCATGAAATCAGGTACTTGTTAAGCTAAATTTACAATATAATAGAATATTAGTCTCAGATGGGCACTATAGAGAATCTTCTCTGAACAGTAAAATAGGGAGAATGTTTTTAATTTGGTTTTGTTTAAAATATAAAGCAGTTTAAAAGCCTGGGTTGTAGAGCTTAAATCTAAAATTCCCAATCTTAGCTCTTTAAACATCTTTGAGTTTTACAACAATTTCTGAAATGTACCTTTCCCCTATTATAATCTCGCCCTCAAGTTACCAGTCCAGTTTATTGTTTATAAATTAAACTCACGAAACAAGTAAGAGAGTAGGTTTTGTTTTACCAGAAGGTTCAGAACTGAGGTTTTTAAAATAGCTTACAATGGGTGTAATTTATAGTAATATAATTTACTCAAGTTTATACAGAAAATTTTAAATAAACATTTATAAGGAAAGTACCCACCACATCTTGGTACCTCTGAATTTAACCATTATCTTCCAGGCCTTCTGCTAAGGCCAACTCTGCTTTCCCTGACTCCTTTACCAACTGACTTGCCATAATAAAGCTGCTGAAGTGTGAGAAGATATGGCTGCTTGCACCACCAGGCCTTGATAATTTCAAACCCTGTATATTTGTGTCTCTAGTAAACACTGGAAAGATTCATTACTAAGAACAAGCAATGGAAAATAGCAACCGCCTGAAAGATGATGAGGACAACAAGCCCAAATCAAATAGTAAGTAGGAAGTAAAAAGAGTTTGCCTTTTATCTATGGTGCATACAAGGATAGTTGCTGTTCCATTACAGTAATTTTGTGTGTGGCAAAATTTACATCACACAAAATTAATCATTCTAAAGTGTACAATTCAGTGGCAGTACATTCACCATGTTTTACAACCACCACCTTCATCTACCTCCCAATCCATCGCTCTAATAGAAAACCCCACACCCATTAAGTAGTCACACTCCTTACCCTCTCTACATATTCCATCGAAATCTTCAATCCACTTTCTATCTGTATGGATCTACCTATCCTGGACATTTCATATAAATAGAATAATACACTATGGGACCTTTTGCATCTGCCTTAATATATTTAGCCTACATTTCTGAGGTCCATTTATACTACACCATGTATCAATTCTTTTCTATGGCTAAACTACGTTTCATTGTATGGCTATACCACAATTGTTCATTTATCAGTTTTTGGAAACCTAGCGGTAAGTAAATTATTTACACTTTTTGGCTATTGTGAATAGTGCTGCTAGAAACATTCATGTACAAGTTTTTGTTTGAATACACATTTTCAATTATTTTGGGTATGTACCTAGGAGTGAGATTGCTGGGTCATATGGTAATTCTATATTTAACTTTTTGAGGAATCACCAAACTGTTTTATAAAGTAGCTACACAATTTACATTCCCACAGACCGTGTAGAAGAAGTCCAATTTTTTTACATCCTCATTAACATCCGTTATATTCAATTTTGTTTCTTTAGAATAACCATTCTACTTAGTATAAAGCAAGATCTTACGGTTCTATTTCTATCTCTCTAATGAATAATGATGTTGAGAATCTTTTTATGTGATTTTTAAAAATTATTTGTGTACCTTCTCTAGTGAAATGTCTTTTCAAGTACTTTGCTCATTTTTAAAATTAAATCATTTGTTTTTTCATTGTTCTTTAAGGTCATTATCATATACTGTTAATATAAGACCCTTACCAGAAATATGATTTGTTAATATTTTCTCCTATCCTGTAAGTTGTCTTTTCACTTTTGTGACAGTATTCTTTGATGCACAAAACTTTTATTTCACTGAGGCGCAATTTATCTTTTTTTGTTTATTTGTTTCTTGCACCTTTTTTTTGGTCATATCAAAGAATCAATTGTAAAACTGAAGGATATGGAGATTTATCCCTTTGTTCTAGGAGTTTATTTAGTTTTAGCTTTTAAATTTAGATCCTTGATCCATTTCAAGTTAATTTTTATAGGTGTGAGGTAGAGGTCAACTTCACTCTTTGAATGTGGATATTGGGATATCCCAGCACCATTTCTTGAAAGAAAAAATTTTTTCCCGTTGAATGGTCTAGTCACCTTTGTTAAAAATCAATTGACAGTAGATGTATGGGTTTATTTATAGACTCTAAATTCCATTCCATTGTATCTATATGTCTGTTATACTAGTACCACACTTTTTTTTTATTACCATAGCCATGGGTTAATTTTTTTTTTATTTTTCAAAGTTGACATTATTATTTTATATTAGTTTCAGGTGTACAGAACAGGGGTTAGATATTTATACAACTTATGAAGAAATACCCCTGATTACTCTAGTAACTACCCGGTACTAAGCATAATTATTACAATATTGACTATACTACCTTTCCTATACTTTATATCTCTGTGACTATTTTGTATCTATCAATTTCTACTTCCTGATCCCTTCACCTTTTTTCCCAGTCCCCTAAAACTCCTTCCCATCTGTCCATCACCAGTTTATTCTTTATATCTATGAGTTTGTTTTTATTTTGTTTGTTTATATTTTTCATTTATAGATTCCACATATAAGTGAAATCATTTCTACTCATTTTTTAATTGAATTGTTTTTGTTGTTGTTGAGTTTATAAATTTTGAATATGAACCCCTTACCAGATGTATCTTAGGCAAATGTCTCATCTCATTCTGTAGACTGTCTTTTCTTTTTGTTGATGGTTTCCTTTGCTATGCAGAAGACAACTTTTTTATTTGATATAGCTCTACTTGTTTATTTTTTTCTTCTGTTTCCCTTGCACAAGGAGATATATCACAAAAAATTTGCTAAGAGATATGTCAGATGGTTTGCTGTCTGTGTTTTCTTCAAGGAAGTTTTAGTTTTTGGGCTTACATTTAAGTCTTTTTATTGGGGGGGGTAACCTTAAATTTTACTTAGATTCCATTAGAGTTCTTTTTCCTAACTTATTTATTTATTTATTTATATTAATTCATTCATTTATTATTTTATTTTATTTTATTATTAGTTTTAGGTATACAATATATTGCTTAGACATTTATATAGTTTATAAAATAATTCTCCCAATTGCTCTTTCTCTCTGACTCTCTACCTAGCCATTACATTAATGCTAACTGCATTCCCTATGCCATGCTCCCCATCTCCGTCTCCATCTATTAACTACTAATTTAATTTACTTATTTTTTATTTTTATGGTGACATTGGTTAATGAATTTTGATAAATTTCAGCTGTACATTTTAACAGTAAGGCTATATATATATACATACATATATGTGTGTGTGTGTGTGTATGTGTTTACATTGAGTGTTCACCTCCCATAATTAGATTTCTGTCACCACATATCTGACCTCTTTTACCCCATCTATCTCCCTCCTCCCCCTAAAAATTACTAAGTTGTACTTCCTTAACCCTTCACCCCATTCTTACAGCTGCCCAGCCCCTTTTTCTGGCCATCCTCAGATTGTCTTCTATATTTGTGAGTCTGTTTTTGATTAGTTTGTTCTTTTTGTTTCTTAGATTCCACAGAAGTTAGTGACATTTTTATACAGTGATGGACTTTTGAGAAGAGGAATTAAGAAGACAATCTCATTTATAATCACATTGAAAATAATAAAATACCTGGGAATCAAATTAACCAAGGAGGTAAAAGACCGGTTCTCAGAAAATTATGTTGTTGAAAAAAGAAATTGAAGAAGATACAAATAAATTGAAGCATATACTCTGCTTATGTGTAGGAAGAATCAACATCATTAAAATGGCTATACTACCCAAAGCAATCTATAGATTCAATGAAACCCCTATCAAAATACCAATGAAATTTTTCGAAGAGCTAGAACAAATAACCTTAAAGTATATATGGAACTGTAAAGGACCACAAATAGCCATGGCTATCTTGAGAAAGAAGAACAATGTTGAAGGTAGAATACCTGATATCAAACTATACTACAAGGCTATGGTAATTAAAACAGCATGGTACTGGCATAAAAACAAATACATTGATCAATGGAACAGAAAAGAGAGCCCAGAAATAAATCCACACCTATACAATCAATATATGACAAAGGAGGAAGAATGTACAGTGGAGTAAAGACAATGTCTTCAATAAATGGTGCTGGGAAAAATGTAAAGATACATGCAAAAAGGGGAAGAAAGAAGAAAGAAAGGAAGAAAGAAAGAAAGAAGAAAGAAAGAAAAGAAAGAAAGAAAGAAAGAAAAGAAAAGAAAAAGAAAGAAAGAAAAGAAAAGAAAAGAAAGAAAGAAAGAAAGAACAGAGAAAGGAAGAGAAGGAAGGAAGAATGAAGGAAGGCCTCCTTCCTTTACTTCCTCCTCCCTCCCTCCCTCCCTCCCTCCCTCCCTCCCTCCCTCCCTCCTCCCTCCCTCCCTCCCTTCCCCCTTCCTTCTGCCTTCCTTCCTTCCCTCCCTCTCCCTCCCTCCCTCCCTCCCTCCTCCCTCCCTCCCTCCCTCCCTCCCTCCCTCCCGCCCGCCCTCCCTGCCCTCCTCTCTCTATCTCCATCTCTCGTCCCGTCTCGCCCTCCCCTCCCCTCCTCCTTCCTCCCCCCTTCCTTCCTTCCTTCTTTCCTTCCTCCTTTCTCCCTCCCTCGTCTCTCTCCCTCACCCCCTCCCTCGCCCTCCCTCCCTCACCTCCTCCCTGCACTCCCTCCCTCCCTCCTCCCTCCCTCTCCTCCCCCTCCCCTCCCTCCTCCCCCCTTCCTTCCTTCCTTCCTTCCTTCCGTCCATTCTTCCTTCCTTCCTTCCTTTCCTTCTTCCTTCATTCCCTCCTCCCCTCCCTCCACGCCCTCCCTCCTCCCTCCCTCCCCTATCGCTCGCCATCTCCTCTCTCCACCTCCATCCCTCCCTCCCTCCCTCCCTCCATCCCTCCCTCCCATCCCTCGCCTCCTCACTCCCTCCTCCGCGAAGAAGAAGAAACTGGACTATCTTCTTATACCATATACAAGAATAGACTCAAAATGGATTAAAGAGCTAAATATAAGACATGATACCATAAAACTTCTAGAAGAAAACATAGGTTGTAAACTCCCTGATATGCCTAACAGTAATTTCTATTCGGATATGTTTCCTCAGACAAGGGAAAAAATAATCAAATGGGATTACATTTATGTCTTTAATTCATTTTGAGTCTGTTCTTGTATATACTGTAAGAAGGTGGCCCAGTTTTTTTTTTTTTTTTGAGGAAACTCCATACTGTTTTCCATAGTGGCTGTACCAATTTTCAGTCCCACCAGCAGTAGATGAGGGTTCCTTTTTCTCCACATCCTCTCCAACATTTGCTATTACTTGTCTTGTTGATAACAGCTGTTCTAACAGGTGTGAGATGGTATCTAATTGGGGTTTTGATTTGCATTTCCCTAATAGCCAGCAATGTTGAGAATCTTTTTATATATTTGTTGGTCGTTTGTATGTCTTCTTGGGAGAAGCGTCTGTTCAGGTCCTCTGCCCAATTTTTGATCGGATCATTTTTTTGTTGTTGTTATTGAGTTGTAGGAGTTCTTTGTATATTTTGGATATTAGGCCCTTATTGGAGGCATTGCTTGCAAAATATATTTTCCATTTCAGAAGATTCTCTCTTTAGCTTATTGACAGTTTATTTTGCTGTGCAGAAGCTCTTTTGGTTTGATGTAGTCTCATTCATTTATTCTTGCTTTTACTCTCCTTAACATTGAGGTCAGATTCATAAAATCCTCTTTAAGTCCAAGGTCTATGAGTTTAGTTCCTATGTTTTCTTCTATGCAATTTATTGTATCAGGTCTTATATTCAGGTGCTTAATCAATTTTGGTAAATTTTGGTGTGTGATGATAGACAACAGTCTAGTATCGTTCTTTTGCATGCAGATAGCTTTCCATTTTCTGAGTGCCATTTATTGGAGGAGGCTTTCCTTTCTCCATTGTATGTTTTTGGATCTTTTGTGAAAAATTATTTGTTCATATAAACATGAGTTTACTTCTGGACTCTTAATTCTATTCCACTGGTTTGTGCGTGTTTTTCTGCCAACACCATGTCCTTTTGATTATCACTTTGTAGTATAATGTGAATTCAGGCAGAATGATACCTCCAGCTTCATTCTTTGTTCTCAGGATGGCTTTGGCAATTCAGGGTCTTTTTTGCTTCCGCAGGAATCTGATGATTTTTTTCTTTCTTTTTGTTAAGTGCCGATGACATTTTGATGGAAATTGCATTAAATCTGAATAATGGTTTAGGAAATGAGGTCATTTTTACTATGTTGATTCTTTGAATTCAAGATCACAGAATATCATTCGATTTTATTGTATCTTCTTTAAATTTTTTAATAAGGCCTTATAGATTTTATTATATAGGTCATCATATATTTCATTAGATTTATTCTTAGGTATTTTATTCTTTTTGTTGGACTTGAAAAGAAATTATATTTTTCACTTTTTTTCTGAAAATTTAATACTAGTGTACAGGAACACTATGGATATTTGAACATTGATATTTGTATCCAGAAAATTTACTGTATTTGCTTCTTGTTTCTAGTAGTGTTTTTTGGAGCCTTTCAGGTTTTCTATATAGATTATCATGTCATCAGCCAATAGTGACAGTTTGATTCCTTCATTTACTATATGGATGCCTTTTTTTTTTATCTTTCTCATGTCCGATTGAAGTTGTAAGACCTCGAATGTTATATTGAACAATAGTCGTGATAATGGAGAGACTTGTCTTGTTTCGGATCTTAGAGGGAAAGTTTTTAGTTTTTCACCATTGAGTATAATGTTGGCTGAAGGTTTGTCATACAGGGGCTTTATTATGTTCAGGTACTTCCTATACAGATTTTGTTAAATGTTTTGATCATAAATGGAAGCCATATCTTATGAAAGGCTTTTTCTGCATCTATTGATATGATCATACGATTCTTATTTTTTAATATGTTTATGTGGTGTCTCAAATTAATTGATTGGTGTGTGCTGAACCATCCCTCTGCTTTTGGGATGAAGCCCACTTGATAATGGTTTATAATCTGTGTAATATGATGCTGTATTCGGTTCTCTTGTATCTTATTTAGGATTTTTGCATTTGTGTTCATGATAAATATTGGTTTGTAATTTTCTTTTCTTTCTTTTCTTTTTTTTTCTGTTATCTTTACCAGGTTTTGGTATCAGGCTAATACTGGCCTCAATAAATGTGTTAGGAAGAATTGCCTCCTCTTCAATTTTTTTGAAGAGTTTGTGGAAAATTAAGTATAAAATCTTCTTTGAATGTTTGCTAGATTTCACTGGTGAAGCCATCTGGTCCTGAACTTTTACCTTTTGGTAGGTTTTTGATGATTGTTTCAATTTCCTTAATACTGATCAGTCTATTTAGATTTTCCAGTTCTTCTTGATTCAGTCTAGGAAGGTTGTATTTTTCTAAGTAGTAGTCTATTTCCTCTAGGTTATTAAATTTGGTGTTATATACTTTTTAATAGTATTCTTCTATGCTCCATTGTATTTCTGCGATGTCAGTCATAATTCCCTCTCTTTCTTCCCTGATTTTGTTTATTTGTGTCCTTTCTCTTTTTTCTTTAGTGACTCTAGCTAGGGTTTTGTCGATTTTATTAACCTTCTCAAAGAACCAGTTCTTTGTTGTATGTATTTTTTCTATCATTTGTTGTTGTTGTTGTTGTTGTTTTCAGTTTCATTTATTTCTATTCTAATTTTGATGATTTCTTTCTGTGGACTTTAGGTTTCATCTATTCTTCCTTTTCTAATTTTTTACAATGAAGTGTTAGGTTGTTTATTTGGGCTCTTCTTGTTTTAGGAGGTATGCCTGTAATGATATGAAGTTCCCTCTTATGACCACTTTTGCCATGTCCCAAAAGTTTTGATATGTTGTACTATCATTATCCTTTGTTTTTGTGTATCTCTTGATCTTCTTTTAATTTTTTTTCTCTGACCCAGTTATTCTTCAGTAGTATGTTTCTTAATCTACATGTATTTGTGGTTCTTCCTGATTTCATTCTAGAGTTCATCTTTAATTTTGAAGCATTATGATCAGAGAATATGGTTAGTATGATTTCAACCCTCTTATATTTGTTTAGGCTATCCCTGTGTGTGGTCAATTCTGAGAATGTTCCATGTGCACTAGAGAAAAATGTATAAGCAGCTGTTTTGGAATGGAAGGCACTGTAAATGTCAATTATGTCCAGTTGGTCTAATGTGTCATTTAAGGATGTGATTTCCTTGTTGATTTTTTGTTTGTGTGATCTGTCCATATCCGACAGTGGGGAACTTAGTCCTCCTACTATGATAGTGCTTTGGTCTGTTTCTCCCTTTAGCTCTATTAGTGATTGCTTTACATATTTCAGGGCTCCGTGATTTGGAGCATAGCTATTAATAATTGGTATGTCTTCGTGGTGCATGATTCCCTTTATCATTAAGAAGTGTCCCTCAGTATCTTCCTTTACCTTTTTTATTTCAAAGTCTGGTTCATCCGATATTAGTAGTGCTACTCCCACTTATCTTTGAATGCCATTTGCTTGAAATATCGTTTTCCACCCTTTCACTTTGAGTCTATATTTGTCTTTGAGCTGAGATGTGTCTCCTGAAGCCAGCGTATGGTTGGGTTTTGTTTTTTGATCCACTCTGCAACTCTGTGGCTTTTTATTGGTGAGTTCAATCTATTTACATTTAGCGTGATTATTGAAATATGAGGTCTTCTTATTTCCATCTTATCTTTTCCTTTCTGGCATCTCAGTGTTTCCATTGCTTCCTTGTTCTTGTGCTTCTTTTTTCTTTATTTTGGTTGGCTTTTGTGAGTTTTCCCTCCGGTCCTTCTTGTTTTATGTTTTATACAAAGGTTCTGAATCTTTGGCCTGTGGTAACTATTATGGATATGTAAAGGATATATATACATACAGTCGTCCATTTTCTTCTGTGCGTGCCTTATTTTCATTCCCCTTTGCGAGTTTGGATCTTTGAATACCCTCTTTTCATTCATCATTATCTCAATTTTTTCTTATATATGCTGAACATTCATTACTATCCTGTTATAACAATTCTCTTCTTATTTTTCAAGCTTATAATGTTCTGTTCTTAGTAAGGTTTGCACTCCTGTGTTTCTATTTGCCTTATAGACACCTTACTCCTAATTATGTATTTTTTTGGTCATTTTGTTTTAGGATAACTGACCCTTTCTGTATTTCCTGTAGGGCAGGCCTCGTAGTGGAGAATTCCCTCAATTTTTGTATGTCTGGAAAAGTCTTAATTTCTCCTTCATATCTAAAGGAGATCAGAGCTGGATACATTACTCTAGGCTGGTAGTGTTTTTCACTTAATAGCTTAAATATTTGATTCCATTCTTTCTGGCTTGTAAGGTTTGCATTGAGATGGGCAAGAATAATCTAATGGGTTTTCCTTTATAAGTTACTGCTTTCTTCTCTCTGGCTGCCTTGAGAATTCTGTCTTTTTCATTGATTTTTGAAAAATTTAACACACTGTGTATTGGTGAAGGCCTTTTTGTGTCGAGATAATTGGGTGTTCTGTTGATCTCTTGATTTCCAAGCTCCAGCTCATTCCTTAGATTTGGGAAATCATTCTCAACTATTTGTCTGGATTTGCTTTCTAATCCCCGTTCCTTTTCCTCTCCTTTGATAATAGCTATTGTTCTTATGTTTCTTCTCCTGATGGTATCAGCTAGTTCTTGAATTTCTCTTTCATTATTTTTCATTCTTTGGTTTCCATCTTCTTCCTTCTGGTTTATTTGCAGATTTCTGTCTTCGATATCACTGATCTTTTCTTCCATTTGGTTGACTCTATTTCCCAAGCTTGTTATTTCATTTTTCAACACTTGCAGTTTGTTCTTCATCTCCAGAGGTTCTATTTGGTTCTTTTTTGAGGGTTTCAATCTCCTTGCTCTGCTCATCTAGTTGTTTTTCTTTAATTCCCGAAATTGTTGATTTGAGTTGTGTTGGATATCATTGAGATTTTTCAGAAGTACCATTCTAAATTATCTGTCTTTTAAGTCACCTATTTCTATGTCTGTAACCTTATTTTCTGGAGAAAACTCTTTCTTTCTGAAATGTCTTGTCACCTTGGTTGTTCATGGCATTTAATTTTTCACCAGGGCATTAATTGAAGTTTATTCTGCTTTTTTTCCCAGAAAGATTTATTATATAAAGTTCTCTCTTTAGCCTGTTGCATGGAAGTTGCTTTTCTTTAGGTTTCCAGTAGGTGACATCTAAGCCTCTTGGATCCTGGCTTTATATAAAATCTTAATAATGCTTTTTCATTTTCTTCTAGATATTTAATCATTCGTGCTACCCTCAGTTTCAGTCTCTGTCGATGTCAGTGACAGTTTTGGCAACGTTTGCTCAGATTCCCCTCAGGCTCCTCAGTGATCTGTCTTGGAGGGTATGGGGGTGGGACTCTCTGGGTTGAGGATTCGGTGCTGCAGCTCAGCCTTAGTTTTGCAACCACAGCCGACAAACATCAGCTGTTGTTCCACTGTGGTCCCCTCTCACTTCTCTGCTTTCTGCCATGATGACTGGATCCTGCAGCCAGCCCGCCACTAGAATTCACAGCTTTTCCAGGCAGGAATATTCAAGGAACTGGCCACATGAACTCACTGCTTCTTTTTCCCTCTCCTCTTCCTGCAGGGAGCTCTGGGAGCTGCCAGCAGTAGCTTCTTTATTACTCCCAGCCCACCACCCAACACCCAGGGTTCTGACCTGTGGTAGCTTTTATATGCAAATCCCACGCTCAGACTTGCTGGTGTGCAGTTTGGGTGTTTTTTTGCTGAGTTTTAGATGTTCAACCTATTGTTCCTTGGGAAGAGATCTGAGGATGTCTCTCACTCCACCATGTATCTCACTATTTGCAGATTTTATTTTTTTAATGACTGAGTAATAGTCCATTGTATATATGTATTACATCTTTTTTATCCAATTATCTATCGATGAGCACTTAGATTGTTTCCATATCTTGGCTATTGTTAATAGTGCTTCTGTGAATAAGGGTGCATAAATCATTACAAACAAGTGTTTTGGTTTTCTTTGTATAAATATCCAGAAATATAAATGTTGAGTCAAAAGACAGTTCTATTTTTAATTTTCTGAGGAACTGCGGACTGTTTTCTATAGTAGCTATATCAATTTGCTATCCCACCAACAGTGTGCGAGAGTTCCCTTTTCTCCACATCATCACCAACATTCTTTCTGTTTTCATTTACTGTGACAGGTGTGAGGTGATAGCTAATTGTGGTTTTAATTTGCCCTTTTCTGATTTTCTGACCTTGGGCATCTTTTCATATGTCTGTTGGCTATCTCTGTGTCTTTTTGGAGAAGTACCTATGCAGATCTTTTGCCCATTTTTAAATTAGATTGATTTTTTATTGTTGAGTTGTATGAATTCTTCATAAAGTTTGGATATTAACCCCCTATCAGATGTATTATAGGCGAATATATTCTCCCATTCAGTATGTAGTCTTTTCATTTTGTTGATGATTTCCTTTGCTATGCACAAACTTTTTAGTTTGATGTAGTTCCATTTATTTATTTATTCTTTCTCTTGTCCATGGAGAGATATAACAAAAAATTCCTAATAGCAATATCAAAGAGTTTACGGCATATGTTTTCTTCTAGAAGTTTTATTGTTTCAGGCCTTACATTTAAATCTTTAATCCATTTTGAGTTTGTTCTTTTATAAGAAGGTGGTACACTTTCATTTTGTTGTTGTTGCCAATATCTGTTCAGTTTGCTCATCACCATTTGTTGAAGAGAGTGCCTTTACCCCATTGTATATTCTTGCCAATTTGTCCTAGATTAAATGACTGTATAGGCATGAATTTATTTCTGGGCTCTCTATTCTGTTCCATGACTGTTATGTCCATTTTTTATACCAGTATTATGTTGTCTTGATTACTACAGCATTGTAGTATAGTTGATATCAGATGGCATGATACCTCCAACTTTGTTCTTTCTCAAGATTGTCATGGCTATTCAGTATCTTTTATGGTTCCATATAAATTTTGGGATTATTCGTTTTAGTTCTATGAAAAATGCTATTGTGTTTTGATAGGAATTTCATTGTATCTATAGATTATTTGGGCAGTATGACCATTTTAACGATGTTGATTCTTCTTACTCATGAGCATGGTATATCTTTCCATTTACTTGTATATTCCACAATTTATTTTTTCAATGACTTTTAATTTTCTAAAAGCAGGCCTTTTACCTCTTTGGTTAATTTAATTCCTAGTGTTTTTTTTTAATGCAGTTGTAAATGGAATCATTTTCTTAATTTCTCTTTCTGATAGTTCATCATTGATTAAAAAAATGCAACCTATTTCTGAATATTAATTTTGTATCCTGCTACTGTACTGAACTCATTGATCAGTTCTGACAGTTTTTGGGTGGAATCTTTAGAGTTCTTTATATGTAGTATCATGTCATCTGCAAATAATGATAGTTTTACTTCTTTCTTTCCAATTTGGATGTCTTTTATTTCTCTTTTTCGTCTAATTGCTGTAGCTAGGATTTCCAATAATGTGTTCAATAAAAGTGGTGAAAGTGGGCATTCTTGTCTTCTCTTAAAGCAAACACTTTTAGCTTTTCCCCATTGAATATGATGTTAGCCTTAGGTTTGTCATATAGGGCCTTTATTTTGTTGAGGTAATTTCTCTCTATTCCCAGTTTGCTGAGAGTTTTTGTCATAAATGGATGTTGGATTTTTTGTCAAATATTTTTTCTACATCTATTTATATGATCATATGATTTTTATCTTTCAATTTGTTAATGTTGTTGTATCACATTAATTTATTTGCAGATATTAAATCAGTCTTGCATCCCAGGAATAAATCCAACTTAATTATGGTGAATGATATTTTTAATGTGTTGCTGAATTTGGTTTGCTAATATTTTGTTGAGGATTTTTTCATCAATCTTCACTAGGGATATCAGCCTATAGTTTTCTTCTCTTTTTTCTTTTCTTTTTTTTCCTTTGGTCATGTATTTGTCTGATTACGGAATGAGAGTAATGGTTGCCTCGTAAGAAGAGTCAGGAAACATTTCCTCCTCTTGAATTTTTTGAAATCATTTCGAAGGAATAGGTGTTAATTCTTTTTTGACTATTTGGTCAGAATTCACCTATGAAGGCATCTGGTCCAGGAATATTGATTTTGGAAGTTTTTTGATTACTGATTTAATTTCGATGGTGATAATCAGTCTGTTCAGACTTTCTGTTTCTTCTTGACTTAGTCTTGGGAGAGTGTATGTTTCTAGGAGTGTATCCATTTTTTTTCCAGATTGTCCAGTTTGTTGCCATATAATTAGTCATACTATTTTCTTATACCCCTATGTATTACTGTGGATTCTGTAGTTACTTCTCATTTCTAATTTTTTTATGTGGATCCTCTCTCTTTTTTTCTTGATGAGTTTGGTTAAAGGTTTATCAATTTTATTTATTTATTTCAAAGAATCACTCTCGGTTTTATTGGTCTTTTTAATTGTTTTTCTATACTCTACTTCATTTATTTCTTCTCAATTTGGATTTTGTTTGCTGTTATTTTTCTAGTTCTTTTAAGTGTAAGGTTATGTTGTTTATTTGAGATATTTTTTCTTTCTTTAGGTAAGCCTGTATTGCTATTTACTTCCCTCTTAAGACTGCTTTTACCGTGTCCCATAGATTTGGGGTTGTTATGTTTTTATTTTCATTTGTTTCTTGGTATCTTTTGATTTCTTCCTTGATTTCATTGTTAACCCATTCATTGTATAGTAGAGCATTGTTTGGACTCCATGTGCTTGCATATTTTTCAGTTTCTTTTCTTTTAGTTGATTTCTAATTTCATACCACTGTGGTCAAAGACACTTGATATGATTTCTATCTTTTAAATTTATTGATACTTGTTTGGTGGCCCAACATATGGTTTACCCTGGAACATGTTCCATGTGTGTGTTTTTTCCTCTTCCCTCTTGTTTCATGTTATGTGTCTCAGTTCCAGATTTTTTTGTTGTTGTTGTGGTTACCATTAAGGTTATGTAAAAGGAATTTTCATATGTACAGTAGTCCTTTTTTTCTGCATGTGTCTTATCTCCATCCCCTTTTATAAGTTCATACCTTTATACTCTCTCCTTTTATGTTTTTGCTTTCACGAATTATTCCTATTATGCTGTGAGCTAATTTCCAAGTTGCAGTAACTATTTCTCTCTCTTTTTTAAATGTTTTACCTCCTTTAGCCATTATGTAATATTTAAGTGTATAATACTCTCTTCTGAATAAGGGTTGCAATTTCTTGCTTCTGTCTATCTTAGTTATCTTACTCATAGTTTTGTATCTTATTATCTTTTTTATTTTAGGTAGAATAATCTGCTTCAATATTTCCTGTAATTCAGGCCTTTTGGTGAAAAATTCCCTCAGCTTCTGTTTGTCTAGAAAGGTCTTTATTTCTCCATATTAAAGGTGTGCTTTGCTGACTATATTATTTTTGGCTGGTAATTTCTCTTTTTCAATAGTTTGAATATTTATATTTATATAAATATTTATATTGTAGGGTACAATCTTCATTTTCTTGGCTGCCTTGAGAATTCTTTTTTTTGTCATCAATTTTTGACAGTTTTAATATAATGTGCCTTTGCAAAGGCCTTTTTAGATTGAGATAATTAGGTGCTGTATTTGTTTCTTGGATTTGAAGATTTAGTTTTTTCCTTAGGTTTGGGAAATTCTTATCTACTATTTGTTTAAATAGGCTCTCCATTCCCTTCCTTCTCTCCTCTATTTCTGGTATACCCTATATTTATACATTGCTCTTTCTGATAGAGTCAGTTCTTACAGAGTTCTTTCAGATTTTCACTCTCAAGTCTCTCTCTTCTTCCATCTGCTTCATTTCCAGATTTCTGTCTTCAATATTACAAATTCTTTCCTTCATCTGGCCAGTGCTATTTCCAAGCTCACTATTTTATTCATTATCTATTTGATTGAATTCCTCAGCTCCAGAATTTCTATTTGGTTCTTTTTTAAAGCTTCGATCTTTGTGGTAAAGTATTCCTTTTGTTCTTTTATTTTATGTCTGAGTTCATTAAACTGCTTATCCTAGTTTTATTACATCTTGTTGAGTTTTTTCAGACATGCAATCTTGAATTCTCTGTCATTTAAATAATATATTTCTATGTATTTAAGTTTATTTTCTGGAGATTTTTCATTTTATTACTGAGCTGCTTTGTTACCTTGGTAATTTATGGTATTTGATGGATTATTTTTCTGCCTAGGCATTTATAGGAATGAGCTCTACTTTTAAAAAATTTTATTATTATTAAAAGTGATGCCGCTTTTACAGGTTGATACGATGTTTCTTCTTGTTTTCCAGTAAGTGGCACATGAGTGTCCTGAACTGCCCAGGCCTCCCCTGGATCTCTGCTGGGCAATAAATGTCCTTTTTTTCCCCATGGGGGAATGTGTGGGTTTCTTCTGTGACCAGGTTGCCTCAATCCTAGGGCTCCACCCCTATGGGAAAATGTGGTGGACAATGGAGTTTCCAAACCCTAGAAAGCCCCTTAAGTCTTGATGCTGGCCCAGCAGCTAGATGCCGTATTGTTCTGCTTGAGATATCTCAGCTCTCTCTGCTAGATTTAGCCTCAAACGGGTGAGTTGGGAGAGGTCGCTGGTTTGTTTATGGCTTTGTTTTTCTTCCAGTAATGGTGACTGCCAGAGCTCAGCTGCCTCACCTTTGTATCTCCATCTCTGTCCCTGGGTTTAGCTGCAGTGTGCATCTGTCACTCAGGAGCTATCTCCTCAGTTGATAAATCTTCAGACACTTTGTTCTGTAGCCCAGAACTTCCTGCTACAGTTTCTTCTGGGGCCAGCTGCTAGCACTGGGAGAGTATGGAGAGGTGAACTCTGAGAGAGTGGGGGGAGTTAGCCAGGCTCCAGAACTTCGTTTTTGCTTGGCAATGGCAGCTGCTAGAACACAGCTGTTTGCCCCCATGTATTCCATCTCTGCCCTGATCACTGGGTTCTGCCATACCAAATGTTGATCACTCAGACAAGAATGTTCAGGGCTACAGAGAATGCATGATGAAACCTGATTCCTCCCCTCTCCTTGGGTCCCACAGTGAGCTCCTGGCTGCATCCATGTCTCCACTCTTCTCCCTTCCCTTCTCCCTTGTTTGTCCCTATTCAGATGTTTTGATGTTCAGATCTCTCAGAAGTATTTGTATGTTAAACTGGGAATCTTCTATTGCATTGTAGCTGTTAAACCTGTTGTAGTTTCAAGGGGAGAGATCAAGGGGACCCCTCACACCATCATGCTTCTTATGTCACTCTATAAGCTTACAATTGACAGCTGTGGTTCATTACCTTGTCTTTATGAAAAAAAATCTACTTTAACTTAATAGTACACTTTTACATGATGACATCAGTAATAGTTCCTGTTGCAAAAAAGTAAAATAAATGGTTTGCTGTGAAACTGAAGTTTAAGTAGTTTTAGATAAATCAGGATATAGACTATAAAATACAATAGTGTATGGTTTGCTATTAAGTGTTCCTTATTGTATTAAACTCCATTAAACACAAATGATAGGAGAGTTCCTATTATACTAAATGAGCTATGGTAATGAGTCCAGCTTTTTATTGACAAAGGACTATTGAACTGCTTCCTCACCAGAAAATATGAGTGGAGATAGTATAGCAATCCAAGAAGATGAGCTAAATTCGGATTAGAAGTATTATTCACTCTCAACTTAGGCAGGGAAGAAGTTAAAATTGCTTTGAAAGTTTAAGTAAGTATTTTTATCTACCTGATTGCATTTGACCTAGATAGTAATGGTGAAATTTGAGTGCATATTTTACAATAACCATCATCACTCACTGGATTTTTGTAAGGTCAGTGTTCCCAAAGCTGGCTAAACATCAGATTTATTCAGAATGCTTCTTACAGACTCCTGATCCCACCACAGATAACCTGAATCCGATTATTTTGAGGAATAGTATAGGTATACATACTTTTAACAAGTATCCCCTGGTGATTCTTATGCTCAGTCAAAATTGGATAACTTTTTTTATGCTATCAATATTCATACACAGTATGCTAGACCAGGAGACCAGACGTGACCATACACATAAGCTACAATGAACTCGTTTGAGTGCAGTGGCATGTGGGGTTCAGCGGGTGGTTATATGAAGATTATCCTCCCTCTATTGTGTGTAAAATTCCACCATTCAAGATTAATATTTCTCTCTCCATAGTTTTGTTTTGTATGTTAAACATTGTGGGAAAATTTGTGTTATAAGATGTTATCATGACACAGGAAGAACCAGCATAATGGAAGGTCTGTGCCAGTGTAGGTGATGGGAGCAGTTTGGACACATATATAAAGGGGATGTGCAGAACACTACAGTTATACTGTGCCTATTCCCAAACCTCTATAGGAAGGCAGGTTCATAGCAACTATAGTTCAGAAAAACATACATTTTAGCAAGAGTCAATCTTTTTACTGAAATATTAGGCCTTTGATTTATTTTTACCTTAATAGAATTGTCAAATGGGCAAATGTACAGAGAAGAGGAAATATTACACATGGTAGACTGTAATCTAGTGGAATAATTTAGTAACCTGTGATTTTGGCATGTAATTATATGCCCATGCTATCTATCTTTTTATATGCATAGTGTGTGTGATATATGTGTAATATACATATGCATGATGATATATATATATTTGTGTGTGTGTCTGTGTATATATATATATACACAGACACACACACATACATTCACTCAAACACACACATACACACATATATATGTGTACATTCACATACATTTAAGCATACAAAGAATAATTTTGTTTCTAAGAATCTGAGTGCTTTCCAATATTCTAAAAACCTTTATCATGTAGGAAAGTTCCTTATACAAAGCAAAGTCTCTCTCTTGCCATGGGGATCTTTGCTCATGTCTTTAGTTTATAATTACTAAGTGAGTAATTAAGGTAACTTATGTGGATGTTCAATGAGCTTTTGAAAAATACCTGTCTAGGGGATGCTGAGTATGCATTCCAGTGCTGGTCTCCTTCCAAACTACTAATACAATTCAATGATAAAAATATGAGCTTTGGTGTTAGGTTAGACCAGGGTACTGTCTGTATTAACATGTAAATCACGTAATATTTTTGAGTCTCAGTTTTCACATCTGTAAAAAAAATAGTTATAGTGAAAATCACTCTTGAGATAAAAATAAGAATGAAATGAGATTTTGTATGTAAGGAGAATATTTAACTTTCATTGTAATTATGGAGAGAAAACTTTTAGGATAGTTCCATATCTTAACTAAAGGGCTAGTGGCTTGACATAGACTCTGTTACTCTCATTTCTATAGAGATGAGGATAATTCTGGTTCTCCCTCACAAGGTGGTATAGAGGAATGAATTATGTTTGTCCTAGGAGATGTTCAGTGTCTTCCTTCAAGGAAAGAGGTGCTTGGAGTAGATTTATTTGGTAACAGTGACTCCCTGTTACAGAATTAGGATGAAAACTTCTCATTTTGTCTCCTAAGGTTGCCTAGGAGTCATAGGAGGAGCAGAGAATGAGATTAAGCATAGGTTCCCAATTCCTGGGCCGCAGACTGGTACTGAGTCCATGGCCTGTTAGGAACCAGGCCGCACAGCAAGAGATGAGCAGCAGGCAAATAAGCAAAGTTTCATCTGAATATGCAGCTGCTCCCCAACACTAGCATCACTACCTCAGCTCCACCTCAGATCATGCATTAGATTCTCATAGGAGCACTAGTCCCTGGTGCCAAAAGTTTGGGGACTGCTGAGATTAAGAGTAAAAACATACAAACAGAATGACATGACATGACTGAAGACAACATGTATATAGTTCCATAAAATGATAGTTAAGCATCTGAGATGTACACTAGAATGGTGAGAGTATACCAGTCTCAAACTCTCTGACCAAAAAGGCCTGATTAGTTAGAGAATCAAACATTTTCTTTCATGGCTTTTTTGTGGAGATTAGGTCTCACCTAACAAGGTAAAAATATTAACAGTTATGTGGTAGACAATTTCTCAGCATGGCCCATTTTCATGAAAGTCATTTTTAGCTCATTATAAATTATATGTGTTAAAAAGATACATGAATTCATTAAGTTATTTTTAATTAAGCTCATTATTTCACTCAGCTTGACATCTCAGACAGTTGCTAATTTTTAACCAATTTAACAAAACATCCTTTTGTTAAGAATTAAGTAGGAATGCTTCCGCCTTATAGTTGAACAAAAAGAAAGCCTTTTAAAGAAGAGATATGTTTTGAATGTATATTGGCTATAGAACCATAAAGAATCAGATTTAAAAAGACGCTAGAAATGACTTAGTTCTACCCTTCATTGGACAGACTAGGTAATGGAAGCATTCCCTGATACCCACATTAGGGTGATAAACAGCAAATAAGCAAAAATGTATCACACATTTAGAGACTGTCTAATATATTAAAGTTACTGTGCCACAATATGAAAGATAAGGAACTATATAAGACATGCTCTCTGCTCTTATAAAATGCTTATAATCTAGCCAAAGTAAAGGATCAGAGATGTGCTTATGTAAGAATACATAGTATGGGGTAGCTTTTTTAAGTGGTACACAATGCCACATGAATTACAAAGTTGGAAACATATCTTTAAAGACTCTTATATTGAAGGAAGCTCCTTGGGCATGGTGGCATTTTCATTCACTCTCTGAGTTTCGCCCCTATTGTGATTGTAAACAAATTCACTTACTAATAATGCTTATGCAAATAGAAAACAAACACATGGTTCAAATTATTCATAGGACTGAGGGGGTTTTCTTAAAATACAGCCTTGGAGCTCATATTGTTATGCTTATAAATGTGGATGTTTATACATTTGTTCAACCAATATTTACTGAATGCCAACTATGTGCTAGCAACTGTGGGTAAAATAATGAATGAAACAAAGTGCCTGTGCATATGTTACAATCTAACTAAGAGAGAGAGAAATGATAAACAAATACATACACAATCATTTACTTTTTCAGATGATAGTAAGTCCCATGAAGAAGCAGAGTAAAAAGCTAGATAAAAAATGATGAGTAGGGTGAAGTGGTGCTATTTTAATATATGGCGGCAAGGAAAGGTTTCTTTGTTTTGCAGAGACCTGGAGAAAGCGTGTAAGTGGCCATGCAAATATCTGTGAGAAGATCATTCTGTGCAAAAGAAACAAGTGAATTTCACTACTATTACTTATTGAAATAGCATGAAAAACATTTATTAGTCAAGCTTTCTTTTCTTCCCAATCACGAGCCAGAAAAAGATATTTTTTACTTGATAATAAAAAGGAGTTAATGAGCTTATCACCTTAACAAATACCCATGAAGACCTTCTATGGAATATAAGGAGAGAAAAACAGAGAGTGTGGAAAGGAGAAAAAGAAGGGAAGAACAGGATACTGCTAAGTGAAGGAAATAAAGGAGTAAAGGCAGGGGAAAAGAAAGACAAATAAGACATAGAAGAGTAATGAATTTAAATCTTAACTTCAGCCTGTCCAGTCAAATCCTTCAGTCAGGAACTTATGGCCTACCTCCTAAGCAGCATCTGCTACACACTTGTCTCTGAAAATGCCTGGGCCAACAACATCCTTTTGTAGGTCAGTGGGATCTCATTTTTATGTTAATGTATTCAATAACAATTTCTCTTTGGATACCTGGCATATGACCAAACCAGGGATAGAGAAGAGACAGAGGAATGAATAATAAGACACGGCTTTATAGGCCAAAATGAGTATTTATATAATCATATCTTTGTTTTAGTGTAAATTTCCTTGAATTTCTCTTGTATGCCCTCCCAAACCACACACAGAGTATGGTAAGGTTGTTCTCAAGCTTTATCCAGTTCAATACATGATACATGCGATAAACTCCAGTGAGTACCAGTGACTCACTAAGACGATTATTATAGTATTGGAGCATGAATGTAATTCTGATCTGCCCCGTAGGTTGTAGAAAAAGTCTTCTCAACCTTTTTCGCATTATGAAACACATAGAAAATGATAACATAAGCATGGTACACTGAAGTGAGGAGAAGGATGCCCAAATCCCACTCAGCTACCCAAGGACAGATGAGAACCATATATGAGTACATTAGTGACCCATTTGGGGGATATTATTTGGAAACTCTGGTTTAAAGAGTAAAACCGAAGATTTTATTTTTTATATTGAGCTTACCTTCCATGTATCCCCTTCATCAAGGTAAATTTTGTAGGCTAAATTAATTTGAAGATGCTGAAATGTTATAAATCCACACATAACATATGAGGCTCTTTCATTTGTATGGTGAATTTTTTCCACTTGAGGTTCATGTTAATTAAAGATCACCATCTAATGTCTATAAATAATAGCTAATCGAAAATGCTTGAATGAGGGTTCTGTTGTAATATGGCTCATAATGATTTATCTACTTAAGACTTGAGCGTTTTTGAAGAATATAATATTGCACTCAAATGAAGTAAAATGGATTTTCCTTAGGAAATGCAAGATATACATTTCACAACTTGTCAGATTTAATCTTATTATTAAACATTACCCCCCTTGCAGAAAAATCACTCCTGTTGAAACAAATGACTACAGTTCATGACAAGTGTAGATAAGATGCTAATTACTGAAGGTGCTTACAACTGTGCCATTTTGAGCTGTATCTAGCCTTAGCATGCTGTGAAAGGGTTCAATTTGCAATTGTCCCGTCTTCTTTCAACTAGTGCTTGAAAATAATAAGTTAAGACAATTTATGTTATTTATGTGGCAAACCCAATATATTATGTGAAACCAATATTTATGCTGTCTGGAGCAGTTTTCAGAGGAAAAGACCCTGCCTTTTAAGATTAACCTTTTTTTTTTCTTTTTGCTGGAAGTTATACTATTTATTATATGTATAAGATAGTAATTATTTTATAGAAAGGTGTTAGGGAACAGTGATCTTCAGCTGTAATGGAAGAACTTGCAAACAGAATGGAGTTCTGAATAAATGAAGACTTGAAAATGAAATCTACCTTATCTGGAGAAAAGCTGTTCCAGCTGCTGAAGATATAAATAGGGGAAAATCAATTAGCACAGACTAGAATTGAAAATCATGGGGTTTATTGGATGATGAAATTGTTTTTGGTAACGAAAATGCAAGCGAATTCATGACCATGGATGATAACATTAATATTCTTCTCTGGAGAGACAGTGTAAAAATGAATACTGGCAAAGTGACACCCTTCTTTCCTCATTAATTTAACTTACTAGGATGGGAGCATATATATAATTTTCATTCCCAGATGATAGGAGGAGGATTAGGTTAAAACCCTTCCTGGGATGGAAGGAAAGAAAAAATGTACAATCAAGTGATTTAGTTCAAATGTTTTAAAGAAGTAGAAACTGCAAAAATGGAAGGTAACAAAAGCAGAAGGAGATAAAAACTTGTACTTGGTTCTCAGGTCACACAGATCCCAAGTTCTTGCTAAATCAATGTGCCTTTCCACATTACAGTTTCAAGGGGGATTGGTGATTGATCTGTTGAGTGGTTTCTTACCTATTACAATGAGGGTTGACAAAATGACAAATATAGCCAAATATTTCATAGAGATAGTCCTGTATGCTACATTCCCACTTAGGGATTCATTATCAAATATGTTTATAGGCTCTCAAACATATCTGGAAAACACAGTACATGGACAGCTTTCCAACGGTGATAAAACACCAGACTCTCAGAGCAGGAAGGGTGCTGAAAAATCATCTAGTTTAATACTCTCATTTCACAGATGGGGAAATAAGGCCAAGTGAGGGACTCTTCCAAGGTCACTAAGTTAGCTAATCTCATCAACTTGACTCTAAACCTTTCTAAGAAACAATACTACTTTTCCTGCTGAAGGTGAAGCTAGTGAAGAGGCAAATTAGAGACACTTCTTTCTAAATTCTCTTACTTGTTCATTCAGCTAGGTTTTGTCAGGTTTAGTGAATAAACAACAGTTAAAATATAAATATGTCCCAAATATTGCATGGGATATAATCGATACTAAATTTTATTTGTCACTTATCAGAAATTCAAATTGAGCTGGGTGTCCTATACTTTATGTGGAAATCCTATATTCAGCACATATATTTTGTTCCTACTCTATTCCAGGCATGTCATTATTGTCCATGTTAATAAAAGAGAATGAACAAAATAATTTGCAGATCAGGTTGAATTAAGGGAGGCTTGAGAGATTCAGTACATATTGCTATTCCTTCTGCTTGCTGGAGCCCCACTAAACCGTAAATGCTTCATGCATTCAAACAACTCTCTTCTTCACTTATTTGGAACTTCTCACTCTTGCTTCTAACAGGTAAGTCATTGAGCTGGCCGATAACAATGAATAGATAATAAGAAATATTTGTGATGGAAGACTACTGTATAAACACTCCCTCTGTTTACGGAATTTTACAATGCTTCATTTTGGAAGGTCAGCCATAAGAGATGCAATAATGAATACTAGAGTACTAGGAAATTAGTACTAGAGAAGAGAAGGTACCTGGGAACTCTAGTCCTGTGTATATCAAACATGGCTTATTATCACAAATACCTAGGAAGTTTCTTAAACTACAAGCTCTTAAGTCTCACCCCCAAAGGATCTAATTTAGAAGAGCTGGGATTTTACCCCGAATCCTAATGGTGCTCATGCAGGTGATCCAGGGACTACACATTACAAAACGCTGGCCTAAGATATGACAGCTCTTACTTTCCTTGCAGTCCCAACCTCTTTCTCCTCTCTTATTCAACCATAGGTAAGTTCTTTTTAGTATTTTACACCCTCACCCATTTACTCACTTGTGCAGGAGCCTTCTAATAACTACTTTCTCCTTTTAATAATAGATTATATATATGAAGTAGTTTCCAATCTTCATTCCAAAATAAGGTTGCCAGGTGGTTGGAATTCAAGTCTGTATAAATCAGAGGCCTCTTGTAAGTTGTTTTGTTTCTACCCAGTTTATAGCTCTTGCAGCTATCCAAGTACACAAACTCTATTGGGAAATACCAGTGTAAAACTTATATCTCTTTTTATAACTCTGTGCTGGCTGTCATATCCCAGTGCCTTCCTGTGCCCTGGGAATGATGCTTCCCTTTTCTGTCATAATGGGAGATATCATGAAGAAAGGCACCACATTGGTGGTTGAGTTCAAAATGTTCCTTGAAGAATGAGCTAGGTTTCAACATACAGAGATAGAAAAATATTCTAGATAGAAACATCATCACTAACAGTTTAATGATTCCAAATTCTGAGTTATCAGAATCACCTGGAGAATTTGGTAAAAATTCACTTGGGGATACTGTTAAAAATCAATCTCAGATTTAAGTATGTAATGGCATTGGATTTTGCCTTTTTAGCTGACTTTTAATTAAGTATAATTAGGTTTAAGAATTACTTGGACTAAAGTATGGGCACCTGAGAAAAATGAAGTAAAAACCTTGTTCAGATTTGAATTTTCTTTATTATAATTTAATTATTATTCTTAAATTATTTTAGTATAATGTTGCTTTAATATGTCCAAACCCAATATTAGGTATTAATTTCTTATACTTATTATTCTTATGCAACTATAAAATCAAAACAAATCTACGTATTAAATACAACTCAAATTACAACTAAATTGCCAATGTTAATGTCTTACAATGGCCAATGTTTTGCTGAAACTAAATCACCTCTAACATCATGGATTTGACACTAACTGCTTTAGAGAATGTTCTTTTGAATTTGGCAAGTTGATACTACCTTAAGCAGAATAACGACTCATTATAAAACTTTTCTCTGATTGAATTACATCTATTACTTGGTTTATACATTCTCAGTTTGTATATTTTAGATTAAAAAAAACTCAATATTTACTTCTGCCATTTAAAACGTTTTTAGATTTTATGAGTTTTTCCAAACCAAAGATATTCTATTACATGTTGTAGAAGATAAATTCTTCCTGTTACTTCTGCTACTGCTATTGATGAGTGATAATGGGACACTGGGTAGGGGGTTTATTGACACTTTTGTTGAGTGACTCTGTTGGCTCTGGGGAGTCTGTGTGTGCTGAATGACCAGTGTTTTTGTTGAACATATGCCCAGTTTAAACTTTTATTTGTATTATTTTAAACATCATAACTTTTAAACTAGAAAAAGGATGGAAAAAAACATTAAGTTGTGAAACCTAAGAAAAAATTATTAAGTGAAAAGTTAGTAATAAATCTAAGCAAAACAAGCATTAATGGTGTGAAAGTTCAAACTTTCTATGTAAAGGGCATTAGGTGGTGATAGGTTTGGAAAGAGCACTAAGACACTTGTCTTGAGACTGAACTCTTATAGCAAGCAGCCTTTTATTAAAAATCAGTTTTGAGATACAATTTATCTACAATAAAATTCAATAATTTTAAAAGTACAATTTGATGAGTTTTGACAAATGTTTATAGTCATGTGACCACCACCACAATCAGGATAAAATCACAGAACATCCCCTACATATTTCCCATGAATCATACCCTGAATGTGAGTCACCTGGAAATACGTATGACCTTGGGTAAGGCAGCTATTAAGCTTCAGTCAAAAGCTGTCTTCAAATACCACTTGCAGCAGCTGGGAGCAATAAGTCTTCTGAAGAGGGATCTGAGCAGTGCATCAGTTTTAACACAATTCAGTGTATATAATCATACTTCTGACTATGTAGGCTTCGTAAGTCCCAGCACAGTGGAGTCACATAGTCCAGCCCAGGGTGAGTGTTTCCAGTCCTAGAGGCTGACCAATCAACAATTCTTTTCTCAGCCTCATGATTCGCTTAATTTTTTTCTGGCCCCAATACTGCTCCCCAGGTGCACTCAAGGGTTTTCTTGAGCCCCACTGGGTACACTAATTCACACTGGTGCATGTAGGCCAAATTTCCTCCCTAGCTTACTTCCCAAATGAGAATTCTCTGCTTGGACCACCATGAGCTTGCTGTCTAGGATTTCCCTACCAGTCATCTGCACAATAGTGAAGAATTTCCTCCTGGGCACCAATAGTCTAGCCCTCAAGAGTTTCCCTCTAGCTCTCCATCTACTCACTTAAGATCTCCATCTACTCACTTAAGATCCCTCCCTCTTAAGACTATAATTATTATGGGTTTACTTTGCTCTCTGTGTGTGAGAGAATAATAGTGATGTATTGCATGTTTTCATGTGTGTTTATTGGCCATTTGTTCATAAATTTTGTGGGTTTTGGTTAAATTCTTTGCCCAGTCTTTCAAAATATTTGTATTATTGACTTATGTGGGATTTTTGACTTGAATGGAAGATATATGAGAGAGAAAGATTTATATATATGAACAAGCTTGTTTTCTCTTTTAAGATTACCAGTGGAGAAGCTAATTAACTTGCTACTATCTCTAGCAAGAATTAATTTTAGATGACTTAAAGGGCACAATTTTGATGTGAAACTTTTGACAAGAACTTAAAACCATAAGTGCCCCCCCATATAATTTCAAAACAGTATAATTTTTTAGTTGCTCTGTGTCATTTGTCTGCATACATAGTTCTTTCCATAGCCAAACATTCACCACTATACTGCTTGATAGTCCAAGCCCGAGTGCATACCTGAGAATTTATTCACAAAATGAGACCACAACTCTAAAAGCCACACTCAAATGCATTGCTTGAAATCATTCTCTTGTAAAAATGCAGTGTCACTCCTCAAGCAATAATCATTCTCTAAAGGAAGGTTATAAATGATTTTGGTAGAACTTATAAATCGGCACTGCTTTAACATAGAAGAGAGGATAAGACTACAGTTTTTGTGTTAAGAGATTTAGAGGTGCAAGGTGTGAAGAAAGCTGGGGAACAATGAAATTGACCTGGAATTAGCGTCAATTTGCTCAGTTGCTCAGTAACCTCTCTGTGCATGCTATCAAAGCAAAGATCATGATTTTGCCTCTCTGCTACTAGGACCTAAGGAAGGGACCCCTATCTTGCAAGTCTATTCACATACTGGAAAATGGTATATATGTTGGTAAGATTCATTCATGTTGTTGTGAATATAGATTGTTCATTTCTGAAAGTATTCCATTTATGAATGACCATAATCTGTTTATCCATATCTCTGTTGATGGATATTTGAGTTCTTTACAGTTTTGATATTTTTTTCAAAAACTACTAGGAATATTCTTATTCAAGTATTTTTTAATATTTAATTTTTAATTTTTTATGGTGACATTGGTTAAAGAAATCCAATGTTTCAGCTGTACACTTTAAGAGTATATATATATATATATATATATATATATATATATATATATATATATAATTTTTTTTACACTGTGTGTTCACCTCCCATAGATTTCTTTCTGTAACCACATATTTGACCCCCTTTACCCCGTCTACCTCCCCTCTTCTCACTCCCCCCTCCCCTCTGTTAACCACTAGTCTAAAGTCCATGTCATGAATCTCTGTTTGTCCTGTTCATTTGTTGCTTTTAGGTTTATAGCCCACATATAAGTGATATCATATGATTTTCAACTTTTTCTGTCTGGCTTATTTCACTAAGCATGATTATCTCAAGGTCCGTCCACATAGTTGCAAATGGCAATATTCCATCTCTTCTTATGGCTGAGGAATATTCCACTGTATATATGTACCACTGCTTCTTTATCCAGTCATCTATCATAGGACACTTTGGTTGCTTCTATGTCCTGGCCACTGTGAATAATGCTGCTATGAACATCGGTGTGCAAATCTCATTTCAGATATGGGTTTTCAATACTTTGGGGTAAATGCCCAGTAGAGGTATTGCAGCATCAAATGGTGGATCAACTATTAGGTTTTTGAGGAACTTCCATACTGTTTTCCACAGTGACTGTACCAATGTGCAATCCCACCAGTAGTGTATGAGGGTTCCTTTTTCTCCACACTCTCTCCAACATTTGTTATTACTTGTCTTGTAGATAACAGTATTCTAACAAGTGGGAAATGGTATCTCATTGTGGTTTTGACTTGCCTTTCTCAAATAGCTAGTGATGTGGAGCATCTTTTCATATATTTGTCGGCCATTTGTATGTCCTCTAGGAAGAAGTGTCTGTTCAGGTCCCCTGCCCATTTTTTGATTGGATCATTTGTTTTTTTTGTTGCTATTGAATTGTACGAGTTCTTTGTATATTTTGGATATTAGGCCCTTATTGGAGGTGTTGCTTGCAAATATATTTTCCCATTCAGATGGTTCTCTCTTTATCTTGTTGATGGTTTCTTTTGCTGAGTAGAAGCTTTTTAGTTTGATACAGTCCCATTCATTTATTTTAGCTTTAACTTCTCTTGCTTTTGAGGTCAAATTAATAAAATCCTCTTTAAGTCCAAGGTCCATGAGTTTAGTTCCTGTTTTCTTCTATGCAATTTATAGTTTCAGGTCTTAAATTTCGGTTCTTAATACATTTTGAATTCATTTTGGTGTATTTATCCAACAGTCTAGTTTCATTCTTTTGCAGGTGGCTTTCCAGTTTTCTCAGCACCATTTATCGTTCAAATATTTTCGTGGACCTTTTATATTTTAAATTTCTGTTGGATAAATACCTAAATCTTGGGAAGGTGTATACTTAACTTTATAAGAAACTGCCAGTGTTTTTATATAATTGTATCATTTTATATTCCCTTCAGTGACATATGGTAGTTCTGATTTATTGAGAGGATCATATGTTTCTTCTTTTTTACTTAATATGGTACATTACATGAATTGATACTCAAGTGTTGAACAAATCATGCATTTGCAGATAAACTACAGTCTTCTTTGATGCATTAAATATTTAGTATGCTGAATTCTATTTGCAAATATTTGGTTAAGATTTTTTATATTTTTATGAGGAATATTGGGTTTTAGTTTTCTTGTATAGTTTTTGTCAGGTTTTCAAATTAGGGTAATACTGACTTCATAAAATGTTTTGTAAAGCGATCTCTCTTCCTCTTTCTTTTTCCAAAGAGATTTATGTAAGACTAATATTATTTATTTCTTAAATACTTGATAGAATCCATCAGTGAACTTGGTTGAGTCTAGATAATTTTGATGACTTTTATTATATTATCTTACAAATAGAATTCAATTATTTCTTTTGGATCAATTTTGTCAAGTAATGTTTTGCAAAGAATTTGTCCATTCCTTGCAAAACATTATGTTGAATTTGTTGGCCTAAAGCTTTAAACAATTATGCAATTTTAATATGTGTAGAATCCATAATAGTTTCTCTTTCAATTCTAAAATTAGTAAATTGTGTTTCTTTTTCATGATGACTCATGTTAAGGACTATTTTAATTACCTTTTCCAAAGAACTTTATTTTCTCTGATTATTCTTGTCATTTAATTGAATTTTTCACTTTTCTTAAAAATTTTTTCTCCCATTTATTTTATTGATAATCAATTTCTTTCTATATTCCTAAAGCAAAAACATACATAATTGACTTCAAGCCTTTCTTCTCTACCAATATAAGCATTTATGTTTTACATTTCTCTCTAATAACTGATTTAGCTGCTTCCCACGGATTTGATATATTGTATTTTCATTACTTTTAGTGGAATTATTTTATTTTACTTATTATAATTTTCTAAAAATTATTTTTTATTTTTCAAATATAGTGAGCATACAATATTAGTTTTGGGTGTACAACATAGTGATTAGACATTTTTATAACTTACAAAATGTTCACTCTGATAAATCTAGTACCTATCTGACACCAAACATAGTTACTATAATATTACTGACTATATTCCTTATGCTCTATTTTACATCCCCACAACTATTTTGTAACTACTAATTTGTACCTCTTAATCCCTTCCCACTTTTCACACACTTCCCCAAACTTCTTCCCATCTGGCAACCATCAAAATATTCTTTGTATCTATGAGTTTGTTTTTTATTGTTTTATTAATTAGATACTACATATAAGTACAATGATATGGCATTTATCCTTGTGTCTAACTTACTCCATTTGACACAATACCCTATAGGGCCATCCATGTTGTTGCAGATGGCAATATTTCATTTTTTATGGCTGCATAATATTCCATTGTATATACGTACCACCCATCTTTATTCATTCATTCACTGATGAACACCTAGGTTGCCTCCATATCTTGATTATTGTAAATAATGCTGCCATGAACATATGGATTTACATGTCCCTTCAAAGTAGTGTTTTGGGTTTCTTCAGATAAATACCCCAAAGTAGGATCACTGGGTCCTTCTTTGTCTCTTGTTATAGACTTTATTTTAAAGTCTGTTTTGTCTGGTATAGGAACTGCTACTTTAGTATATTTTTTTTGTCATTTAAATTTTTATGAAATGTATTTTTCTACTCCTTTACTTTTAGTCTGTGTATGTCTTTCAGTCTGATGTGAATCCCTTGTATACAGCCTCTGTAATGGTCTTATAATTTATTCAGCTACCCTACCTTTTGACTGGAACATTTAATGCATATCCATTTAAAGTAATTGTTGATAGATATGTAGTTATTGCCATTTTATTATCCATATTTTTATTTTTTTCTTCAAGAAGTTCCTCTAAGATTTTATTTATTTATTTATTTTTAATGCAGGCTTGGTGGTGATGAACTCTTTCAGCTTTTTCTTATTTGGGAAGCTCTTTCTTTCCTATGATTTTAAATAACTTTTCTGTGTAGAATAATCTTGGTTATAGGTCATTGATTTTCATCACTTTGAATATTTTGTGGCAATCTCTTCTAGATTACAAAGTTTCTGTTGAAAAATCAGCTGACAGTTATATGGGAGTTCCTTTGTAGGTAACAGATTGCTTTTCTCTTGCTGCTTTTAAGAGTCTCTCCTTGTCTTTAACATTTGTCATTTTAATTATGATGTGTCTTGGTGTGGGTCTGGTTGGGACTCTCTGCACTTCCTGGGCTTGTATGTCTGTGTCCTTTGCTAGGTTGGAGAAGTTTTCCATCATTGTTTCTTGAAATAAGTTTTCCATTCCTTGCTCTCTCTTCTTCTGGTATCCTTATGACACAAATTTTGGTAAGCTTGATGTTGTCCCAGAGACTCCTTAATCTATCCTCATTTTGTTGAATTCTTATTTCATGTTACTGCTTTGACTGGGTGTTTTCTGCTGCCTTATCTTGTAAATCACTGATTTGATCCTTTGCTTCATCTAATCTGTTGATTCCCTCTACTGCATTTTTTTAAATTTCAATTATTATATTCTTCATTTCTGAGTGATTCTTTTGTATGTTTTCTATCTTGATTTTTACATTTTCTATCTTTGTTGAAGCTCTCACTGAGATAATTGAGCATCCTTCTAAGCAGTGTTTTGAAGTCTGCATTTGGTAGATTGCTTGTCTCCATTTTGTTATTTTTCTGGAGGTTTGTTCTTTTTTTCATGTGGGATGTTTCTTTGTCGCCCCACTTTGCCTGCTTCCTTTTGTTTGTTCCTATGTATTAGGTAGGACTGTTATATCTCCGAGTCTTAGTAGAATGGTCTAATACAGTAGGTGTCCTGTG
The DNA here is from genome assembly GCF_014176215.1 of Rousettus aegyptiacus. NCBI lineage: Eukaryota > Metazoa > Chordata > Mammalia > Chiroptera > Pteropodidae > Rousettus > Rousettus aegyptiacus. Next base: position 71,580,832 of record NW_023416312.1, read on the forward strand.
GGGCCTAGTGACAGCATCTCCTTTGTCACTTGATTCAGGTGCTTTGGATGTGTCCCCCTTGTATAGGTTGTACATGCCCTCCTGTTGCAGTTGATCCTTGGTCACTGTTTGCATGTCAGTGTGAGGGAATGACCCTCAGGCTAATTGGTTGTGAGGATTGTTAATGACAACAGTAGACGAGATGTTGTGCAAGGGCTGACCCCATGGAAGATGATTTTCTTTATCAGGGTTTTGGTGCCTGCACAGTCTACATTCTGGGATTGTCATCCTCAAATGTGGCCCTGGGTGTTGCTCCAGCATGGTCTTTAGCTGGCCATCATGCACACCTTCTCCAGTGCATCCTTTGAGATGCCCCATCACAGTATAATTTCAACCATAGCCTGTGCCCTGCCCAGGGCCACCTGGCACAAGCCACAAAACAATGTGCATTTGGACACCATCCATGCTGATTTAGGAGGTGCCTCAAGAGGCCAAGCCACTAAGCAAGGTCATCCGCTTCTATTGCTGGGCTTGGGCTGCTCAGCAAGTGGTACAGGGCATTCCAAGGCCAGATGCTTCTTTTATGTGTTTTATGAAACTTTGAGAGATTTTAGAAAAGTTTACAGCCATGAGCTAAGACAGGCCATTTGTATGGAAAAGCCACTGGAAGCACTTTGGGTAGGCCTGCAAGTTCAGGAAGGCTGGGGTTCAGGGAATCACCAGGGTGGGGTGACCAGTGTTACCCAGGTTGATGGAGACCCAGAAATGTCAGCCACTTATGTCTACATTCAGAGAAAGGTCTTAACACAGAAACAATGGATTCTGCTAGCATTTGTCTGGGAGAAGGCTATCCCTCCAGCCCTTTCCCTGAAACTAGAAAATTCCATTTTCACTGTATGTCCCTAGTACCTTTCAAGCTGTGGCCTCAGCACTGGGGTTCAGTGCCATTGAGTCCATCAGTGAGTAAATCTGTGTGTGGGCCCTTTATGAGGAGTACCTGGGACTTCAACTGCCACCAGTCTGCCTCAGCCTCTGATGGTTTTCATAGCCAGAGGTTGTGGGGACTTCTCTTCTTGCACTGGAACCCTGGACTAGAGAACCCAGTGTGGGGCTAGAACCCCTCACTTCTTTGGTTGAACCACTGCATTTGAGATATACCTCCTGATTTTTCAACCACCACATTTGGGTGTTGGACCAGCCCATTCCACATCTCCACTACTCCTATCAGACTCAAGATGACCTCTTTTCTATGTCCTTAGTTGTAGCACTGCTGTTCAGCTATAATCGAAATGACTCCCAATGATAGCTGTTCTGTAGCTTAGGTGTAATTTTGATTTGGTCATGAGAGGAGGCAAGCACAGTGTATTCTTACTCCACTATCTTGAATGGAAAAAATAGCTGAAGTATTTTTTTTTATCTATGGGCTATTTTAGGTGTGTGATATTTAATTTCTAAACATTGAAAACTTCTGATTAAATTCCACCGTTATCAGGCAATATATCTCATAAGATTTCATAAGTGTTGGCAAGGATGTGAAGAAACAGAAATCTTTGCAGTGTTGGTGAGATTGTAAATTGGTGTAGCCGCTATGGAAAACAGTGGGAGGATTCTGAAAATAATTTAAATATAAAACTATCATATGAGAGTGCCATTGTAAACATGGTGGAGTGAGAGATGTCCCCAGAACTGTCCTTGAAACAAGAATGAATTGAACATCTAAAACTCAACAAAAAACACCCGAATTGCACATCGCCGTGTCTGAGCGTGGGATCTGCACATAAGAGCTATCACAGGTCAGAACCTCCAGAGTCAGGCAGTAGACTGGGAGAAACAAAGAAGCTGCCTCTTGCAGCCAGAGTTACCTGTAGGAGGAGAGGGAAGGGTGAAGGTGCAGCGTGTTACCTTAACAGCCCTCCTGACATAGCTGTGAGTTCCAACCAGCCTGCACCAGTGCTCAGGGTTCAGGGCATAAAGCAGAGAAATGGGGATGACAGACAACAGGGACAACAGAGAAAATACAGGTGATTATTACCAGCCCTTGTTGCAAAACGTGAGGCTGAGCCCCAGCCCCCATTTCCCAACCCAGAGGGCTCCTCCCTCCATGTATTCCAACCAAACACTGCGGAGCCCAAGGGGAATCTGAGCAAACATTACTGAAACTGTCGCTAATACTGACAGGGACCGAGACTGAAGGTAGTGCATGTGATTGAATATCAATAAGGAAAACAACGCATTATTAAGACTATAGAAAGTGGGGATCTAAGAGAATAGATGTCACCAACTGGAAAGCAATAGAAAAATGCCTTCTTTGTAACAGACTAAAGAGAGACCTTTATACAATAAATCTTCTTCTGGAAAAAATGCAAAATAAACTTCCATTAATGCCCAGAGGGAGAAATAGTTGATTAATCACCATGAACAACCAAGGCGAAAAGCCATCTCAGAAAGAAAGAAAGAAAAATCTCCAGAAAATAAGCTTATAGACATAGAAATATGCGACCTAAATGAAAGAATTCAGGATGGCACTTTTAAAAAACTCACTAAAATCCAAAACAATTCATAACAACAATTTCAGGAATTAAAAAAAACAAGAACTAGATAAGCAGAATAGGTTTTTACCAAGGATACTGAAACCCTCAAAAAGAACAAATAGAACTTCTGGAGATGAACACACTGAAAAATGAAATAGCAAGCTTGGGAAATGCAGTCAATCAAATGAAGGAAAGAATCAGTGATATTGAAGACAGACATCTACAAATAAATCAGAAGGAAGGAGAGACCAGAGAATGAAAAATAGTGAAAGAAAAATACAAGAATGAGCTGATACTATCAGGAGAGGAAACGTAAGAACAATGGGCTTTCTCGAAGGGCATGAAAAATTGTAGTTATTAGAAAGCCCTTTCGGTCAAATAGTTGATGAAAATTTCCCAAATTTAAGAAATGACCTGGAGCTTGGAATTCAAGAAGTCAACAGAAAACTCAATTATCTGAAATCAAAAAGGCCTTCAGCGAGACACATTGTATTAAAATTATCAAAAATCAATGACAAAGACAGAATTTTCAGGTCATCCAGAGAAAAGAAGAAGATAACCTATAAAGGAAAACCTAGATTATCGTCATACTTTTCAGCACAAAACATAGAAGCCAGAAAGGAGTGGAATAAAATATTCAAACTATTAAATGAAAGTAACTAATAGCCAAGAATAATGTATCCAGCTAAGCTTTCCATTAGAAATGAAAGAGAAATTAAGACATTTCCAGAATTACAAAAATTGAGGGAATTCTCCACTACAAGGACAACATTACAGGAAATACTGAAAGAGGTCAGCACACCTAAAACAAAATGACAAAAAAGAAGACATCATTAGGATTAATTCAACTAGCAGGCTGATAGATGTGGAACAATACAAACTTTACTAAGAACAAGGCATTATAAGCATAAATGGTAAAAAGAGATTTGCCACAACAAGATAGTAGTGAATATTCAGCATATTTAGGGTCAAATTGAGATAAGAATGATTTAAAAGAGGAGGATTCAAAGATCCAAATTTGCGAAGGTGAATGGAGATAGGCGCATGCAGAAGAAAATGGATGGCTATATCTCACCATGATTTACCTATTTGTAATGATGACCACATGATAAAGATTCAGAACTGAAGCATATAATATAAAACAAAAAGAACCAGAGGGAAAACCCACAAAAGCCAACCAAAATAAAAAAAAGAAATGAAGCAGAAGCACAAGGAAAAGGAAGCAATGGAAACACCAAGCTACCAGAAAGCAAAAGATAAAATGAATATAAGAACTCATATGTCAATAATCACCCTAAATATAAATGGAATGAACTCACTGATAAAAAAAGAACAGTTGCAGATTACATCGAAAAACAAAACCCAACCATATGCTGCCTCCAGGAGACACATCTCAGTTCTAAAGATGAATATAGACTCAAAAAGAAAGGGTGGAAAAAGATTTTCAAGCAAATGACATTCAGAGAAAAGCAGAAGTAGTGGTACTAATATTGGATGAAATAGACTTTAAAATAAAAAAGGTAAAGAAAGATACTGAGGGACACTTCATAATGATAAAGGGAATCATGCACCAAGAAGACATAACACTTATTAATATCTATGGTCCCAATCAAGGAGCCCTGAAATACGTAAAGCAATTACAAGCAGAACTAAGGCAAGAAACAGAGCAAAACACTATCGTAATAGGGGACCTAAATACCCCACTGTCGAATATGGACTGGTTATCCAAACAGAAAATCAATAAGGAAATCACATCCTTAAGTGACTCATTAGACCAAGTTGACATAATTGACATTTACAGAGCCTTTAATCCCAAAATAGCTGTTTATACATTCTACTCAAGTGCACATGGGACATTATCAAAGATTGTCCACATACTGGGACACAGAGATTGCCTTAAGAAATATAAGAGGGTTGAAATCATACCAACTGATCATAATACTTTGAAACTAGAGATCAACTGTAGAAAGAAAGCAGAAAGAACTACAAATACATAGAGATTAAACAACATGCTACTGAGGAATGACTGTGTCAGAGAAGAAATAAAAAGTTAGATCAAGAGATGCATAGAAACAAATGAAAATGGTAGTACAACATATCCAAAGTTTTGGGACATGGCAAAAGCAGTCATAAGAAAAAAGTTCATATCATTACAGGCCTATCTTCAAAAACAAGGAGTCCAAATAAACAACCTAACACTTCATCTGAAAAAAACTAGAAAAGGAAGAACAAGTGAAGCTTGAAGTCAGCAGAGGAAAGAAATAATAAAAATCAGAACAGAATTAAATGTAATTGAAAACAAAAAAAAAATTGAAAAAGTAAATGCAAAAAAGATCTGGTTCTTTGAGAAAGTTAATAAAATTGACTAGTCTAGTGGCTAGACTCACTAAAGAAAAAGAAAGGATACAAATAAACAAAATCAGGGATGAACGAAAGAGGGGAATTGATGACACCACAGAAAGACAAAGGATCATACAAGAATATTATGAAAAGTTATATAACACTAAATTTAATAACATGAATAAATGAGCCAGTGCTTAGAAAGATACAGCTTTCTTAGACTGAATCAAGAAGAACTGGAAAATATAAATAGACTGATCAGCAATATGGAAACTGAAACAATCTTCGAAAACTTACCAAAAAGTGATGTTGAGAATCTTTTCATATATTTGTTGGCCATTTGTATGTTCTCTAGGGAGAAGTGTCGGTTCAGATACTCTGCCCATTTTTTGACTGGGTCATTTGTTTTTTGTTGTTGTTATTGAGTTGTATGAGTTCTTTATATATTTTGGATATTAGACCCTTATCAAATGCATTTGACTGCAAACACATTTTTCCATTTGAATGATTGTCTTTTTACCTTGTTGACAGTTTCTTTTGCTGTACAGCAGCTTTTTAGTTTGATGTAGGTGCATTCATTTATTTTTGCTTTTACTTCCCTGGCTTTTGATGTCATATTCATAAAATCCTCCTTAAGTCCAAAGATCTTGAGTTTAGTTCCTATATTTTCTTCTATGCATTTTATTGTTTCAGACCTTGTATTCAGATCCTTAATCTATTTTGAGTTAATTTTGATGTATGGTGATTAACCATCTATTTTCATTCATTTGCAGGTGACTTTTAAGTTTTCCCAGCACCATTTATTGAAAAGGCTTTCCTTTCTTCACAGTATGTTTTTGGCTATTTTTGTCAAAAATTATCTGCCTATATAAACATGGGTTTATTTCCGGACTCTCTATTCTGTTCCACTGATCTATGTGTTTGTTTTTCTGCCAAAACCATACCATTATGACTGTTGTTGCTTTGTAGTCTAATTTGAAGTTGGGCAGAGTGATGCCTCCAGCCTCGTTTTTTTTTTCCTCAGATGTCTTTGGTAATTCAGGGTCTTTTGTGTTTCTGTACAAATCTGATGATTTTTTTTGTTCTATTTCTTTTTAAAAAATGTCAATGAGATTTTGATGGAGATTGCATTGAATTTGTATATTGCTTTAAGGATTAAGGTCATTTTATCTATGTTGATTCTTCCAATCTAAGAACATGGAAAATCTTTCCATTTCTTTGTATCTTCTTCGATTTCTTTCAATAGGGTCTTATAGTTTTCATTATAGAGGTCTTTCACATGTTTTGCTAGATTTATTCCAAGGCATTTTATTCTTTTTGTTGCAATTGCATAAATTATTTTAAAACTAGAATCTATATGACTTATAAGGTGCTTCCACTGTTAATATCATCATCTATCCTAGTAGTTTTGAAAAAAAAATTCCCAATGCCCTGATATGGCCAGATCATATCTAGTGTATTCACAAAGAAAGAATATGGTTGATAGTCAGAATGCTTGTCAGTTGTTCCAGTCCTTCAACTGAGTAGTCAATGCTGTCTGTAGCACTTTATCCACAATGATGGGAGGAAATCATTAATGTGGAATACAACATGATTGGAAAGTAAGCAGAAATCTTCAACCTGCTAATGTGTTTTGGTCACCTAATTCAACATTATCCAAACTGGAAATAGTAGAATAAATGTAATTATAAAGGAGCTGAAATCCAATGTAAGTGAGGATACAGAAAGTATCTGGCTTCTTGAAGGTAGCACACATTTCCAGGTCTACATAAATTTATTCCCAGCCTGAGAGAATGGCTTATGGACTATGAAAGGCAGGTATAGATGCTGAAGGTCATGGAGAAATTTAAAGGGCTGAGAAATAGTTAATAAATTTTCCCATAGACTGTTGTCTATCGTCACACACCAAAATTAACTCAAAATGGATTAAGCACCTGAATATAAGACCTGAAACTATAAATTGCATAGGAGAAAGCGAGAAGTAAACTCAAGGACCTTGGATCTAAAGAGAATTTTATGGATTTGACCTCAAAGGCCAGGGAAGTAAAAGCAAAAATAAATGAATGGGACTACATCAAATTCAAAAGCTTCTGTGCAGCAAAAGGAACTATTAGCAAGGTAAGGAGATGACAATCTGGGAAAATATATTTGCAAGCAACACCTTCAATAAGGACCTAATATTCAAAATATACAAAGAATTCATACAACTCAGTAACAGCAAAATACAAAGGATCCAATCAAAAAATGGGCAGAGGACCTGAACAGACACTTCTCCCTAGAGGACATACAAATGGCCAACAAATATATGAAAAGATGCTCAACATCACTAGTTATTCAAGAAATGCAAATCAAAACCACAATGAGATACCATCTCGCACCTGTTAGAATAGCTATAATCAACAGGACAAGTAATAACAAATGTTGGAGAGGATGTAGAGAGAAAGGAACCTTCATACACAGTTGGTATGACTGCAAATTGGTAAAGCCATATGGAAAACAGTATGTAGGTTCCTCAAAAAACAGAATTGATCTACTATATGATCCAGCAATTCCTCTTCTGGGTATTTACCCCAAAGGCTTGAAAACCCATATCCAAAAAGATATTTGCACATCGATATTCATAGCAGCATTATTCATGATATCCAGTACAGAAAGCGTCCAGTATCCTACAATAGATGATTGGATAAAGAAGCACTGGTACATATATACAATGGAATAATACTCAGCCATAAAAAGAGATGAAATACTGCCATTTGTGACTATATGGATGGACCTTGAGATAATCAGGCTAAGTGAAATAAGCCAGACAGAAAAGATTGAAAATCACACGATATTACTTATATGTGGGATATAAACCAAAAAGTAACAAATGATTGACACAAATGAAGAGACTCATGGATATAGATAATAGACTAGAGATTACCAGAGGGTGGGAGGAAGGTTTAGGTACATGGGGTAACAGAGTTCAAATATCTTGTGATAGAATGAAATCTAACAGTGGGTGGTGAACATACAATGTAAATACACACACACACACATACATACACACATTACTGTTAAAATGTACTGCTGAAACTTACTGGATTTCATTAACCAATGTCGGTATAAAAAATTAATTAAAAAACTATCATATGATCCAGCGATTGATTCCACTTCTGATCATTTATCAAATAGTTTATTTAATGATATATATTTCATTATATATATGACCACATGGTCTAGCTTGATAAACATTCTATGTGAAGTTAAAGTTGTTTTCTGATGTTACTTGAGTGTAGTATTTTAGGAATGTCATGTAGATCCAATTTGTGTATAGTGTTGTTTATATCTTCTGTGTTTTAGTAGTTTTTGCGATTTCTCTGTTAACGGATGCAATATCTCTAATCGGTATTTTTAATTTCTTAATTGCTCCTTTGCTTCTGTCAGTTTTCACTTCATGTATTTTGAAAATCTGTTATTAGGATCATATACTTTTAGTATATTATTGTCTTCCTTTAAAGTACCCTTTGTATTACTTGTAACATTTTAATTTATATCTGGCAATTATTTTTGTTTCATAATCTGCTTTGTCTGATATTAATATATACACTGACTTTCTTTTTGCATTGTTTTACTTTCATTCTATTTGTGCCCTTATATTTAAAGTGCAACACTTGCAGACAGTAGATATTTGGGTCTCATATTTATATAGTTTGCTAATGAATGAATCTTACTGTGCTTCTTTCATGAATATTTGATGTATTATTGACATGACTCATTTTATTCTTCCATTTGATGATTGTATTTTAGTCATTTTATGTGTTTGTGTTCATCCAAGTCCTCTTTTTCTGCTTTCTTTTCAGTTAGTTTTTAGTATTTCTTTTAAGATTTTTTAAAAAATTTTTCTTGCCATGCCCTGCTTGTATTGCATCTCTCTGTGTTGAGCCTAGAGTGGACATGTTACTCACTGTTGTTCTTCTTTTAAGCTATGCATCCTGTAGAGCTTTTAGTCTAATGGCTGAAAACAATGGCTTTATATACTTTGTTCTGTTTTATAACTGTTTACAGTGGCAGGGCAAGTCTGAAACCACTTATAACACCAGCTGGAAATGGAATTTTGAGGTTAGATTTTTTTGGATTCTCCTTATGTTCTTATTTGGTCCTTTTTCTACTTCATGGCCCTCATCCTTCTTTCCCCATGCTCTCTGATATCCTGATTCTAGCTAGCATCTAACTTTCACAGTTTGTGAATAAGTAACTTAAGGTTTTGTCTGAGAAAATCTGAGGGCATGATATTTTTGAGTCATTTTCATGATCATTGGGATTCTAGAAGAATCCATAACCTCTGTGATTCCTAGGATTTTATCTCTGATAGTGGAATGTATGCAAGTAAGCAATATTTATTGGATATTCATTGGTTATCTACCATGTAGTAGCTGTTTTGAAAATACACATGAGAATGTTAACCTATACATTTCTTTCCCCTTCTCTTAATTTTATAACTGATATGAAGGAAAATGGGACTTGATGGTTAAATCAATACCTTGAACTGCCAGCACAAATTCTTTGCAGAATGAATGAGGTAAACCAGGGAAAGGATAAAATGAGAGCTATAAGATTTGTGAGTTTCAGCATGAGAATTAACTCAAGAAGAAACAAAGCAGAAGGAGGCAAAGCATTTGGAAATGCATCGCCCACATTCATAGCTGATCTTCTTTAGAAGTCTCCCTGACTTATTACTGGGTTGAGTAAATATTTCCTGTTCTTACTTCAGATTCCATCTTCTCTGTTCTTAATGTATATTTGAAAAGGTTTTCTGTTCATAATGTATCTTTATGGGTACAGTGCAGTTTTTAGTTTGGTACTTCATAGATTTACCAGTCAATAAATTTGTCTACCAGGAATTTATTTGGGTATTACTTTAGGTAATTCTACCATACTGGGACTTCCACTTATTTTGATAATTTAGAACTTCTGTTAAAAATAAACTAATAAGTAAACTATAAATGCATCTTGTATGGACTCTGCTTACTGAGGACTTACAGTAAACTAAAAAGAACAATAAATTATAAATCAAGAAACTAGAATTCTGGTCCTAGCTCTATTATTAAGTGTATGACCTTTGAAAAGTCACTTAATATGTAAGCTAGGTGGTCCCAAAGGCCTATTTCAGCTATGAGATGCCATGTGCAAGCAAGCTTTCCTTATTTTTTCATCTCTCATTTTGGGATGAAGATTTCATGTATGACCGCTTGGTATTACTAAGAACAGAGTGTCTCAGTGGAAAAACTTGTAAGCCCGACACAAACTCACTCCCTATTATCTGCTTTGCCTCAATTTTTCTGTTTCCCTTAGCCCCATTGTCTTCTAGCATTCTGGAATTTTTGTTGTTGTCTTTTCAGGTTATATTTTAGCATACATTTTACAAATTTTTATTTTATATTAGTTTCAGGTATACAGTACATTGGTTAGACATTTATATAATTTATGAAGTGATACCCCCAATTACTCTAGCACTCATCTGTTTAGCCTACTTTTTAAAACAGTTTTTTATAACTTTGAGTGTATCTTGTAATGTCAGAACTTGAGATTTGGTATATCAGTGATTCCAAGTAGCTTGGTTATCAATAAAATAATTGCATCGAATCCCACTCTTAAGACAGCAGCTCTCAGAGACAGCAATTCACTCAACTAAGACTACATTGCCAGTGCAGTATAAGGTAAACTGTTTATCACTTTCTCCCTAGAAGCCAAAAGGATACTGTTTCGATCCCAAAATGACAGCCTTTGTCCTTAACTAAGCAAAATGGAATAATACAATTCAGCACATAGCCAAGTAGGGTGTGTGTGTGTGTGTGTGTGTGTGTGTGTGTGTGTGTGTTTCAAAAAGTAAAAAATAACCTTGTGAAATTGTGTTGATGTTGTGCCTTCTGTTGATAGGCGTGCCTTAAAAGAAAAAAAATGTATTGTTATAAGTACAGGGAGTTAATGTTTTCCAATGTCACAGGTAAAATGATCATTATAATTATCTGACATTTAGAGTGTTTACCTCTCAGTAAATCCAATTATACTTAAAATTTAAGTTCTTTAAAAAGTATGGTAAGCTTGACAAATTAAGGTACTATTCAAAAAATGCCAAAAGATCCAGTTCATTCTATCAAAAGTTCATCCCCTAATCTGGTTAGTTTGATTCTGGGACTATAAATCTTCCTACTTGAATGAATATTTGATTGTTGTGGCAATATGGAGAGAAGAGTGTGATTTTTAGGCCTACTTAATAACACAAACTTGAAACTGGCAGGAATCTTAGATATCCATTTGCATATTTTACTTACATATGAGAAAATATAGGTCCTTAAAAATGTTTAATACCCTAAATAACTATAATAAAAGAGGAGGTTTTGGGGTAGGATTTAATTATAATAGTAATTTTGAGCATTTAATCTGTGATATTTTTAAATTTTGAAATTTACTCTGTGATATACTCTAATACTTGGCATATATTATATCATTTAATTCTAAAAGAAATCATGACTTGAATTAGGTATTATTATTGTTTCTATTTTAGGGCCACTGAAACTGATGCATAGGTAGGATAAGTGACTTAACCAATGTTATATAGTTAGTATGTCATAGAATTGGTATTCAAATCCAGGCAGTCTGATTAGACCTAACCACTGTATTGCATTTCCTCCCAGTCAATGGCTAGATTTTTTAAATTTGTAAACAACGATCAAAATATAAACTATCGTGGGTCTGTTCTCCAGAAAGATACACCTTCACCCTAAATATTACTGACCAATCTCAGTAGTAAACTATATTCTTTTAGATCTTTTTTTGCCTAGGGTGGACAAAAATGTTACTTGACTCTTAAGTATCAGGATTTATCTAGTATAAGCCACTTATTTATCGTTTAATACAGAATCTGGCTTTATTTATCATGTGTTCTACATCATTATTTACCATGTGGTAGTGCCTAAACACTGTGGCTAAACAGTTACTAAATACAGGCTTTGGAGTCAGAAAGACGTAAGTGCAAATCCTAGGTCTTTCCTTTATTAGTTTTATAACCTCGGTGGTTGAGTTACTTGGTTTTGCCTTTGCCTAGTCATAGTTACCTAATTTCCCTCCCCTTAGTTTTCTCATGCTGGATATGGGGATAATAATAATACTAATTGAGAATGATAATGTTATCTACTTCATAAGGTTGTCCTGAGGGTTTAGTTAAAATGATAAAGCCCTTAGCACAGTGCCTGCCATATAGTAAATCCTAAAAGATTTTCCTTGTTCATATTTTATTATTGTTACTATTATTATTTATTTTTTATGCATTGTCATTCTTGGTCAATGACTTTCTTTGTCAGGTCCTTCACCAAACATATCTTTACTTTCGTCCATTCTTTTGATGAATAGCATATAATTGGGGTGGGGAGCGATTGGTTGGTTGAGTTGCAAATTATTTAAGGAATTTGCATCTCTTGCTAAGCTTTACTCTGTTTCTGACTCTAGTTCTAAACTGGATTTTGCCCTGATGACTCGTATTAAGCTGATGATTTCTATAGCAACAGTACTGAGGGCTAACTCTGTAATAAATATTTGGCATGTGTGATATCATTTAAAACCCTTTCTGGGTAGCTCAATAATAAGATATATATTTTTTGAATCAATACTAGCCTACTCAATTCTATTATTATTTCTAGAGAAAGTTTCCAAAAGTGAAACTCTGATCATGTCTAGCTCCCTTCTTTGAACCCTTCAAGGTTTTCTCATTGTCTTAAGACAGTAGTTCTCAAATTATGGTGAGAGCCCTAGAGATATATGAGATAAATTGCGAGGTCAAAACAATGTTCATAATATTGAGATTTTTTTTTTGCAATTTTAACTTTAATTCTTTCATTACTGTACAGTAGAAGTTTCCAGAGGTTATGTGGCATTACAATAGATTGCTGAAATTAGACTTGAGCTTCAGCCTGTTTTCTATATTAGCCACATATTGAAGAAACTTATAAAATCCTGTGTTAACATGTAATGAGTTTTTAATTATTTTAAATCAGTAAATATTTTTAGATTTTCCAGTTCTAATTTCTAATATTATAAGTATTGAGAGATGTAACACATAAATAGAAGCTCTTTGGGGTCCTCCTCAAATTTTAAGACTATAACAGGGTCCTGAGACCCAAACATTTGCAAACTATTGCCTTAAATTAGAGTTCGAACTCTTTTATATGGTTCACCAGCCATTATGTTTTGGCTCCTACATTCTATTCCAGCTTTCTCTCTCTCTCTCTTTCTCTCTCTCTCTCTCTCTCTCTCTCTCTCTCTCTCTCTCTCTCTCTCCCTCTCCCCTCCCTCCCTCTCTCCCTCTCCCCTCCCTCCCTCTCTCCCTCTCTCCCTCTCTCCCTCTGACCTATGTTCTAACCACATTGAGTTTTCTATTTTTCACTCTTTCACCCACAGAATACAATGTTCCTTCTGCTAGGAATCTCCTCTTCCCTTTACGTGACAAAATCTTACTCATACTTCAAATTCAAAATTAGATATTACCTCCATTATAGTTGTACCTCTCTTGGGTAGTTATTCTATATGATAATTACATAGTATTTTGTTTCATTCCTACTAGATCATAAACTGCATATGTGCAGGCACTATGTGTTATTCATACTCTTTTTCTCCTAGAACAGTAATGCACTAGATAAATAATTTTGAAATGAATCAAATTATAGTGAACTGAACAGAAAGTTTAGTAAGATTCACTTAATAAATGCAGAAGGATCCAGAGAAAATGACTTACTCTTTTCATAGAACAAATCCAAAAAGAGATATGCAATAATTGAGTTCTTTTGGTTCTGCCTTCAGTGATCTCTGGGCTAGGTACTCTTCTTTATCTATACAAGACAGATTGCTATGATAAATGAAGTTGTTAGCTAGTAGAATCCTGAAACTTGTAGTTCCATGGAGATAAATCTTTCAGTCCTAATACTTCTGACAGTTTTATCAAGTAAATCAACCACGTTGTATAGAACAGATATTCCTCTATACTTAGTGGTATCCAATAACACAGTCAAAAAAAGAAAATCATAAAAAGTGGTTTACTAGATAGTAAATGAAAAACTTATTTTATGAATGATAACTTGTATTTGTCAAAACCAAGAATTCAATTTTGCTCACTCTTATCGTAATATCCTCAAGTGTGATCATTAAGATCTTGTTACATATAATACTGACTGTGGTTAAAAAGAATTGGACTGAATTGATAAAATTGATAAAAATTCTAATTACCTCTCTGTGTTGCACTATTTGCATTTGATTAGGAACACATTTAATTTTATTGCAAAAGTAGGAAAGAGATAAGAATCTAATTGAAAATAGATGTGGGAAATTCTCACTTAAACTTCCATACAAATGTCACATGAGAATTGATTTTAGAAAATAGAGGTTAAATTAAGAGATTAGGAATAAATAATTAAACTTTATGTTTAAGGTTGAAGCACACCCAATCATTCATCCCTAATATCCATTATCATTCTGAGTCTTGGAATAATTGTGTGATATATTGTTACACTGTGTGGATATGCACCAGCATCATCAATAGTCACCTGGAAGCTTATTAGAAATGCCTCGCCCAGACCTATTGTATTAGTGATATATTGCTGTGTTACAAATTGCCACAAATTTAGCAGCTTCAAGCAACACATTATTTCATAGTTTTCATGGGTCAGGAATCTGGGCACAGCTGATCCGAGTCCTCTGTTTGAGATGTCAGACAGGGCTGAGTCTGATTTAGGGTAGGGAGTCCTTTTCCCAGGCTCACATGGTTGTCACCAGAATTTATTTCCCTGTAATTGTGAAACTCATAGAAGGTTACTTCTAGATCAGCAAGAGAGTCTATGAACTTCTGTCTCTAACCTCTAGACCTTCTTTGAATGAGCTCATTTGATTAGGTCAGACTATTTCAGGATCATCTCTCTTTCATTAATTCAAAATCTACTGATTTGGGACCTTAATTACATGAGCAGAATTCCTTTACCTTTGCTATCTAACGTAACCAAATTATAGGAGTGACATCCGATCATATGCATGGGTCCTGTCCATACTCAATGGGAGAGAATTATACCTGGCATGTAAAATAGGGGGCAGGAATCTTAGAAGCCATCTCAGAAGCCATACTAATCTGGAACATTTAGAGTTTCAGTTTTAAATACAGCTTTATAGATGTAGTTTTATAGCCTCCTATGTTATATATCTATAAGTCACAGTGCTAATGTCATTTTTTTTCCTCTGTGCAGCTCAATAATACAGAAATTAAATCACCTGGTAGAATATCATAAAGTCTTTTCTAGAAATGCTTAATGTATCTATTCGTTAGGAAGATGTAATTATAAATGTGATTAACTCTGGTTCTATGTCTTTTATCAGGAAAGGGAGGGATACATGTAGTCCATGTAAAAATTGCAAAACAAGAAAATGTCTGGAATGAAGAATGATTAATATTTATTTTGAATCTCAGGTTTAAATGGTCAATTTTATCTCACAGACTCTACAAGGTGATGGAGATTTAGGTACAACTTTCTTATTCCTTTGAACTTGTCTCCAAGCCTCATAGGTATGGAGCCTGGTACATCATGTAGCCAGCACTTCAGTTATACGTGTTTTCTTTCATTCCCCATTGTTTCCTGGTCATTTAGAACCAAAGTCCTTCCCTTTGTGTCTGGCCATGTGGTAGTAATTGTCAGTAAGTTTGTGTGTTTTGTTCAGTTCAGCCAGTGGATGGAAAACTGGGTGTTTTGGATCTTTGAATGGGAAACAAGGAACAAAAATAAGCCCTCAATGAGAGTTGTGATTTAGGTGTATTCTTGAATAAACAAAACAGTCTTTATACTGGGAAGATTCGCTTCCTCTTATCATTATCTCCTATACTTTATTATGTTTAAAGAATTGTATCTTTTTTTCAGCCTCAAGTTATGTTACAAAAGTTGCCTTACGTAGCTTCCAGCTTTCATAATTACCAGGAAGGCAATTGTGAGGATAAAGTCCACCTTGCCATAAAAAATAGTAAGAAATAGGAAATTCAGGAGATGTGTTTATACACACACACACACATACACACACATAAACACATGTTATATATGTATGTATCATATATATACATACATATATACATATATATATTTCCTGCTTTTAAATTTAATGTTTTGAACATTTTTCCATGTAGATAATGTCATTTTTAATATGTTCATAATATTTTATACCCATATTACAATTTGTATGTAACTGTTCTTCAATTATTTGGAGTTTGGGCTTTGTACTTAATATATAGTAATAGACTGCTTTGCTAAGTCCCTCTACACAGGTCCAATAAAATAAAAACAAGTGGAAAGAATTTGGTGTGGGACGAGCAGGACCACTTTTTACCATCTCATAATCTTTAGTTCACTGTGGGTCCTTAGTATGGCCATTTTGTTTTCATCGCAATGGTTCCTGAATTTATATTATGGGTGGATAAAATGGATATAAAGAAAACGTTGATTGCTGACAAAAACAGTATCCTTACTTGTGCACTTTCATCATCCAACATGAAACCCAGTAACATAAAGCAAAATACATTGGGCACTTTTTACCAGAAGTCAGCACATCTGTCAGAGCAGAGTTAATGCTTTAAATGGATCTCTGTAGAAGGCCTTACCAAAGCAGTTTATGACTACATATTACATTTAAAGCCCAATTGAGAAGTCACCTTTGTGAGTTTTTGATGGGAATTTAATATAAAATACTATGATCAAAGATCATGAGGGCAAAAGCAGAGACAACTGTAGCATCCTCAAATTCTAACTGTAATTCCTTATCTTAAGGTTGACATCTTGAGAAAATAAATGCATTCTGAGAATAACTTAATGAAATTGTAGCAATTAATGTATCACTATGAAAATGCAGATATAGTGGACAAAGGCAAAAGAATCAACTGGGCCTTGCTTGTAAAAACTGTGATGAACATTCATTTTTTGTGGTTGAAGTTACGAAATGAATCAGTCATCACACAGATACTCAACATATTTGGGCCACAAAAAATAATCAGTTCCATCCAAATACACTCTGTGGATAATGTCTGATAATCTTGTACTTCCCATGATTAATCCATTAAAGCTCTCATCAGAGGCTTTTATGGTCCAGGTAATAAGGATTTAATTCAAATTAGCCAAGATATTGAGCTCCTCAATAAAAGGCCCAGTCCAAGGTCTCACTCAGGGGAGACACAGAGAATATGTCACTAAAGCATCTTTCAGTTACTCAGGCATCTTATAACTTACCTGTCAGCAGCGTGGAGAGAAAGATGTGGTGGGAGCATATATGACAAGACTAAGGCACAGTGAGGAAGGTTGTTATTTGTTCCATAGAAAAATATATATGAATTGTTAGGTAATTTCAGAAAAGGAAAGAAGGGAAGAGTTGGGGAAAGGAAGAGAAATGTAGCAAATAGCTCAATGTCAGCCAAGTTCGAGTCACTGTAAAGAGTAGTACAGGCAATAGAAGGATGAGAGAAAACATAGTACGTGGTTTAAGGAGTCTGTAAGCTAGTGGAAAAAATAGACTTGAGCCTGACGTGTGCATGTGTGAAGGCACATATATGTTATAGTTGAAGTCAGAGTGTGGTAAACAAAAAGTCATATCTGTTCAAGTTCCTTCTGTGAACCAAGCACTGCTCTTGACACTTTAGCTATTTTCAAAACAACCCTGAGTCTTAATTTACCTATTTTCAAATCAATCCTGAGGCTTAGTTATGGTCATCTCTGTTTTACATAGGCAGAATCTGGGTTTCAAGTAAATTAAGAATCTAGCTCAATATTATTTAGTTAATAAGTAGCATAGAAAGTAATCTAAACCCACGATTAACAGCATTTTAATAGCTATTATTTATTGAGTTCCTCCTACATGCTCAGTATTATTACTCAATATGTGTTATGTTTATGTTTGTTTTATAACAATTCTGCAAGGAATGTATTATGGCCATAATTTTACAGATTATGAAACTGGATCTGAGAGAATCGTATTAACTTTTGAAGGTCTCAGCTATTAGTGAAACAATTAGCATTCAGATCTGGGTCTATCTGGCTTCTAAGGCCTATGTTTTTTACAATGGAATTGCTTACTTAAGAGATAAAAGGAATTAATTATGAAGATCTTGGTGGGGTTGCTTTGGGAAGGGGTAACATTTAAGACAGGCTTTTCCAGTGGCTACAACATCAACAGGTAGAAATGGAATAGAATGATATTTAAGCTTCGAGGACAAACAAATGCATAGCAGTGCAGTGAAAGACATATTTTGAAGTATTGGTTAAAGCAGTTTGGTATGGCTAGATTGTAAGGAAGCATAGAAAGAATGTAGAAAAATAGCTGAACATTGGAATAACTACAGTATCATAAAAATGAGTGTTTTTCTGTTTTTAATATGGAAATATTGAACGTTTTTGAGCTTAGAATTGACACAATCAGCTCTGTGCTTTTTCTCATTTACTATCTTTCTCACCACTAGATTGAGAACTCCAAGACAGCAAGGATTCTTTTCTGTTCAGTTTACTACCATGCCTATAGTGACTAGAGTAGTGCCTAGAACATAATTTGTGCTGCTGTATATAGTATTGAAGTTTATAACCTGCATAATTTCAGTGGGTGGCATTCACATATACTACAATACAAAGAATGAACCCTAGTGTTGTAGTTTTATAAACACTGGACATAATAGGCACTCAGTAAATATCTCAAGTGAATGATTAATTTGCTTTAGGACAGTGAGTCTGGATGGGGTTTATAGGATGCATTTCAGGGGGGCAGAGAATTAGAAAACAGGGAATGTGAGGACAATTTTTAAGTAGTCTAAGCAAGACCTGAACTACCTAATTGGAAGTAGAGAAGACAAGATAGAGGCAAGATATGCTTCACTGATTGAATTCCTATGCTCTTTTATTGATTGAATATAGAAGGGAAAAGGTTATAGGCAGGGAAAAGTTGAAGATAATTCCAACATTTATAGCCTGAGTGCCTGGGAGGATGACAATCACACTAACTTAGAAAAGGAAAATAAGGAAGAAAGAAGTAAGTTTGGTGGATGGGATAGGTGGGCAGATAATGAATTCAGAGATATGCATGTTGAGTTTGAGGAGCCTATGAAATACATATTTAGATCTATCTATTTACTGGCATCTGAATAAACTGGTCTGAGACTCAGCACAGAGATCATGGATAAGAAGATATATTATGGTGATTCTGAATCTGTGGGAGGATCAAAGATGTGGAATAAAAAGAGGAGACAGTTACAGGTAGCACCTCAACAAATGCCTATCATGAAAGAGTAGATAGTAAAAATGAAAATACAAGGACACTAAAAAACATATGGTTGGTATACAGAAGGATAGGAACATTAAGTGTCTCAGAAGCAGGAGAGATGGAGGTAGCAACTGACAATTGTCAAGAAGTCAAGCAAAAGGAGAACCAAAAATAACTCACTGGATTTATTAATTAGAAGGTCATTTCTATAGAATATAAATCTGATAATATAGGTTAGAAGCTAGATAGTAAGTTATTAAAGCATACTATTAGGTGAAGAAATAGAGATAGCAAATACAGATTACAAATAAAAATTTGAAGAAATTAGAAAGATGAAACTGTAACTTGAAAAAGAAGCAGGGATAAGTAAATGTTTTATAGGACAGAGGAAGATTTACATGTCTATTGAATAAGGAGAAGGAATCAATGGAGACATTTAAGATAGAGATGATTGATGAGATGAAGTGCCAGAAAGACAGAAAGAATGAGAACAAGAGCACAGCAAAAAGGTTAGTCTGGGAATGTAGAAAGGACATTTCTTTCAAGACAGGAGAGAAGGGGAAAGAATAGAGATAGAAAATATAAAATGGAGGCATGGCAATTTTCAGGAATTCATAGTAGATAGTTTCAGTCTTCTCTATAAAGTAGACAGCAATTACATCTCCTAAGCTATAGACTCTTATTTAGAATAAAAGCCTTAAGGTATTAAAATACAAATACCCTTAGGATTATTTGCATTTTGACAATGTTTGGTGAATGTTATATTTATTTCATAACCTTATTAAATTCTGCTTAAATGTATTTTTAAAAGTTTCATTTTAGAAAGCTTAGTTTGGCAACTTTAAGCACTTTATCAGAAAGCAGTCATATCAAAAAGCAGTATATATCAAATCCTGTGTGATGGTTGCTATGGAAACAATCCAATGTAAACTTTATATAACACCCAGCTAAGCTATTGATCAGGTGGGAGGGAGAGAACACCAAACCATTTAACTTAGAAGAAGAAAAAAGAAACATTAGAGAGGTTGTTAGGTGAAGAGAAACTTTTGTCTGGGAAAAACACAATTATGGTTTTCACAAATACAAATGTTGGGCGTAGATGGTTGAGGCTTTATCTTCCTGCTTTAAACAAGTAAAAGTGTTGGAATCGTGAGTGCTCAGTCAAATAGAAAAGGGGACATGAGGCCTTAGCAGACAGCAGTAATAGATAAAAACTAAGCTCACAGAAGTGAAGGAAGGACTAGGACTGGGTCATTAAGACCAAGTGAAATTAGAGCAGAACCAATGCTTGGGCTTCAAAATCAAGTAGAGCAACTACATAGAAAAGAAGCAGAGAAAGTGGCAAAGCTGGAAAATAAATCTTATTTAACCAGAACTGTTCATGTAAATCTCGCACATCATTGATTTTTTTTTATACTCTGGTGCTATAAGATATCAAGTAAAAATAAGGCTATTAGTATTGAGTTTTATATCAAACAGCGATTAGGGTATATACAGAGGCAGTTAAATCTCCTATACGTGTCTATCTTGAGGTCCAGGTGGTGGTAGGGTGTTTGTGGAACAGGTTGGATATAGTTAGGAAATTACACTTCTGTTTTTCCATGTTCTTGAAATAGGATTTCTCCAAGACAGGAAAGAAATGAATTTAAATTGAATATCTTAGTATAGACCAAGGTGAAAAAAAATCTGCAAGAAAGGGGACTGGTTAGTTATATTAGCGTAGAAACACAACCCTCATAGAGACAAATGTCCAAGGAAGTCACAGTAATTTCATCCTATACATAACTCTCCTTGTATTAAATCTATGCTCACCACACAAATTTATTTCCTTGGTGTACTGTCATTCAATTATTTTCACATTATAAATGTCATATACAAAAGTATAAAGAATAAAATATAAATTGACTACCACATAAAAATGAACATTTCTAATATTTCGGTATATTCCATTCTAATTTTATGCTTTTAGAGCTATGTAACTATAAATGGAAATATATTTGCCCAGATATACAGAAAACACACACACACACACACACACACACACACACACACAATTTACAAAATTAGAATAATACTATGTAAATCTATGTTGTGGCACTTAATATTCTATAGGAAACTTTTCAAAAAAAATCATCAAATATTTTTTAAGAACATGATTTTGAAAGGTACCTCAATAGCATATAGTATAAACACATAATTTAATCAATTCCTTATTGTTGGAAAACTGGCTTACTTCCAGCTTTTTACATTTAGAAATCTTTTATTAACATCTTTGTTCATAAATCTTAGTGTAGATTTATAGAAGTAGAATTTTTAGGTCAGTATTTATGTACACTATTAAGACTTTTGATGGATATTGCCAGACCGTCTTAAAGGATAAATTTTCTGTAGTACAGGTTCTAGTTTGAGATTATGCAAATTTTAAGGCTTTTCATTAACAGAGACAAATTTCCCTCCAGAAACATTTTAACAATTTATAATCCAAAACAGTATGTGAAATACATTTTGTCCCCCACTTATATCAACTCTGGATCCCAACATGCTTTTACATGTCTGTAAGTATTATAGGTAAAAAAGAAATCGGTATGTTAATTTAATTAATTTTTAGATTAGGTGTTTACATGTTTATTTACCTTTTGTATTTATTTTGTGAGTGTTCTAGTCATGTCTTTTGACCAAATTTCTTTTGAGGTGTTCATTTTTGACTAATTGTTTGGCAGAAATCTTTCTATACATAAAGAATGCTAACCCTTTATGTGTAATGTATGTAACAAACGTGCTTTTTTCAGCAGCACATATACTAATGTATGTAACAAATATGTTTTCCTGGTTCTCACTTGCCATTCAATTTATGGAGTTTTAATACACAAGAGTTTATCATTTTCAATATAGTCAAGCATATGAATTATTCCCTTTGTACTTTTGTGTTTAAAAAAATCCTTTCTTATACTGATTCTGATCATTTTTACCTATTTTTCTAATTTTAATGATTTCATTTACTATATTAAATGTTAATATATCTGGTATACACATGTGTATATACACATATCTGTAAATACTTTTTAACTATAATAAATTGGTTCATTATTTATTCTTACCAAGCCTTATTCTCTAGCCTGCACTAAACTTAAATGTTAATTCAAAGATAGCTCAGAGGCCATATTACTAAATCAAATGCAGTGCTTTGTTATCGATCATTGTTCTTAATTTTTTTGATGAAGAGGGAGTAATGTTTTAAGCATTTCACTTCATAATATGCTACTTATACTGTATTATACTTTGCTTTTAGGAAATTGTGAATTTTATATAAAGCATATTGCACTGTAATTTTTTTCCAATTTAAATGATTGAAAATAGTCATGGTTAGTATTTGTATTTAGAATTTCTGATTATTAGATATGGATTATTGATGTTAAATGGAAGGTGCCTGTATTTCATCAACATCACACTTATTTAGACATCCAAACTGTATCAATTTTGGGAACTCGGTATTTTATATTCACTATCTAGATAATGTGTCAATATAACACATTTAAATTATTGTCTCTTTTATAATATATTTAGGATCTGGTACTTTTTCAAAATCCTTGTTGTAATTTGTATTGCATCTTCAAATTTTAAAAAATCCAGCCATATTTTTATTGTAATTAAATTAACACACATGTTAAATGTTAAGTTAATTTGCAATTCTTCCTACTTTTTTTTCTTTCAAGGAATAATTATTAATGTAGACATATCTACTTTAGGAAAATTTTGAAGATTTTCTCATGTAGCCGTTGCACTTTTCTTTTATTGTTAATTGTATGCATTGATTTTTAATATATGTATATGTATATACATGTCTGTATAAATAAAAATGCATTATCTATAGTGAGATTTCATATATATACAAAATATTAATCATCTTATTATAAGAAATGAAATTTTCTTCAGTATATCTTCTGACTATTTCTAGCATCTCTTGGTCCATCTCCTATTTACCTACTTGCTTCTATAGTTTCCTCAGTAATCATTATCTATAAATAATGATAAGTTACTTCCTTTAAATTTTTGTTTGCTTTTTCACATCTTATATTACTCAAAACTTTCAGAACTTTTTTTAAGTTGGAAACAGTTGGTGAATTTTTATCAAATGCCTTTTGAGTAGCTATAGAAATTTTCACATTTTTTTCTGCTGTATCTTATTGATGTTTTGAATTATTAACTTATGCATAATAAACCACAGCTACATTTGATTAATACAAATCAGTAATATTATTTACTAGTACTTTATAATATTTTTCATATATATTCATAAATGTGATTGTTTTATAATTTTCCCTATATTTGTTAAGCTTAGGTATGGAGATGTCTAAATTTCATGAAATCAATTGAGAAACTTCTATTTTCATCTATAAATTAAAATAATTTCTATGCCATGGAAATTATATGTTACTTAAAATTTAGAGAAGTATCTGGGCTTGGAAACTTCTTTGATGATATTTGTTTCAAAACATTTCCATTTTTCCCCATGTAGTGATCTTCTCAGGATTTTGCATTTTTACTAATTAACTATGGTAATTCATTTGTTTAGAGAGTTACTCATCTAAGTTTTCATATTTATATTTTTTCTTAAATAAATTTTTTAGAACGGTTTTGGATTCACATTAAGATTGAGAGGAAGGAACAGAGGTTTCCCATATACTCCCTGCCCCTATGGATACATAGCTCCCCCATTATCAACATCCCTAACCAGAGTACATTTGTTACAATTGATGACTCTGTATCGACACATTATAATAGCCCCAGGTTCACATTTAACATCACTCTTGGTGTTGTACATACTCTGTGTTTGGACAAATGTATAATTACAATTGTAATATCATACAAAGTATTTTTGCTGCCATAAAAATCCCCTGTGCTCTGCCTATTCATCTCCCTCACCACCCACATCACTGGCAAACACTGATCATTTCACTGTCTCCATAGTTATGCCTTTCCCAGAATGTCATATAGTTAAAATAATATAGTATGTAGCCTTTTCAGATTGGCTTCATTCTCTTAGTAATATGCATTTAAGTTTCCTTTATGATTTTTCATGGCTTGATAGCTCATTTCTTTTTAGCACTAAATAATATTGTATCATCTAAATGTACAACAGTTTCATTATCCACTTACCTTCTGAAAGACCATTCCATTGCTTCCCAGCTTTGGTAATTATGAATAAAACTGCTATAAACATCCATGTGCAGGTTTTTGTTTGGACATGTTTTCAACTCCTTTGGTATATATGAAGGACTGTATTGCTGAATCGTATAGTAAGGGTATGTTTAGTTTGCAAGAAACTGCTAACAGTCTTCCAAAGTGGCTGTACAATATTGTATTCCTATCAACAGTGAATTAGAGTTTCTGTTGTTGTGCATCTTCACCAGCATTTGGTGTTGTCAGAGTTTTGGGTTTAGGCCATTGTACTATGTATGTGGTGATGCTTCATTGTTTTAATTTGTATTTCCCTGATGACATATGATGTAAGCATATTTTCATATGTTTATTTGCCATCTGTATGTCATCTGTGGTGTGGTGTCTATTAAGATCTTAGGCCTATTTCCCACAAGTATTATTGAGATATAATTAACATATAATATAGTATAAGTTTAAGGTATATATGTTGATATATCGTGTGTGCGTGTGTGTAGTGAAATGATTACCACGATAAGTGTAGTTAACACATAGATTACTTCATATATTTACCTTTTTATTTTAATGAAAGAACTCTTATGGCCTACTCTCCTAAAAGCTTCGAAGTGTATAATATAGTATTGCTAACTATAGTCACCATGCTGTACATTAGATCCCCAGAATTTATTCATCTTTTAACTGGAAGTTTGTACCCCTAGAACAACATCCCTCATTTTCTCCACCTCTACTACTGGCCAGCCTCTGGCTACCACCATTCTACTTTCTGTTTCTGTGAGTTCAGCTTATTTTTATTCTAGATATAAGTGAGATCATATGGTATTTATCATTCTCTGCCTTATTTCATGTAGCATAATGCCAAAAAGGTCGATACATGTTGTTGCAAACAGCAAGGTTTCACTTATTTTTATGGCTGAATGATATTTTATTTAGCCGTAAATATATAATAGTACATCTATACTATATCTTGTTTATCCATTTATCCATTGATGAACACTTAGACTGTTTCCATGTCTTGGCTATTATGAATTGTACAGCAATGAATATGGGGGTGTAGATATCTCTGTGAGATTCTGATTTTATTTCCCTTAGATATATACCCAGAAGTGGCATTATTGGCTCATATGGCAGTTCTATTTTTAATTTTTTGAGAAAACTCCATATTATTTTCTAAAATGGATGTACAAATTTACATTTTTACCAAAAATGTGCAAAGGTTTCCTCTTAACATTCTCACCAACACATGGTATCTCTTGCCTTTTTTTTTTATAATAGCCATTCTAACAGGTGTAAGGTGAAATTGTAGTTTTGATTTGCATTTCGCTGATGATAACTGATGTTGAGCATCTTTTCATATACCTGTTGGTCATTTGTATGTCTTTTTTAGGAAAATGTTTATTGAGGTCTTCTATTCATTCTTTATTTTTTTAATTGAGTTGTATGAGTTCTTTATATATTTTTTTATATTAACCACTTATCAGATAAGTAGCTTGCAAATATTCTTCCCCATTCCATAGGTTGCCTTTTCATTTTGCTGTTTCTTTTGCTATGCAGAAG
Source organism: Rousettus aegyptiacus (assembly GCF_014176215.1). NCBI lineage: Eukaryota > Metazoa > Chordata > Mammalia > Chiroptera > Pteropodidae > Rousettus > Rousettus aegyptiacus. The sequence continues at coordinate 71,606,712 of NW_023416312.1, forward strand.
CTTTTTAGTTTTATCTAGTCCCACTCTTTGCTTTTTGCTTTTGTTGCTTGCCCCTTTTTGTGTCATATATAAAAAATTGTTGCTCAGATCAATGCCAAGGAGCTTTTTTTTTCTTTATGTATTTTTTCTAGGTATTTTATAGTCTCAGGTCTTACATTTAGGTCTTTAATCCATTTTGAATTAGCTAAGATCTCACCTACCTGTTCTCACTTTCTCCATGGGTGAAATCAGACTGAGAAGTTCTGTCTTAGGGAAGGGGTTATGTGGGTAAAGTGAAACTATTCCTCTTACCTTCCCTAATGTATCCTATATTGGATATCCTTTGTTCCAACAGGGTGCTGGTACTTCATTACTGGAATTCTGGACTTCTACGCTTCTCTAAGGTACTCTTATTTTTCCATTTTGATAACTTCACTATATTTATATTTTCACAATTTCAAATTATAATGCTTATATTTTAATCACCTTTCACTTTGATCAGTTTTAGTTGTGTTGTTTTTTTTTTGTATTAAGGCCTTACAGAAGTATGTTTAATTTGTAGTTTTATTCCTGTTTGTAAAGCCATGTGTTTTTCCTATCCTAATGAGAATAACTAGTCTTTTAAAGTAAAATTTTGGTTTTCTCTATTAAGTAACTTTTAAAAGTTTGTTTCTTTTATTAAACTAAAAAGATCTACTTTTTGGTGGTGTAACAGTTTTTATAGTTCATGTATAACATCAGGGTATTTTATTTGCTTTGGTTTTGCTGGAATTACTTATTAAAGAGATCTCTTTAGAACCATCATTTGGCAATAAACAAGCATGGTGATTGTGTTTCTACCTTTTCAATATCCATTTGATAGCATTTCCAGATCATTTAAAAAGAAATAATATATAGTAAGGGTTACATACCTGTTAACCCTTTAGCAAATTGGAATATTATCACATGGTGCAAGTCTCTGTGTGAAATGCTTATACACAGATCCCTTCAGAGCACTTTCTGATATGTAGACAGGAAAGCTTAAATTTTAGACTCTGTTGTTGAAAACCAGCTTAAATTAAGCAATGGTACCTTTGAATGTCCACAGAACCCCTTCTTTGATCTGTCCTTGAGAACAGGTTGTGTGGGTAAGTTCTATTCTGATTTCTAGTTATTACTTTGTTTTAGTATGGCTTTGCTCAACTGAGATTTGGTTGCCTACCTCCTGTAGAGGAATGGCTACACATGGTGCTCTGGAAATCTTCCCCATATCTACACTGGCCACACAAGCAAAGGCGTATACAAAAATTTATGGGAATCTTAGTGAATATAGTCTGTTTCTCCTGAATTGTGAAAAGATGAGAGGCCTAAGAATAGCTGCCATCTTCAACTCACTTTTCTACCATCAGGAGGCAGTTTCTCATCACCTTCCATGTTCTGATAATGTATGGGACTTTCAGTCCTGTGCCCCCCAGAATAGAGCTATTGACTATAAAACCTCTAAGCTGCAGTCTAGAATTGGCTCCTCAGCAACTCTGTAGTTACCTACCCCTTTAGTTTTGGTGTCTTGGGGAGAATCATGTGGAACTGTCACCTTTGGCTATTATTCCTTTTGTTTTCCACATACTTAATAAAATGTACGAAAAATCTAATGGTGGTTCCTTGTATGTTTATTGATCAAATAGGTCAAGCATTGTCCTTACCTTGGCTTTGTGGTCATGGTGATTAAGACCTCTACAACTCCTTTAACATTCTGAACTAAAGAATTAATATTGTAATACCTACTGTATCTACGCTAGAACAGTGGCTCACAATTTTTTGTATGATATCAACCTTGGGTCTCTAGTCAGTGTGGAGACAATAGGAAAAGTGTCATCTGTCTCTTCATTGTCCATCAGGATATTGGGTTTGCTCTCTGTCAAGTGACAGTGCTTAAGTCAGGAACTATTAGTCAGGAACTATTGAAGGTTCTGATTTTCATTTTAAAATGATAAGTTTTGTATGACATTTTACCTAAAGAGTTATACAGATTTAATGCAATCCCCATCAAAATCTCATCGACATTTTTTAAAGAAATAGAACAAAAAATCATCAGATTTGTATGGAAGCACAAAAGACCCCAAATTGCTAAAGTCATCCTGAGGAGAAAGAACGAGGCTGGAGGCATCACTCTGCCTGAATTCAAATTATACTACAAAGTGACAATACTCAAAATGGCATACTATTGGCAAAAACAAACAAACAAAAAAAAACAAAAAAAAACAAACCAGTAGAACAGTTTTCCTCCCCTAAATTATTTAAAAAATAAAACTGTCTCAAAGACCAGAATTTTTGCACTGATAAAGCCCTTACAACCAAATGTTATTTAGTCTTATGAAAATCTCAGTTTCTTTATATTTAAAGTTGAGAAAAAATGGTAACTCCTTCTCACAAGGTTCCTTAGAGGAATAAGAGAATACATGTGTAGCTCTGAACACAGTTCCTTGCACAAAGTAAGTCATAAATAAGTCAAATATATTGTTAATATTAGTATATAAAATATTCTGTGTGAAGCAAAATCTGATGCTGAATTTGGTTCAGCTTTCCATGAAAACTCAGCAAACACTGGCAAGCACTCTAAAATCCAAAATGGACAGCTCACCAGGACATATTTTCACTAATTACAAAACCTATTCATTTATTTTTTTATCTATCTATCTATTTATTTATTTGTTTGTTTATTTGACGGTGACATTGGTTAACATAATCCAATTTTAGATGTACGATTCAACAGTAAGGGGCGCGCGCACACACACACACACACACACACACACACACATATATATATATACACACATATATATATATACACATTGCATTGTGTGTTCACTGCCCATAGTTAGATTTCTTTGTTACCATGTACTTGACCCCTTTTATTCCATCTAACACCTCCTCCCTACTCCCTCCTACCCGCTGGTAACCACTAGTCTATTGTCCATGTCTATGAGTCTCTGTTTGTCCTGTTCATTTGTTGCTTTTAGGTATATATTCCACATATCAATGATATCATTTGATTTTTAACTATTTCTTAAAATAATCATAAGTCAAAGGCATATTTTGTGGTGGCACATTCTACTTTTCAATAACAATACTTCGATGTTCTGATTATATAAATCAATATCTATACTATTAGCTAAATATTCCAACCTTGAGAGTCCTTATACTTGCAATTTAATAAAATCATAATTTTATGCCTGACAATGTGAGAATTAACCTTGGACTGTGATAAATTTAGAAAGAGTGATGCATGTTTGTTGTTTTCAGTTCTATATTCCACATATGAGTGAAATCATATGGTTTTCAAATTTTTGTATCTGACTTATTTCAATTAACATGATTATCTCAAGATATCAGTGCTGTGGCAAATGTCAGTATTTCTTAACCAATGTCGCCCCAATAATTTTAATAAAAAAGGAAAGAGTAATTCATCTTTGTGAGGATCTATCTTGGAATCTAGATGTCATTCCCTGACACCGTTTTAGTCTGTTCATTGATTGGCCACCTTTTCAGGTGAAGTTCTGTAAATAGTTATCACTAGTGTGTATGATCATTACAAGGGTATGCTATAATATCCTTACTCAGAAGACATATTATTATAATTATTATATCATCTTTTGCAAGGAAATACAGTGCATATTCTAGAATTAGTGCTATAATGACAATTGAAGCCAGCTTTTCAAATCAGCTTTTAATTGTAGAAGATTCTTTGATGAGATCAACCTTATTCGATTTAAATAAGGTTTTATTGAAATAGCCCTAGAACATAATGTATAGGGATGTGTGTGCCATACAGCTGTGAATACTGGAAGCCTCTGTTCTTTAGTGGTTCCCTTGAAGATTTCTGTTAGTCATCTTCCATGCAGGTCAGCACAGGTGGCATCTCCAGGCTCATATCCGTTCTTCCAGGAGGGCTCAGAAAGGGATTTTTGCTGAAATTTGCATTTTACTTTTCTCACACCTATTCAAGACAGAAGAGTATTTCTGATAAATTTTCAAGCACACACGTTATTTTGAAGTTGAAACTTTAATTTTGATATAAACTTCTGACAAGTTGAATTAGCATATTTATTTCCTCCCTATCAAATTTTGCCCTTCACGTGTTCACCCTGCCCAGACAAGCAGAAAAGACACACTATTTACAAAAGATAATAACCTGGTGAGGCCAACTCACTCGCCATCCTGGGTCCTTGAGGCATCAGTGACACATTGTACTAATCTTTTCAGAGTTCATCGCCCTTTCTATGAGGCTCTTGGAGAGGCACTGCTTATTCTACTGAACTATATCTCCCAACACCAGTGTGGATAATAATACAGAATTTGGTATCATAGAGATGTGTCTTCTAATCTCTCCTATGTCACAAGTGTGTACCTGCATAAGTCCTTAACCTCTTAAATCCTGTTCGCTAATCTGTTAAATAGGGGTAGTAATATGTTCTATCACATGTGATATTAAGTGATTATCATTGTGCTTGGAAAGCAGTAAGTAATCAAAATTGTTAGATATTAGTACTGTAACATTCTTCCTCTCCAGCATTAGAATAAAGAATACACTCAGAAGTAACAGTGGCTCAGTTAGTGTCATTGATTCTCAATAAAGGGAAATGAGAACAAGAGGGGCAATTTGGAAAAGCCCCCAGGAAATTCTAAAATGTTCTCCAAAGGAAGTGTACTGCAACAGAAGAAAAAAATCATTGCTCCAATGGTAAATTTCAGACATTGTGGCACTGAGATTGTTTAAACAATGGGGGGGCAACTAGGAAATTGCAAGTCACCCCAGAGATCACGGATATATTATTGTTTCTCAAATGTAGTCTATGGATCACTTTCATTAGGCTTGCCTAAAGAACTGATTAAAAATGCAGATTCCTAAGGCCTTTGTCACTCCAAACCTGCAACAGAATTTCTGTAGGGGAGGACCCAGTGTTATATATTCTCAAAAAGTGTTCCAGGTAGATTCTGTTGCACTAAGATCTGAGAACCATTGAATAGTCCAGCTGTATGTACTGTCTACAAGAAAGGGCAATCTAGAACCTTAGGATGGGGTAAAAAGTGATTAATTCTCCCCAATTCTAATCAGTATAGCAATAATAGTGATATACTTTGCAGAGCTCTTTACTATAGTATAGACTGGGGGAGGATCCCAGGGGAAATCATAGTAGAGCATTTTATTCACTTGTATCTGGGGCAGTCCCAACCTCATGGGGGAAATTTCTTCTCAGTTGCAAGTTCAATCCGATCCTTCATGAAGACGGTACCTGGCTTGTCTCCCTCCAAAAACTTCAGAGAATGTTCAGTCAATTCTACCCCCTGCCTATCATCTCCCCTGCTATTTGATTTATTGAGCTATTCAGTGCCTCCCCCTGAGAGTATTTTGAGCTTCCCTTGCTGGGCCAAGCATTAGGGCAAATACAGACCCACAACTATTTGTAGGATCCCCTGAGGCTTTATTTCTTTTTTTTCCCCGTCATCTCTTTTTCATCACTGCCACCATAGACAACATTCTTGGCTGCTGCCACTCTTGATCTCTCTGAAAGTGGTAAGATTTCATTTTTCTCCACAAAAACATTCAGAAGAAAAATAAACAACCGTAAAATAATCAAGCAGAGTCATAAAATTCTCCGATGGCACATACCTGGTTTCTTTCAAGTATCCCTCAGTTTATCTCAGAAAGGTTAGCGATAACAACCCCTGGAGTTACTGCTTTAATTCTTCACCCTGGATTTTGAAGGGTCTCCTTAGGAAGGTATTCGAGTTAAGAAAATTCTCCTAATCACTGATATAGCATTATTAGATAGTACCCCTTACTTTTTAAAATTATATTTGCAGCCAAGTTAGGTTAATGTTTCAAAGATAGTAAACTATCACTACCCATGATTGCTACTATTATTACTACTTCAATTACTAATACCACCAACAGTACTATAGCTGATTAACATTTATTGAGTGCTTACATTGTGCAAGGTGCTGTTTCAAGTTTTTTACCTATAGTACCATATTTAATCATAACAATAAGGTGAGCTAGGTTTTATAATTATTGACACTTTTTAAATGAGGTTACTGAAATATAGAGGAATTACTTGTCAAAATTCATACAGATAGTAAGTAATTGAGTTTAGAACCCAAGTAGTACACCTAAATTTTTGCTGTTATTGCAGTATTCCAGCAAGGAGGAAGTATTTTTTCACCTCTACGTAGTCCTGGCCAATGAATATAGCCTTTCAGAAAATATTTGTAGTACCTAATGCCTTTTGTCCATAGATTCTGTCAAATGATGAGCAGTTTATCACTCAGTTAGTTGTTGGTCCATAAAATTCTTAGCTATTTTTTTCTTTGTCAAGGAAAATAGCACAGGGGTTTTATTATTAACAGTTTTATATTTGAAAACTGAGGCATGGAGAGCCAAGACCAAAGCTAGAATGTAAGCCAAATTTTCAGCATTATATTGTCAGAATAGAGGTTAGCAGAGGATAGATGAGGTGACAGGGTCTTACTGTAGGAATGATCAGTTTCCAGTCACGGGACTATTTACTATCTAGTAATTTAGGAGACACAAGTACATTACAGTACAAATTTATGTTTCAATAGCAATTAACTTCCTATCATCTCTATTGAACTATTAATACTATGTATAATGTCAAGATAGTTATTCGACATTTGAAAGTGCAATTTATAAAACATTGATCTGTGCCTTAACAATCAATGCATCATTTTCTATTGAGCATTATTTTGTGCAGCCAATTTTTTTTGTTTTTTGTTTTTAATATTTTTAAAAGTAAGAATTTATTTTTAGAGTATTTTTTTTAGTTTCACAGTAAAATCGAGGGGGAAGAGATTTCCCATATACCTCTGATCTCACACATGCATATCCTCTTTCATTGTCAACACCCTCCACCAGTGTGGTATATTATTACAACTGGCGAGCCTACATTGACACATCATTATCACCCAAAGTCCATAGTTTACCTTAGCCTTCACTCTGGGTTTAGACAAATGTATAGCATGTACCCAATATTATATCATACAGAATGTTGTCTCTGCCCTAAAAATCCTCTGTGCTCCACTTATATATCCCTCCCCAAACCCTTATATCTAGTTTTTTGTAATAGTTTTTGTATTTTCAAGTACAGTTGTAATACACTATTACATCATTAGTTTCAGGTACACAACATAGTGATTAGACATTCATATAACTTGCAAAGTGATCACCCTGATAAATCTAGTAACCATCTGACACCATACATAGTTATAACAATATTATTGACTATATTCCTTATACTATATTTTACAACCCCATGACTATTTTGTAACTACCAAATTGTACTTCTTAATCCCTTCCCCTTCTTCACCCATTCCCCCAAATCCCCACCCATCTGGCAACCATCAAAATTTTCTCTATAAGTTTGTTTATTTGTTTATTTTGTTCATTAGATTCCACATGTAAATGAAAGTATATGGCACTTGTCTTTCTCTATTTGACTTAACTCTACTCAGCTTAATATCTTCTAGGTCCATTCATGTTGTTGCAGATGGCAAAAATTCATTCTTTTTATGTTTGAGTAAAATTCTATTTTATATATGTACCACTTCTTTATACATTCATCCATTCATGTATATCCAGCTAGCCTCTGTGCTCCACTTATATATCATGACTATTGTCAATAATGCTACTATGAACATATGAATGTGCATGTCCTTTCAAAGGAGTGCTTGGGTTCTTCAGGTGAAAACACAGAAGTGGGATTACTTGTCCTTCTTTGTCTCTTGTTATAGCCTTTGATTTAAAGTCTACTTTGGCTGGTATGGGTATTGGTACCCCAGGTTTTTTTCCCATTTCCATTTACATGAAATGTCTTCTTTCTTCCATTTATTTTAGGCTATAAGCCTTTTAATCTAAATTATTTTATTAGTTTTTTAATTGTGACAATGGTTAATGAAATCCAATAATTTCAGCTGTACACATTAACAGTAAGGCATATATATATTTACACTGTGTACATATCCCATAGTTAGATTTCTTTCTGTCACCATATATTTGATGCCCTTAATACCATCTACCTCCCCACACCCACATCCCCCATACCCTCTGGTAACAACTAGTCCATTGTCCATGTCTATGAGTCTCTGTTTGTCCTATTCATTTGTTGCTTTTAGGTTTATATTCCACATATCAGTGATATCATATGATTATGGACTTTTTCTGTCTGGCTTATTTTACTTAGCATGATTATTTCAAGGTCTATCCATGTCATCTCAAATGACAATATTTCATCTCTTCTTATGGCTGAGTAATATTCTATTGTATATATGTACCACTGCTTCTTTATCCAGTCATCTATCATAGGATACTTCGGTTGCTTTCATGTATTGGAAACCATGAATAATGCTGCTATGAACACCGGTGTGTAAATATCTTTTCGGATATGAGTTTTCAAGTCTTTGGGGTAAATACTCAGTAGAGGAATTGCTGGATCATACGGTAAATCAATTCTTAGTTTTTTTAGGAACCTCCATACTGTTTTCCATAGTGGCTGTACTAATTTTGCAGTCCCACTAGCAGTATCTGAGGATTCCTTTTTCTTCACATGCTCTCCAACATTTGTTATTATTTGTCCTGTTGATAACAGCTATCTTAACAGATGAGAGATTGTATCTCATTGTGGTTTTGATTTGCTTTTCCCTAATAGATAGTGATGTTGAGCATATTTACAAATATTTTTGACTGTTCGTATATTCTCTATGGAGAAGTGTCTGTTCAGGTCCTCTACCCATTTTTTGATTGCATCATTTGTATTTTTTGTTGTTATTGTATTGTAGGAGTTATTTGTATATTTTAGGTATTAAGCCCTTATTGAAGGCATTGTTTGCAAATACATTTGCCCATTTGGATGGTTGTCTCTTTACCTTGTATACAGTTTATTTTGCTGTGCAGAAGTTTTGTAATTTACTGTAGTCCCATTCATTTATTTTTGCTTTTACTCCCCTAGGCTTTGAAGTCAAATTCATAAAATCCTCTTTAACTCCACAGTCCTTGAGTTTAGCTCCTATGTTTTCTTTTATGCATTTTATTGTTTCAGGTCTTATATTCAGGTCCTTATTCCATTTTGATTTAATTCTGGTGTGTGGCTATGGACAAGAGTGTAATCTCATTTTTTGTTGTTGTTGTTGAAAATTATTTGCCTATATAAATATGGGCTTCTGGACTCTTGATCCTATTTCACTGATCCGTGTGTCTGTTTTTCTGCCAATACCATACTGTTAGGATTATTGTCGGTTTGTAGTATAATTTTTGATCAAGCAGAATAATACTTCCAGCCTCGTTTCTTTTTTCTCAGGATGGCTTTGGCAATTCAGAGTCTTTTGTGCTTCCATACAAATCTGATGATTTTTTGTTCTATTTCTTTAAAAAATGTCGATGGGATTTTGATGGGGATTGAATTAAATCTGTATAATGCTTTAGATAATAAGGTCATTTCAACTATGTTGATACTTCCAATCCAAGAACACAAAATATCTTTCCATTTCTTTTTACCTTTTTCGATTTCTTTTTAAAAAGTTTAATATTTTTCATTATATAGGTCCTTCACAAGTTTCAAAAAATTTAATGAAAGGTATTTTAGTCTTTTTATTGCAATTACAAAAGAAATTATTTTTTCCATTTCTTTTTCTAACACTTCATTATTAGATATAGGAAAACTATGAATTATTGAATGTTGATTTTGTATCCAGAGACTTTATTGCATTTGCTTATTGTTTCTTGTGGAGTCTTTAGAGTTTTCTATATAGAGAATTATGTCATCCACAAATAGTGACAATTTGACTTCTTCATTTCCTATGTGGATGACTTTTATATTTTTCTCTTGCCCGATTGCACTCGCTAGGACCTCCAATGTTATATTCAATAACAGTGGCGATAGTGGAGAGCCTTGCATTGTTCTTAATCTTAGAGGGAAGATTTTTAGTTTTCCACCATTAATAATAATGTTGTCTGAGAATGTGTTATATATGCCTTTTATTATATTAAGGTACTTTCCAACTCTACAGATTTTGTTAAGTTTTGATCATAAATGAATGCTGTGTCTTATCAAAGGCTTTTCCTGCATCTACTGATATGATCATATGATTCTTATTTTTTAATTTGTTTATATATTGTATCACATTATTAAATTTGTGAATGTTGAACCATCCCTGTGCCCCTGGGATGAAGCCCACTTGATCGTAGTGTATAATCTTTTGAATATGTTGCTGTATTTTGTTTTTTAATATCTTATTTAGGATTTTTGCATGTGTGCTCATGAGAAATATTGGTCTGTAGTTTTCTTTTTCAGTATTATCCTTCCCAGGTATTGGTATCAGGGTAATATTGACTTCATAAAATGCATTGGGAAGTATTGCCTTCTCTTTGATTTTTTTTGAAGAGTTTGAGGAGAATAGGTATTAAATCTTCTTTGAATGTTTGGTAGAATTCACTGGTAAAGTCATCTTCTCCTGGTCTTTTACTTTTTGGTAGGTTTTTGATGGTTGTTTCAATTGCCATTCTGTTAATCAGTCTATTTTTGATTTTCCAATTTGTCGTGATTTAATCAAGAGGATTGTATTTTTAGAAGTATTAGTCCATTTATTCTAGGTTATTAAATTTGGTGTTATATATTTTTTCATAGCATTCTTGGAAAATCTTTGTATTTCTGTGGTATCTGTTGTTATTTCCCCTCATTCATTCCTAATTTTGTTTGTGTGTATTCTTTCACTTTTTTCTTTAGTGATTCTAGCCAGGGGATTGCCAATTTTATTAACTTTCTCAAAGAAACAGCCCTTTGTTTTATTTATTTTTCCTATTGTTTTGTTTGTTTGTTTGTTTTCAATTTCACTTATTTACGCTCTAATTTTGATTATTTCTTTTTTTCTGCTGATTTTAAGCTTCGTTTGTTCTTCCTTTTCTAGTTTTTTTTTTTAAATGTGATGCATTAAGTTGTTTATTTGGGCTCTTTCTTGTTTTTGGAGATAGGCCAGTAATTATATGAACTTTTCTCTTATGACTGCTTTTGCCATGTCCCAAAAGTACTGACATGTTGTACTATCATTATGATTTGTTCCTATGTATCACTTGATCACTCTTTTTATTTCTTCTCTGACCCAGTTATTCTTCAGCAGTATGTTGTTTAAATTCCATGTATTTGCGGTCCTTCCTTCTTTCTTTTTACAGTTGATCTCTAGTTTCAAAGCATTATGATCAATTAATATGATTGGTGGGATCACAACCTTCTTATATTTATTGAGGTATCTCTGTGTCCCAGTATGTGGTATATCCTTGAGAATGTTCCATGTGTACTAGAGAAGAATGTATAAGCAGTTGTTTTGGAATGAAAGGTTCTGTCTATGTCAATTATGTCCAGTTGGTTTAATGTGTCATTTAATGTGCTATTTCCTTATTGATTTTCTGTTTTAATAAACTGTCCAAATCCGACAGTGGAGTATTTAAGTCCCTTGCTATAATAGTGTTTCGGTTTGTTTCTTACTTTAGTTCTGTTAGTAATTGTTTTATATATGTTGAGGCTGCCCAATTGGGATCGTAGATATTAATAAGTGTTATATCTTCTTGGTGCATGATTCCCATTATCATTATAATGTGTCCCTTATTATCTTTCCTTACCTTTTATTTTTTTTAAATTTTGACCTCTATTTTGTCTGATATTAGTACTGCTACTCCTGCTTTTTCCTGAATGACCTTATTCTGAAATATCATTTTCCACCTTTTCACTTTGAGTCTGTATTTGTCTTTGGTACTGAGATATATCTCCTGGAGGCAGCATATTGTTGGGTTTTGTCGTTTGATACAATCTGCAACTCTGTGCCTTTTTATTGATGAGTTCAGTCCATTTACATTTGGGATGATTATTGAAATATGAGGTCTTCTTATAGCCATTTTATCTTTTGCTTTTTGGTAGGTCGGTGTTTCCATTGCTTCCTTGCCCTTGTGTCTGTTTTCTTTATTTTGTTCGGCTTTTGTGGGTTTTCCCTTTGGTCCATCCTGTTTTGTTATATATTTTGTTCTGAATCTTTGGTGTGTGGTTATCGTTACAAATATGTAAAGGAAAGTTTTATATATATATATATATATATATATATATATATATATATATATATATACACACACACACACACACACACACACACATACATACACACACACAGTCATCTATTTTCTTCTGTACGTGCCTTATCTCCATTCCCCTTTGCAAATATGGCTCTTTGAATCCTCCCCTTTTTAGTCATTGTTCTCCAAGTTTGTATGTACACTCTACATTCATTACTATCTTGCCATAGCAAATCTTTTCTTATTGTTTAAGTTTATAATGTCCTGTTCTTAGTAAGGGTTGCACTGCTGCGTCTATCAGCCTGCTAGTTATCTTACTCCTAAATAAGTTTTTTTTTGTCATTTTGTTTTACGTGAACTGACCCCTCTCAATATTTCCTGTAATGCAAGTCTCACAATAGATAATTCCCTCAATTTTTGTGCGTCTGGGAAGGTCTTTATTTCTCCTTCATATCTAAAGGAGAGCCTTGCTGGGTACATTATTCTTGGCTGATAGTTCCTCTCATTTATTGATTGAAAATTTGATTCCACTATTTCTGGCTTGTAAGATTTGTGCTGAGAAGTACAACAATGATCGAATGGGTTTTACTTTATAGGTTACTGACTTCTTTTCCCTGGCTGCCCTGAGAATTCTGTCTTTGTCATTGATTTTTGATAATTTTTAATTCAATGTATCTTGTTGGAGGCCTTTTTGGGTTGAGAAAATTAGATTTTCTGTTGACTTCTTAAATTCCAACTCCAGCTCCTTCCTTAGATTTGGTAATTCTCAACTATTTGTCTGAAAATGCTTTCTAGTCCCTCCTCTTTTCCTCGCCTTTGATAATGCCCGTTATTCTTACGTTCCCTCTCATGAAGGTATCAGCTAGTTCTTATATTTCTCTTTCATTATTTTTCATTCTTTGGTTTCTCTCTTCTGATTCATTTCTAGGTTTCTGGCTTCAATATCACTGATTCTTTCCTCCATTTGGTTGACTCTGTTTCCCAAGCTTGCTATTTCCTTTCAGTGTGTTCTTCATCTCCAAAAGTTCTATTTGGTTCTTTTTAAGGGTTTCAGTCTTCTTACTCTGCTTATCTAGATGTTTTTTCAATTCCTGAAATTGTTGATATGACTCATTTCAGAACTCACTAAGTTTTTTCAGAAGTACCATCCTGAGTTCTCTTTCATTTAAGTTGCATATTTCTATGTCTGCAACATTATTTTCTAGATAATTTTCTCTTGCTTTCTGAGATTCCTTGATGCCTTGGTTGTTTATTGTGTTTAATGTAGTAATTTCCACCTGGGCATTAATGGAAGGGTATTCTGCTTTTTTATCCAGAATGAAGATTTATTATATAAAGATCTCTCTAGCCTTTTGCAAAGAAGGCATTTTTCTTTTGGTTTCCAGTGAACAGCATCTAAATCACTTGGATCTCTTTATATAGAAATTTAATAATGCTTCCCCCCTCCTTATAGATGTTTATTCACACTCACCAACCCCAGTCTCAGTCCCTGTCTGTGTTAGCAACCTTTTCCTTAGTGTTTGCTCTGATTTCCATGGGGCTCCGCAGTGTTCGGTCTCAGAGGGTATGGGGGTAATTACCCTCTTGGTTGGGGGTATCAGGGTCAAAGCTCAGCCTCAGTTTTGCAGCCACAGCTGGTAAAAATCAACTGTTTTTTCTTTGCTTTCCTGCTTTTTGCCATACCCCCTTCTCTGCTTTATGTCCTGATGGCTGGGCACTGCTACTGGCCACATGGAGCTTACAACAATCCCAGGCTGCGCTATTCAGGAAATTCACCACACTTTCTTCACTACCACCTCCTCCTACAGAGAGCTCTGGCTATGAGAGGCAGCTTCTTTGTTCTCCCTCTCCGTTACCTGACACTTGAGATTCTGACCTGTGGTAGCTCTTATGTGCAGATCTCACTCTGAGACATGCTGCTGTGCAGTATGGGTGTTTTTTGTTGAGTTTTAGATATTCAGCTTATTGTTGTTTCAAGGGAAGAGATTGGGAGATGTCTCTCCACCATGTTTCTGACATCCTAAATTTGTTCTTTTATGCCACGTCATTTATGGTACTTTTTTATGGCAGCCTTAAGGGAACTAATACATCATTTTCCTTGAATTCTAAATACAATGTGGTGATATTTAATAAAGTGCTAGTAGATTAATTTATCTTCATAAAATTAAGTTCCTGAAAATAAATTAAAAACAAATTGATTCCAATAATGATAAAGGGAGAACATAAAGAAATAAGTGTAATTCCTGGAATGCTACATTAAAGGAGTGGCATGACCATACAGGAGACAGACAGAGATTCGTAGAGGCTAATGTTCCAACTTACATGAGACCTTAAACAAATGTTAGGATCATAAATATTTTAGAGCTAAGATGTCCAACCATCCCATTTTTCCCAGGACTATGTATCTTCCCATGACATAAGACTTTCAGTGCTAAAACTGGGTCCTTCTCATTCAAACTAGAATTAGTTTAATTCTCCTGCTTGAGGAATACTAGGTAAAATTATAAATGACAAGAGAAATCACAATTATTTACCTCTTACATGATTCCTATATTCTCTGTCAATGAAAATTATTTTCACATGGAAAATGAAAGGTTTTAATTTAAATTAAGGTACAGTTTTTTTTAAATCTTAGTTTCTATTTCTCAAAATTTTTCTTTTACCTTAATTTTACATGTTATTTGAAATTTTGGATGTCACTGTATGCCCTCTTCAAAGGTGGCTGCTTTCCTTTCCAAGGGGTCTCAAGAGTCCCCTCCAGGATTGGGATCTATCTCTACTAGCAAGATATGTACAGGGCCTTTGGGAAAAAGCCCCTAAGCTTCTGGAGCATAATATCAGAATCTTTGCATGTTGGTATGCATGGCAATGAGCAACTCTCAAGAAGCCTCCGTGGGATTTTGCATTCATCAAGGAGCTGGTGTATCTCCTGAGGATTCTTAGGAGACACTGGCCCAGATGTTCAGGACATTTATATTCATTAATTTATTAGAAACATTGTGCCAGAGATTGGACCTATAATATCCTAACAGGTCAGTGTACAAAGACCAACAGTAATAAGGGAAGTGGTGACACAGAGACCATAGGCCTCTGTTGTATTTTCCCTATGGTGGTACCATTGGTTTCTGGTTGCAAGGCTATTTTACTCTTCTGTTCTGTGACACAGAGTCTGGACATTAACCACTGATTTAGTGGTTGCTGGTGGAAGTTTCTTTTCCTCTTCACCTACAAGAATCATTTCCTAGGGCCTTTAACCCAGAGCCTCTTCTTGGGTGGTGACAATAGCTTTGCTGTCCTATCTATTAGTTCTCTTTGGCCTCGAGGCATGGAGGACACTCACATAAATTACTAGTTAATTAAGGCCTTTGTAATTATAGTTTAATTGTCTTTGTCAGACTAGATGACCCTGATCACACTCCTATAGGGAGATAATTGAATTATGGCAGTTGCGACTATTTGAATTGGGTACCTCAGGACACTCATGACAGATGCAATATGCTTAGGTAAGTCATTTACATTGCAAGAAAGAAAGATTTATATTACAGGGACTCAATTATTTTCTGTCTGTACTTTTCCTCTAGGTTTCACACCTGGTAAGTGTCCCAACCTATACTGTGGTTTGAATCTAAGTCTCTCCCTTCCTTTGAAACATCTTCAAAACTCACCTACTTTTGTATTGTGGAAATTTGCAAAGAGTAGTTTTCAGATGCTCTCACCATACACACATGCGCACACAAATGTACCTTTGTGAAGGGATGGATATTTTAATTAGCTTGACTGTAGTGATCATTTCACTATATATAGCAAAACATGTTGTACACATTAAACAAATATGATTTATTAAAAAACAAAATCACTTCCTCCAAGAAGTTTTTCTTGATTAAGCTTACTTTAATCATGCATTTCATATCCCTGGGTTCTTACATACCTTACTCAAAAAGTATATTAATTATTACTACTATGTTTAAAGTTGTGATTGTGGCTTTGGTTCACCATCCATATGATGCTCACCAGGATTATGTACCTGATAAGTAATAAGATGTGGGTTGACATAAGGGAGGATAGTTTTCTCTGCTCACTTTCATTTTACCTTGTACTTGCTCTTAATTACTTCCTTATAAGAGAAGAGGTAGGACATGTAACCTCTCTCAGAGCACAACAAGGATGAGGGCCCAGTGTTCTTTCTTGTATACTATGTTGTTGATGACTGGCCAATTTCCTGACCTGATCTTTTGTACTAGTTAGGATTTTCTTTTGCAAGACTGCTTTGTCACACAGGGAAGGTCCTCCCCTGACATATATTTCGGTTTCCAGGGTTAAATAAATGAAATCTTCAGGACATTGACAAATACAGCATCACTTAACTGTCCTAAAGAGTACCATCACTACCTACCCTTTTTAGCATTTCACATTGAAGTCTTAATCGCTTATGTGTGCAATGTAAAGGTTTTCATGAACATGTTTAATGGAAATAAAAGTTTCACTATCCCCCTTATTGTAAATTAGGTGGTGGAAAATTAGAAATAGGCCAAAAGCATCTTAGTTTTTAAGAGACAATAGTGGTCCTGACATTCATTCTGAACCAAATTGTAGAATGATTTATTATAAATATAGTTTATCAGCCACTAAATGCCATGATCATATCAGTATAACATAATACCCTTTGATATTAGGGAAATTCACTAAACAAGAGAATTTAGACCATCGATGAGATTTGAGTCGATAATTGACCAGGTATGGAATGAGATAAATGTGGAGAAAATTGAGAAATGTTTCTAGTTATTAATACAATTAGCTGAATTATTAGCTGCTTGAATGGCCACAGCCAAAGGAATTGATTAATAGACTGCTATTCTAAAGAGAAATTTCCAGTGAGGAATTTTTTCTCACCCTGATTCTTCCAACAGTTTACTAAAGGCTTGTGTGTCGTGTGAAAGACATACCTTAAAATCCATGTGGATGAAATAATTTGGAAGATAGTAAATATATTAAATGACAGAATCAAGATATGATCTGAATATAGTAGAGTAATGATCAAATCTAATAAGATAATTTAACATAGATGAATACCAGGTTATATATTTACATCCAGAAAAACAATTGTATATGTATTCATTTGGGGAAATACAACAGCTACTATGAATAAAAAACTTACATCTTTTTGATGCTGGACAGGGCAAATTTTTCTGAATAGCCTTGCTTCAAGATAAAGAGTCCTCGACTGTGTACAGGAAAGAATCCAAGCACATGCCAAAGTTAGTCAAAAGGAAAGTTTATTAGAAAATGGATAACACTCCACAGACAGAGTATGGTCTCCTCTCAGAGACAAAGAGTAAGCCTTAGAGAGACTCAGAGACAGAGAGGGAGGGAGGGGAAAGAGAGACAGAGGCTGAGAGACAATGAGAGAAACAGAGACAAAGACCCCAAGTGTTCAGGAAATTCACTTTATTATTTTTATTTTCTATGAATTACTTTTAAGAAAAATTATTTACCTATTTTCCATTGATGGTATGGATGTACAGTGTGAAAATTAAGGGTATGTAGAGAGAAAAGCAAGCTAGCCTTTGATCCATAGGTTCCCCATGGTTTTAGCCTTAGGAAGTGAACGATTGTGTTTTTGTGTAGAGCATGACTTAAAGACTCCATTGTCCTTTTGTTGTGTGGTAAATGGTTTCTTAGTAATTCCAGCAGGAATCTTCCTCTGTTCTAAAGGTTTCCCTTGGTCTGGCAGCAACACATTTTAAGGTCTGAATATAGCTAGATTTAACATTTAGTTCTCTTGCCACCTTCCTACATCATTTTTACTGGTTTGTATCTGTCAGTACTGCTAAGGAAGCTAGTGGAACCTAAGCTATAACAACAGGAATTTAGAGTGTGGATGGGGTGAGGTGATAGTCCCATATCACATAGTCTTTTGTGCTTAATGGACCACATCTAGAGTATTGTGTTAAATTCTTGGCCCTGCAAGTGAATCTTTACTTCTCATTCTATACCATAAAGGCAACAGTTACAATTCTACCTAAAAAAATCAACAATTTCCAAATCTATATTTCTGGACAGAAACTTTCTCTGGTTCTCACATCCACATTTTTCTATTTCCAACTGCTTTCCGGACTTCTCTAAATCATTTTTCTCTTAGCGTCTCAAATTCAAGACATCAAATATCAAAGTCATCATTCCCTCCTCATATGTCACCATCTACTACTTTACCAGTGCCCACCAAATAAAATCTGTTCTTCCATGAGTATTTTTAATTTCTGATGATGGCATCCACCTACTTTAACCCTATTTCGAAACCTGAGAATTATCCTTGATTCATTTTACCTCATTCCATACACCATTTCCTGTTATTTCCACTATCACACTTCTCTTTGAGCCCTTTACTTGTTCTATCTCTACCTGTCACTGGAGCTTTCAAGGTTCTGCTCAGATATCACATGATAAGCTGTCTGTAAACCTTTCCCCTGCTGCCCATTCTACCCTCTCTCTTTCAGGTAGATTTGGACACTCTTTACATTATGTCCTTAAAGAATCCTGTTCATAAATTTGTTATAGCACTTTTTCAGAGAGCTTTGTAAATATTTTCCACTTTTAGACTAAGAGTATCCTAAGGGGTGAAGAATTTTATACTGTTCATTAGTGTCATTTCACCTAACACAGTGCCTGGCGCATGGAGGATATAAAAATCAATATTTGATAGTGCACGAGATGACTTGAAACCATGTTTTATAAGAAATAATTGAAAGAACTAAAATATTAAAGAGAAAAATCTCAAGAACGTCCTATTGTCTTCAGATATTTTGAAGGGTTTACATATGAAAGAGGGATTTAACTTGATTTTAGTAGCCACTAAGACTAGGATGAATAGAAAAAAGTGTCAAGACAAAAAATTTTGCTTACTTTTAGAAATGGTTTACTAAATGATCAATCCAAACATCAACTGAGTTGTCTTTTATGTAGTAACAGTTTCCTGCTACTGAAAGTATCCAGTTATAAGATGGATGAATGCTTGTAAAGGACATTGCAGATAACACTTCCACATCAAATGTATGGCTGAAATTTATGATCTTAAAAAAGTTCTTATTCATTTTGGAAGTTTTAATCATCATGTTTTAAAATTCCATGTATTCTCAGTTGGACACATGCTTCTAAATCAGTAAACCATAGTCATGGGATCTTGGTCTTATTTTTAGTATATTTATCCCATATAATATTGGGGATGTAAATATACCTAAAAAATTCTTGTTTTTCAAAATTCAAATTTAACTAGTTATCCTGAATTTTATCTGGTGGTGTTATCTGTAATGTCATGCACAAATATTCAACTGCTACTATCATTAATGATGATGTGGGGTGGATTTTTAATGTTGTGCCATACAGGAAATGTCATAATTCTCATGTTTCTATATAAATAAGCAGTTTCATTCTAAGCTCAAATTCTAGAAGAAACTGACTTTTCTTATTAAAAGTGGTTTATAATATGCTGCTATCACCACAGTGTCAGGAGAATGTCCAGCCTGCAGAAATTGAAGATAAAGTGCATGTTGATTAAAGAGACCCAGAACAGCAGCAGCATACAGCTATAGGCAGCACATTTGAGCATACATAGAGGCAAAACTTCTCTTAGAAATAAATAGATAAACTCAATGCTAAACATTTGTAGTCTGAGCAAGTGTATACATGGAAGCTAAGTTGGTAATAAAAGCTTTGAAGAAAGAAATGGATAGTCCAGTGTACACTGGATACTACAAGACGATTTATACACAAAGGGTTAATCACCTCAATATATAAAGAACATCCCCAAATGAATAATAAATAGTAAGCTAATAGAAAAAAAAGACACAGAATATGAACATAGTGTGCAAAAAAATTAAGTACATATGTCCTTTGTATTCAATTTATTATTCACTCATAATAAGATATACTAATTAAAGTTATGTTGAGATACCATTTATGATTTTTCAGATTGAAATAAATCTAAAGGCTAGTGAGGCTATGGCAAAGGGAGATAAGTGCTCTCACATATTGCCGATGGGAGTACAAAATGGCACAATCAGTACGGAGCCCCATCTGGTAAAATCCCTCAATATTCAAATGCATTCACTTTTACAAAATTAATCTATAAATATACTCTCACAATGTACAAAGTGAAATATGTATTGATAAATGTACCTGTTTAGTAATTGCAGCATTGTTGATAATAATAAAAGTAATGTAAATATCTATCAGTAGAGGGCTGACTCAGTAAATAGCGGTGTTTTCATAATATGGACTATTATGTAGCTATAAAAAATGAATTAAAAATATCTGGATTTACTGACAAAGATCTATATATAAGATAGATAATTGAATGAGAAAAATTAAGAAAATTATGTTTACTATGTAGCCATTTTTATTAAAAGAGGAGAGTAATAAGAATAATTACTGATACTTGTCTTTTATGTTCCTAAAAATACCACCAGTTACACAGGAATTTATAAAGAACATTTATCTGTATAGAAGTGTAGAAATTGGGCAGAGACATAAAAAGTAGGAGAGGGAGACTTTTCACTGCATTTATTTTTATATTTAATTTTCACATCATGTGAGTGATCATTTTCAAAAATGTTACAGAAAGAATTATGTGATCATTATCTTTGGTTGAGTAATACATTTTTTAAAAATAAAAAAACTCTTCTTACAACAACCCCATGGATCTATCCATCTAAAAATACAGATGGTATTTTGGGCTAGATTGTTGCAGTGGTAGTGGTATTTTCAAACATTGAGAACTTACCTTTTAATCTTACACATCTTAATATCCACAACATGAACATATTAGTGCGATGCTTTAATTTTCTGCTTTGTAACGTTATCATTGTCTCTTGTGTGGGTCCCTGTTAACCTGATTTCATTGCTTTAATCTTTCAATAAGCATCATTTAAAAATGTCTCTTGTCTTTCTATCTCACCTCACCTCTTCCTGCTCCATTTCCCTGTCCTTTCATTCACACATTCTGTCTCTATTAATCTATCACTTTCAGCAGGAGTGTGTACATATACTTGCAAACATGCGCAGGTGTGTGGAACTGCGCATACCTATCTCTTGGATCTTCTGTGAATCATTCTAGAAGGCATCAGCCTTCTCAAACTTTCATTATCTCTTTTATTTTCCCAAATCTCTTCCGGTGAATAAATGCTTATAAACTTATATTACTTTTAGAACTTCCTACATATAAGAAATAGCCTGGTGGCTTGGAAAAAGAGTATGCACTGTTGAAAAGAGGACTATTTTATCTTTCTTATGCTCTGTGGGGTCAGGGCAGGAGCCAGCAGATGTTGATATTGGTTGTGCTTACCTTGATTCAAGGAATTTCCTTGTTCCTGACCCTGTGTTACTACTTGATTTTTTATTTTTTGGTTCCAATAGTGTTTTGCTGCACAAGGGACATCCATACTTGAAATTGAGTAATTAAGATTATTGCATGCACCTTTTTAAATGCCTTATATTTAAAATTACTATTTGTATAACCACTTTAATTTGTACTTATCTTTACTATGAGGAAGGCTGTGCAAAGCAGGGTCATATTTAGACCAGGCTTGATTTGTTGAATGGCATTAAGATGGAAATGATTGAAGGGGTCAAGACCAGGGAACTAGATGTCACCCTTAGAGTAGGCTCTAGTGAGCCAAACTCAAATGTAGGTTCTAGAAAGAAATTCTAGAACAAACAAAATATTATAATTAAGAGACCACAGGCAAGTAGTTTACCACCACCTCAAAATCAGAGAATCCATCAGGGAACAATGAAGTAGGCGGGACAAGCATAGCAATAAGCAATCCCGGGTCTACAGAAAGTGAACAATTGAAACAATTAGAATAAGGGATATCTGCTACATGACCATATAACAGACCATGTTCTGGTTGCATGATCCTCTCAATAGCTTAGACTGTATTGTCAAGGGCTAGTCCCAGATGTTGAGCATGTATAACAGTAGAAGATACTAGGATTCTGCAGCCAGGTGAATATGATGAAAACTCAAGGTCTGTCACTTATTTGTTAGGTGACTTTAGATACATTATGTAATTTCTCTGAGATTAGATTTCCTAAGTCTAAAACAGAAGTATGTATGTATGTGTATGTGTATATATACATATATATATATATGTAATGATTCATAATTATACAGAGAACTAAAGCAGTTAAGCTGTGTATGGCAATTAGTGGGACTTCTCCCATATTAATGTTTAGTTAAGTTGTAAACTGGTAGTAGGAACTCCATTTTTGAGCTTTAGTTTTAAAAGTCTTTACTTCTTGAGAATGAAATGGCACAAGCAAAGCAGGGTTTCAGTCTTAGAACCATGGTCATAGGTTGGTTACAAGACAGGAAACTAATCTGGTATAGGGAAAAAAATACAAATTGGAATCCAACTGCAAGGTCTAAAGGTAGTCACTTTGTCATAGAAACAAGTTAGAAATCTAGTCATCAGAATTAGAGCACAACACAAGAATGGGATCATAAGCAAGAATAACATAATATTGAGTCTTGTGATCCTGGTTAAAACTTCTAAAATGCCTTCCATCTTACAGGATTATGATTTGTCCTAGGAATGGAGCTGAGCATAATGACGTGTTTGTGTTGGGGGTTGGGGAGAAGGATTGGCTTTAGGTAAGGAATTGAAGGGATTCAAATACTGGAAACCAGGGAGAATAAAACATCAGTATATAAGGCACTTGCCTTACATTCTAGATCAGTGCTCTCCAGTAGAACTTTCAGCAATTATTGAAATTTCCTATATTGTGATGGCTAGAAAATTACTGCTTGGCTATCGCCTATGGGAACATAACGCTCTAACAAAAAGCTTTCTGTTTCTGTACCCCTGCTTGCACAACTGATCTGTGGGTTGACAGTAAAAAGAAGAAAAATAGACTTGCGTGTTCAAACAGAATGAAAAATAGGGGTTTAAGGATTAAAAATTCTGTACCTCTGCATTTTGGGACTACTTGATTTGGGGTTTGTGTGCCCCTGGCAGACCTAGCTGGCTGAAGAAAGTGCTTTTCCTATAACTCACTGATTTTTGGTGGTCTGTGTGTCTATCAGGGGCTAGAGGCTACAACATTTGGAGGCCCCAGTGAGATCTCATGGAGTGACCCTGAGATCTAAGACTGGACTGGCCTTGAAGCGGTTGCTGTCCCTGTTACGGACTCAAAGGGGTGGCCACACTGAGACAATGCAATCATCAAGGACGCAACCTCTAGGATGCACTCTTTGTTCCTGATCCCACCGGGAATCTCTGAGTCCTCAGTGTCTGGTTAAAAAGGTAACTTTCTGTTGACCAGTCATTGGGGGTCTGTGGAGAGACCGGACACAGTCATATCTCCTGGACCATGGCCAGGCCGCAGGACACCGCCTCCTGTGCCTTCTCATCGGGTTCTGTCTATTGTCTTTGGTCTTGTCTATGTTGTAGGTGGTGGCCCTCTCCAACAGTTCTCATCTGACTGTCTTGTGTTTTCTGTACAAGTGATGGAGGGAGGCCCCAGTTCACAGAAGACACCCGTGGAGTGTCTCCTACAACATTTCAAAGAAGGGTTTGTAGAGAGGGCTGACTATGGTATAAAGTTTTCTCCAGGCAGATTAAGAACATTGTGTGAAATGAGTGGCCATCTTTTGGTGTAAACTGGCCTCCAGAGGGTTCTTTTGACAGGGGTTTAGTGAAGAATGTATGGAAGATTGTCACAGGAGACCCCGGAACCCTGATCAGTTTCTCTACATTAATCAATGGTTAAACCTTGTTCAGAAACCCTCTCCTTGGCTCCGCCGGTGTGCTTTTTCTCTAGCAGTGCGAGTCGTAGTTATGGGCATCCTGAAACATATGGCAACCGAATCTCCAAAACAGCCCAATCCCTCAATCCTTCAATCTCCACCAGAGAACAGTGACCCTCATGCATCTTATAATCCAAGGTAACAGAGGCCAAATATCACCGCCTTACCTCTTTGGACATGGGCAGATAACCCCTATCAACCTCTTGCTCCACCCATGGGCAGGGCACCAGCCAATACCACCACCCCGGCCACCCTCCCTTTGTGAGAAGCACCACCCCAGGGACATCACACAGATAGGCCCTTTATTGTTTACATGCCATTCTTCAGTGACCTGTATAACTGGAAGGCACAAAATCTGCCTTTCTCTGAGAAACCCCAGGCATTAATGGGAATCTTACTGTCTTTCAGACTCACTGCCCCACTTGGGATGATTGTCAACAGCTTTTAGTTACCCTCTTCACTGCAGAAAAACACGAATGCATTTGGGCTGAAGCACAAAAGATAGCTGCTGGAGCAGGGGGAGGAAAGTTGAGAAAGTATGGGAATAGATTGAGGAGGATTTTCCCTCCACCCACCCAGACTGGGGACACAATCCTCAGGCAGGGAGAATGGCATTATATCGGTACCACCAGATTCTAATTGGGGGAATTAAGATGGCTGCTCATCGGCCAACTAAACGTTCTAAGGTAACTGAAGTTATACAGGGACCTCAGGAATCTCCTGGAGCATTTCTTGAATGACTACAGGAGGGGTACCGGGTATACACCCCCATTGATCCTGAGGTTTCTGAGAACCAGCGGGCAATTAATGTAGCCTTTGCCACTCAGGCAGCTCCTGATATCTGGCATAAATTACAAAAATTAGAAGGTTTTGCAGGGATGAACCTGTCCCAACCTGTCGAAATATCCCAGAAGGTGTTCAACAACAGGGAGGCACCAGATGACCCTGAACGTATGGCTAAAATCCAAAGCTACTGTCATCAACCCAGCCAATCTGTTGCCAGACCCAGACCCCAAGCTCCCCGTTCATGATTGTATAGATTTCACCGATGCTGTGTGTTCCTCGCGGCTAGACCTCAAAGACTCCCCTGTGCCTGAGACCGCTGAAATTCTGTTCACGGATGGGAGCAGCTTCATGCAGGAAAGAAGAAGGTATGCTGGGGCAGTGGTCATAACTCTAACTGGCACCATCTGGTCACAAGCTCTTCCCCATGGGACTTCCGCTCAAAAGGCCAAACTCATTGCCCTCACTGAGGCACTAAGATGAGGAAAGGATAAGGCAGTCACAATATACACTGACAGCCGGTGTGCCTTTGCCACTACACATGTACACGGAGCCATCTACAAGGAAAGAGGGCTTCTGACTTCAGCTGGGAAGGACATCAAGCACAAGGAGGAGATCTTAGCCTTACTTGAAGCCATATGGATCCCTAAGGCTCTTGCTATTGTTCTTTGTAAAGAGCATCTAAAAGGGAATAGTCCTGAGGCTGAGGGAAACCAACGAGCCAATGCAGAGGCAAGAACAGCAGCCGCAAGGCCAATGGGCCCCCTACCACATCTACTGACTGTTATCCCTTACCCAGAACTGCCTCCATCTCTGACCTATAGGGCAGAAGAGAACATATATTTTCAAGATAAGGGAGCCACTAGGAACCAACAGAGGTGGTGGACAACCCCAGATGGAAAAATCAGGTTCTCACGAGCCGTTGGAATGACTCTCCTCCACCAGTTACACCAGACCAAACACCTAGGGTGAACTAAGATGATCCAAGCTTTAGACCCCTACTTTCACTTGTTAGAAGGGAGTAGAACTGCAGTGGAGATTGCCTCATGATGTCCGGCTTGTGCCCAAGTTAATCCAAAGAAGGAGAAGATAGAAGAACCTAGGCATAGGGAAAGAGGAACTTATCTGGAGGACCACTGGGAAGTCAATTTCACTGAGGTAACCATGACTGGGGGGGGGCTACAAATATTTACTTGTTTTTATAGACACCTTTTCAGGATGAGTAGAGGCCTTCCCTACCAGGAAAGAGACTGCCTTAGTAGTTGCTAATAAACTATTACAAGAAATCCTTCCTTGATTTGGTCTCTCTGGAACTTTAGGGTCAGATAGCAGGCCAGCCTTTGTAGCAAATGTATTACAACAATTTGCTATGGAAACTTCACTGCGCCTACTGGCCCTAAAGTTCAGGCCAAGTAGAGCGAATCAATTGGACTGTAAAAGAAACATTAGTCAAGTTAAGATTAGAAACTGGTGGGACCTGGGTAGAACTTCTCTCCTTTGCTCTTCTCCAAGCCAGGTGTACTCTGTATATTAAGATTCACCCCATTTGAAATTTTCTTTGGAAAACTCTCACCTTTAGTACCAAGAATAAAAGATGAGAAAAAGGCAGAACTACATAACCTTACCTTACTTAAGTCTTTACAGGCTCTTCAAAGTGTACAGAAGATTTGGTCCCGGGTTCATGCTGCCTACTCAGCTGTGGGGGATGGACTTCCCCATCAGTTTCAGCCTGGGGACTTTGTGTGGATCTGGAAGTTCACTTCCAAAGGACTAGAACCCAAATGGAAAGGATCCTTCACTGTCTACCTGATGACGCCCACTGCATTTAAATAGACGGCATCCCATCATGGATTCATCACTCCCACATGAAGGCAGCATGAGAGTGGACAGCTCAGGAAGACGGACCCTTAAGACTAAGACTCAAGCATACATAAGTCTAACCCTCTGTTTCTCTTTTTTTCCTCTTTAGCCAAGGCATACAGAAACATACACCAGCCTAGAGTATGAGAGCTTATAGTAACCAAGACTGGTGAAATTATTGCCCAGAATATCTCCAGCCACGGTACTCCAGAGATTCGAGTAGACTTTTGCCAGCTTGCCAGAGAGCCCCTTGGCATTGCATCGGCCAGACACCACCTTGGATCGGGATCTTTCCTAGGCAGAGGAGCATAGTTAGGCTACAAGGGGGGACCCAGCTGTGGCATATTATTGACTGAGAAGAAAGATAGGACTCTATATTTGTCCCCAAGGACATTACACAGTGATATCTGGCCACATAGGTAATATGGGACTTGGATGTGAGGGCCAAGGCCAATTTTCTTGTGCTAACTGGGGTTGTGAGACTATCTCTACTATAGATAATTATATAAAAAAAACCAAAATGATGGTCATATTAGATTAATAAGAGAACCAAGCCCCTCCACATGCTCTCTTGGGTCTTGCAATCCTATCACAATCACCATCAAAACTGGTAGCCCTAGGGACAACACTATTGGCTCACAGGACAGACATGGGGTATCAGATTATATAAAACTGTGTATGATTTAAGATTATATTTTACTATACAGGTTAAGGACCCTCCCAGGAAAGCTAACCCTATAGGACCCAACAAACCACTTCTAGTTCCAGGACTACCCCAAAGTCTTACACCTAAGAAAACTTCTATTTCTGGAGCAACTCCAACTCCAGCTCTAGCTCCTCCAGGTAGTAGCCTAACAGTTATTAAACCCCAGGCATTCAACCAGCCACAACCAGAAACAGAAGGAGCATTAATAATTATGTTAATGACAACACACAAGGTCTTAAATAAGACCACCCCAGACATAGGACAAGATTGATGGTTGTGCCTAAACCCAAAACCCCCTTATTATGTTGGGCTAGGAACTCCTCTAAACTTAACTGAGCTCAGCAGCACATGAGGCTGTGAATGGGAAACTCCTTGACTCACCTTAGGAGACATACAAGAAAAAGGAACCTGCCTAATTTCAAAGAACTATTCCAAGCTGTTGGCACAGTCACCTTACTTCGATAACTGTAATTGTACTATCGAAGTACCTACCTCAGGGGGTAAATACTAGAAGGCTCCAAATAATACTTGGTTAGCATGTGATAGTGGGCTCACTCATTGTGCTGCATCTGATCTTTTCAACTCAAGTGAGACTAATATTTGCATCTTGGTCCTTGTACTCCCCCAAGTGTCTGTTTACAATGGACTGGAAGGCAGACTCCACTTCTTCCAACAGAACAGGCTACAGAAATGGGCTGTACCAGTCTTAATACCCCTTCTTGTAGGACTTGGAATAACATGCTGTGCAGTTGTAGGTACTACTGCTCTCATCAAGGGAGAAAATGAATTACATGAAATTGGAATACAGATCAATAGGGATATCAAGACCTTAAAAGACACCATCAGCAGGCTAGAACTTCAAGTCAATTCACCAGCAGAAGTAGTCCCCCAAAATAGAAGAGGTTTAGATTTACTATTCTTAGAACAAGATGGATTATGTATGGCTCTAGGTGAAACCTGTTGCTTCTATGCCAATAACTCTGGCATAATTAGAGAAACTTACTACTACTACAGAAAAATTTAGATGCCAGGGAAAAACAAAGACTAGAATCAAAAAAACTGGTTTCATAGGGTGGTCAATTGGTCATCATGGCTAACAACCCTTCTATCTGCTGTAGCTGGACCTTTAATCCTCCTCCTCCTCCTCTTGTTAACTTTTGGCCCATGTTTCGTCAATTTCTTGTTTAGATATATAAGAAAAAGAATTAATTCTATTAAACTTTTAGTAATACAAAATGGAAGCTATGAGCAAATTCCATATGAAGAATCAAGGATTTGATTTTCCGATAAGGCCATTGGGGATTGTGCTGGCTAGAGAATTACTGCTTGCCTATTGCCCATGGGAACATAATGCTCTAACAATAACCTTTCTGCTTCTGTACCCCCCACTTGCACAACTGACCTGTGGGTTGACAGTTAGTAAAAATAAGAAAAACAGGATGAAGAATAGGAATTTAGGGCTTAAAAACCCTGTACCTCTACATTTTGGGGCTGCTTGATTTGAGGTCTGCATACCCCTGGCAGACCTAGCTAGCTGAATAAAGAGTGCGTTTCCTATAACTCACTGATTTCTGGTGGTCTGTGTGTCTGTCGGGGCCTGGTGGCTACAACAATATCTGCAACATCAAATACGGTAACCACTAGCCACATGCAGCTATTGAGCTCTTGAAATGTGGCTTTTGTAACTGGGAACTTATTTTGAAAATTGTATTCCATTGATCCTACTTGGAGTATGTTGAGCTTCTTGGATGTGTTAACTACTGTCCTCCCTCCATCAAATCTGAGATATTTTTGGCCATTCTTTCTTCAAATATTTTTTCTGCCCTCTCCGTTCCCTGTTCTCACTCGGGAATCTGAACTATGTGTATCCTAGTATGTTTGATGTAGTCACACAGGTCTCTGAAGCTCAATTTATTTATTTTTTATTCTTTTTCTTTATATCGCATAATCTTAATCTATTTTCAAGTTCATGGATTCTTCTAATTGCTCAAATCTGCTGTTGAGCCTGTCTAGTGACTTTTTCACTTCAGTTATACTTTTCAACTCCAGAATTCCTATTTGGTGCCTTTTAAAATAATATCTCTTTATTGATATTCATTTGGTAGTACATAATTTTATGCTTCTCTTTAGTATTTTAGATATGATTTTTTTTTAGTCTGACCATATTTAAAGTAGCTGATTTAAAGTGTTTGTCTGATAAGTACAATATCTGGCCTTCCTAAGGGAGGGATATTGATTGATTAATTTCCTATATATGGGCAACACTTTTCTTCTGCATGTCTCACAGTTTATTTTTTGTTAAATTTGTAAATTAAAATTGAGCTTTTAATATAATGTGACAACTCTGGAAATCAGATTCTCCCTTCTTCCCAGGGTTTGTTATTGCTGTTTGTTTGTTGTTTGTTTATTTAGTGGTATTTTTGAACTAATCCTCTAAAGTCTGTATTCTTTGTCATGTGTGAGCACTGAAGTCTCCATTTGGTTAATTTAGTAATCAACTAATAATTGTTTAAGATAAACTAATTTAAATGTAAATCTAAATATTTCGTGACTACTCTATTGAAAAGTATAGCGATAGGTTCTTAAAATTATTTGTTTGCACAATACATATATGGAAAATTAACAATTCATCAGTATAAAATAGTAGTCAACTTAGTGTTATCTCACAGCATGAAAAAAATAGCTTTCAGAGTAAGCTTATTAAGGGAGAAGTCTTTTCCAAAGAAGTAGGTTTTGATTTGGACTTGAGGGATTTTTAGGGTTTGTAATGAGGAAAATGAGAAGAGATTTTAATTGGTGAGGCAAAAGATACACAAAAAGCCACAATGCAAGACAGTTTCCAGAGACCATGCTTAATGTCTTTAACAAAGAGTTTACAAAGGTGATTTACAAGTTTGGAAGTTTAGGTTGAGAACAGATTATGGAGAACCTCAAATTAACAGACTGTGATATTTTAAACTTGTGTAGAGTAGGCAGTTGTTGGAATTAAAATAAACAAACAAATAAAGTGTGTAAATGGTTTAGTATTTTTCTTTTTCTAGTTAGAAACATAAACATATTCATGTTAATTTGCTATTGGTTTTCAAGAGATAGAGTCTGCTACTTTCTTCCATTTATTTATAACATTTTCAATTATGACAGCAGTACGTATATATTTTAGAACATTTGGAAAACAGAAAAGTATGAAGAAGAAAATTTGCACAGAATCCTAGACTGATGCAGATTTTTCTAACAGGAGATTAAAATGATTAAAAGAGTATTTACAGTAAACTAATCTGATGATGGTGTGCAGAATAGATTGAAGGAGGTAGGAGTTATCTAGTCTTTTCCAAAGTAGAGAGATTGGTGAAACTTAGGACATCTTGGAGCTTATCTCTAAGAAATATAGAGTAATAGTTGCTACTTGGGACACATGTATAGGTAAAAAAAAATTGTTAAGGGAGAAGGGTGTTTTTCCAAATAGGCCACGTCAGTCATAACTTACTAGAACATCTCTTCTATGTTGCATGTTCAGAAACAGAAAATACTGTATTTGGCAATATATATTCAAATTAAAAACGCATATACATTTAACCTAACAATTGCACTCCTAAGAATTTATCCTACAAATATTAAATAATTACCCAAAGTTTTGTATACCAGATATTCATTGAACATTGTTCAATACCAGAAAAAATTAGAAACATTGTTAATAGCTTTCTGAAAAGAATTTATTAAATAAAATGGAATAATATAAAACTGCTAAAAGTAAAACAATTGCTCTTTGTATACTGACATGGAAATATTCACAGTAGGATGATTAACATTATTAGATTCATTCATTCAGTGAACACTCATTGAGCCTGGCTTTTTTCTAGGCGCTGAAAATGTAACAGTGCAAAAGAAAGACTTCATGCAGTTTATATTATAGAGGGTACATTGTAAGATTATATAGTAAGAGACCACTGTATCAATTTAATTTAAAAAATAGAGTTTGTAACAATCGATGGCATTTTAGGATTTATGTGATAAGTTAAATAAGTGAAATAATCATAAATTATGATGTGTAATAAAGATTACACAAAAAAGGCATAAGGAAAGAGAACTGATAGACTGAACAATAGAAACCAGAAAGGCTGTTTTGAAAAAGGAAGATCTCTTTGAGATCATACTTAAATTAAATTCAAAGGAATGGGAAAGGACCAGCCACGAGAATAATTCAAGAACTTTAGAACTCTTTGTAGAACTCTTTTTAAACAAGAACCTATATTGTTTGAACAGTTAAAGTATTATTAACCAATGAGTTATAAAAAATATAACTCCACCATACTTGTTATTTTATACTTAGCATTTATTATTATAAGATATCACAGTGATCCACTGTCTAAAGTCATGGGTAAACTCTAAGAGCCCATTCAAATGTTAGATTTCTTTGTGGGTTTCTACTGTGTTGATCTAGGTTTTAGGAGAACTTGAAAAAGCTACTTCTTATGTTTTTTTATAATTATTTTATATATTAGATTTAGGATACCTGGCAGTGTAATCCATGAAAAACATGTTCTGCTTGATGAATAAGCAACTTCTTATTCTTTGAATTCTTGGTATGTGGTTAGATTAAAAAAAAACAACTTTTTAATCTAAATGTCTTTTAACTCTCTAAGGAGACATAAGTGAGTTTTGAAAATGTGTTTTTTTTTCTTTTTGTTTTCTCCAAAGGGTGAGATTATAATCAAGGATTTGGAAGACAGAATTTCTTACTTTAAATTATTGTGTCTCACCACTGAAAGGAATGCTTGGGGGAGAATTTTGCTGCACTCTCGGTTTGATCCAGTTTGCAGTTGTTCCTATATGGTTGCTATTCACAAGACAAGGAGGTAGACCGATTTACAAGGATCCTAGGCATGGCTCGAAAACTTTCTAGTGAATTTGATTACTCGGTTTGAGAAATAGTATCACTAACTTTCAACTGTCTATATGGGTCAGGATGTAGTATCCTTTTGGGGAAATCAGCTCTGTGTTGCTGTCCTGCTGAGTCTTCTCAGTCTGTTGTTGGTCATGTTATTAAAGTAGTTCAATCCATTGCTAGAGCCAGATTATTAATCAGCAAAAGATTGGGAAAGGGTGAGTTAAAAAAAAAACAGAAATAGGGGAAAGTGATAACATTGATGAAATTAAGTACACAGGAAAATATTTTTTGTGCACAAAAAAGCAATTGTCTGAAAACATCTTTGCTTTTAGTAGACATTTGGGACCTTTCCCAGTTCAGGCTTCACCCAATCTTAGAAATTATAGGTGGGGATCATATTTTGAAACATCTTTCCTTTATTTAGTTATAATAGTTTGGTGGTAGCTGTTTAATAACTGACTGGATGGGGAGGAGTTAATGAGGCTGATTATAGCATTTGCTGATTTCTATGGTATAAATACTCCCACCATGGCTGATTTCAAGCTACTGGTATAACATCCCTGAACACAGAGTTGGGAAGAGATATGCACAACTTTTGAGATAGATTACTGTTGATTCTACCATAACATAGTGGGAGGCGGCCCTGAAATTATCACTGGTATTTAGTTCTAAATAACCCCTGTCTCAGATTCTGCTTCTAGGGAACACAACATAATAAAGCCCTCCAAAGTTTTTTGCCTTCATTATTTAGAAAATTGCTCAAACAAATTGATGATATTTATTGAGGTCTTACTATGAATCAAACACTACGCTAAGTGCTATTTTTAATTTATATTTCACATAATCCTCATAGCCACCTATGGTAGGGATATTACCATCATCATTTTATAGATGAGAAGACTAAGGCTTTAACAGGTAAATTAGTTTTTCTAGTGTCACAGTTTTTAGATGCTATAGCTGTGATTCAAGAAAACATTTTTGTTTGGTGTTAATGCTCCCATGTTCAATGAAGTGTTCAGGAGGCTTACGACCTGTATTTCATCAGATAGTGCTTCAATTCTTATCTTCCTTATCATTTTTCAGACACAGAATCAGCCTAGGGACTGGTAAGTTGTCTCATTAGCTGTCCAACCGAGCTTTCCAAGTTTTCTCTTTATACACAGTATGTTAGGCCTGCCCACATACCTTGACCTGCCTGACCGTCATGGCTCTCTCTCCATTAGAGAAGGCAAATACAATTAGACTTTTTATCACACTATTGCCATCTGCTCACAAATGCCTTTTTAGCTATTAGTGATCTAAGGGCACTTTGAAAACTAACATTCAACTACCAGAGAGATGTTTGAGTATGGTGATACTCTGTACAAATTCTATGTCTGAATATGCAAATTAAAAAGGTGAGCTTCTATCATGCCCTCATTAGGAAGCCAGGAGAAGCAGTTTCTGCTTTATTGTCCAGAAGAAAGACAACTGTATATATAGAAGCTGCTTTTTCTCTCTCACTTCCTAACAACCCTTTTGTTTTCTCTCCCTCTTTTCCATCAAACTTATTTTAACCTTATGAAAATCTCTTAATTTTTTGAACAAAAGCTCCACATTTCATCAAGAATGATCCTGTTGCTGGTGCTTTATCAAAAGGCGACTTGTTTGACCTTCAAGAATGAGTGAAAATCATTTTCTGTAAGAACATATCAATAAGCAAATACACCCAGGCCTTATACATTTAATAGCATCTATCAAACATTTTCCCTTAAGGATTTGCTGACCTTCCATAAGGTATTCTCTGAAACATACAGATTCTATTCACATTGATCAAGAAGATTGACATCTACTCAATTCACTAACTGACAAATTAGGTCAACAATTAGTAGAAGCAGCAGTGAGGTTTTTAAATTTACCCTATTGTATTGTGTTAAGAACAGTCTCAGGTTACCTTTTATGTACCAGAATATTATATTTATGTGCCTTCCTTTGGTATCAATGAGAAAAAAAAAATCTGTGACACCATCTTGATGTTATCTTTGTTTTAGTCTGAGGGATCAATGAATAAATAGGTTAGTTGATTCTGTGGTATTGAATATTTAATATTAAAATACATTTTAATGAATTAGTCATTGAATTATTTTTTATTTATAATATGGAAAAATGTAATGAAAATTTTATAGCTTGCGATTCTTATTTTAACAAAGGGTTTACGAGAATGGATTTTCTTAAGAATATAGAATTTTCTGTTTCAGATTAATTCCAAAACTTTGGAGAGAAAAATTTTAATTCCTGAAAAAGTGTACTCTCTTTTTTCGGAGGGAAGGAAAACATATTTAAAATGCTGACATAAACTTTTAAAATTGAACCTGTAAAATCTTCCTAAATATCTACTATGTAATGGTTAAATTAATTCAAATAAATTCTACTGACATTTGAAATTAGAAAAGGAAATCTGCCACAAATAGAAGCATGTCATAAACCCATATTTGGAAGTTTTCGATTAATAGTTTATAAAGTTTTATAAGATTTATGGTACTGTCTGCAAGGTATATCAATAATTTCATCTAGAATGTCTGAAGAAGAAAAATAACATCTTTGATTTCTGAATCAAGACAAATAACATCATCAAAACCTGTACTGGCTGCACAAATATCACTTTATTTCACTGACTAAAAATTTCACACTATAGGGAACAAGCATCATAAGATTTCTCAGTAGTATGTTTTTCAAATATTTTAATCTTTTTAAAGTATTCTAAAGCTGTACAGCTCTCCAACCTCTCTGTCACTGAGATGAAACTTGCAGATGCACCAAAAGAATGAACACATGGTGTGCTGGAGGAGTTTGAATATTGAAGAGACTTACTGAATAAAAAGGCATTTTATGAGTCCACTATGAATTAGCTGAAAGGGTAATTAATTCTAATGTATCTCAAATTCTATATAAATATAGTGAATTTCTATTTAATATCATTTTGCTAGAGGTCCTTCCAAAAAGAATTGGGAATATGCAGTGTAAATTTTCATACTCAGATCAAAGCTTGTGTATTAAATTATATAAAATTTCCTGTCCAAAACTAGTCTTTCAACTGTTTACACCATCCATTATTGCAACTTTGAGACTGTCATTTTGATCTCCTTTTGCAGTACTCTTCCAAATTCCTTTATTTCCCAACTGCATGTAAAGCTGTCTTTCTCAAAAATGTCTTGAAAAAACAGACAAAATATTAGAACAGGCAATTTTTTCTTAGAAATGTTGGGAGCCAATTGACATGTTTCCAATATAACCAAAATCATGAGTCATGTGTCAGAGACTGCAAAACTTTAACTTTGATTTTGCAAGGCTAACATTAAATAGAATATCATATAGACTCCTGAGGTACATTGGAACCACCTGAGAGATGTTTTAAAAATGCAGGTTCCTGGACCCCAAATCCCAGGGGATTCCTTTTCATTAGGGATAAATTGGAGCTTAAATAATTTTGTATTTAAAAACCACTACATTTTGAGAAACACTAAGATATTGTTTATAAAACCCCATCACTGTAATTTTCACCATGTAACTATCTAATCTTTTTGCTCCTATTGTTGCCTGCTCAATTGGGAGTCAGCTTAAATACGGCCTCCTTCATAAAACCTTCCATGAATTCTAGAGATTAAATCTCTAGTGTTGTGATGGAATGGAATACCAGGCTTCCATTGAAAAGGCAAGGGTAGGTGGTCCTAAGTATACACTGGAATATTAGATATTGGGAGGGGATATCTTACCTGGATCTGGAGATTTATTCTGAGATTTTGCATTTTAGATTGTGCAATAAAGTTGATATTGTTATAAGGGTTACAACCTGGATCAACTGATAACAAACACTGCCTCTGAGTGATTGGAGCATTAAAATCCAACCACACCCATTTTCATGTCTGGGGAGGAGGTTTAGAAAACCCTTTTTGGGAGTGTATGAAGGAAACAAAATGGCTACCCATTAGACAATTGCGTGTATGCAATGGGGAGGGGGCAGGTAGCACTTAGTGATTTGGCTTAGATAGAATACACAGAAAATAGGCACGTTTCGGTGTTCCTAATAGTATCTATATTATATGCATGCACACTTTCCAGTCATCAGCAAACTGCTTCTCACTAAGATGTTGCCTTTCCCACATCCTGAAGTTCATCTTTAATATTTTAGAAGACAAATTATATATATATATATGTATATATATATATATATATATTCCTTTTAAAATGCTTTTCTACCATTGGTAATTTTCTGTGCATGAAAAAACTATCCATAATAATCCATATGACTGAGACCAGTGGCTGATAACTGCATGTTAGGAGGTCAAAAACCTTGAAAAAATCTTTAATTCCTCAAATAGGGAAATAAATGAAGTTTTCTGGAAGAATAAACACAATAATAACTATTATTATCTAATAGCTCTATTTTTTTTCTAATAGACGGAGGTTGTTCTAAATATTGGCTATAAGATGCATATGTTAAGTCAGATTAGGGTCTTTATAATGTTCTTCCAAATCTACAGCCAATCTACTGAGGGTCCTAAAACATTTGTAGGAAACTTCCATGTATGAGTTATAACATTTAAGAATGATACACATCTTATAGCTGAAGTAGATAAATTTGAGTGTCTTTTATTTAGCAGCCAAAATTTGCCATAAAGTCTTTTCTAAAATTATGTGAATTGTTATAACCATTTATCTGTTTAATGATGTTAATTGTTATTATTCTCCTGGTATAATTATAATAATTTCCTTTTGAGTTATTAAGTTGTGGTGTCAATGTTGTTAGGCTTCTCTAAAATTTCTTTCTTTAGCTAAATTCCATGGATATTAGAGTCTTGTAAAGAAAAAAAGAAGTTGGAAAATGCTCACAGACTAAAAGTCTTGTCAAAGGGAAAAATGGAAAACATTAAATTCTCCAATATATTTTCAATTCCAAACTGAATTCTATACTCATCTTTTGCACTTAGGTCTCATTTACAATTCTTGCAAGTTACATATATTTGTCATATCAGTTTATTTTGTTTTCCTTTTTTAGACTGTTAAAAAGTAAACACAGATTAGAGTAAGATTTTTAGCCCTGAGCTGCTCATTTTTATGTCTGTAATTC
This sequence comes from Rousettus aegyptiacus, assembly GCF_014176215.1. NCBI lineage: Eukaryota > Metazoa > Chordata > Mammalia > Chiroptera > Pteropodidae > Rousettus > Rousettus aegyptiacus. The sequence continues at coordinate 71,643,944 of NW_023416312.1, forward strand.
AATCTCTCAAACCAATGATTTTCTCAGCTGAATGGATGATTAGTCCTTTTACTCTCCGTATATCTTTCTTTCAGAGTAGCTGATTGTCTTAAAGCCTAGCTACTTTTCTATCTGCTTGCACCATTTTGGCTAACTCGAGAAAGGAAAAAATTAGAGAACATAATTATGATGTGCAAAATTAAGATATATGTGGTTCACTTTCCTGTCCATTTCCTCTTAGATATTTTTGGCGATGCCTCTTTCTAACCCTGTCTTCCTACCAGGTGCCTATTCTGGTTTTCCTTCATCCTCTTATTTGCCAGATAATCTCTCCTCATTCTATTTAATTTATACTTATATGTATGATATCATATCTTCTCTCCTAAGGTGATATAGGTAGAAATAAGACAATAGTTATTTTTGAACCCTCTCAAAACACAATGTGCATAGTAGAAACTCAACATATTTATTAAAAGAGTGAATGGATTAATACAAAATATTTTAAGGTCTGTTCCTGCACAAGAACATTGATATTTTAATAAGTAGCATGAGTTGACCAGACTACTCAGGCCCAAAGGAACACATTTTTTAACTGCAGCTTTATATGGTGCCTCTAAAGCACACTTTAGAGGCAGCACCTATTTATCAGCTTACCTCTAGTAATCACTGTATAGATGAGCACAATCAATAGCTCAGCTTCATAAATGACTTCTTGCAACGCTACAGGGATTTACAATCTATGAAATCAAGTAAGCTTTGTCAAATATTCATGCTTAATGACAAAACATTAATTTTAAAGCTATTTCCCAAATTAAGGAAAGATTATTATGATTTTAAAGAGCCATATTGACTTTTCCCCAATGGACAGTCTTAAGTCTTTAAATTTCTAGGAATTATACAATTATATTTTAGAGAGTTAATCACTTGAATTTAAATAAACTGATGTTCTCAAACCAAAGCATAAAATATGTTTCTCTATCAAAGATTCATGATAGGCATTTCTTCCCTTAATTCCTCTTTAAAAAACATCGTCACCGTGCTACACCTGCATGCTTTGTGGTAATGAATTATTTTCAAGGGCTACTCATCCTGTGCACAAGGAAATCGATCATCCTACATCTCATTATCAATTCATCACTTATTTTCTGGATGCAGTGTTGGGGGAGTATTAGGTCAAACTCATTAGCATTTATCATTTAGTACAACTTGTTTGTTTGAGCAAGTACAACTGAATAGATGGGTCTGAGGTATCTTAGTGTGGCCCAGACTGCTACTCTTTTACTTTTTCTGGCAATGTCCTTTAGACAAAGCCTTAGAAAAAGTTTGTTTGAAAAAGATTTCATGAGATAAAAAGAACCTGAGTTTTCATGGTCATATGTGATAAAAGAAACTTCACTATGGAAACTTCTAAGTAAGATAGACTTTCAGATGGGTGAATCAAAGGAAATAAATTCAAAAAACTTGTGTGCTTTGCATAGCAGTAATCTATCTCAGTGTTTCATTTGCATGTCTAGACTGAAGATCTCATGGATTAAGTTTTTTTATAAGAGATGTAATTGTTATATTTAAGACATTTCCTCTAACAACCACATGAAAAAGACCAGTGTGTTCATTCCACTAACCTATGGAAATAAAAAGAAATCACATTGATCATATTTTTAAATAATGGGTCACGATTATTCATGGTTCTCTAATCTGTATGTTATTAGTAAGGGAACAAAAAAAACTGAATAAAAAATGCCCAAATAAAATGTATTAAGAAGTTAATCCATTTGTCAAATATATATGGGCATAAAGGAAATAGAAAACTATATTCACACATCATGAAAATCTTGGTTTAGAATTTTGGATAGTTAGCTTGATAGGGAAATTATGCACCTAAATATTTTCACTTAAAAGAGTACTGGAAACCTGTTACAGATGTGGTCCGTCACACAAGTTTCTTCGATTTCTTCCATTCTGCCAACATTCATTGGAACTCTTACTCAGATCCTGTGCTGGTAATCTCATTTTCTTTAGTTTACTTCTTTTCTTCTCTATTATCAGATACCCTTTCTCAACCGCATTGGCTGTTACATCCCTGGCTAAAAGTTTGGTTTCATCCTTACCCATGAAATCTCATCCTTTTCGTATGACAAATGAAGAGATACAGTCCCTCCCTCATTCCTGCTCAGCTATGAGAATCTTGTCCCTATGAAGAAATCAGTCATTTTCATTTTGTGGCACTCACTTAACAACCAAAAAAAAAAGACTTATGGGTCAAATTTCTGTTTTCATGGGTATTTCTGTCTACACAATGGGAATGGTTGATTCATTTGACTGGAATCCTGAAGATTACCATCAACTTGCTGTAAAAGACTGGATAGCCAACCCATATTTGGAGAAGGGTGGATATTTCAGGCCTCCCTTCTCCATTCCAACCCTGTCAGGGTGAGCATGGGAGCTAGACATATTTATAAATTAGGCCTAACAACAAGCAGGCAGCCTTAACAGAAGCCTGAGCTACATGAAAGTATATAAACTGGTTTTCTCTGCCATACCAAAACTGAGGTCCTCTTGTTTGAATAAATTCTGTCTCTCCTTTTTTCCCCTCCTATCTTCTTCCTTCCCTTTCTTCCCCTCTTTCTCCCATGCTTCTCTCCCCCCACCCCCTTCTTTTCCTATGCAGTCACATAGACACAGGCACAATATCAGTATAGTTAGTCATGGGGAATGTTGAAATTGAACGTTTGATAATTTTATTGCCAATTGAATCAGCACTGCTAGAGTATATTTTTTCCTTTTTTAAATTATCAAGTCAGAATTTGCTACTAAACAGCTACATCTTCCTTCTATTGTCTTTTAAGTGAGCATTTAAGCAATTAAGAGACATTAAGACCCCTTTTATTTTTCTAATAATCTTTTCTTCAAAATGTGGCCTTCTAACTGAACTAATATTTGCTGGCAAAGAGGTAGCCAACAGTGATTACAGATTGTAGTAAGAGGATCTTAGCTGCATCTCTAGGAGTTTTCATAGGCTCTGGGTATTAAAGCAGCTTTATGCCTATTAATGCCCTACCACTGTAATTGTTATTAGGCTGACACAAACTCATTGTTTCTTTCTCCATCACAAAATAGTTTAAGAACAACTTTCTTTGCACTTTGGAAAAGTTACAAATATTCGCACTGGTCTTAGTTTTGGCTCCATGTTGTTGGGCATCTGGATGAAGAATAAAAAATGCTGTCAATTATCTAGATTTTTCTAAATAGCTAGGTGTGTAGTACATAAATAGAGTCTGCATTTCTCTATATAAAGTTAAGGGGAGGTTTAAATTAAGTCTTCATGTCACACTGGCTAAAATATACTATAGTTTGGATGTTCCGGTAATTACAATAAAGGTGTAAAACTTCTGGAATTATTTAAAAACCACCTCATGTCTCTTTATGTCGCATGTTTAGAAATAGCCTTTGCTAATATTAGTTCCAGCTGCTAAAATATTTTACATATTTGGCTTTTTCCCTCTCTGCATTAAATTCAAGCTCTTTGATGTAAAACTTGTTTCAATTTGAGAACAGCAATTTTCACTTTCTAAAAAAGGAATGTAATGCTTCGTCAAAGCCATAGATGTTTTAAAGTATCAAGATAATTTTAAAAAAGAACTTTTTGAAAGAAAGAAAAAGATTCGACATTATAGGTAACCCATGTGAACATTTTAAATGCCTAAGTAAATCTGGTCAACTCCGCTTGATGAATAGTCAATGGAAATCTCTCCCCACATGCCATGCCTGACATCTAAGCTGAGTATCCCCCGGCAGAATATTAAGGCAGACCAAATTGGGACTGTACCTATCCATTAAGGTTATCTCCCATAAGACTTCAGAGATTCAATATTTGAAGGGATGAATCTCTTATCTGACTCCCTGTGATATCTATTAGGTGCTCTTGTTCCCCAAAACAAAAACTGAGTCTCTCCACCATCCTGTCATGTTAAATTCCTAACTAACTACTCTGCAGGTTCCAGTTACTTTTCTATTAAATGTCATCTAGTATTTCCTAAATTTGTCTTTGTGTATCCTCTATACAGTTGTGTTAGCATTTCTCATCATTACCTGAGATGTTGATTATTAACTACAGTAGTCCCCCATATCCAAGGTTATGTTTTTCATGGTTTTAGTTACCCATGATCAACCACAGTTTAAAAATTTTAAATAGAAAATCCTAGAAACATTTCATAACTTTGGGTGCCAAAAAGAGTCTGTAGACTTAAGTGTGACTCTTGGAAGAAAATGGTTCTGCCTTCCAGAACCGTGCCAACTTTAGCATTGTGAGATCGTGGGCTTCTTAGTTATCTTTAACATACAATGTACTGAGAAGGTCAGGAAACTAATTATATAAACAATGTCTGAATACAATCTGACTACATTGTATTTTCACCTCACATTCTTTATACTTTGAGAATTCAACATGCTATAATAGAGTTTATTTAATCCCCAAGAATGAACTGTGAACAAAATTATAGGTGAGAGTTGCCACCAGTCAGGAAAATGTTTGGAAAGTCTAGGAATCAGAAGCATAACAACAACCCTTGCTCCTCCACTAATATACTTATCACACACCAAGCACTATTCTCAGAACATTATCCACATTACTTCATTCACTCCTCAGAACAACTACAGAGGAAGGTTCTAGCCCCATCTTAGAGAGATAAAAATTCAGGCAAAGAGAAACTATATACATTTCAAGGGCCATATAGCTAATAGATTGCAAATTTTGGATTTAAACCCAAGAATTATGGTTCCAGAATCAAACTTCTACTGTGTTAAATTCACCACTTTTATTTCCACATAGTAAAAACAAATCTATCCAAGAAATGCTGTAACATCATTCTATAACAGTTTTATCTTAGTTACTTCTGACAAGATGGAAATTCAGACCCTTTAAAGTAGAGAATTATAGAAATTTGTTATAGTGGGACAACTTATTTTTTAAAAAAGTTTTGTACTCAAAATTAAGGTACTTTTTTTTCCTGCTAACTATCTTTGAGTGTGTTGATGTGTCTTTATACATAAAATATTTGCATACTCGGGTTTAAACCATTCATGATCAGATCAATCGAAAGCTACTTCTGGCTACCACAAAGCAGTCAATCTTTGGTCTAACGAATAACTCATGTTGAACTACCTGTGCTTATAAAAGCAGCTTCTGGTGAGAGCATTAAATGTTAACTTAGACACACATTAATGGGGAAGTATTAAAATCTTAAATTGGGGGAAAAAAAACTATTGCAGAATATAAATCCTCACTGGAGAAGAGCTTTGTGCAGGGATTTTACATAGTGGTCTCTGATTTTTTAGTTGAAGTAAATAGCAGATTGAATAGGATTAAAATAATTAGCTTTCTCTTGTCAGCACACTGCCTCACACTGCTTCTCCATTCGTTTGTTCTATTATCACCATGTCTAATATTCAACAAGTCATTTCCCATTATTAAAAGGAACTGACATTTTACTTTTCCTAGAATGTTCTTATTCATATATGAATGATTAAGTTGAATGTTCTTCATTTTCAAAAAATTAATGAAAATTAATTTCATGACTAATTTAGCATTAAAATGTGTGTTAGTCAAAGAAGAATTATCAGAGTAGTCCAGAGAGGGTCTAAGTGTGGTTAGAACATTGGTGTTCAATTTTTAGTATGGTCATGAATGATGGGTGGGGAAATTCTGTCATTCAGGTAGTTATAATTTTTGCATCTGCAGGAGAAAGTTACAGCGTTTTACAAAGTATGGTCCTAAAATACTTGCATCAGAATTACCTGGGTTACTTGTCAAAGGTGCAGATTTTTTGGCCACACCAAGAACTGGTGAATCAGAATGTCATAGAGTGTTACTATAAATGTCAAGAGGGTTTTATGTTAAGTGAAATAAATCAGGCAAAGAAAGACAAATACTGTATGGTTTCACTTATATATGGAACCAAAAAAAATCATAGAAACAGAGACCAAAGGGATGCTTCTTTCTAACCTCTTCCATGGCATCTATTTGAACAAATATTCAAGAATATTGTGATAATTTTACACAGTGACAAATGAATGCTAAAATTAATGGAGTGATCACATTGTAAGGTATAAAAGTGTTGAATCACTGTATTGTACACCTGAAACTAATATAACCAATATAAGATTGTATACCAACTATACTTAAATTTTAAAAACTAAATAAAAATAAAATAATTTTATAAGATATAGGAGAGTGAAGTTTGAGAACCACTGTCTTACAAAAATATAGTTATAAGTGTTCCTGCAACAGAAATATGGATGCTTCCAACTATAAGAGCCCTTAGAAGTTATCTATGTCCATGCCTTTTGAATTTATCATTTTACTACAGGGTTTGCTAGATTTAGCAAATAAAATACAGGGCTCACAGTTAAATTTTAATTTTAAATAAACAATTTAAAAAATTTAGCATAGATATATCCTGTGCAATATTTGGAATACTTACAATAAAATATTTTTTTCATTGAAAATTCAAGTTTAACTGGGAGTTCTGTATTTTATGAGGCAACTTATGATTAGGAAATTAAGATCTAGAGAGGTGGGATTTCATTCTATAATGGTATTCTGTCCATAGGATTTCTAGAACTTTAGTTTCTACCTTTGCTATAAATCACTGACTTTTGCTCTACTGAAGTCTTTCCTTATTGACAAGTAAACACCTTTGTAAAAATTCATAACTATATTATCAACTAAATTTCAAATGCTTAAAGAACAAGACTATTTTATAATGGAGAAATTATATCAAAGTGTATATTCATAAAACATTCAAGACTACTTAATTTATCACAAAAAATGATAGCAACATGATTCTACACAATTAAGATGATTTTGTATAGATTTCCACTTCTTACTTAGAACTTCCTGAAAGTCTTTTTATCTCCCTTCTTACCTACTTACCTACCTACCTAACATGTCTCACAAAGAGTCATTGGCTAACCAAGAGAGAATAGATGGAATTCTAAGACCTCAATTCAGCTAAGTGTTGTGGCGCGATCAAATTTAAGACGCACGGAGTCAATTGAGATGAATCGTGAGCCTTTATTAGCCGGCCAGCGACTGACTCTCCCCACTAGAGTCAGCCCCGAACTTTCAGAGGAGGTAGCTTATAAAGCCTACAATTACATTAAACAAGCAAGCAGGTTTACAGAAGCAGGAGTTAGCCATTAGCATATCTTTGCACAGGATAACTACACCTTTAACATTAACATATCTTTGCACAGAATATCTCCTAGAACTATACTCTGGTTAAATATTAAACAAGCAAGCAGAAGTTGGCCATTTGAAAATTTACCCCCTTAACACTAAGTGCTTGAATTATAAGGTTATAGGAACTATGCCAGGTCAGTCTGTAAACAAGATTTTAGAATTTAGGGAATTTGGGCATGGAAAGAGAAGCTTATCCTTAAGTTTTTTAAAAAATGTGTTTAGGGACAGGGCTAAAAAGTGGCTGGAGGAAGGAGATCATGTGACACCATCCTTCCATTTTAAGGATAGAAAAGTCCAGGCAACTCATTAAAAATATTTTCTCAAGATTGAATGCTTCAAGATCATTGGCCGAATTTATTCATGAGCTGTATCTATGCTAAAAGTAAAACAAAAACAAAACGGTTTGATATATTTGATTTAATTGAATTGATTTCTAGAGTATTTGATCTTGTTTCATATGCTTGTTTAAACTGTATCTTTCTCTAAAGAATTTAAATAGTTTTAGACTAAACCATTGATGGATACAGGTTAGGGTGTTTATTTAATTCAAGGATTATTTCTACTCTGCAACATGTTTTGTATATAAGTCAACTTCAAACACAGTACTCCGTTTTGCACATGGAAAAACATAAAATGTGGTTAGATCACACCTGGCCTCTCCTCTAAGCTCAATTCAGATTCATATAGATACTATCAAAGAGGCTTAAAAAAAGGTTTTTGTCAAGCAGCACTTATCTTTATTACATATTTGCCTAACAAAGGCTTTGCAGACTGCTTTTTGTGGTAATAATCTTTTAAGCTTCTATTGAAGTTAGCAGGTATCAAAGTGTTTTCACATTCTTTATCTCATTTAATTCTGACCACAGTCCTGTAAGTATGCATAACAATCATCAGATTTTAGATTTTACACTTTAAAAAACTAAGGTGGGCTCAAAAGAAATGAACTAATTTGCTTGAGGTCACGTGAGCATTGTGGCCAAAACTCATGTTATTAATCATCATTCCACCACCACCAAAAAAAAAAAAACACCATTGCCACTTTTTACTACTATTTGTCTTCCTCCTTCTAGTTTCTTTTCCTTAATTTCTCTTCCTCTCTCTACCATCTTCTCTTCCGCCTCCTCCCTCAGAACTTAATAGGTGCCAGGAATGAAGTTAAGTGCTTAAAGATATATTTTCATTTAATTTGTACAATGCTTTATGATTGTCCTCATTAACTGGATGAGAAAACTGAGTGTGGGAGAGTGAAATGTTACACAGTTAATATGTGATGAGCCTTCAATCAAAGACAAATAATTAGAAGATAGGCCTCTTAACAGCCAGTTTATTGTTCTTTGATATAAATATTTGATCCACCAAAGCACACATCTTCCGGTAAAATAATGTATTGGTATTAAAATTAGATGAAAAATGTGATGTAGAAAAAAAACTTGTCTCTGAAACTTGCATTTCCTCTGCTTTGTTTGACTCTCTTTTGATTTCCTCATAAGTTGAATGTTCTAATACTATAATGGTATCATGTATATAGTGATTCAGGCAAGGCTTTGAATATAAGGAATAAAGGCACTACCCCCGTACTTACTGAAATTAGGTGACAGGTCAGTGTGAATCGCAGTATCTCTGACTTGATACTGAATCTCAGTACTTTGGATCTGTAAGTACAGTTCTTATGCTTAATTCATCTTGAAACTAGGTTTGCCTAGAGATGCAAACCAGGCTGAACCTGTAGGCAGCAGGTAAATGGCTTTTCCTGAAGATCCTGAAAGTGGAGAAAATAAGCCAGGCTTGACATGGCATTATGTAGATGACATGCTTCTTTCATGTTTTGAAAGGTGAAAAAAATGCTAATCTACCATAAACTCAGTTTGTAAGTATCTTCATTCCCCAGTGCCAGATAGATGTGCCTACAGAGCTTTAGTAGTCTGTTATAGAGGTCTCTAGATTGCTTTGGATGAACTCTGTATGCCAAACTTCCATATAGATATTAATATTTCCTATATATAATTAATATTCTCAGGTTGTGCCTTCTGAAAACATTCAACTTCCTATTTTAAATTAAGCTTGGAGAACCAACAAATCACTTCTGGGCAGGCACTTTTTTTATGTTGTAGAGGATACTTATACATGTTGGAGTGTAGAGATTTGGAAGCACATGTAATGCTACTATTAATTCTTCATCTCAATATAAATAAAATTTCAGCATATATTTGGGGATTTTTCATTTCTTCCATTCTTTTTTTAAATGTAACAGCTTTATTGACATATAATTCGGATTCAATAAAATTCAACCATTTAAATAGTATATAATACAGTGGTCTCCAGTATATTCGTGGAGTTGTACAACTGTCCCCACAGTTTAATTTTTCAAATTATTTTTTAATTGAAGAAAAGATTTTAATTTTTTACCCATCTACCTCCCTCAGGTCCCTCCCCCATCCCCTCTAGTAACTACTAGTCTATTGTCCATGTCTATGAGTCTCTGCTTGTTTGTCCTGTTCATTAGTTGCTTTAATGTTTATATGTCACATATAAGGGATATCATGTGATATTATAATTTTTCTGTCTGGCTTATTTTGCTTAGAATGATTATCTCAAAGTCCATCCATGTTGTCAAAAATGGCAGGGTTTCATCTCTTCTTATGGTTGAGTAATATTCCATTGTATATATGCACCACTGCTTCTTCAGCCAATCATCTATCATAGGACACTTTGGTTGCTTCCATGTCCTGGCCACTGTGAATAATTTTGCTATGAACATTTGTGTGAAAACATCTTTTTGGATAAGAATTTTCAAGACTTTGGGGTAAATACCCAATAGAGAGATTGCTAGATCATATGGGAGATCAACTCTTAGTTTTCAAGGAACCTCCATACTGTTTTCCATAGTGGCTGTACCAATTTGCAGTCCTACCAGCAGTATCTGAGGGTTCCTTTTTCTCCATATCCTCTCCAACATTTGTTATTACTTGTCATGTTGATAACAGCTATTCTAACAGATGTGAGATGATATCTCATTGGGAATTTGATTTGCATTTCCCTAATAGCTAGCGATGTTGAGCATCTTTTCATATATTCGTAGGCCATTTGTATGTCCTCTAGGGAGAAGTGTCTGTTCAGGTCCTCTGCCCATTTTTTGATTGGATGATTTATTTTTTTTGTTGTTGTTATTGAGTCGTATGAAATCATTGCATGTTTTGTACATTAGGCCCTTACCATAGGCATTGCTTGCAAATATAAAGAGACAATCATTCAGATGGTTGTCCCTTTACCTTATTGAAAGTTTACTTTGTTGAACAGAAGCTTTTTAGTTTGATGTAGTCCCATAAATTTGGTTTTGCTTTTACTTCCCTTGCCATTGAGGTCAAATCCATAAAATCTTCTTTAAGTCCAAGGTCCATGAGTTTAGTTCCCATGTTTTCTTCAATATAATTTATTATTTCAGGTCATATATTCAGGTACTGAATCCATTTTGAGTTAATTGTGGTATACGGTGATAGGCAACAGTCTAGTTTCATTCTTTTGCATGCATATGGCTTTCCAGTTTTTTCAGCACCATTTATTGAAGAGGCTTTCCTTTCTCCACTGTATGTTTTTGGCATTTTTGTCAAAAATTATTTGCCCATATAAATATGGGTAAATTTTTTGACTCTCGATTTTCTTCCACTGGTACATTTGTCTTTTTCTGCCAATAACATGCCATTTTGATTACTGTCGCTCTGTAGTATAATTTGAAGTTGGACAGACTGATGCCTCCAGGCTCATTCTTTTTTCTCAGAATGGCTTGGCAATTCAGGATCTTTTATACTTCCATAAACATCTGATAAATTTTTATTCCATTTATTTAAAAAATGCTGATGAAATTTTGCTGGGGATTGCATTAAATGTCTATAAGGCTTTAGATAAGGTGATCATTTTTACTATGTCGATACTTCCAATCCAAGAACACGGAATATCTTCCCATTTCTTTGTATCTTCTTTGATTTATTTTAATAGGGTCTTGTAGTTTTTATTATATAGGTCCTACATATGTTTTGTTAAATTTATTCTCAGATATTTTATTCTTTTTGTGGCAATTGCAAAAGAATTTTTTTCCACTTCTTTTTCTGATGCTTTGTTATTAAAGTATAGGAACACTATGGATTTTTCAACGTTGATTTTGTGTACAGAGACTTTACTGTATTTGCTGACTCTTTCTAGTAGTGTTCTTGTGGAGTCTTTAGGGTATTTTAGATAGAGAATCATGTCATCTGCAAATAGTGACAGTTTGACTTCTTTGTTTCCTATTTGGATACCTTTTAAATCTTTATCTTGCCAGATTGCACTCACTAGGACCTCCGATGTTACAGTGAATAACAGTGGTTTTAGTGGACAACCTTGCTTTGTTCTTGATCTTAGAGAGAAAGTTTTTAGTTTTTCACCATTAAAAATAATGTTGGCTTAGGGCTTGTCACATATGGACTTTATTATGTTGAGGTACTTCCCTTCTATGCCAAATTTGTTAAGTGTTTTGATCATAAATGGGTGCTGTGTATTTTTGAAGGGTTCTTCTGCATCTATTGAAATGATCAAATTATTCTTATTTTTTAGTTTGTTTATGTGATGTATCACATTAATTGATTTACATATGTTGAGTTATCCTTTTTCCCCTGGGATGAAGCCCACTTGATTATGGCGTATAATATTTTTAATATGTTGCTGGATTCAGTTCGCTAGATTCTTATTTAGGATTCTTGCATCTGTGTTCATGAGAGATATTGGTCTATAGTTTTCTTTTTCTTTGGTGTTATCTTCACCAGGTTTTGGTATCAAGGTAATATTGCCTCATAAAATCAGTTGGGAAGTATTGCCTCCACTTTTATTTTTTGGAAGTGTTTGAGGAGAATAGGTATTAAATCTTTGAATGTTTGGTAGAATTTACTGGTGAATTTATCTGGTCCTGGACTTTTACTTTGGTAGGTTTTTGATGATTGTTTCAATTTCTATCCTTCTAATTGGTCTATTTAGATTTTCTGGTTCTTCTTGATTCAGTCTAGGAAGATTGTATTTTTCTAAGTACTTGTCCATTTTTTCTAGGTTATTAAATTTGGTGTTATGTCCTTTTTCATAGTATTCTTGTATGATCCTTTGTATTTTTTCAGTGTCTGTCCTAATTTCCTCTTTCATTTCTGACTTTGATTATTTGTGTTCTTTCTCTTTTTTCTTTAGTGAGTCTAGCCAGGGTTTTGTCAATGTTATCAACCTTTTCAAGAAACCAGCTCTTTGTTGCATTTATTTTTTCTATTGTTTTTGTTGTTGTTGCTGTTTTCAATTTCACTTATTTCTGCTCTAATTGTGATTATTTCTTTCCTTCTGGTGACTTCAGTCTTCATTTGTTCTTTCTTTTCTAGTTTTTTTTTAAAGAAGAAGAGTTAGTTTGTTTATTTGGGCTCATTATTGTCTTTTGAGATAGATTTGTAATGGTATCGAGTTTTCTCTTATGACTGCTTCGGCTATGTCCCAAAAGTTTTGATATGTTGCACTATCATTAGTATTCATTTCTATGTATCTCTTGATCTCTTTTTATTTCTTCTCTGACCCAGTCATTTTTCAGTAGCATGTTGTTTAATCTCCATGTATTTGTGGTTCTTCCCACTTTCTTTTTATCATTGATCTCTATTTTCAAAACATTATAATCAATGAATATGATTGATATGATTACAATCCTCTTATATTTGTTGAGGCTATCTCTGTGTCCCAGTATGTTGTCAATCCTTAAGAATGTTCCATATGCAGTGGAGAAGAATGTATAAGCAGCTCTTTTGGGTTGAAAGACTCTGTAAATGTCAATTATGTCCAGTTGGTCTAATGTGTCTTTCAAGGATGTTATTTCCTTATTGATTTTCTGTTTGGATGATCTGTCCATATCTGACAGTAGGGTATTTAGGGCCCCTGCTGCAATAGTGTTTTGGTCTATTTCTTCCTTTAGTTCTGTGAGTAATTATTTTATATATTTTGGGGTTTCCTGATTCTGAGCATAGATATTGATAAGTGTTATATCTTCTTGATGTATGATTCTCTTTATTATTATGAAGTGTCCCTCAGTATCTTTCTTTACCTCTTTTATTTTGAAATCTATTTCATTTAATATTAGTACCACTACTTCTGCTTTTCTCTATATCTCGCTTGCTTGAAATAACATTTTCCACACTTTCACTTTTAGTCTATATTTGTCTTTGGAACTAAGAGGTGTCTCCTGGAGGCAGCATATGGTCGGGTTATGGTATTCGATCCAATCTGAAACTCTGTACCTTTTTATTGGTTAGTTCAGTCTGTTTACATTTAGGGTGATTATTGAAATATGAGGTCTTCTTATAGACATTTTATCTTTTGTTTTCTGTTAGCTCAGTGTTTCCATTGTTTCCTTGTTCTTATGTTTCTGTTTTCTTTATTTGGCTTGGCATTTGTGGGTTTCCCTTCTGGTCCTTCTTTGTTTTATGTTATATATTTCAGTTCTGAATTTTTGGTGTGTCATTACCATTATGAATATGTAAAGGATAGTTATATATACACACTCATCCCTTTTCTTTTGCATGTGCCTTATCTCTATTTCCTTTATCAAACTTGAATCTTTGAATCTTACCCTTTTCAGTCATTGTCTCATTTTGAACCTATGTATGCTGAATACTGACGACTATCTTGTTATAGCAAATCTCTTCTCATTGTTTAAGCTTGAAATGCCCTGTTCTTAGTAAGGGTTGCACTACTCTGTTTCTATCAGCATGCTAGTCACCTTACTCCTCATTACGAATTTTTTTGTCATTTTGTTTTAGATGGGCTGACTCCTTTCAATATTTCCTGTAAATCAGGTCTCATAGTGGAGAATTCCCTCAATTTTTGTATGTCTGGAAAGGTCTTTATTTATCCTTCATAGCTAAAGGAGAGCTTAGCTGGATACATTGTTCTTAGCTGATAGTTTATTTCATTTAATAGTTTCAATTTGATTCCACTCCTTTCAGACTTGGAAGGTTTGTGCTGGGAATTACAACAATAATCTAATGAGTTTTTCATTTTAGATTACCATCTTCTTTTCCCTGGCTTCCACAGGAATTCTTTGTCATTGATTTTCGATGATTTTAATTCAATTTTTCTTGGTGAAGGCCTCTTTCAGTTGACATACTTGGGCGTACTGTTGACCTCTTGAATTTCAAGCTCCAGCTCATTCCTTAGATTTTGGAAATTCTCTTCGGCTATTTGTCTGAAAATGCTTGCTAATCCCTGCTCCTTTTCTTCCCCTTTGAGAATACCCATTATTTTTATGTTTCCTCTCCTGATGTTATCAGCTAGTTCTTGTATTTCTCTTTCATTATTTTTCATTCTTCAGTTTCTCTCTTCTTCCTTCTGATTTATTTCTAGATTTCTGTCTTTGATATCACTGATCCTTTCCTCTGTTTGGTCAATTCATTTTCCAAAGTTCTTATTTCATTTTTCAACTTTTGCTGTTTTATTTTATTTTATTTATTATTTATTATTTTATTATTATTATTAATTATTATTACTATTTATTTATTTATTTATTTCCAGAAGGTCTATTCTGTTTTTTTTTGATGGCTTCAGTCTTCTTGGTTAAGAATTCTTTCTGTGCATCTAATTGTTTTTTCAATTCCTGAAATTGTTGATATGACCCATTTCAGAACTCGCTGGTTTTTTTCAGAAGTACTATCCTGAATTCTTTGTCATTTAAGTTGCATATTTCTATGTCTGTAAGCTAATTTTCTGGAGAGTTTTTTCTTTCTTTCTGAAATGCCTTGTCACCTTGTTTGTTCATGGTGTTAATGGACTATTTCTTCACCTGGACATTAATGGAAGTGTATTCTGCTTTTTCTTCCAGAAAGATTTATTATAGAATGGCCTCTCTAACTTGTTGCAAATAAAGTATTTTTCTTTTGGTTTCCAGTAGTTGGCATTTAAGCCTCTTAGATCCCTGCTTTATATAAAGTCTTAATAATGCCTTTTTTTCCTTATAGATGTTTAATCACATTTGCTATCCCCAGTTTTAGTTCCTGTCAGTGTTAGTGAAAGTTTTGGTAGTGTTTGCTCAGATTCCCCTGGGGCTCCGTGTTATTCCACCTTGGAGGGTACAGGGGGAGGCGCCTTCTTGGTTGAGGGATGGAGGCTGCGGACCAGCCTTGGTTTTACAACCGTGGCTGGGAATAATCTACTGTTGTTTCTCAGCTGTCCTTGCTTGTCTGCTGTCCCCACTTTTCTGCATTCTTCCCTGATTCCTGGGCACTGCCCTTAGTCACGTGGAACCCACAGGCAGGGTTGTTCAGGGAACCTTCATCTCTGCCCCTCCTCCTACAGGGAGTTCCAATGGCTGAAAGAAGCAGCTTCTTTGTTTCTCCCAGTCCATCGCTTGACACCCAGAGTTCTGACCTGTGGTAGCTCTTATGCACAGATCCCATGCACAGATGTGCTGGTGTACAGTTTGTTTGTTTTTTGTTGTTGAGTTTTAGATGTTTAGCTTGTTGTTGTTTCAAGGGAAGAAATCTATGGATCTCTCACTCTGCCATGTTTCTGATGTCACTCTCATACTTATTATCGATAAAAAAAATCTCTGTTTCATTTTGTGAGACGTAATTAATATTGGAGCTTCTTGAATGTAAGTGATATTCTATACATGCCATCTTGTTCATTTTTCTCCAAGTCCTGTTTCAACCCAGTGTTTGAAATAGTCATTCTAAAGGTCTTGCCGCTTGTTTTTCTAGGAAAAAGTTGTAGAATTAGCAGGAAGACCATAGATGTGGCTGCCCAGTATGAGCAGCATTTCCTTTGGGAGCATTTGTTGAAAGCAGCCATAGGCAATTGTTGAACATCATGGTGCTTAAATGGGTAGACAATAGTTGGGGTGCACAATAGACTAACAAAAATTAAAAGAATTTTTTACTAGCAAATCTTCCCTATAGGAAATACTAAAAGAAGTCCTAAGGCTGAAATGAAGGGACATAGACAGCAACTTGAATCCTCATGAAAAGACAAAAGAGCACCCCAAAAAGTAACATAATAGGAAATAAAATAGATAGTATAAATGCATTTTTATGTCTTTTATTTCCTTTTTTATAAAACAACTGCACAATACAATAACAATTTCTTGGTTGATAGACATGTGATATATAAAGATGCTCAATATCGTTACTCATTAGGGAAATGCAAAACAAATCCACTCACTAGTATGGCTCTAATAAAAGACACAAATAATTTTAACTGCTGACAAGAATGTAGAGGGAATGAAGTCCTTATACATTTATGATTGCAATATGAAATGTATAGCCTCTTGAAAAACAGTTTGGAAGTTTTTTAAACAATGAACATAAAGTTGCCATATAACCCAGCAATCCCACTTAGTAATACACACAGAATAACATATATCTACATAAAAACTTGTACATGAATGATTATAGCAGCATTATTCATAATAGTAAGTGGAAAGAATTCAAATGAATATCAGCTGATGAATATTCATCAAATAAATGTTCATCGAATGAAAGGTGGTATATCCATACCACAGAATATTATCCAATCATAAAAAGAAATGAACTACTGGTTTGTGCTACAACATGGATTAAGTTAGAAAACATTATGCTGAGTGAAAGAAGCCATACACGAAAAAGAACATATTATATAATTACATTAATGTGAAATGTCTAGAATAGACAAACCTTTAGAGACAAAAAGTAGGTTAATGGTTTTCTAGAATGGATGGGAGAGTGATGAGAACACTGATGGATAAGGTGAAGGGTACAGAGTTTCATTTGGGGTAATGAAAATGTTCTAGAATTAGATAGTGGTGATAGCTCCACACTGTGTGATTATACCAGAAAACACTGACTTGTGAATTTTCAAGGGGTTGATTTTATGATATATGAGTTATATCTCAATAAAAAAGTGTATAAAAAAGAAACCAATGTGTACAAAGAGTTAAAGAAAATATATCAAAACATTAACAGCAAATAAAGGGAAAATGTTTCTTTCTCTTTAAGAATTCTGGGCTACTGGTGGCACTGAGCAACCTAGTTATAAAATGGAGATAAAATATCAGCAGAAAAAAAAACAGAAAAAAGACATTGAGAGGAAGTTGTTTTGCATTCTACTCTACCATTTAATCTTTCGAGTGTCAAAGGAAGTCCAGTGTCAGGGACAACAATCTGTTCCAAAAGGCCACATATGACCTGTGTTTTTTTTGCATGGTTCAATTAAAATGATCTTTTATAAGCAAAGAGAGAGGAAAAAGCTTTCAGAGTTATATTGATGTTAGAGGGCAATTAATACTTAAACATTTGGATAGTTATCCATCATGAACTAGCACTTTAATCTGAATGTAAGTTTTATTTAAAGTATGTTCGCTACTGTTCCTTTGCTGCTTTTAGGTTTATATCCCACATATAAGTAATATCGTGTGATTTTCAACTTTTTTCAGTCTGGCTTATTTTACTTAGCATGATTATTTCAAGGTCCATGAACAGGAAAAAGACTTAGAGACATGGACAATGGACTAGTGGTTACCAGAAGGTAGTGGGGAGGGGAGGAGGGAAGAGACAGAAGGGGTAACAGGGTCAAATATAGAAGGGTAGAGAGAGGGTGAAATGAGTAAAGGGGATCAAATATATGGTAGCTGAAGGAAATTGGACTTTTGGTAGTAATCATACAATAGAATATATAGAACTCAAACTATAATGTACACCTACAAATGATATAATTGTATTAGCCAATGTTATCCCAATAAACTTAATACAAAAATAAAGTAAGTTTGTATTACTTAAAAAAAAGTTTACCAAAATAAGTTTATTATGTCATATCTCTCTGGTACATAAAATCCTCAAATCACTACCACTGTACAAGGATAAATCCAAATGATGAACCCTAACCAACAAGGTATCACTTGACCCCTGCTTCCTTCCCTGATCTCACCTAGCAACCTTTCTTCATGCCTCTGCAAACATGGTCACCATCTTCCTTTCATTACCAGACTCCTTCCCTTCTTGGGTTTTCACCTTGTGGTTTCTCTATCCTAACAGTTCCTCCCTCACAGCCTGACCAGATCTCACTCAGATCATAATTCAAATTGTTACCTTCTTAAGTTATTCTTCTCAGATTTCTCTCAGTATTGCATCATTCCATTTTAATGTATATTTAATAGCTCTTTGTTGAGGTGTTTCATTTGATGGCTATGGTGGCATGCAGTTGAGAAGCAGGAGGCAATTCCCATTCTTCAGATGCAATTGACCTCACAGACCCAAACTTGGACAAATCTAACAAATATCTTGAAAAGGGCTGATTTCTTTAGGTTTGAAGTTGCCATGTGCAGTCCTTTGATCTCTGAGGTGAGAAAAAGTGTTAACAGTTAAGAATTTTAACTAGTCTCTCCTAGATAGAAACAAAATGGCTGTGATAATTTCTCAAACTTTCTTTACTTTTGACAATCTTAACAGTTTCTGATAGGGATTACTGATAGCGATTTTTAAAAATGTTTTTCTCATGATTAGACTGGGGTTATAGTTTTGGGGAGAAAAAAACAGAAATGTAAAGTGCCACTCTCATCACATCACATCAAGGGTACGTGCTATCCATATGTCATCATTAATGATGTTGACCTTCATCTGGCTGAGGTAGCGTTAGTTTTCTCCACTATAAATTTGCTATTTATGTCCCGTCTATACTCTTTGAAGCCCACATTCAAGAATTGAGAATTATATTCCTACAGCTTGAGAGCAGAGTGTCTACATAAATTATTTGAAATTTATCTTCATGTGAGATTTGTATCTTCTCTCCAATTTGTTCAATCATTGACTTATATCAGTATAGACTCATGGTTATATATTTTATACCTTGGGCTGTAATTTCATCCTACTTTATTTCGTTACTCAAATTATTCTAGTTTTGGACGTTGAGAGCTCTTGCAGTTGGCATCTGTGTCCACGTGACATATTCCCATTATTCAGATTGCTTGAGCATTTCCTTAATTTATGGCACTGTGAGATGCTCCAGGCTCAATTTGTATATCATATGCCAGAATCCTGTAATTGGCCTTTTCTCCAAGCAACCCGGTTCCTTTTATATGAATAATAATAATAGAAACCAAGATCTGGATGTTGATATATTCTTTGCTACTAGGTGTCATTGCTTCTAGGCCCTCTCAACTAGTAGAGCAAAGAAATATGTGTGTATACTAATATGTGTATATATGTGTCTATAAATATTTCTGTATGCATCTATCTATATATATATATTCAACTACATGAGTTCATAATGAGGTTTTCAACTTTAATCCTTTACCACACCATCATTCTAATCTCCTGCTGCTTATATGTAACCTCCTACTCCAGCAGCAAGAAACGTGGCCCCCCCACCATTTGTTATCCAATTACTTGATTAATTGTTCAATTCTAGTAAACATGAATAATGGTCTCAAAATTTTTAACCTGTATTTCCATTGTAAATAATTTTATCAACTACAGTAGACCATTTATGCATAGTTCCTTTTGCCACTCATTTCCAAAATTACTTTTGTCAGCATCTGTTCTCCCATCTTCTTTTAGAAAGGTCACGTTTGTAATACAGTTATATTTTTTTTCTCACAGGCTTCATTCCCTCCTGGGCTCTCCTGACTTCCTAAATTATTTATTTTAAATTTATATACATTAATATTCAGTCTTTCCGCTGTAATGTTCTATGGATTTTCACAAATGCATAGTGCCACGTATCTAGAGATTCATTTTTTGTTTTTGTTTTTGTTTTTTTTTTTGCACTTGATCATATTAACATACATCAAACCAGAACATAATGTATGTTGAAGAGATTTTTCATGACTGATTCTTTCAGTGAACATATGACTTTAAAACACTTTTGATAGAATTTATTCTGTTATTACTTCAATTTCTTTATGATCTCTCATCAGATATTTTTCTTCTGAATTGAAGGTGATGAATTAGTTAATTCTTAATCTTTTTATAAAATCGTGCCATATAAGACTGTAAACATTTTATCTCGGGAGTGATTGTTCTTTCCATTTTAATATCCCTATGTGGTACATTGCTGTGTGGAACATAGTAATCTACTCTGTAACATCACATCTTATGAAGCCAGAATTTGTCTGTTTGCTTTGTCCTTGTTTTCATTTTCATGTTTTTGCAGTAATAGAAATACACAGTAGTTGGTTCAGGAAGGAACCATGAGATAGCCTAATATTAGCAGCTATTTCATGGATTAAAAGTCTGTATTTTACAAAAGCAAGCAAGCTCCAGATGATTACCTTTTGCTTCCTGCCCACTGCCTTCCTGAGTCAGCGCTAGCCTGCCAGCCTAATTCCAGTACAGCAGAGTATCTTTGACTAAGTTATATATGAGAAAAATTGAAAATCAATTTTTATTAAGCCAAAGTCAATAATGACAAATATGCTGGTACAACGATTTGTAAAGTTTGGCCCTAGGAAACCTGTTGAAAGTACAAATTCTTATACCACACTCTGCTAAATCAGAAACTCTGGGAATAGGGCACAGTAATTTGTATTTTAACAATTCCTCCAGATTATGCTAAATTTTAAGAGCCACTGGGCTTGTGGAAACTATTACAGAGCAATGTTTCTGTTCAGTAGAAGATTGTCTTTTTTTCATTATGAAAACTTTTACCTTTTTCTTAATTTCCAATAATTATCACTGAAATATTCAAATACTTGCCCCTTGATTACATTGTTATCTACTTAGAAGTGGACAAATAATTTCATAAGGTAGAGAATCAATTTACGCCTCTGGAATAGGGAAAACTAAGAGAAGGAAATATGCAGGTGGTCCCTATAGTAGGTCACTGCAGGACTAGATACAAAGAATCATTCTCTTCTTTCTATCGTTTCTGTTTTTTTCTTGGTCATTATGGTTTAATAGCAAATCTATTTGGTCTATTGTGATTTTAATCTCCTTAAGGAACATAAAGAATTCTCGAGAGTCATGGAGTAGACCTCTAATGCCCTGTGT
This sequence comes from Rousettus aegyptiacus, assembly GCF_014176215.1. NCBI lineage: Eukaryota > Metazoa > Chordata > Mammalia > Chiroptera > Pteropodidae > Rousettus > Rousettus aegyptiacus. Next base: position 71,665,166 of record NW_023416312.1, read on the forward strand.
AGGAAAAGCTGTGAAATTCTGTGGAGAAAGAAAAATGGAAAATTCAAATAGACAGAAGCAATGATGAAAGTCAATGAGGCCACAAAAAAAGAGAAACATAAACAGAAATAATAGTTTTCAGATGGCTTTTAAATTCTTATTTCCACTACCTCATGAGGCCTAACTGTATTTCTGCTCTTGGGTTCTGGAAGAAAAAAGTACATCTTCATAATAAAATCCCCCCTTGTTATGCTAGTGTAAGTTCCCATTGCATACCAACCAACCAATCACCTCCCTAACATTTAAGTTATTCTTTGTACCTGAATTTCTGTTCCATACCTTCTCACTCTACTATGTCTCTGCTATAACAGCTTGGAAATGTCTGAGTAAATGAGACTACTACATTGCGATAAAATTTACAAAGTAATTTCATGTAATCGTGACATTCTATATCAAAGCTAATAAAGGAGAAATGCAATTCATCCCCTAATATTAATAGGTTTAGAGATGAGATCTTCATATAACTGGAAGGACTCTCAGACAATAAAAGAGTATTTCCCAATTGAAGTGACATTGTTATTGATAATTCAAAATCCAGAATTAAAGTTCTTGCTTCTGATCAGATGCTTTCTCTGACATATAAAATGAAGTCCTTTTTTTTTTAAATGAGAAACACTCCTCATTAGAGTGTTGTGTCAATGTTCCATAAGATGAAGAAATATATAATTACAGTCATAGTTAGCCTAATGTTGTTAGAGTTTGATTTAGGAAATTGAATTTAAAATTAAAGATGACAACAATGGCCCAAATTACTTAGTAAAGAGTAAAAATTAAATTGTGGTGAAGAAGCAGAGGCCAACCTGCATTACTTTGCTTCTGCCATCCTAGGGCTGAAATGAACCCCAAGTCTCTTCTTTAAGGAATGACCTTATAAACACAATCCCTGCATCAAATTTTAACTGCCTAACATTTCTGCCCATCAGTACTAAGTCAATAGCAATAGTTAAGAGTACAAGAATTTAATCTCACAGAGTAAGTAATCTTGGGCTACAGTTAGATAAATTTCCACATCACAGTTTAGTTACTATATCTAAGACCCTTTTAGGTGCAGCTTACTACCTCTTGCTTACTCTCCAGGATTTTGCTTTTTTCCTCATTAAACTTTGTTTTAATGGGTCTCAAAGTTATATGACAGATTTTTGGTTAAATTGTTTCCAGTAAAAATTCTAATTTTAAGTAAACAGGCATAAAAACCAGTTAAATGCAGTATGCACAATTACTGTTAGGAGTCTATATTACTGATGTCTTCCTAATTCTAACTGCCACAAATAAATAAATTATGCCAAAAAAGTTCCAATTTTAAAAACTAATAACTTAAAAACTGCCACACGAGAAATCCCAAATGGCTCCCAAAGCCTACTCCTTTCCTTCTAAAGGTTTTACGATGTGTTATAATCATTAACCAGACTTTTACTATTAAACATAATGGCCAGATGAGGCAGTTTGAGAACATTCTTCGACTACTGATTAAGACTAGGGTGGCAGGTGTTGGGGATAATATACATTTAGATTTCTGAGCTGTCTGGGCAGACTTGGTGACTTTGTCAGCTCCAGCTGCCTTCTTGTCCACTGCTTTGATGACATCCGCAGCCACTTCCTGTGTCATGTCACAAACAACAAAACATCCCAGAGGATAGATGTCCGAGAAGCTCTCAACACACTTGGGCTTGCCAGGAACCACATCAATGATGGCAGCATCACTAAATTTTAAAACTCTGGGCTATCTTCCAGCTTTTTTCAAGAATGATGATCAGTCTTCCTCATTTCAGCAAATTTTCAGGCACTGTGAGCTATGTGACAATCCAGCACATGTACATATCCAGCACTGATTTGGCCTGGATGGTTCAGGGTAATCATCTGAGCCATGAAGCCAGCTGCTTCCATTAGTGGGTCACTTTTGCTGTCACTGTTCCACAGTGAACGTTTTTGACAGACACATTCTTGATAAGAACCACACTCAAAGCTTCATGGTGCATTTCAACAGACTTTACTTCATTGTAGCATTGACTGAATCAAAGGTATCCATCATGCTAGGTTTGAGAACACCAGTCTCCACTCGAGCCACAAGAACAGAACCAATATACTAATTTTTAGACATCCTGGAGGGTCAGATGCAAAGGTTTATCAGTTGGATGACTTGATGGCAGGATGCAATCCAGAGCTTTAAGCAGCATGGTTCCACTGGCATTGCCATCTTTACATGTGACTTTATATCCCTTGAACCAAGGCATGTTAGCACTTGGCTCCAGCATGTTGTCACTATTCCAACCACAAATTGGCACAAATGCTACTGTCAGGATTGTAGCCAATTTTATTAGTGTAGGTGCTGACTTTCCTTGACAAATTATTTGTATCACTTCTGGCTGTAAGGTGCCTTAGTGGAATCCATTTTGTTAACACCCAAAATAAATAGCTTCATACCCACTGTGTAAGCCAGAAGGGCATGCTAATGGATCTGCCCATTCTTGGAGATACCTGCTTCAAATTCAGCAACACCAGCAGCAACAATCAGTATAGTACAGTCAGTCTGAGATGTGCTTCTAATCATATTTTTTAATAAAGTTCTGTGTCCTGTGGTACCAATGATGATCATATAATACTTGCTGGCCTCGAATTTCCAAAGGGAGTTATCAATACCATGCTTATGTTCAGCTTTCAAAGACCCAGGCGTACTTGAAGACCCAGGAATACTTGAAGAAGCTCTTTGTCATCTCAGCAGCCTGCTTCTCAAATTTTTCAATGATTCTTTTGTTGACCACCCCCCTACATTTGTAGATCAGATGGACAGTAGTGGTAGACTTCCTCGAATCTACATGCCTGAAGATAATGATGTTAATATGAGACTTTTCCCATTTTGTCACAGTTTTCATGACACCTGTGTTCTAGCAGGAAGCCTGATGCAAAAAAGCTCTAGGATTTTATTTCTTAATTCAACTCCTGCTTTTTAATCCTTAGGCCTGGTAGATCTCACTAACCCAAAAATTAAAGTTCTTTCTATCTAATCCTCTAGGCACACTCTGAATTTTCAGTAGATGGCAGGGATTAGATCATATTCATCACTAAATTCTTAGGGCTTCTGTCGACTCATATCTTATTTGTGTAAAATAGAAAAACATACCTCTTCTGTGGCAAATGTATGCCTTTAGGCTCAAGGCTTGACATGGGGATCATGGAATGGATTTCAACTCTGTTTTCTCTCTTAGTTGGTCACCTTGTACAGTGCACAGCCTTTACAACCTTGCCTGGAAACTGTGGATTTTGTACAGAAGCTTGCACAGGACAGGCAGTGGATACATATATACAAGAAGAATAAAAGAAATGCCTAAATTTAAATAAATTGCAGGCCATGCCTTCACAATTTAAGGTAGTTTCCCATTTCCTCTGGTCTTTAAACCCAGAAGTCTATTTTGGGGAAAGAGTTAGATGTTCCTTAGTTTAAATACCCACTGGTACCTGATAGCTATGCTACCTGTTACTTGGCAGCTTTTTAACCTTGGATATGTTCTTCAATTAAAGCTTCCTCATTTGTAAACTAGGAATACTATTGACTTACTCTGCTTTGAAGTGTAGAGAAAATGAGGTATGCTAAGCATCTAAAAGAATATTTGGCATTTTAGAGTATCAATTCATACATGCTATTTTATTTCACTGTAACTAAGTCTTTTAGTCTGCTTTCTCTAATTACTTGGATAGCTCTTTTCTTCTGGAAAAAATAGAACCTAAAACTCTGTTAAAATTTCTCTCCCATCAGGTAATAATTATTATGATAATAATAGTTAACATTTATTAAATGCTTAGTATATCCAGGTACTATTCTAAACCCTTTATGTATTATCTCATTTAATGCTTATAACAGCTTTATGAAGTAGGGAATAACATGGTCACTGGTTTACATTTAATAAAATGAATCTAAGAGAGGATAAGTAACAACTCAAATTACATAAATAACTATTGGCTGAATGGCATAGAAATTTAGCCAATGTTACTCTAGAGCCTTCATGCTTAACTACTCAAATTATACTGTTTTTCAGGGCATTAACATTGATCCTTGTTAATAGTTACATCTATTATCTACAATTTCTCTGCTATGTGGTAAAAAAAACCACATAACATTATGTAAAAGGATACAGCGCCAGAATTGAAAATGAATTTATAGGAGAGATGGTATGCTGCTGCGCTGCTACGGTTGAGATGGTAGCTCCTGGATTCTGAGTGCCTGAGTTTGAATCTCTGTGCTGTGTGACTTTGAGCAAGCTACATAATTTCCATTGCCCTTCATGCTTCAGTTTTTTCATGTGTTAAATTGGAGTAAATAAGTCTACTTAATTAGTTTTTTTGGTGAGGATTAAAATTTGTAATAAATGTCAGAAAAAAATTACTTTGAATAGTGTCTGATGTACATTAAGAACTCAACAAAGTTTACATACTATACTGCATATTTCCACTTAGGACTCAGCTACCCTATTTCAGATTACAATATCTACCCTAAGTAAGTTCTTATTATAAGAAAATTGAATTTAACAAAACCAGTAATTGGGCATGATTACATTTTACTAAATTACTCTTTATTTTCTCAAAAAATATCTCTGAGTATTTTAAAGTTGGGAGCTTACTCCCCTCATGAAAGTAGAATGGAATGATTTATAAAACTTAAACATAATTTTTTTTTCAGAAAAATTTCACTGAGGTATTATTCATTTATTGCTGTATAGCAAGTGATCCACAAACTTAGTAATTTAAAACAAATATTTATTATCTCGCAGTTTTTGTGTCAGGAATTGAATCTTGTCCCAGCTTACCTGGATGCCTCTGCTTGAGGATTTCTAACAGTTTGAATTATGCCAGGGGTGGGTGGAGTTGCCTTTAAGCTCACTCACATGGCATTTGGCAGACCTTGAAAGATTCACTTCCAAGCTCACTTTTTTTGGTGTTCAGCAGGCCTAAATTCCTCTCTGGCCATTGGCCAGTGGTATCAGTTCCTTGCTACTTGGACCTCTCCAAAGTACTCAGAGTATGGTAGTTGGCTTCCCCGAGAGTAATGGTTCCAAGAAAGAGAAGGTGAGAGAGAATAATAAAAGGTGAGAGATGGCAAGCAAGATGGAAGCTAAAGTCTTTTCGTAAACTAAACTCGAGAAGGTACTTTCCATTACTTTACCACTTTTGCTGTGTTTTATTTGTTAGAACCAAGTCACTAGTTCTACTCCACACTGAAGGAGTAGAGATTACAAAATGGCATTATTCTCAGAAGGCGGGGCCCCTTTAAGGACATTTTAGAGACTGCCTGCCATAACCAAAATGGAATCAAGCAAGAGATAACACAATTCATGAATTTTGTCAAACTCAAATTATTAGTTAAGTACCAGTTTTTGAAATGTTATTGATTAGAAGTCTCTTACTAATATCTATTTCCTCTTTGTGCTTATAGCTTTCTTTATTAGGCCTCCTTTAAAACTATTCTCCTCTCAATATTTGTTATCACTGTCTCTGGATACCCATCTTTTCCTCCCCTTCTATTAGTTTTCCACCTATATTTCTCACCAAAAATGTTTGGAGAAAAGACAGACTGCATTAAATCAAAAGCATTATTTCCATTGTCCCATATATGATGCATATGGCTGGGAACTATTCTCTCTTTGAGCTTAGTCTCATTAAAAACTGAGAAATCAGTATTAAGATGGGGTCAAGTTCTAACATTACTGTGAGTCTTTAGATTAGAACAAGAGAAATCACATCCAGAAATGATTTTATGGATGTCAACTGTGTAATCTACATGATACTTGAAGCTCTTCTAGTATGTTATTTTTCTGCCTGCTTGAAAAATTTGTCAAAATGCATCAGAAACTTTTAAATTTGGTCTCATATTTTGCACACTAACAGTAGTAAAGTTGGAAGCTGGCAGAGTTTGAACATTAATATACACTTCTGTGAGTTTAAGAAGATATTTATGATTTTTACTCACCTTGCCATATGCCTCTGTGGCAATGATTGCCATTCCTTTATGGAAATATGGAGATTTAATAGCATTGTAATATGCTGCATCTTCTACATTTCTATTATAGTGTTCAAATAGCGATCTTGTCAGAGACATCTGGGAATGTCAAGAACATTCTGGGGTCTACTGTATATTTAACTAACCTGATTTTGTGTCTTAATCTGGCTCTATAGACAGAGTAAGCTCAAGTGTTGGAAAGGTTATGGGGGAAAAGGAGCCCTCATATGCTGCTGGTAGGACTACAAATTGGTACAACCACTGTGGAGAACAGTATGGAAGTTCCTCAGTAAACTAAGAATTGAATTGCCATATGATCCAGCAATCCCTCTACTGGGTATTTACCACCCCCCCCCAAAAAAAAACTGAAAACATTTATCCACAAAGATATATGCACCCTGATGTTCATAGCAGCATTATTCATGGTGGCCAGGACATGGAAGCAACTGAAGTGTCCTACGATAGATGATTGGATAAAGAAGAGGTGGTACATATATTCAATGGAATATTACTCATCCATAAGAGATGAAATACTCCCATTTGCTACCATGCAAATGAATCTTGAGATAATCATGCTAAACAAAATAAGTCAGACAGAAAAAGTTTAAAACCACATGATATCACTCATGTGGGATATAAGTCTAAAAGCAACAAACAAACATGACAAAACAAACTCATGGACGTGGACAGTAGATTAGTGTTTACTAGAGAGAAAGGGTTTTGGGGGGAGTAGGTAGGGGTAAAGGGGTCAAATATTTGGTGATAGAAGAAAATCTAATTCTGCGTGATGAACAAACAATGCAATATATATATATATATGTATATATATATACACACACATATATATGTATGTATGTGTATACACACACACACGATTTTTTATTGGATGATACACTTGGAACTTACTTGATTTCATTAACCAATGTCACCTAATAATTTTAAGAAAAAAAAAGAAAACAAAGTCTCACTTTTCAATCTGCTTTCTCATAAGTTCCTTCCAAAGGAAGGTTTTAAGGTAGTGATTGACATTTTTCTCATAATTAATTCTCTTGGGTTACTGTGTAGTCTGTGCTAAGTTCAAATGGAGAGCAAGATATTTTTCACTTTAAAAGCTTTATTATCAGTATAACCATTCTTGGTTGAATGTTATTCTCTTCTTGTTCCATGAAGTCAAAAAAACAAATCACAAATATTCAGGTTACAATATCTTAAAATGTAATGTTACTTATGCAAATTATTTTGCATCAGATTGTGTATAGTGTATATACCTGAGGTTTAAGTTAATGGGTTTGATTTATATTATAAAGAAAAGTGAATAACACAAAATATAAAAATATCCTTAGTTATAATCATCATCAGATGAATACCGGCATTAGTTTTAAGTGTCATTTTGTATTCCCCCCCCCCATGTTCTTTGTATTAAGCTAACCAAACCCCAAACATCAAGCTGCTGTTTTAAAAAAAAGAAAAAAGAAAAAGTTTGACATTGTGTACATATTTTTATTGTTATTGATCAAATCACATACATGGAAATATGTCATCCAACTGAGTGGAATATCGAATTTTTGGCTGGGATTTACTAGTGGGCAGAATTACACATTGAAAAATTATCAAATTGTCCCCTTTATTAAACCTTATGCCATATAAATTACCGAATAAATGTTAATCCATTAATCAGTCAATAATTATGATTAAAATTATCAAGTGATTATTTTTCAGCCTTAATTGAAACTGTTGTATGAAACCTGTCTACTCAGGGAAGTTTCACACTATAAATATTATCAAATAATTTAGTTAGAGTTTTCTGAGGTATTAAATTGTATTTAAAGCATTTAAAGTGAATTTGAGATTCAATGCAAAGCATAATTTCTTTGTTTAAAAAAATATTTCTTCATACATTCAGTTGTGTCCTTAGCAAGATCAGGCTCCTTGCTAAGTCAACTCCTACACTCACACTGGTGGCAGCTGACTGTGGTTTCTGGCATGGCCTCTTGAGGCAACTATTAGCACAGCATCTGTGGGTTGCTTGCTATCTCCAGAGAGACACAGGCTAAAGCTAAACTTTGCCTGCAGGTGAACCTCTCTCAGGACTGTGCCACTGGACATCTACTACACAAAGTCACACTAATAAGACCGGGAGACTTAAGAGTTTTGTTTAATAAATAGAAACAGACACGGAAAGGCAGGCAAAATGGGAAGATAAGGAAGCAGAAACCATATGACAGAAGAGAACTCCAGGAATAAATGGAGTCGAGCAATCTCACAGATGCACTGGTCAAAACACTGGTTATAAAGATGCTCAATGAACTATGAGAAGTGTAAATTAATTCAATGAGACTTTTAACAAAGAGATTAAAAAAACATAAAAATTGAAATGAAAATTATAAAAGGGAACCATACAAAAGTGAAGAATATACCATCTGAGATGAAGAGTATATTAGAGGGAATCAACACAATGATTAAAGAAGATTGACCCACCGATATAGAGGATGGGGAAGCCAAGGACACTCAATCAGAATGGCAAGAAAAAAGAAGTCAAGATTATAATAAGAATTTAAGGAATCTATAGGAGACAATTAAATGTAAAATATCTGTGTCATAGGGGTACCTTAAGGAAAACAAGTTGAACAGTTATTTGAAGAAATAGTAATGAAAAACTTGCCTAACCTTGTGAAGAAAATAGACATACAACCCCAGAAAATTCAGAGAGTACCAAAAAAGGTGAACCCACAGAGGCCCAAAAGACATATTATAATTAAAAAGCCAAATGTTAAATACAAAGAGAGAATCTTAAAAGCAGCAAGAGAAAAGCAGATAGTTAGTTATGGGAGTGCCCATAAGACCAGCAGCTGATTTCTCAAAAGAAACTATGCAGAACACAAGGACTTGGCACAAAATATCCAATGTGATGAAAACCCAGGATCTACAACCAAGAATACTTTATCCAGCAAAGGTATCATTTAGAGTTGAAGGACAGCTAAGAGCTTCCCTGACAAAAAGAAACTAAAGAAATTTAACAGCACCAACCAGTAGTACAGGAAATGTTGGAGGGACTCCTTTAAGAAGAAATAACATGCATCAAAAACAGGAATAAAGAATGGTAATAACTACATTCCTATCAACAAGTACCTTATATGGAAAAGAATTAAGTGCTCCAATCAAAAGATAGAATGGATTAAAAAACAAGACCCTTACATATGCTGCCTATAAGAGGCTCACTTCAGATTAAAAGAAACACACAGACTAAAAGGAAGGGGATGGAAAAACATATTTCCTTGATGGACCTAGATGGCATTGTGCTGAATGAAATAAGTCAGAGAAAGACAAATATCACATGATTTTACATACATGTGGAATCTAGAGAATAAAATAAATAACAACAACAAAAATGGAAATAAACTCTTAGATACAGAGAATATTTTGAGGGCTACAAGATTTGAGGGGGTTTGGGGGAGATGGCAAAAAAAGGCAAAGGGATTAAGAAGTACAAATGGATAGTTACAAAATAGACATGGAGAAATGAAGTGCAGCATAAGGAAAATAGTTAATAATGTTGTAATAAATATGTAAGGGGGAAGAGGGGTACTAGATTTATAGGGGTGATCACTCTGTGAGTTATATAGCTCTCTAATCACTATGCTGTACAACTAAAACTAATATATTATTGTATGCCAACTATAATTTTAAAAATTCATTGAATTGTACAATATAAATACAAACAACTAATAGTCTATTATATTTCAATGAAGCTAGAAAAAATATTTCTTATGGTTTGAAATAGAGATTTTTTCTATGTTTTCTTTTAACTTTTTATAGCACAGGAATGCATTATTTGACAATTATAAATTATAATTTTGTAATACCTTTAAGAATTTGGTTTAAAATTGTTCATGATATATTGTTTTTACTCAAAAGTAAATTAGCCCCAAATACCTTTCATGTTTCCTTAGGGTGTTTTCTCCTAATACCTGAAGGTTGAAGGACTCTCTGTCATTACTGTAAGCAAACTTATCCTAAAAATATTAAAACTTATTTATGGGTATTCTGTATATCTTTTATGCCATGAAAGTCTGAAAGCTAATACAAACTGGACTGTTTTAGAATACTTAAAGAAAAAACCTGTTTTATTACCAACCTTTTAGATGTCATGATTTTTTTCCTTCTTAAAAAATTTATTTACTTTTAATTTTTTATTTTTCAGTTACACCTTTTACACAATTTTATATTAGTTTCAGGTGTAAAACAATTGATTAGACATTTATATTACTTATGAAGTGATCACCCTGATATAGTACTAATCTGACACTATATACAGATATTATAATATTAGCTATATTCCTTATGCTATACTTTACATCCCCATGACCATTTTGTAACTACTAATTTGTACTTCTTAATCCCGTCTCCTTTTTCACCCATCTTGCCAATCCCTCCGCCCAGATCTGGCAACCATCAAAATGTTCTCGGTATCTATGAGTTTGTTCCTATTTTGTTTGTGCATAGATTTTGTTCTTTAGATTCCATATATAAGTGAAATCATGTGATATTTGCCTTTCTCTAAGTTATTCCACTCAGCTCTTTACCCTCTAGGTTCACCCATGTTGCTGCAGTTGGAATATTTTCATTATTTTTTATGGCTGAGTAATATTTCATTTGTGTGTGTGTACACACACACACACACACACACACACACACATACACACGCACACAAATGAAATATTACATATATCTCCTCTTCTTTATCCATTCATCCATTAATGGACACCCAGGTTACCTCCATATCTTGACTATTGTGAATAATGCTCCAATGAACATAGGGATTCACATGTCCCTTCTTAGTAATGTTTTTGGTTTCTTCAACTAAATACCCAGAAGTAGGATTACCGGATCCTTCTTTGTCTCTCGTTATAGCCTTTGTTTGAAAGTTAATTTTGTCCCATATAAGTATTGCTACCCCAGCTTTTTTTCTTACTGTTTCCATTTTCATGAAATGTCTTTTTTCTTCTCTTTTCTTTCAGTCTGTGTATATCTTTTTATCTGAAGTGAGTCTCTTGCAGACAGCCTACATATGGGTCTTGTTTTCTTATTCATTCAGCCACCCTATATTTGATTGGAGCATTTAATTCCTTTACATTTACAATAATTGTTGATAGATATGTAATTATTGCCATTTTATTCATGTTTTTAACCTTTTTTACTCTTCTTTCTAAAGAAGTCCCTTTAACATTTCTTATAATACTCATTTAGAGGTAATGAACTCCTTAAGCTTTTTCTTGTCTAGAAAGCTCTTTATCTTTCTTTCATTCTAAATAATAACTTTTCTGGGTAGAGTATTCTTGGTTGTAGGTCCTTGACTTTCATCACTTTGAATATTTTGTGGCAATTCCTTCTGGCCTGCAAAGTTTCTGTTAAGATAGCAGCTGACAATCTTATGGCAGCTCCTTTTTACTTAACTAAGTGTTTTCTCTGGCTGCTTTTAAGATTCTTGCTTTATCTTTAACTTTTGGCATTTTCATTATGATGTGTCTTGGTGTGGGTCTCTTTGGGGTAATCTTATTTGTTACTCGCTAAGCTTCCTGGGCTTGTATGTCTATTTCCTTTGTAAGGTTAGGGAAGTTTTCAATCTTTATTTTTTCCATAGGTTTTCAAATTCTTGCTTTCTCTTCTCTCCTTTCGATACTCCTATGATACGAATATTGGTACTTTTGATACTGTCCCATAGGCCCCTTAAACTATCCTCATTTAAATTCTTTTTTGTTTTTTCTTTTGCTGTTCTGATTAGGTGTTTTCTACTTTATCTTCTAAATCACTGATTCAGTGCGTGCTTCATCTAAACTATTAAATACCTTTAAACTATCCTTTTAGCCATTGTAGTTTTCATTTCTGACTGGTTCTTATTTATGGATTTGATTTCAAATTTTATGTTATTATTTTGTTGTTTAACGTCCCACTGAGATTGTTTATTTCTTTACACTTTTTTAAAATTCATTATTTTTTATGGTGACATTGGTTAACAAAATCCAATAAGTTTCAGCTGTACACGTTAACAATAAGGCATATATATATTTGTACTGTGTGTTCACCTCCCATCATTCGATTTCTCTCTGTCACCACATATTTGACCCTTCTTGCCCCATCTACATCCTCTCTCTCCCCTCCACACTATTCTCTGATAACCACTAACATATTGTACATGTTCATGAGTTTCTGTTTTTTTATCTTGTTCATTTGTTGCTTTTAGGTTTATATCCCACATATAAGTGATATGTGAATTTCAACTTTTTCCGTCTGGCTTATTTTGCTTACATGATTATTGCTTACATGATTATCTCGAAGTCCATCCAGGTTGTCACATATGACAGTATTTCATCTCTTATGGCTGAGGAATATTCCAATGTATATATATGTACCACAGCTTTTTTAGCCAATCATCTATTGTAGGACACTTCGGTAGCTTCCATGTCCTGGCCAGTGTGAATAATGCTGCTATGAACATTGGTGTGCAAGTATCTTTTTGGATATGGGTTTTCAAGGCTTTGGGTAAATACACAGTAGAGGGATTGCTGGATCATATGGTAGATCAATTCTTAGTTTTTGAGGAACCTCCATGCTGTTTTCCATAGTGGCTGTACCAATTTGCAGTTCCACCAGCAGTGTATGAGGGTTCCTTTTCCTCCTCATCTTCTCCAACATGTAATATTACTTCTCCTAGTAGTTATTCTAACAAGTGTGAGATGATATCTCATAGGGAATTTGATGTGTGTTTCCCCAATAGCTAGTGATGTTGATCATCTTTTCATATATTTGTTGGCCATTTGTACATCTTCTAGGGAGAAGTGTCTATTCAGGTCCTCTGCCCATTTTTTGATTGGATGATTTGTTTTCTTGTTGTTATTGAGTCATATTAGTTGTTTGTATATTTTGGATATTAGGCTCTTATTGAAGTCATTGCTTGCAAATGTATTTTCACTATCAGGTGGTTGTCTCTTTATCTTGTTGACAGTTTCTTTAGCTGAGCAGAAGCTTTTTAGTTCAATGTAGTCCCACTCATGTATTTTACTTTTTCTTCTCTTGCTTTTGAAGTCAAATTCATAAAAATCTCTTTAAGTCCAAGGTCCTTGAGGTTAGTTCCTCTGTTTTCTTCTATGCAGTTTATAGTTTCAGGTCTTATATTCAGGTCCTTATTTCATTTTGTGTGAATTTGGGTAGGTGGTAATGGGAAACAGTAGCTTCATTCTTTTGCAGGTGGCTTTCCAGTTTTCCCAGCACCTTTTATTGAAGAGGCTTTCCTTTCTTCACTGTATGTTTTTGGCTTTTTTGTCAAAAAGTATTTGCTCATATAAACATGGGTTTTTTTTTCTGGGCACTTGATTCTGTTCCACTAGTCTGGGTGTCTGTTTTTCTGCCAATACCATGTCATGTTGATTATTGCCACTTTGTAGTATAATTTGAAGTCAGGCAGAGTGATGCCACCAGCCTTGTTCTTTGTTCTCAGGATGACTTAGGAATTTGGGGACTTTTATGCTTCCATACAAATCTGAAGATTTTTTGTTCTATATCTTTAAAAAATGTCAATGGGATTTTGATGGAGGTTGCAATAAATCTGTATAATGCTTTAGGTAATATGGTCATTTTAACTATGTTGATTCTTCCAAACCAAGTCATGGAATATCTTCCTATTTCTTTGTATCTTCTTCGATTTCTTTAATAGGGTCCTGTAGTTTTCACTACATAGATATTTCATATGTTTTGTTAAATTTATTCCTAGGTATTTTGTACTTTTTGTTGCAATCATAAAATGAATTATTTTTTCTACCTCTTTTTCTGATACCTCATTATTAGAGTATAAGAATGCTATGGATTTTTTAACATTGATTTTATATTCAGAAAATTTACTGTATTTGGTCATTGTTTCTAGTCGTGTTCTTGTGGAATCTTTAGGGTTTCCTATATATGGGAATCATGTCATCATCAAATAGTGACAGTTTGAATTCTTCCTTTCCTATTTGGATGCCTTTTATATCTTTCTCTTACCTGATTGCACTCGCTAGGTCCTCCAATGTTATAGTAAGTAACAGTGGTGATAGCGGACAGCCTTGCCTTGTTCCTGTACTTAGGGGAAAGGTTTTTAGTTTTTCACCATTAAGTATAATGTTGGCTGAGGGTTTGTCATATATGTTAAAGGCCTTTATTATGTTAAGATACTTTCCTTATATACCGATTTTATTGTGTTTTGATCATAAATGTGAGTTGTATATTGCCGAAGGCTTTATCTGTATTTATTGATATGATCATATGATTCTTATTTTTTAAATTTATTTATGTGGTATATGACATTAATCTATTTATGTATGTTGAACCATCCCTGTGCCCCTGGGATGAAGCTCACTTGATCGTGGTGTATAATCTTTGCTGTATTCAGTTTGCTGATCGTTGCTGTATTCAGTTTACTAGTATGTTATTTAGGATTTTTGCATTTGTGTTCATGAGAGATATTGGTCTGTAGTTTTCTTTTTTGTGTGTGTTATCCTTACCAGGTTTTGGTATCAGAGTAATTTCAATTTCATAAAATGAATTGGGAAGTACTGGCTTCCCTTCAATTTTTTGGAAGAGTTTGAGGAGAATAGTATTAAATCTTCTTTGAATGTTTGGCAGAATTCACTGGTGAAGCTTTCTGATCCTGGACTTTTACTTTTTGGTAGGATTTTGATGTTTGTTTTAATTTCCATCCTCTTGATCAGTTTATTTACGTTGTCCAGTTCTTCTTGATTCAGTCTAGGAAGATTGTATTTTTCAAAGTACTGGTCCGATTCTTCTAGGTTATCGAAAAAGGTATTATATACTTTTCCATAATGTTCTTGCATGATTCTTTGTATTTCTGTGATGTCAGTCATAATTTCCCCTCTTTAATCCCTGATTTTATTTATTTCTGTTCTTTCTATTTTTTCTTTAGTGAGTCTAGCCAGGGTTTGTCAATTTTATTAACCTTTTTAAAGAACCAGCTCTTGGTGGCATTTATTTATTTCTTTTTGTTTTCAATTTCATTTGTTTCTGCTCTAATTTAGATCAATTCTTTCCTTCTGCTGATTTTAGACTTCATTTATTCTTTCTTTTTTAGTTTTCTTTTTCTTTTTCTTTTTTAGTTTTCTTTTTCTTTTTCTTTTTTAAGATGAAGTGTTAGGTTGTCTGTTTGGGCCCATTCTTGCTTTTGGAGTTAGGCTTATAATCATATGAACTTTGCTCTTATGACTGCTTTTGCCATGTCCCTAAAGTTTTGATATGTTGTACTATCATTATCATTCGTTTCTTTGTATCTCTTGATCTCTCTTTTTATTTCTTCCCTGACCCAGTTATTCTTCAGTAGTATGTTGTTTAATCTCCATGTAGTTGTGGTTCTTCCTGTTTTTTTTTTGCAGTTGATCTCTAGTTTCAAAGCATCATGATCAGAGAATATAGTTGGTGTGATTTCAACCCTCTTATATTTGCTGAGGCTATCTCTGTGTCCCAGAATGTGGTCAATCCTTGATATTGTTCCATATGCACTAAAGAATAATGTATAAGTAGATGTTTGGGGATGAAAGGCTTTGTGTATGTTAATTATGTTCAGTTGGTCTAATGTGTCATTTTAGGATGGTATTTCCTTATTGATTTTTTGTTTGGATAACCTGTCCATATCTCACAGGGGTCTTTAGGTCCCTTGCTACAATAGTGTTTTGGTCTGTTTCTCCTTTTATTTCTGTCAGTAATAGCTTTAACTATTTGGGAGCTCCCTGATTGGGAATATATCTTGGCGCATGATTCCCTTTATCATTATGAAATCTCACTCAGTATCCTTCTTTACTTTTTTTTAAGTCTATTACGTCTGATATTAGTACTGTTATTCCTGTTTTCCTCAGAATGCCATTTGCTTGAAGTTTCATTATCTACCCTTTCACTTTGACTCTATATTTGTCTTTGCAGCTAAGATGTATCTCCTAGAGGCATCATATGGTTGGATTTTTTTTCTTTTCTTTTTTTTTGTTTTGTTTTTTGATCTGTGCCTTTTTGTTTGTGAGTTCAGTCCATTTACCTTTAGGGTGATTATTGAAATATGAGGTCTTCTTAAAGTCATTTTATCTTTTGCTTTCTGGTAGTTCGATGTTTCCATTGCTTCCTTGTTCTTGTGTTTCTGT
Organism: Rousettus aegyptiacus; assembly: GCF_014176215.1. Lineage (NCBI taxonomy): Eukaryota > Metazoa > Chordata > Mammalia > Chiroptera > Pteropodidae > Rousettus > Rousettus aegyptiacus. Next base: position 71,681,366 of record NW_023416312.1, read on the forward strand.
TTACTTTATTATGTTTGGCTTTTGTTGGTTTTCCCTATGGTTCTTCTTGTTTTATGTTATATACTTCAGTTCTGTGTCTTTGGTGTGTGGTTACTATTACAAATATGAAAAGGATAGTTATATATATATATACCATCATCCATTTTCTTTTGTATATTCCTTATCTCCATTCCCCTTTGCAAATTTGGATCTTTCAATTCTCCCCTTTTCAGTCACTGTTATCTCAATTTGTCCTTATGTTGTTGAACATTCATTACTATCTTGCTATAGCAATTCTCTTATTATTATTTAATTTTATAATGACCTAATCTTAGTAAGGATTACACTTCTCTGCTTCTATTTGCCTGATAGTCACTTTCCTCTTAATTATGTATCTATCTTTTTTGGTCATTTTGTTTTAGATGAGTTGATACCTTTCAGTATTTCCTATTGTACAGGTCTCCTAGCCGAGAATTCTCTCAATTTTGGTATGTCTGGAAAGGTCTTAATTTCTCCTTCATATTCAAAGGAGAACTTTGCTGAATACATTACTCTAGGCTGGTAGTTCTTTTCACTTAATAATATTTGATTCCATTCCTTTCAGGCTTGTAAGCTTTGTGCTAAGAATTCCGATGATAATCAAATGGGTTTTCCTTTATAAGTTATCATTTTATTCTCACTGGCTGCCCTGAGAATTCTATCTTTGTTGTTGATTTTGATAACTTTAATACAATGTGTCTTGCTGAATGCCTTTTTGGATTGAGATTTTTGTGTGTTCTGTTGACTTCTTGATTTCCAAGCTCCAGCTCATTCCTTAGCTTTGGGAAATTCTTGTCAACTATTTGTCTGAAAATGCTTTCTTGCTCCTTTTCCTTGCCTTCAATAATGCCCATTATACTTATGTTTCCTCTCCAGATGGTATCAGCATCTTCTTGTATTTCTATTTCATTATTTTTCATTCTTTGGTTTCTCTCTTCTTCCTTCTGATTTATTCCTAGTTTTCTGTCTTCAATATCGCTGATCGTTTCCTCCATTTAGTTGACTCTACTTGCCAAGCTTGCTACTACATTTTTCAAGTCTTGCAGTGTGTGTGTGTGTGTGTGTGTGTGTGTGTGTGTGTATTTATCTCCAGTATATCTTCTGTTCTTTTTTGAGTTTCAATTTTTTTGCTCTACTCATCTAGGTGTTTTTTTCAATTCCTGAAATTGTTGATATGACTCATTTTGTAATTCACTGAGTTTTTTCAGAAGTACCATCTTGAATACTGTGTTATTTAAGTCACATATTTCTATGTCTGTAAGCTTATTTTTTGGAGCTTTTCTCTTTTATTCCGAGATGCCTTGTCTCCTTCGTTTTTCATGGTGTTTAATTAACTATTTCTTTGCCTGAGCATTAATGGTAGTGTATTCTGATGTGTTTTTTTTCCAGAAAGAATATTTATTATATAAAGGTCTCTTTTTAGCCTGCTGCAAAGCACATGTTTTTCTTTTGGTTTTCAGTTGGTGGCATCTAAGCTTCTTGGATCCCTGCTTTATACAAAGCCTTAAAAACACTTTTTTAAAAATTTTCTGATAGATATTTAATCACTCTCTCTCTACCTTCAGTTTCAGTCTCTGTCAGTGTTAGCAACAGTTTCTGTAGCATTTGCTCTGATTCCCTTGGTTCTTTATGGCGATTGGTCTCAGAGGGTTTTGCAGGAGGTGCAACTGGGGTTGTAGTTGGGGGCTGCAGCTCAGGTTTTGCAACCAGGGCCTGTAAAATTCAACTATTGTTTCTCTGCAGTCCCATCCCACTTCTCTGCTTTCTTCCTTGATGACTGAGCCCTGCTGTCAGCTGCACATAGAACTCACATACTCTCTCAGGCAGGGCTGTTCAGGGAAGTCGCTGTACCTTCTCCCCTCCCCTCCTCTTCAGAAAACTCCAGAGGCTGGGAGAGGTAGCTTCAGTCTCTGCAACATTTCCTCAGATTCCCCTGGGCTGCCATGGTGATCAATCTCAGAGGATATGGGGGGAAGGGTTGGGAGCTGTGCCTCAGCCTTGGTTTTGCAACTGGGGCTGGTAAAAATCAACTGTTGTTTCTCTATAGTCCCATCCTTCTTCTCTGCTTTCTCCCCTGATGACTGGGCCCTGCTGTTGGCTGGCCACTGGTATCTCATGGCTTTCCCTGGCAGGGAAGTTGCTGCAACTTCACCCCTCCCCCTCCTCCAGCAGCTGCGAGAAGCAGCTTCTTTATTTCTCCCAGTCCACCACCCAACACCCGGGGTTCTGATCTGTGGTAGCTCTTATGCATAGATCCCACACTCAGATGTGCTGGTGTGTAGTTTGGGTGTTTTTTGTTCAGTTTTAGATTTTCAGCTTATTGTTGTTTCAAGAGGAGAGAGCTGAGTACCTCTCTCACTCCACCACGATTCCAATGAACCAAACTTTTATTTTTTATAAATTCTTTTTTCTTTTTTTTGTTCTGATTGGATGTATTCTGCTACCTCATATTCTAGTTCACTGATCGGATCTTCTCCTTCATCCAATCTACAGCTGAATTCTTCTGGTATATTCTTCATTTCAATTATTGTAGTCTTCATTTCTGTCTGGTTCTTTTTACAGTTTCTATGTTCTTTTTTATGCTTATTATCTCTCTCTTGAGGTTCTCATTGTGCTCATCCATTTTCCTCCTAAGTTTGTCGAGCATCCTTATAACTATTACTTTGAACTCCATCTCTGGTAAGTTGCTTGACTACATTTCATTTAGTTTATTTTCTGGAATTTTTTTCTGTTGATTCATTTGTGTCATGATTCTTTGTTTTATCATTTTATTAGCCTCTCTCTGTTTGTTTCTATGTGTTAGGATTATTTGTTTCATCTCTTGGCTTTGGCCAGATGGACTAATGTGGTAGGTGTCCTGTGTGGCCCAATGGCTCACTCCCCCTGATCACCTATGCTGAAACTCTGGACGTGATCTTTGTGTGGGTTGTGTGTGTTCTTTTGTTGTCTAAGCCTTTTTTGGTGTAAGTATATTAGTGGATGGGATTAATGCTCAAGATAACTGCAGGAATCACCTGTGCCCACAGCATAAGAGTTGCTTTGTGGAGGCTGACCCTACTGATTTGCTGTAGCAGGCTTGTATACTTGTTGGGACCATCCTTTTCATGTACCACTTATGGGACTAGTCAGGTGTTGTTCTCTTGTGGTCTAGTTTTAGCCTTTGGGTGCATTGGGTTTGGAAGGGGCTCCCCCATAGGCCCAGGTCAGTTCTTGATTTTGATTGCTCAGGGCTACTTGGTGGGATCTTCAAAGAAATCTGCAGATGGTTGTTGCCTATGCTAGATCTATACATAATTGGAAGAGACAATGATGTAAGCAGTGGCCCCGTTTGCCCCCATCCTTGATCTAAGGCAGTTTAGCAGAAGGACCAGTACTGCTCAAGATCTGATACTGCCTATCAGTTGCCCATGAGTCTCCAGAACTGGTAGAGCCTCTTGGTGATATGCATCTCAGGTGGTGCATGCACCCTGAGAGTCTCCTGGATCCACTGAGTAAATTTCTCCCTGCCACTGCAGTGTCAGTTTACATGTCAGCACTGTCTCTATGGCTCCATATAAAAGTTTCGAATCACAGCAAGGTCAGCTGCTACCTACTTGGGGCTTGCAAACACCCAAGCTCTATTTAAGAATTAGTGAAGCTCATTGGGGTGAGTTTGTGGCCCACCACTGAATGGATAAATAGGCTTTGCTTGGGCCGCACAAACTGAGTGCTATCATTTGCTATTGAATTTGCAATCAAAGGAAAGCACGAGATGGGCCTGGGTTGTCCAGGAGCAGCCTCAGCACAGGTAATTTGTGGGTTAGGTGGTGTGTCCTCTCAGTGAAGTCTGTGGCTGTCACACCTACATAGCACTGGACTTGCTACCAGCTCTGGCACTGTGAGTTCCTACCATCATCAGATGTAACTGTTTGACCTACTGTTTTCTGTGATGGGCCAACAAGATCCCTGAGATCTGGCCAAGTGATACCGTATCTCATGCTGGCAGCAGTGGACTTCCTGTCACTGTATTTCCTGAACTTTCCTCATTTTGCTGGCTGAGATTTGTTGACTGCATAGAATGTGCCACCTCAGGGTAGGGGCAGCTGCCTGTCAATGTTCAGTGGGCACTTTGTGGATTGAATGGGTCAGGATATCAGGGATTCAAGGTCCATCAGGCCAGTAGCCTCGGTTTTCTGCAATTTCTGTGTCTGTGTGTTCCTGCAGTAGTCACAGATCACAAGGAGACAAGTTGCTGTCTGAGGCAGTCCTACAGACCTCTGTGATTCCCTCAAGAGATATTGCAGCTCATACAGGCAGGAACGGTCTGCCCACAACTGTTTTCCCTGAAATGTGCACACTGTACTAGCCAAGGTGTGTTGCCTGTGCCAAATGTGCAACCCCAGAGAAAAGCAGGGCTGATGAGGCTGCCTGTCAATGTGCTGCAGGCACTCTGTGGCTTGGGTGAAGTGAGATCTCAGGGAAACAAAGGCCTTCAGGACAATACAACCTCATTTTTGCTGCATCTTCTGTGCTCTGGTGTTCCTGTTGTAGTCACAGATCACAGTGAGTCTAGCTGCTGTCTGGAGCAGTCCCACAGACTCCTGCAATACCCCTATGCAATATTGCAGCTCCTGCAGGCAGCAGAGGTATGCCTGCAACTGATTTCCCAGCAGTGCCTGTCAGTTTTTTGCCTGCATTGATTGGGAGACCCCGGGTAGGAGCAGGGTGGTGGTGGTAGACTGTCAATGGGCCACCTGGGGTTATTTGTGGTTTGGGTGGGATGGAATATCAGGGAGACAATGGCACTCAGATCAATATAGCCTCAGTCTTGCTGTAACTTCTGTGTCCACACATTCCTGTGAAAGACACAGATCATATCTAGACCAACTGCTATGTGGTACTGACCCACATATCACTGAGATCCACCCAAGGTCATGTTGGCAGCAATGATCTGCCAGAAAATGTCTCCAAAATGCATACTCACAGCTCTGGATGCCAGCTTCGAATGTTTGTCCCTGAATTGGTACAGGGTGTGGCAACCAACCAATGACAAAAGCCAGGATATCTGTAGGTTGGATGGGATGGGCTGATCTCTTCAGCATGGCACTTCCAAATGTCCCTGTGGGAGGGGCCTACATAGGCAAGCTGGCATCATCCGTAGATTACCCTGGAAGTGGGGGGCGACTAAGGCTCAATGGTGGCTGCCCATCCAGCCCTGGTGCTGGTGCCAGAAAATGCAGTCTTTCCCTCTATGAATCTTGTATGAGCCTCTGACCTACCACAGGTGCCCCGGGTGAGTGTCCACAGGTAAGAGAGCCTATATGTGGGCCTTTCAAATGGGGCATCTAGGGTTTCAGTCTTCTTCCATCTCACCCAGATGGCTCAAATCTTCTCTGGTTTTTGAAAACTCCTTTATCATGGGCTGGAACCCTGGACTGGGGAGGCCCCAAATGAGACCAGGACCCCCCTCTCCTTCAGGGAAGCCACTGCAGCCTCGCTCTCCCTCCCAGTGTTCCTCTACCACCTGCATATGCAGATTCAGCCTGATTCTCAACTTCGTCCTTCCTACTGGCTTCAATGTGGCTCCACCTTTATATTATCAGATGTACATGTTATAATCAGCTGGACTTCTGGTAATTCTCCACGTTAAATATTTTATAATTTGGTTGTGATTTCACTGCGGATCTGGGAGGAGACGAACCCTGCTTTTACCTAGTCCATCATCTTCTTCTTGAGTTTTGTACTGTTTTCTTATAATCCTTTGTATTTCTGTAGATTTTGCTGTTACTTCTCTTGCATTTATGATTTTATTTATTTGGATCCTCTCTTTTTTCTTAATGAGTGTGATTAAAGTTTTATCTTTTCAAAGAACCAGCTCTTGTTTTCATTGATCTTTTGTATTGTTTTTAAGACTCTAGTTCATTTATTTCCACTCTAATCTTTTTTATTTCCTTCCTTATACTCCTTTTTGGCTTTGTTTGTTCTTTTTCTAGTCCCTTTAGGTGTAAAGTAGATCATTTATTTGAGCTGTTTCTTGTGGTAGGCCTTTAGTGCTATAAATGTTCTCTCAAAACTGTTTTGGCTGTGTTACAGAGGTTGGGTCACTCTATTTTATTTTCATTTGTCTTAAGATATATTTTGATCTCATTATTAACCCATCATTGTTACATAGTAGCATGTATTTAGCCTCCATATATTTGTGTGTTTTTCAGTTTTCTTTTTGTAATTGATTTCTAGTGTCATACCTTTGTAATCAGAGGAGATGCTTGATATGATTTCAGTCTTCTTAAATTTATTAAGAGTTGTTCTGTGGGATAACATGGTTTTCCTGGAAAATGTTCCATATGCAATTGAAAACAAAGTATATTCTGCTTTTGGGTGAAATGCCCTAAAAATATTAATTAAGTATGTCTGGTCTAATGTGTTGGTTAAGGTCACTATTTCTTTGTTCATTTTCTGTCTAGATGATCTATCCCTTCATGTCAATGGGTGTTAAAGTACCTTACTATGATCGTATTACGGGTGATTTCTCCCATTACATTTGTCAATATGTGCTTTATACATTTCAGTGTTCCTATGTTCAATGCACAGATGTTTATGAGAGAGTTATCCTCTGTTGAATTTATCTATCCGTTATTATGAAATGTCCTTCTTTGACACTTGCTATAGCCCTTGTTTTAGAATCTATTTTATCTGGTATAAGTAATCCTAATCCAGTTTTTGTTTGTTTCCATTTGCACAAAATATTTTTTTCTATCTCTTTACTTTCAATCTGTATTTGCCTTTTGTTCTGAAGTGAGTCTTTTGTGGGCAGTATATATATGCATCTTGCTTTATTTTTGTCCATTTATCCCTCTTATGTCTTTTGATTGGAGCATTTGGTTCATTTACATTTAAAGTTATTATTGATAGATATGTAGTTATTGCCATTTTATTGTTTTATGATTGTTTTTTGGTTCACTGTTCCTTTCTTATTCTCTTCCTGTCTTCTCTTGGACGTTGATGACTGTATATAGTATAGTATTTTTTGGATTGCTTTCTCTCTACTTCTTGTATACTTTTTGTAGATTTTTGGTTTGTAGTTACCATGTGCTTCATATATACAAAGCTCTGTTTTTAGCATTCTATTCTAAGTGGATGATTGCTTAAGTTCAAACATAGTCTAAAATCACTACAATTTTTACTCTCTCCTTCCATGTTCATGTTTTAGTCAATATTTTTTTTACTACTTTTTGTCTGTGTTTCCATTAATTTATTGTTGTAGTTACACATTATCTTTCTTCTTTTGACTTTCAATCTTTGTACTAGTTTTATAGTTAGTTGATGCACTGCTTTTACTAAGTGTTTACTTCATTCATGATCATTTTTCATTCCTATATTTTATTATTCATATTTTTATTCTTTTCTACTTAAAGAAGTTCCTGTAATATTTTTTTTTAAATACTGGTTTAGAGGTGATGAACTCCTTTAGCATTTTTTTTTTTTGGTCTGGGAAGCCCTTTATCAGTCCTTGATTCTAGATGATAGCTTTGCTGGGTTGAGTAATCTTCATTGTGGGCCCTTGATTTTCATCACTTTGAATATTTTATGGCACTCCTTCTGGCTTATAAAGTTTCTGTTGAGAAATCAGTTGATAATCTTATGGAAGCTCCCTTATAGTTAGCTAACTGGTTTTCTCTAGCAACTTTTAAGATTTTCTCTTTGTCTTTAACCTTTGGTCTTTTAATTATGATATGTCTTGATGTGGACCTCTTTGGCTTTATCTCATTTGGGATTCTCTGCACTTCTAGGGGTTGTATGTCTATTTCTTTTTTAAGGTTAGGAAAGTTTTCCATCATTATTTTCCCAATAGGTTTTCAACTTTTTGCTCTCTCTTCTTTCCTTCTGGTACCCCTATGATGCAAATGTTCATATGCTTGATATTGTCCATTGGGTGTTTTCTGCTAGCTTATCTTCTAAATTGCTGATTCAATCCTCAGCTTCATCTAATCTGTTAATTCCTTGTAAGGTACCCTTCATTTGTAATTCTTCATTTCTTACTGTTTTTGGTTTCTATTTCTATGTTTATTATCTCTTTGTTAAGGTTCCCACTGAGATCATTAAGCATTCTTAGAAGTAGTGTTTTGAACTTTGCATCTGAGAAATTGCTCTTCTCTGTTTTGTTTAGTTCTTTTTCTGGAGCTTTGTCCTGTTCTTTCACTTGGGACTTGTTTGTCTCCCCATTTTGGCTGCCTCCCTGTGTTTGTTTCCATGTATTAGGTAGGTCTGCTATGCATCCTGGTCTTTGTAGAGTATCCTTTATAGTAGGTGTCCTATGGGGTCCAGCAGCACTGTCTCTCTGTTCACTTGAGCTGGGTGCTCCAGGTGTGTCCATTTTGGGGGTTTGTGTGTGCCCTCCATATAGTTGATTCTTGGTTGGTATTTGCAAGTAAATGGAAGGAATTGATTCTTGGGTTGATTTGTTGTAAGGACTGACTAGTGATTACAGCTGAGGAGCTGTCGTATAGGGGCTGACCTTATGGATCAGGATTCACTTTAGCAGGTCTCTGTTGCCTGCGCAGTCAGCCCTCTGGGTGTGTTGTCCTCAGATGTGCCCCTGGATGTTGTTCCTGTGTGGACTGAAGCCAGCAACTGGGGTTGCTGGTTCGTGGGCCCCTGCTGCAGGCCCAAGTTCAGCTTCTGCCTGTTCCTTGTTCAGGGCCACATGGCATGAGTTACCACAGATGTCTAACACCCACACTGGCTTGGAAGTGCCTCAAGAGACCAAGCCACTCACCAAGGCTGGTTACCACTAGTGCCAGGCTTGGGGCTGCTCAGCAAGAGGTACAGGGCTCACCAAGGCCAGATATTGCTTGTTTAGGGTGTGTGAACCTTTGAGAGATTTTAGAAAAGTCTGTAGCATGAACCCAGACAGCCTGTTTGCATGGAAAATTCACTGGAAGAGACTTTGGTGGGCCAGAAAATTGTATGGTGTGGGGTCTCAGGGAATCACCAGGGTGGGGCAATGAATGCTAGCCAGGCTGATGGATACTTGGGTATGGCATCTGCCTGCATCTGTTTTCCAGGACCAGGGAGGGTTCAACAAAGGAACAATACCCTTTGCCAGAACTTCTGTCTGGGAGAAAGCTGCCCCTCTCGCCCTCACCCTGAAGCCAGACAACTCGATTCCTCCCCATATGTTCCTGGCTCCTTTCAAGCTGCTTCCCCAGTGCTGGAGCTCAGAGCGATTGAGTCTATTATCAAGTAAGTCCACACATGGGCTCTTTAAGAGGAATGCCTGGCACTTCAGCCACCCTCTATTTCACTCAGTTACAAAGCTCACTGGTTTTCACAGCCAGAAGTTGTGGGGACTTCTCTTCCCAGTATGGGAACCCTGGGCTGAGAAGCCTGTGTGAGTCTGGAATAGCCTTCTCCTCTAGGGAAACCTCCATAGCTGAGATACCCCTCCTGATTTTTAACCTTCACAGGCAGGTGTGGGACCTGTCAGTTCCATTTTTCTGCCCTCCCCCTACCAGTTTCAAGGTGGCTTCATCTGCATGTCCTTAGTTCTAGGCTTCTGTTTAGCTAGACTTTGGGTGACTAGAAATTATAGTTATTTTGTAGTTGTCATTTTGATGTGGTCATAAGAGAAGACAAGCACAGCATTTTCCTACTCTGTCATATTTCCTAATGTAGACATGGAAGTGTAAGTTATATATGTAAAAAAATGATATTTGGGAGCCTCCTCCTTAGAGTCCACAATTCTATTTGCACTAGGCCATCATTAGTGAAGTTGAACCAGGGCATTTCTCTGCCAAGAATATGGGGACAAATTCATGGCTTGGAAATGCTACATAAGGGAAATTCCTGAGATTCCATACCTATATGATTATATATGATAATTTTCAATAGGAATTTTAATTAGATTTTTCATAGTTTATAATTGATGATATAAAAATTGACTACTAATGCATATCTATGTTACATCATTCTCTTAATTTTTCTCAATATGGAAGCAACTTTAGTAGTTATTATATCATAAAAACAACCAACTACAATTTGAATAATTCATTCAATCAAGTAACTGGATTTTTAATGACATCAAATGACCAGTTTGACTTTAGCTAAATTGACTGGTTGGTTGACACTTTGAGGAGTATTAACTTGTCACCATCATCATTACCATGAAATAGTATTTATTAAACAACCAGAGGTGCAAGTTAGCCAAATAATCATAGATTCTTCCCTTTAGGAGTTTATGATCTGGAAACTCAACCTATCCAGATAAACTAATTGCCATTAGTAGAATACTGCTGTGGGACTTTGAGAAATGCTATTAAGTGGCCATTTTTCCCTTAAGTGCCAAACTATCAGCCAAAAAGTAAAGTAGTCCACATTTTGGGTCTTTGTAAATGATCTTCTCACTTGAGGTGGTGTTATTTGGGCTGAATTTGAACTAGATATATCCTTTCCCCTGAAAAGCGACACTTCGGGGAGAGAAAATGACATGTCTCAGCTTATCAAGAGCAAATCAGTTCTTCAAGAATCGGGGACAGGTAATGATGATGAACAATGCAGTCAGGAAAATGGAATTTGTGGCATCAGAATAGCCATGCTCTGTTCCAGCTTTGTCCCTTATGGATGAAGATTGGGTAATTTATTGAACTTTCTGCATCATAGTTTAGTTACTCATCTATAAAATAAGAAAGCTATAATTGTGTTTATGCCATTAGATTTGAAAACCATGCAGAGATCCTATAATGAAAAGTGAACTTAAAATTAATTTATACAAGAACAGTCACAATAACAAATGTTTCCTTCCAAGTAGTCTAAGAAATCTATACTTTTGAAAAAAAATTATGTATTTGTATAAAATGCAATTCTAATTTTCGAAAAGTATTTATGGGGTGTAGTAGTTTAACCCTTTAGAAATTACTTTAATCTAGTTAAAATATTTTGTTACATAATTTAATTGAGTTTTTTTTGTGTTATTAATAAATTCTGTCTAATCAATGAACTATGTCTTATCAATAATTCATCTTTAGAGGTCCCTTTTTTGGAGAAATCCTAGAATGTAAGATTTGGGATGCTTGTTAGAAATAATGTATTCCTACTCTTTATATGAGACCATAAGGATATTTTTTATTAATTAATTAATTTTTCTGGTGATGTTGGTTATTGAAATCCAGTAAGCTTCAGCCGTACATTTTAACAGTATATTATAGCTATTAGTGTGTGTGTGTGTGTGTGCGTGTTCACCTCCCATAGTTAGATTTCTCTCAGTCACCACATATATGACTCTGGACTACCCTTTCCCTCCCTCTGGTAACCACCAGTCCACTGTCCATGTCCATGAGTCTCTGTTTGTCCTTTTGCTTGTTGCCTTTTAGGTTTATATCCCACACATAAGTGATATCATATAATTTTCAACTTTTTCTGTTTGGTTTATTTCACTTAGAATGATTTTCTGAAGGTCCATCCATGTTGTCACAAATGTTAGTATTTCATCTCTTCTTGTGGCTGAGGAATATACCATTGTATATATGTTCCACAGCTTATTTAGCCAATCATCTATTATAGGACACTTCGGTTGCTTCCATGTCCTCGCCACTGTGAATAGTGCTGCTATGAACATGGTGTGCAAGTATCTTTTTGGATATGGGCTTTCAAGTCTTTGGGGTAAATACCCAGTAGAGGGGTTGCTGGATCATATGGTACATCAATTCTTAGTTTTTTGAGGAAACTCCATACTGTTTTTATAGTGGCTGTACAAATTTGCAGTCCCACCAGCAGTGTACGAAGGTTCCTTTCTCTCCACATCCTCTCCAACATTTGTTATTACTTGTACTGTTGATTATAGCTATTCTAACAGGTGTGAGATGGTATCTCATTGTGGTTTCGATTTGCATTTCCCTAATAGCTAGAGATGTTGAATATCTTTTCATATATTTGCTAGTCATTTGTTTGTCCTCTAGGGAGAAGTGTCTGTTTCGATCCTCTGCCCATTATTGATTGGATTATTTTGTTGTTGTTGTTATTGAGTTGTATAAGTTCTTCGTATATTTTGGATATTAGGCCCTTATTGGAGGTGTTTCTTGCAAATATATTTGCCCAAGTAGATGGTTGTTTCTTTACCTTGTCAACGGTTTCCATAAGGAACTTTTGAGAGTGAACTACTTGCCCAGGTCCAGCAATAACCTGGAAAGTCAGTTGTAGAATCCAAATTCCTGACTCCTTATGTCAGTACTTTTATAAGTATTTCTGTCCTCTAGTCTTTTATTTATGCAAAGAATGTGACAGAATATAAAACCACGATAATAATGGAAACTTTATGAACTTAGAAGAGGCAGTTGGTATTTGTGAGTGTGCCCTACTATGTGCCAAGGAACAGTGCTAAAGCCTGTACATACGCTATTTCATATAGTCTTTAAGTACCCCTGACATAGCATTATCAACTGTTCAGAGATCAAGAATCAGGATGAGAAAATTTAAGTAACTTATTCAAAGTCACCCTGCTAGAGATGATGGAATAAAGATTCATAGTCTTGTCTATCCAGCACAAAAGCCCATCATCTTTCCATTACATAATACTTTCTTCTTGAGACAAGTGTCGTTGTCATTTCAAATATTCTTTTGGGCCCAACAAGATGACTCAGCAACAATGATAGGTAACACTAGAAACTAATTCTTGAGCAATTCTCTATTTTTTCTTTCCTTGATCTTGCTCATTTCCTTGATCCTGTCCATTCTTGGATATCCAGCTCTACTAAGCTGTTTTTAGTATCCTTTTTGGGCCCAACCTCATCAAGAGAATATTTAAAATGACCTATTCTTATGCTTTTTCTCCATTTATCTATTATATTATCTCTTCTTATATTTTTCCCCACTTAAACTTTTTATTGCCTAAATGATTCACTTTTATATTTATATGGAAGGAATATATGATTTTAACATTATTCAGAAGTGACAGAGACTTACTGTATTTTCTTCCAGACATTATTCTATGTGACCAGTGACATTCATCAATTAATATGACACCTTTACCATACCCATTAGGTAAAAACAGGGCTCACCTAGTCTAGTTTCAGTGCTCCAAACTCAAACTATGATGTACAAAGCACAAGCCGAGTAAGTTCATGAATAGCCTGAGAATTATTTATTCATTTGGTGTTCAAAAGAGAAAATTCTGTGTAGAGGTTTAAAAAATAGGAATTATAAATTCTTAGTAATGTATGCATTAAATAAAATAATGACTGTAATGTGCTTAGCACATACATAAATGCTCAAAAAGAGTTAGTTTTTGACATATATTACCTGGATATTACAGAATAATGCAGAAAGTAAAGAGAATCTCTTTTTGTTTGGAGTTAGAAAATACTAGAAAAAGTTTATTTAGGATTTAGAGTTGTTTTTGAGTCAATGACTGTTTAGAGATTGATTGCATGTATATGGATGGGGGAAATTACTAATTATATAGATGTAATACAAGTTTTAGATTGACTTATAAAATAAACTGGTATGATCACAATTTATTTCTGATGTTTGGAATAAGTTAATAAAATGTATTCTTTTCTAACTATATAATTAATAACTAAATCCTGAGGCCCTTAATTGTCAAAGATCAAATGTTTTCCCCTAAGAAGATACATGAGAGGAAAATATCATTGCTCATGTTGAAAAGTAAGGATGAAACCTGCACATTTGCATGCCCTGATTACTCATAATGGGAGAGAATACTGTATATTTTAATATATAATTAAATTTAAAAAAATAAAGAAGCATTGCTCATTCTGATGAAAAATAGTTTCTAAAAATATCCAGGATTGCATGTGTCTTGAGATGCGTACCGAAAACCTTTATTTGGCTTTCAAATCAATGATGTAATTTGGAGCTGTTGGGCAGGTATGTTAATATAGGCTATATTTCTGGCCAGGGGACTGTCTATTTTGCCTAAACTGACTTCTCTGCCATCACTGCCTATTTATAGAACAATGTGGCATAGCTGTATGGAAAAACCTTGTTTTATTTCAATTGTAGGGCTGCATATTAATCTGGGAGTGTGAATCTATCTTTTCCCATCACCCACTTTAAAAAAAATACATAGTATTTCTTTCAACTTTTATAAATCTACTACTTATATTTCTTTATTGAAAACTACTATCATGTTATCTCATATTTAGTGGAATGAGTACATAATTTGTTCCAACTCTTTAGGGAGAATCACTATTTATAAAGCTCAAATTTTAATGAAATTTCACTTCATCTAAGAGGTAATATAAAATGCTAGATTTTTGTAAATATTTGATATATTAAGTAAGAGAAGCATAGAAAAAATAGTTCTCTGAGAAATTCAGCATTATAAATAATCATTTCCACATATTAGCTGTGACAATTAGACATGTCTTAGTCCTTTTTAGAGAAATGCTAAGTGCATGTTACTAAACACAGTGATCAGATAAAATAGTGATTTTGGAGATCTTATGATTTAATTGTCAGAAAGTTTTGTTATTCAGTGATTCAAATTAGTGGTGTACTTTGAAAATACTTTTTGATGAATAAAATTGCACATAATATGTCTTCACCTAATCAAATTCTTTAGCATGATTTTGAGATATAGTCTTTGATTTGTTAATCTATATGAAAATGATGAGCTAGTAATATAAAACAGGATCTAACATTATAAATGGAGAATCCGTATAATTCAACGTATGTGCTTCATCACAACCTGGCCTCAGTCAATCTAACTGATAAACATTTACTAAACTTCTCTGGTTTTGGAAAGGTCATTGCACGATATAAGACACAGCGGGGTCTGTAGGACTGCCTATAAATGTGAGTGTGCTAGGAAATTTATGGAAGAATCAATATTATCGGTATAAAAGAAACTAAAGTCTCCCCTTCTATAAGAAAGATCTTCTATTGTCTTTGCCTCTTCCATTACTTCAAGTATCATGCTGCTTTTAAGAGAACAAATAGATAAATAAGAGATAGAATGGCTAGTCATGGTTAAAAAGGTTTCTATTGATGATATTTTGGTAATGAACAGACAAAAGGACCTTTCCCTTCATGCAAGGCACACAAAAGTCATTATAAAAAGACAATGAAAATCACCCATGGTTTCAATCATTCTTTTTTCCTCTGACTGGTCTTTTTTTCTCAAAGAACTGTGTCAAACCTGGCCTGGTTTTTCCCACAATGTGCCTATTGTGTGGATTCCATTTTGTGTAGTCAAAAAAAACAGGAACTTTAGAAACAGATTTGAGCTCTGCCACTGTAAGATCCTGGGCAAGTTGCTTAACTTTTTCTAAGACTTTTTTTTGGAGAGGTGGGTTTCATTTGTAAAATAAAAGAGAGGATATAATAATCTTTGCATCATTAGTTTACCATGTGTGAAATTTTACTACACATGGACATACTTATGTTTACCTCTTCCTCAGCCATAAGAATTTTATGTTGAGTATTTGTCTGAATTTCAAGTCATATCTGACTATAATAATACAAAAGGGAGGAACTATGGATTAGACATGAAAAGCTAATGTAAAGCAGATGAAAGTGTAAAGAGAGATTTTGTACTGAAAGTTCAGGAAAGATTAAAGAAAATAAAATTAAACCAGCCTTAGAATTCTCTTACTCGCATACATCAAGTTACTCACAAATAAGAATATTTTTAAAACCAAAACACTGTGCTGACTATGCAACCTCGAGATTTGTGTCCTACTACACCCTTATGACTGGATAAACATATGCAATACAATAAAGTTGGACCCTTATTTTGTACCACTTACAAAAATTAAATCAGAATGGATCAAGATTTCAACATATGATGTGATACTATAAAACTCCTTGAAGAAAATGTAGGGAAGAAGCTCCTTAACATCAGTCTTGGCAATAAATTTTTTGGATATGACACCAAAAGCACAATTGACAAAAACAAGTCAATAAATGGGACTATATCAAATTTAAAAGCTTCTGTACCAGCAAAAGAGATAACAAAATGAAAAAGCAATCTATAGAATGGGAGAAAAATTTTATAAACCATATATTGGAAAATGGGTTAATACCCAAAAATGTATGAATAACATACATAACTCAAGATGAAAAAAAATCATGTTTTAAAAAATTGTCTGAATAACTAAATGGATGCTTTTTCTAAGAAGGTATCCAAATAGCCAACAGGTACATGAAAAGATGCTCAATGTCTCTAATCATCAGGGAAATCAAAATCAAAATCACAATGAAATATCACCTTATATCTGTAAGAATTGCTATTATCAAGAAGATAAGAATCTACTGGTTCACGATGATGATGTAGGAAGATTATGAACTCACATTTTATCAAGAATACTGAATGTACAGCTACATTTGATACAATTTACTCTGGAAAAAATACTAAAATCTAGCTGAGTGACTCCTACATATAAGGCAAACAAGAAAAAATTATCATCGGAGAACATAGGAGAGGCTAAAATATAATTTTACCATAAACCCTGCCATCAGAACAGTGACTCACAATTTGGAGGGAACTCAAAACATGGTGATTCTCCCTAAGGCGCAAAGGGTTTGAACCCCACACCAGGCAACCCATATTTTAATACCTGAACCTGAGAGTCTAACCCCTAAAACATCTAACTTTGTAAACCAACATCGCTCACATCCATGACACCCACAAGGCTATAGGACATTGAGAAACAGTTCTTTAATGTCTTGTGTGCTCAGACTCACCTGCCTCGGGGCCAAATGAAAAAGCAGCTAATCAATTATCTCAAATAGACTCACACCAAGACACATTATAAAGTATTACAAGTTAAAGGAAAGAATCTTGAAAGCAGCAAGAGAAAACTTGTGTATGAGGGAAACCCCATAATACTATCAACGGATTTTTCAGCAGAAACTTTGCAGGCCAGAAGGGAATGACATGGTATATTCAGAGTGCTAAAAGAAAAACAAACAAACAAACAAACAAACAAAACCTTCCAGTCAAAAATACTCTACCAAGCAAAGTTATCATTCAGAATTGAAGGAGAAATATAGAGTTTTCTAGACAAGCCAAAGGAGTCCATCACCATAAAACAGACATTACAAGAAATGTTAAAAGGGACTTCTTTAAACTGATAAGGATACTTATTAGGAGCAAGAACCATATGAATGTATAAATCTCACAGGTAAAGGTAAATATATACAGTAAAGGTAATGCAGTAATCACTTGCAAAGCTAATATAAAGGCTAAAAGACAAAAGCAGTAAAAATAACAAACCACAATAATTAGTTATGGGATACACAATTTAAAAAGATGTAAATTATGAAATAAAAAACATGAAACATTTCAGGAGGGAGATTAAAAATGTAAAGTTTTAGAATGAATTTAAACTCAAGCTGCTGTCAACTTAAATATGACTGCTATAAGATATATGTAACCCTTATGGTAACCAAAAAGCAAAAACCTGTAATAGATACACAAAGGATAATGGAATCTAAGCATACCACTAAACCACACAGGAAGAGAGCAAGAGAAAAAGAAAGGAAAAGGAAAAATGTCAAAGTAGTCAGAAAGCAACAAAATGACAATAAGTACATGCCTATCAATAATTTATTTAAATGTAAATGGGGTAAATACTTCAAAGTGCATACAGTGGCTGAATATTTCAAACAAAAGACATATCTATATGCTGACTACAAGAGTCTCACTTCAGATGTAAGGACACATACAAACTGAAAGTGAATGAATGGAAAAAAATATTCCATTTAAATGGAAAGCAAAAGAAACCTGGGGTAGTTATATTAGACAAAATATACTTCAAAACAAAGTCTGCAATTAGACACAAGTAGTGATTGCTAAATCAGGATGAAAGCAATTATTATGAACAAATATTTGTATTCTTTTAACACAGTGACATGAAAAACTCCAAGGAGGTGAGAATTGCAAGATAAAAGGTAGTAAGTACTAGAAAATGTGAATTAGGATCAATATAATTGAATTTTGGGGAAAAGATTTTTAAGGTTTTGAAAAAAAACTAGTTATTCAATACATTGAAACTAGGAAAGATGAACATTTTTCTATATTAATTATATTACTTTGAGTAAATCATTTCCCTGTCTTAACTTTAGATTCTTCAGTTAATAAGTTAAGCAGCTAGACTAGATTATCTTTTTTTTTAAAAAAAAATTAACTACTTTGGAATAATTTTAGATTTATCCATAAGTTACAGAGATAATATAGAATATTCACATATACTTCTCAACCAGTTTACCTAATTTTAACATCTCACATCAATATGGTAGATTTGTTGAAGCTAAGAGATCCATATTGGTAAATGACTATAAACTAAACTCTAAGCTTTATTCAAATTTTACCAGTTTATCCACTATTATCCTTTTTCAGTTCTAGGATCAAGTCCATAGTGCATTTACTCATCATGTCTTCTCAGCGTTCTCTGATATGTGACAATTTCTCATTCTTCCTTTGCTTTTCATGACCTTGATAGTTTTGAGTAGTAGTGGTCAGATATTTTCAAGAATGTCTCTCAATTCAGGTACATCTAATATTTTTCTTATTATTAGACTAAGGTTATGGGATTTTGGTAAGGATACCATAGAAGTAAAGTGCCTATTTCATCATATTATAGTTGAGAATATATGATATCTACATGACTGATCATTGGCGGTATTCATCTTAATCACTTGGTTGAAATAGATCTGCAGTAATTTTCTATGACTGACAACAAATTATAAAAACTCAGTGGTTTATAGCAAAACAAATGTATTACCTTACAGTTCTGGAGTTCATAAATCTGATATAGATTTGACTGAGCTAAAAACAAGGTGTTGGCAATGGCTGCATTTCTTTCTAGAGAGTTTAGGAGACAATCCTTTTCCTTAACTTTTCCAACTTCTAGAGGCCACTTGCATTCTTTGGCCCATTGCCGCCTCCTTCTATCTTCAGCCAGCCACTGTGGGCTGAGTCCTTCTTACATTGCATTAATCTGACACTGCTTCCATCATCATATCTATCCCTGACTGTCTTTTTTGTTTTCCTATTTTCTATCTAAGAACTCTTATGGTTACATTGGACCCAGCCAGTTAATCCAGAGTAATCTTACTATATTAAGATTAGTTTATTATCAATCTCAAGTCCATCTGCAACCGTAATTCCCCTTTGCAATGTCTAAAATAAATATTCACAGGTTCCAGGACACGGACATCTCTGGATGGGAGAAGGCATGATTCTGTTTACTGCAGGTAGTAGTATTTGCCAAATTTCTCCACCATAAAGATATTATTTTTACTTCTCCACACTTTTATTTGGAACTACATTATTAAGTCCACACTCAAGGGGGAAGGGAGACGATGCTCTACCTCCTAGAGGGGAGATTATCAAGCACACATGCATATGTGCGCATGAACATACACACCCATACCATTTGGAATTCTTCTATAAGAAAGATTTGTCTCTCCTCCTTTATTTATTTATTTATTAAAACATTTGTGTCTATCAGTATTAATGGGGGAAGATTTATTTTATTCCTGGGTTATGATCCAAACCTTTTAAATTTTTTGTTGTTTAAATTATAAAAATTATACACAATTATTGGTTATAAAAATGATAAGCATAGACAGTGAATGTTAAGTCTCTTTATCCTTTTTAAATATTATTATCCAGAGATAACCATTATTAGTTTATACATGTTTTAGACTTTTTTTCTAAAAATCTATAATTATTTGGCTATAATGTATGCAGATGCTTTTTTAATCATTTTACAAAGGGTTGTAATTCACATTTTGTGCAATTTTACTTTCTCATACAACAGAATGTCTTAGCGATCACCACATATTAGTATATTTATATGTATATATGCCTACTTCATTAATTTAAATGGCTGCACTGTATTCCCCTATTATGTATATGTCTTATTTATGTAGTCACTTCTTGATGTACTCATGAATTGTTTCCACTTTTTCAGTATTCCAAGCAATACTGCAGTGAACTTTCTTATATATTTTGTACAATGTGCTAGTATTTCTATGTAATTAAAAGCTTTCAGTTTCTTTCTAGCTCTGATTCTTTTCTCCCTCAGTATTTTTAGAAAGATAAAATCAAAACTGGAATTCAAGTATAATTTTCAAAGAGTTAAATCATGTAAGTAAAAAATGAAAATGTGTCTAAAATTTTACTTATTAATTCATTAATTATTGAAGGAAGCAGTATGATTTTAACATTAGGGTAAGAATTTGGAAGCTAGATAATCAGGAATATTAAATTAATTCACTTGTAATTGCAACACTGGTTAATATCCTATAAAGCAATAAAATGTGTTTGATATCATCTTTTCTACAGGGCAGAACCTCTACCATTGCAAAATGCATTTGCATATCTATGACAAGGAATCATTTTCATTGCTACCAGTTTTCTACAACTAACAGCTACCACCACAACATTGTAAAATAGCAAGTTAATTGAAGGTGCCTACAACTATGAAATCAGATAAACCCGAGAGGTTCCACTATATAACTCCCAGCTCTCCTCTGAAATGACTCTCTTTTTTGCCCATTTTCAAGTCTTAGAAAATTATTTCTAACATAGAATTATATTATTAAATCACGTAGACTACAAAATTTATACTTGGAAGCGTAAACCATTGTTCAGTTACTCTTACAAAAAGAGAAATGTCCCCCTAATTAGCCTCTATGAAATTAGTAATACCATATTTGGTCTGTACACTGCCATCTTTGTATATCTAAGTTCAGGTATAGGGCAGCAATAGTCTTAGGAACTTTGATTGCAGTTAAGGCATGCTATCACTAATCATGGAACTGTGCCTTGATTAGAGCCTGCCATAATGTGGTTAACAGAGAAGTTAGATGCTAGTTTTCTTCTATTATATCTTTGTTCTTTGAAGTTAGCATTAACAAAGTATCAGTAGAACTATGCAACAAATAGTAAATGAGATACAAACCTGTTTCTATTGTTCTACAAAATTAGAAAATAACCTTAGATACAACATTTTAAAACACAGTTTAAAACAACAAAACTTTAAAAGAGATAAAAGATTTAAAACATCTATGATGACTCCACAAATAAAAAAGCATTGAACCTGCATTATTTCATTTCATTCACCTAATCATTCAATGAGGTAAAACATGTATCTGTTTACAGATGAGGAGGCCAAGGAGCTGAAAATTTCTGCTAGTTCTCCATGATCAAACAATAAATGAGTTACAGAATTGGGAATTGAACCACAATTTCTTTTATTTTTTATTTTTTATATTATGGTGAAATTGGTTAATGTCATTTGTTGGGAGAAGTATCTTTTCAGGTCCACTGCCAAGTTTTCATTGGATTGTTTGTGTGCTTGTTCTGAAGTTGTATGAGTTCTTTGTATATTTTAGATATTAAGCCCTTATTGAAGACGTTGCTCACAAATACATCTTCCCATTCAGAGTGTTGTCTATTTAGCTGGTTGATGGTTTCTTTAGCTGTTCAAAAGATTTTTAATTTAATGTAGTCCCATTCATGTATTCTTTTACTTCCCTTGCCTTTGAAGTCAATTTCATAAAATTCTCTTTAAGTCCAAAGTCCATGAGTTTAGTGTCTATCTTTCCTTCTAAGCAATATATTGTTTCAGTTCTTATATTCAGGTCCTTGCTCCATTTTGAGTTATTTTTGGTGTGTGGTGATAGGCAACAATCTACTATCAATCTTTTGCATGCAGGTGGCTTTTCAGTTTTCCCAGTACCATTTATTAAAGAGGCTTTCCTTTCTCCCCTGTATGTTTTAGGCTTTTTTGTCAAAATTTTTTTTGCCCATATAAACATGGGTTTCCTTCTGGACTCTCAATTCAGTTCCACTGGCCCATGTGTCTGTTTTTCTGCCAATATCATACCATTTTGATTATTGTCACTTTGTAGTATAATTTGAAGTCAGGCAGAGTAATGCCTGCAGCCTTGTTCTTTATTCTCAGGATGACTTTGTCAATTTGGGGTCTTTTGTGCTTTCATACAAATCCGATGACTTTTTGTTCTGTTTCTTTAAAATATGTCAATGGGATTTTGTTGGGAATTGCATTAAATCTGTATAATGCTTTATGTAATAAGGTCACTTTAACTATGTTGATTCTTCCAATCCAAGAACTAGGGATATCTTTCCATTTTTAAATATCTTCTCCAATTTCCTTTAATAGGGTCTTGTAGTTTTCATTATATAGGTTCTTCACTTTTTTCATTGTATTTATTCTTATGTATTTTATTCTTATTATTGCAATTGCAAAAGGAATTATTATTTTCCATTTCCCTTTCTGACAATTCATTATTAGAATATAGGAATGCTATGGATATTTTTCTCACTGATAATCTTTTTAATTTTATTTATTAATTGGTGATATTGATTAACAAAATCCAGTAAGTTTCAGGTGTAAAATTTAACAGTAAGGCATACAAATATATTGCATTGTCTGTTCCCCTGCCATAGTTAGATTTCTTTCTGTCACCAAAAATTTGACCCTTTTAACTCCATTTACCTCCATCCTCTCCCCGCCGCCCTGACCTACCCTGTGGTAACCACTTGTCTATTGTCCATGTCCATGAGCCTCTGTTTTTGTCCTGTTCATTTGTAGCTTTTAGGTTCATATCTCACATATAAGTGATATCTTGTGGTTTTGAACGTTTTTTCCCTGGCTTATTTCACTTAGCATGATTATCTCAAGATCCATCCATGTTGTCGCAAATGGCATTATTTCATTTCTTGTTATGGCTCAGAAACATTCTATTTTATATATGCACCACAGCTTCTTTATTCAATCATCTATTGTAGGACATTTTGGTTGCTTCCGTGTCCTGGCCTCTGTGAATAATGCTGCTATGAACATCAGTGTGAAAATCTCATTTCAGATATGGATTTTCAAGATTTGGGGGTTAAAACCTAGTAGACAGATTGCTGGATCATATTGTAGATCAATTCTCAGTTTTTTGAGGAAACTCCATCCTGTTTTCCATAGTGGCTGTACCAATTTGCAGTCCCAATAAAAACTTGACTTTGGCAATTGTGGGTCTTTTGTGCTTTCATACAAATCTGATGATTGTTTCGTTCTATTTCTTTAAAAGATGTCAATGGGATTTTGATGGGGATTGCATTATATCTGTATAATGCTTCAAGTAACATGGTCATGTTATTTTATTATTATTATTATTTTCAGTTGTTTCTTCCAATCCAAGAACACAGAATATCTTTCCTTTTTCTTTTGTTTCTTTTTTGATTTCTTTTAATAGGGTCCCATAGATTTCATTATATAGGTCCATCACATGCTTAGTTAGATTTATTCCTACTTATTGTATTCTTTTTGTTGCAATTGTAAAGGGGATAATTTTTTCTATTCCCTTTTTATTTTCTTAGAATTCATTATTAGATTACAGGAATGCTATGGAATTTTGAACATTGATTTTACATACAGAAACTTTATATTAGCTTATTGTTTCTAGTAGTGTTCTTGTGGCATCTTTAGGGTTTTCTACATAGAGAATCATGTCATCCACAAATAGTTACAGTTTGAATTCTTAGTTTCCTATTTGGATGCCTTTTATATCTTTCTATTGCCTGATTGCACTCACTAGGACTTCCAAGGATATAGTGAATAACAGTGGTGAGAATGTGCAGCCTTGTCTTGTTCTTATTCTTAGAGGGAGGGCTTTTACCTATGTCCTTGTTTGTGAATTTAAACAAGGAACCCACATAATAATAGCATAGTAAGCATTTTTGCTAAAAACAACATTTTATTAGTCATATCATATTTTGGCTCAGTTATCTCTGTCAAAAACTTTACCTGTGCCTATCCTCAAGGAAATAGTGTGACATCCTTCCACCTAACAAACCTCGCTGTAATCTTTGGTCTTAGCCAGCTAAAATGCAAACAATGCAGTGAGTCCAGGGAATAAAGACAGTGGTATTATTTTTTTGTTTGTTTCTGGATTTATAGAAGCATAATAGACAATTAGTTGCTCATATTTACATGGTATAATTCAATGAGATTTTTTTTTCAATTATAGTTGGCATACAATAATATATTAGTTTCAGTTGTACAGCATAGTGATTAGAAATCTATATAACTCACAAAGTGATCACCCACATAAATCTTGTACCCCTCATCCCCTTTATGTATTTATTACAACAGTGTTAACTATTTTCTTTATACTACACTTCATATCTCCATGTCTGTAACTATCCATTTGTACTTCTTAATCCCTTTGCCTTTTTTGCCAACTCCCCCAAACTTCCTCCCATCTGGTAGCCCCCCAAATATTCCCTATATCAATGAGTTTATTTTCATTTTTGTTGTTGTTTATATTGTTCTTTAGATTCCACATGTACGTGAAATCATGTGATATTTGTCTTTCTCTGTCTGACTTAGTTCATTCAGCACAATACCCTCTAGGTCCATCAGGCAATATCTATTTCCATATCCTTCTTTTTAGTCTGTGTGTGTCTTCCTACCTGAAGTGAGTCTTTTATAAGCTGCATATGTAGGGGCCTTGTTTTCTTATCCATTCAGCTACTCTAACTTTTTGTTGGAGCACTTAATTCCTTTTATTTGAGATAGTTATTGATAAGAATGTAGTTATTGCCATTCTTTATTCCTATTTTTGATTTTTTTTTCTTAAAGAAGTCCCTCCAACATTCCCTGTAATACCATTTTGATAGTGATAAATACCTTTAGTTTCTTTTTGAATGGGAAGTTCTTTATCTGTCCTTTGATTCTAAATGATACCTTTGCTGAATAAAGTATTCTTGGTTGTAGATACTGGGTTTCCATCATGTTGAATATTTCATGCCAAGCCCTTCTGTCCTGCATAGTTTCTTTTGAGAAATCAGCTGTCAGCCTTATGAGTACTCCTTTTTAGGTAACTATTTGCTTTTCTCTTGTTGCTTTTAAGATTTTCTCTTTGAATTTAACCTATGGAATTTTAATTATATGTGTCTTTGTGTGGGCCTCTTTAGGTTAATTTTTTTGGGGACTCTCTGAGTTTTCTGGGATTGTATGTCTATTTTCTTCACCAGGGGAGGGAATTTTTCCATCAGTATTCCTTCAAATAGCTCTTCAATGTTTTGTTTTCCTTCAGGTACACCTATGACAAAGACATTTTTACTTTAATTGTGTCCAATGGGCTCCTTAAATCTTATTATATTCTTGGCTACTTTTTTCTTGCTGTTCTGATTGAGTGTTCTTGGCTTCCTCATCCTCTGTATTGGTGGTTCAATTCTATTCTTTATCCACTCTGTTGATACCCTCTAATCTATTCTTCATCTCAGATGATGAATTCTTCATTTCTGACTCATTTCCTTTTATAATTTCCACTTTAATGTTTTTTATCTCTTTGTTAAAGTCCTCACTGAATTCATCTACCTTTCCCCTAAGTTCATTGAACATCTTTATAACCAGTTTTTTTTTTAACTCTACATCTGGTAGATTGTTTGACTTCATTATTCCCGGATCTCTGTTCTGTTTTCTCATATGATTTTTGCTTCTTTTTCTTCCCATTATGGCTGCCTTTCTGTGCCCGTTTCTATGTACTAAGCAAAACTCCTAAGTCTCCTGGTCTTATTAGTATAGTAGATGTCCAGTGGCACAGTCCTGAGAGGGGTTCAGCTGCAGACCAATTTCATGCCTAGCCTGTGCCCCTCTGGTCCACCTGTTAAGATTCAGCAAGCAACCCACAGATTCTATGTTTATATTTGCCTCAAGAAGCCATGCCAGAAACCGAGGTCAGCTGCCACCAGTGTGAGTCTTGGAGCTGGCTCAGTAAGGATTACCAGACCCATGAAGGATACAACTGAATGTGGTTTAGGTGGGCTATGGATTGGGGGATATAGATATTCATGGAATCCTCTGGGCAGAGCAACCTCTGTTATCCAGTTCAGTGATGTCTCTACTATGGCAGCACTGAGTCCACACACTGGGAACAGGGAGGGCTCAACAGAGGAACAATTGACACCACCAGCAGTTCTGCTCAGGAGAGAGCCTTGTTTCTGGACCTTGCTCTGCCAACTCAGTGTCCCCCTGTAAATCCATGGTGTCCCCATCCCCCGAGCAGCCTACCTGGCACTGGTGCTCAGAATGAGCAAGTCCATCCATGAAAGTCCATTCATGGATATGGCCCTTTTAAGATGCATCTGCAGCTGCCATAGCCTCTGTCTTACTCAACCATTTGGGACCAGTCAGGTTCATGTCTTTGCCCCTTCCTACCTTCTACCATTGCAGGTTGATGAATTTTTTATCTCCCTAGTTGTCATGCTTCTGTTCATCTAGCTCCCAGGAAACTTTGCTTTTTGTTTGCTCCATGTTTCTGTCACAACTTTGATGCGGTTGCAAGAGGGATGAACAAAGCATCTATCAACTATGCCATGTTTCTTTGATATCCTCCAGTAGCATTATCTTTTAAAGAGAGAAAGAAAATTTTAGAAGGTCATGTAGCAGGTTACTGAATAAATTGGAAAATTTCAGAGGCATGCAAAAAGACAAGAAAAGTGTCAACAGGAAGTGGACAGTAGGTGTATATTCTACTAAATCATTGTTAGTGACTGGAAGTGAAAATTCAAATGCAGCAACTAGACGTCCAGAATGACTAACAATCAACAATCACACAAATAGATTAAATATTGGACTACAATTGCACAAGGATGAAAGAGTTTAAGAGGGCATGATATATTAAGGAAGGGTTTGCATAATTAAGCAATTCTAATTTTTTCTTCAACAGCATTGCATTTGAGGTACTTCCAGGAACAGACAGCTAAATAAATGATAGAAAGTTTGCAGTATATAACCTAGATGCTAGACCTTTTAATAAAATAGCTCATTTTGCCCCCATTCATGTACTTTATTCGTTTCATTAGAATTAGAGGGCTAATATGTACAGTAAAGTTTTAATTATCCTTATAAGGAAAAAGTATAAGGTAGAAAAATTCAATAGACCAAAAGTGTATTTGAGCTTTGAACTTCAACTTTTTCAAATGTGAATGCTTCATAAAAACTACTGATATATGGTGTTTACTTGCTCAATAGCATATTTCTCCTTTATAACTCTGTCTGAGATGGTTCAAAGGTATTTAAGGAGAAGGGAAAAAAGCAGGGGCAAGGAAGAGTAAATGTAAAGAGAACAATAAGATTGTTTGGGTGATTGACAAAATCAGTCAAGAATAAATGACTAATAAATGAATAAATGACTAATAAGAAACATGACATAGTTAATAGAGGGTTTGTTCATCCCTCTTACAACCATATAAAAATCCACAAAGAAACCCAGGGATGAAATGGAGTTGTGTTTCCCATTGCATAGAGAATATGCTGAGTTCATTTATTTATGATTACTCAATGCTGACCTAGCAAATGAGATAAGTTCTCTGTAGAATTGTGCTCAAAAGGTTTAAATCATGGGTTTCATTCCTTATTCATCCATACAACCCATTCATTCATATGCAAAGCTATGACAGAGTATCGAAGTATAGTTAAAAGGATATAGGACCTAGAGTTAGAAGACTTAGATTCAAGTTTATGCTCTAACATTTACTCATTTAAAATGGCTTGACACCAAACAAGCAACTTAATTTTTCTAAGTCTCATAAAATGGGTGTGGCCACAGCTTTTCTGCCTGCCTAACAGTGCTGTTGTGAGACAATAGGTGTAAAAAGTCTTTGCAAACCGTCAAGTGCCACCCGAGTGCTACTAGTACATATTAAATACATCACATATAAATCAGTTGTGGTCCATTTTCACGTGGTCTATCATGCTGGATGTGAGGCAGGGATATAATTTGGAAATTGGATTGTAAGAGCTTATACAATGCCAGGAAACAAAGGAGAAGGACACGAGTGTGTTTTGTGTCCATGGAGTGTATAAAATCAGGATTTTTAAAGTTTTGCAGAAGCACGAAATCTAGAAGATTAGGTATTTCCTGCAAAGGCAACCTTTCCATCTGTAATCTTGATTCTCATTCTTTTCCATCTTTATCACCACATTTTGTTCTCTTCTTCTGCCTTGTCTTCAAATCAATCCCTGCCATATTTTTTCAGTCTTATAAACATACTTTAATACTCCCCATCATCCTCAGAACAAAGATCACATTTTAATGACACAAAAAAAGCCTTCCGTGACTTGCCCTCTGTCTTCCTGTCTTGTGTTTCATTCTTTGTCACTATCTGTACCTTTGAATTGCTTGTTGTTTGTTCAGCCCTGTTGCCTCATGTTATCCATTTTTCTTAATAAGACTTTTGCCTTTATTTCACTTGGCTAAATCCTGCTTCCCAGATGCTGTTCATATATCTTCTTTTCTCACCTTCCTTAGAACCTCAAGATTGAGTTAGGCCCCTTTTTTTTATAACATACTGCCTCTATCGCTGCAAGTATCAAATTGTATTATACAAATGATTTCTTGTTTATATGTCTTTTTTTACCTTCAAGACCATAGGCTCCTCAAGAATTGAGATTTACAGGTCCATAACAAAACGTCTGGCACATACAAAGCAAATGCGTTTACTGGTTGGATGAAGTTACCTGTAGTTAGGAAAGCTGAGAGGATAAGGAACTCTGTCATTACCGATGTATTAGAGTAAGTCAACACTATGCCTTACTCTTGATTCACAACTAAAATAAGTTGTGCCATGGAAATGAGAATTTTGATTGGGACAGAGATTCATAAATAGTTTATTTGGGGACGTAGTACATTTAAGGGTCCTAGACAAAGCCTCGGAAAAATGCCTCAATGGAAGGCACTCATCAGATCTAAGGGAGACAACCAAGAGCTGGTAACTCTAGATATGAGCATATCAAAGGGCTAGTTTAGTCCCAGGGAGCACACATATTCAAGGTATAGCTAGGCAAGCAGTATATGGAAGAGAAGTAGACATAGTATTCATAAGGTAGGTTAGTGAAAACTCTCTTTCTTGTTCTGGCTATAGAATGGCTAGCCTACGTCTGGAAGTGCCAATGCTGGTATGAGTATACAAAAAAGCAGAAGAGGCCACATTGATTGTGAATAATCTAATCCTCCAATGAGAACATACCTTCAGCCCTCAGTGCATTCCAAGGAGATAGTGCTGTATAACCCATAATAGGCCATGACTACCTTTGGAAAACTCCCAGATGCTTAAAGAGAGTCTGTTGTATCATTTTCACATGTTAAGCATATTTTCTTTCATTTAGTATGACAAGAGGCAGACAAAATTTATTTGTCTCTTAGTAGGCCAGATATTCAGCTAACACAGACCGCTGCTATAGCAGTCCTAGGACATGGTCTTCAAGCTAAAATACAAAACATGTCATTCAGTGCTGTCATTAACAAATGTAACAAAACTCAAAATATGAGTTTTAGTCTCCTAATAAAAACATTGCTGACAATTAGATTCTTCATTTCTTTATCTGACTCTCTTGTCATCACTTCTAACTATTTATAACATTACAACCATAATTTGAATTAGAACTTTCTATAGGCACTTTTTTTATTTAGAAATGACCTTATCACCTCAAACCAACTTAATCATCAATATACACTTTTTAAAAATCAATGTACACTTTCAAAGGTGATTAACAGTAAGGAATATTAAGTGACCGGTGACCCTAAATCTACTAGTGAATACCTTCATTACAATAAATTTATGAATTTCTGGATGAATGATTATAGATAATAATAACTATAATAATATTAATAGCTACCATTTATCAAGTATTATATACCAGGATATTATGTACATTATTTCATCAATTCTTCACAACACTAGGAGGTTTGATTATAACCTCTGATTATGGGAATCACAATGATTAGGGGACTTGTCCATGGCCACATGGTGATAGTAATAAGCACATAATAGTTCTAGAACCTGAAGCTAAGTCAGTAGAACTGCAAAGCCTTTGCTGTTAACCATAATATTTTTGTCTTACCTATACTTTTATCTATTTTCTCAAACTTACTAGAGTAGTTGTATGTTATTTAGCAATAATATTTAAATATCATTTAAAATGGTTTAAATATTGGTTTTAATACAATTTAATTAAAAACTATTGAGCCAGTTTTACAATTAAGGAACTATACACAATACTAGGAAAACAAATTCTGGTTCCTACCCTTCAGGGAATACAACTGGTACAATCTGTACCTCTATAATACAGTGAAAAATAATTAAAGTCCCAATAGGAAAGTGCAAACTAAGTGTTAGGAAATCACCAAACAAGGGTAGATTATTTCTGGATAGGGGAAAGAATAAGACAAAGCTTCATAAAGGATATAACCTATAAGCAGAGTTTTAAGAGATACTTAATATTTATTTTCCTGTTTATTTTTCATTAATTTTCAAAGTAATAACCAGCTCATTGCTGAAAATATAAAAGTTTAGGGAAATATAAAAAGTACAGAAAATGACCTGTAAAGGCCTCCTATTAACATTTTGGTGTATTTTCTTACAAACTGTATTCTTTGTCAATCATTTTCCTTTAAAGAGCTGAGATTCTACTGTGTATGTTGTACCTTCATTATTCAATAACATAACCCGAGCATTTTCATGTGCTTTTCTAATGATTGGACTATTTATTTTATTTTTTTCCTCCCCCGAATGTCAAAGGAACTCTTGTTTTATTAAATTTATTTATTTAAATTAATTTCAAGTATACAGTACATTGGTTAGACATCTATATAGTTCATAAAATAATACCCCCAATTGCTCCCTCTCTCCCCTGGCCCTCCACCTAGACAACATTTTAATGCTAACTGCATTCCCTGTGCTGTGCTCCCCATCCCCATGACCATCTATCAACTACTAATTTGTACCTCTTTAATGCTTCACCCCATTCTTCTATACTCCAAACCCTCTCCCCTCTGTCTATCAAATCAAAGTAACTCTTATTCCATTAGTTGTCAAAATGTGATCAGTAGGTCCCTGTGGATCTGAGAGCCCCTTTCAGGGTATCCATGAGGTTACATTATGCATAGTTAAAGGATCCATTCAAAGAGAAAAGCAGACTAAATGATTTTAATGTAACAGAGTATGACAAGTTCATTGATATAATTTTAGATTCTATATTACAATTAACCTTTGAGAAACTGCTGCTTGTTGAGGTTTGGTGCAGTGTCAAAGAAAAATATCCACAATATTCTGACAAGGCCATTAAAATACTCTTCTATTATCTAACTGCATACCTCTGGTAGGCTGTATTTTCTTGATATTCTTCAACCAAAACAACATACCACAAAAGATTAAATTCAGAGGCAGATGTGAAAATCCAGCTGTCTTTTATTAAGCTGGATATTAAAAAGATTAATATGTATAACAGTGCTTCTTCTCACTGATTTTTTTGTAATGCAGAAAATAATTGTCATAAAAATGTATATGTTGTTTATTGTAATTTTAAATTATTAATATTTTTAAATTTATAATACAGTAAGTATCGATATAGGTAGGTAGGTAGGTAGATAGATGATAGATAGATAGAGATAGATAGATAGATAGATAGATAGATAGATAGATAGATAGATGATAGATAATCCACAGAAACAAAAGCCATTTAAGGTCCCAGAGTATTTTTAAGAATGTAAAAAGATCCTGAGATTTAAAGAAAAAGGAAGTTTGAGGACCACTATCTTTCTATGTGCATGCTTTAAACATGGCTATCTCCAAGTAGCTTCCCATTGCCTTTATATTAGATTAAATATCCATATCACCCTGTAGTTACCATCCAAGCTCTCAGCACACCTTGGATGAGTCCCTCAATGTTTGAAACTCCCACTCTATCACATGCTTCATGATGGTACCAGCCATATCTGTCTCATGAAGATCTATATCTTCAGCAACTGGTAGTGTCTGGCATGTAGGAGATGGTCTATAAAATTTATAATCCTTTGTAACCCCTCATGTTAATAGTCACACAATATTCTACTATATAGATACAGCATCATTTATTTAACTGTTCAAAATTGATATGATTTTGGTTAGAAGAGGTAGAAGGGCTTCTTGATAGGATAAGAGAACATGATATGACACAGAAGGGAAAATATAAAATTGTGGGATGGGTACTTGGATTCCATTGAGCATAGGAAATATAAAGGGAAGTAGTAGAATATAAGGATGAATAATTAGATAGGAATAGACTGTTAAAGATTTTGAATGCTAGATTAATGAATTTAGACATATTTAGTAGATAATAAAGAGCCATTGGCAGTGCTTGATCATGACATCTTAGATTCGTGCTTTAAGATTAATCTAGAAGCAGTGTCTAAACTGTTTAGAGGAAGAGACTCGAGGATGGGGGAGCAATACGAGGCATCTCATTCCTGGCATCTTCCCAACAGAGTTATTGAATAAATGTTCTATCAGAGAGAATAGACTCAAGAGTGACTAGATGATAGAAATGCCTAATAATTATTCAGCCTGGTTCACAGAGAAAAAGATTTAAAGATGTGACCCAAGTTCTCAGTCTGAGTGACTAACAGTACAGTAGTACCATTAGAAGAAACAGACCACAGAAAAGTTGTCTTACATGGTGAGCTGGTGGCTTTATCTTGGCCATGTGAATATGAGACAGTGGTGCTATCAAGTACTACATGGTAGCTTAAAGATTTTTGGGCCAAGATACAGTCAAGTGCACTTAACCCATTAAAAATAGAAAAGCCCAGAAAAATAGATGATTCTTAAAATGGAGAGAATAGTGAAGCCTAGCTCGTAGACAGGTATATTGAAATCTTTTGGTTGAGGACAGTATGTGGCATGAAGGAAGGCATAAGAGAGCATGTATAATTTGAAAAAGCATATCCAAAAGAACTATGGATTTTATAGTACAAACAACTGAGAGTAATACTCTTTAATAGTTTCCCCATTTTCTGTCATTTATGCATTAGTATTTTTTAAAATCAACTCATTTTTTTTACTACCACAAAAAGAACTAATATTTGTTGAAACATGAATATTAAGTGTTAGTATAAGTATTAAAAATTTTTAATATTTATTATGAAATTCCAGTAGCGAATGTATTGTATTTTGGGGAACATTGCTCTACCAATATTATTCGTTGATGAGGATATACTGAATATAGAATAATAAATCATTATGCATCTAAAAAATAAGATTAAGAAGCATGAATGTAATAGCTTTCCTTTTTTTTCTGTGATACTGGGTTGTTTCCACTTTTATGCTCAAGGAATATGAGCACTAAGAAAATTACCTTGGGGTTTTCAATCAAAAGGTTACTGCTAAACTTCCAGGACAGGAGTTGGCTAACTGAAGCCCCTAGGCCAAATTGAGTCCATTGCCTATTTTTATAAACAATTTTATTCGAACTTAACCAAACCCACTTGTTTACATATTGTCTATGGCTATTTTCTCACTACAAATGTAGAGTTGAGTAGTTTCAATAAGAGATCAGATAGCTCACAAAACCTAAAATATTGACTATTCAGTCTTTTAGAGAAAAAGTTTACTAACTTATTTTCCAGGCCATTGGTTTTTTAAAATTTTATGTCTCTTTTTTCCCCCTTTGGGAATCTATTTCTTCCCTCTCTATCTGGTTCTAATCATCTTCATCTCTGACAGGTTAGGAGTTCATGCCCTTGGCTTAGGGGGCCTAAACATTTCATGCCTCTAGCCACAATGGTTGGTTCTTAGACAGGCATGTAAACAAAGTTGGTTCAATAAGTTTGATGAGACCCAGAAAGAATTCTCATTTTCCTCATCTGACTCAGATTTTCATTCTTCCTTCTAAGGCTAATTTTTTACTTATGCTTTTGAGCATATTTTCTTGTACCATTTTCATTAATCAACTCTCTCCCTGCCCCCCAATGGTTCTTTTTCCTCTTTATAAAAACATATTCAAACTTTCTTAATTCCCTAAAATTGAGTTTTTAAAGATATTCAAGAAGAGTTATTTTTCAATATGATTCCTAGAGTCACAGAGGTGCTTCAGGAGTCACCATAGGAGGACTATCATCCAGGACTAAATAGGTTTCAAGTAAAAGAATCTCAGCTCAACTTAGCTTAAGCAAAAATTTAAAAATGTAATTTATAAAATTATATAACTTAAAGTCTAGGGATGTATATAGCTTTAGGCTGGATAAGATGCAAGAGACCTTAAAGAGTGTAACCAAGTCTCTTTCTCTTTCCATTCCTTTGTATTGGTTTCTCTTTCAGGTGGTCCTTCTTTACATGGTGGCATCCGGCAGATTTAGGCTAACACAATCATTATAACTAGTAATCTCAGTGAAAAATTAACTCTCTGAAAGATACAAGGAAGAGAAGAAAAAATCCAATTTTCTACCATTTCTTCCTTTAATCAAGAGGATGAGATTTAAACTTTGAAAAGGAATAGGAAACTCTCCTTAAGATAGGACGAAAGCACAAGAGGTCCTAAAAATATGAGAAAATTCATATCAGGTGACCCGAAGCTACTCTACAAAGTAAAATATGCAGTAACTTGCTGAGGATAGAAGTAGCAAAGGATTGAGGGGGTGGCTTAAGAAAAGTGGAAGAGTTTGGAATGTCTTTCATGCAGGATTTAATCAATGAATAAATATATCGCTAGACAATGACAATCCAGATGAGTTAAAAGATGATGAATCTACAGTGTTTAATTCAGTCAGCAGAAATTAATAATTCTTTAGTAGTGTTATCATCCAAAGAGTAGAAGTGCAGAATATAGATGATGAGGTTAACACAGATTTGGAAGCTGCGAAAGCAGAAAAAATCCCACTCCATGTCATATCTTTGCCACTGAGTAAACGGCACCGTCATCCTTGATTTTTTTCTTTCCTTTCATCTACCACCCACATCAAATCTACCCAGACATCCTGACAGCTCCATCTTCAAAATAAATACTGAATTTTACTATTTATCACGTTCTCTAAAAAAAAATCACCCTAATACTGGACACTGTCAATCATAACCAGGGTAATTTCTTTTTTTACTTTTTAACTTATCACTTTTAATACATAAACCTGATCATGTAATACTCCTGGGCTCAAAAATATCCAGAAGATTAACTTATACATGGAATGAAAATCTCCTTACTATGGTCTACAAGGCACTATGTTGACCTGCTAAGGACTATAGTAGGTTTGATTTGAATGTCAAACATTTATACAAAAATTATCTAATAGGTAGTTGTTTTAATATATCTGAATAACTATCTTTATTGAAATTGCCTAGTGAGATTAACTCTATTTCCTCTACTACCCAAAAATTAAACCGATGATTTCTAATTCTGGAGTTATAATACCCTTTTGAATTTAACTTTGGTAGCTTGATTTCTAGTACTTTCTCCATCCCCAAGCAAATGTGCTGCACATTTCAGATACATTGGCCTGATTCTCTGATACAAATTAGTTAAAATTAATTTGTATCAGAGAATCAGGCCAATGTCCTTAAATATCTGGAGTTACTGTGAGATGTTAAACCAAGCTTAGATACCACTATACCTTTTATAATGTTCAAATGATTAACAATCATCATGATAGCGGTGGTAGAAAGTACTTATAATTTTTAAAATGCCAGTTATGTTTTACTCTGGTAAATGTTTTATGACTCATTTCATTTAATTTAAGCCTCATTGACAACACTCTAATGTAGACATAACTTTCCATATTGTAGACATAAGAAAACCAATGTTGAGATTAGTTACAGTTATATAACTTATCCACAGATTTCACAATATTGGAATTGAAGTTGAAATCAATCTGCCTCACTACAAAAACCCATTCCCTTAATAGCTATTCTAGTCCATCACCTTCTATTACACTCTACTTTCTTATAAAATATCGCATTCTTTTAAATTAGTAAAATAAATTTCAACTCAGTTACTATAAATTGCAAATAATAAAACAAAGGAGTAGTTATATATCATGATTTTTGGTTGTATAGCATCTGATTTAAATTCAATGACTGGGGTTTATTTTATTAATATGATTTCGTATTATAACCCAAATTACCCTAAGAGATTTGCTCTAATAAATCCAAGTAGGAGGGCAAATGTCATGTAAAGCAAACAGAAAAGCAATGCAAACTTTATTTAGTCAAAATTAGAATTGTGGACAAGATAAAAAAGTTATTACTACTAAAGTCATGTCAAAAAACAATTACAAGAGAATTGAAACTTTTGTACCAATCATCAATAATTTGGCAGTATGTTTATTATGAGACATGTCACCAATTTAAAAAATTAGCTCTACAATTTGTAATTTACAAAAATGACCAACGAAATTTTCTATCAAGAAAGACTAGATAAGAATATGTATTTTAAGGATTTTCATAATAATTATAGTTATCATTTACTAAGCAAATATTATGTGCCAGGCACTGTACTAAATAATTCATAATGCTTCATTTTCATTAATTATCATGTTAATCTTGTGATGTTTGATTTATTATACCTCATTTAGAAATGAAGAAATGGAGTCAAAGGTTAATAATATGAGCATATTATGCATCTTTTTTAACAATCCGAATTTTCAAAGATAATTAAAATTGAGAATTTTGGAGAAATATGGCAAGGTAAGATACATCGCCAGATCTCTCTTCTTAAAACAACAATAAGCTGAACATCTAAAACTCTGCAACAAAAGAAAACAAACTGCACATCAGCACTTCTGAGTGTGGGATCTGTGCATAAGAGCTACCACTGGTCAGAACCCTGGGTGTCCGGCGGTAGACTGAGAGAAATAAATAGGCTGCCTATTGCAGTCTCCGGAGCTACCTGTAGGAGGGGGAGGGGAGGACAAGGTGCGGCAATTTCCCTGAACAGCCCTGACAGAGGGAATTGTGAATTCCACTTAGCCAACAGCAGGGCCCAGTCATCAGGGAAGAAAGCAGAGAAGTGGGATGGCAGAGAAACAAAAGTGGATTTTTACCGGCCGGGGTTGAAAAACCGAGGCTAAGCCATAGCCCTCAACCCAGAAGGCCCAGCCCCCCAAACTCTCTGAGACTAATCACCGCGGAGTCTGAGGGGGATCTCAGCAAACTCTCCTGAGACAGTCATTGACACTGACATGAACTGAAAATGAGGGTAGTGAGCGTGATTAAATATCTACAAGAAAATAAAAAAGGCATTATTTAGGCTTTACATAAAGCAGGGATCCAAGAGACTTAGACACCACCTACTGGAAACCAAATGAAAAGTGCCTTCTCTGCAGCAGGCAAAAGAGAGATCTTTCTATAATAAATCTTCTTTATGGAAAAAAAGCAGAATACACTTCCATCAATGCCCTGGTGGGAAAATACTCCATTAAACAACATGAACAACCAAGATGACAATACATATCAGAAACAAAGAGAAAATTGTCTGGAAAATAAACTTACAGACATAGAAATATGCAACTTAAATGACAGAAAATTCAAGATTGTAATTCTGAAAAAAACTCAGCAAGTTCCAAAACGAGTCATATCAACAATTTCAGGAATTGAAAAAAAAAACACATATTAACAGAGCAAGGAGATTGAAACCATCAAAAAGAACAGAATAGATCTTCTGGAGATAACAAACACACAGCAAGAGTTGAAAAATGAAATAGCAAGCTCGGGAAATAGAGTTGACCAAACAGGAAAGGATCAGTAATATCAAAGACAGAAATGTAGAAATAAATCAGAAGAAAGAGAGAGAAACTGAAGAATGAAAAATAATGAAAGAGAAATACAAGAAGTAGCTGAAACCATCAGGAGAGGAAACATAAGAAAAATGGACATTGTTAAAGGAGAGGGAAAGGAGCAGGGACTAGAAAGAATTTTCAGACAAATAGTTAACAAGAATTTCTCAAATCTAAAGAATGAGCTAGAGCATGAAATTCAAGAATTCAACAGAACACCCAATTATCTCAACCCAAAAAGGCCTTCATTAAGACACATTGTATAAAAATTTTCAAAATAAATGACGAAGACAGAATTCTGAGGGCAGCCAGGGAGAAGAAAACAGTAACATAAAAGGAAACCACATTAAATTATTGTCGGACTTCTCAGGGCAAACCTTAAAGCTGGAAAGAAATAGAATCAAATATTTAAACTATTAAGTGAAAGGAACTACCAGCCTAGAATAATGAAAATGTATCCA
The DNA here is from genome assembly GCF_014176215.1 of Rousettus aegyptiacus. Lineage (NCBI taxonomy): Eukaryota > Metazoa > Chordata > Mammalia > Chiroptera > Pteropodidae > Rousettus > Rousettus aegyptiacus. The sequence continues at coordinate 71,719,393 of NW_023416312.1, forward strand.
GCTAAGATCACTTTTAGATATGAAGGAGAAATTAAGACCTTCTGCGACATACAAAAAATTGAGGGAATTCTCCACTACAAGTCCCGCACTACAGGAAATAAAGAAAGGGGTTAGTTCATCTAAACAAAAATGACAAAAAAATAATTTAATTAGGAATAAAGTGACTATACAAATGGAAACAGAGGAGTGTAACTCTGCTAAGAACAGAGCATTATAAGCTTAAATAATGAGAAAATAATTGCTATAGCAAGATTGCAATGAACGCTTAGCATACATAGAGACAAATTGAGATAACAATGACTGCAAAGGGGAAAATTCAAAGATTCAAATTCGAAAAGCGGAAAGGAGATAAGGCACATGCAGAAGAAATTGATGACTGTGTGTGTATGCATGTGTGTGTGTGTGTATCATATCCTTTTCATATTCACAAGGTAACCACACACCAAAGGTTCAGAACTGAAGTATATAACATAAAACAAGAAGAACAAGAGGGAAAACCCACAAAAGCCAACAAAAATAAAGACAACAGAAACACAAGGACAAGAAAACAATGGAAACATCTAGCTACCAAAAATACAGAAGATAAAATGGCTATAAGAAGACCCCATATTTCAATAGTCACCCTAAATGTAAATGGACTGAACTCACCAATAAAAAGGCACAGAGTTGCAGATTGGATCAAAAAACAACACCCAATGATATACTGCCTCCAGGAGACACATCTCAGCTCCATCAACAAATATAGACTCCAACTGAAAAGGTGGAAAATGATATTTCAAGTAAATGGCATTTGGCGCAAAGCAAGAGTAGTAGTACTAATATCAGATGAAATAGACTGCAAAGTAAAAAAGGTAAAAAAAGAGATACTGAGAGACATTTCATAATGATAAAGGGAATCATGCACTAAGAAGACATAACACTTATTAATATCTATGCTCCCAAAAGGAGAGCACCAAAATATGTAAAGCAATTAATAACAGAACTAAAGTTGGAAACAGACCTAAACACTATCGTAGTAGGGGACCTAAGTACTACACTGTCAGATATGGACAGATCATCTAAATAGAACATCAATAAAAAAATAATATTCTTAAATGACACATTGGACCAATTGGACATAATTGACATTGACAGAGTCTTTTATCTCAAAACAACTGCTTATACACTCTTCTCTAGTGCACAGGGAACATTCTCAAGAATCGATCACATACTGGGATACAGAGATAACCTCAAAAAATATAAGGAGGTTGAAATCATACCAATATTATCTCTGATCATAATGCTTTGAAACTAGAGATCAACTGCAATAAGAAAGCAGAAAGAAGCACAAATACATGGAGATTAAACAACATGCTACTGAAGAATAACTGGGTCAGAGAAGAAATAAAAAGAGTGATCAAAAGATACATAGAAATGAATGATAATGATAGTACAACTTATCAAAACTTTTGGGACACGGCAAGAGCAATCATAAGAGGAAAGTTTATATCATTACAGGCCTATCTCCAAAAACAAGAATGAGCCCAAATAATCAACCTAATGCTTCATCTTGAAATCCTAGAAAAGGAAGAACAAATGAAACCAAAAGTCAGCAGAAGGAAGGAAATAATCAAAATTAAAGCAGAAATAAATGAAACTGAAAACAAACAAACAAAACAATGAAAAATAAATGCAATAAACAGCTGGTTCTTGGGAAAGTTAATAAAATTGACAATCCCCTGGCTAGACTAACTAAAGAAAAAAGAGAAAGGACATAAATAAACAAAACCAGGGATGAAAGGGAATAATTATGACAGACACTGCAGAAATACAAAGGATCACACAAGAATGGTATGAAAAATTATATAATATCAAATTTAATAACCTAGAAGTAATGGACCAGTACTTAGAAATATACAACCTTCCTAGACTAAATCAGAAAGAACTGGAACATCTAAATAGACCTATCAACAGTATGGAAATTGAAACAACCATCAAAAACCTACCAAAAAGTAAAAGTCCAATACTAAATGGTTTTACAGTAAATTCTACCAATCATTCAGAGAATATATTATAACTATTCTCTTCAAAATTCTTCCAAAAAATTGAAGATGAGGCAATACTTCCCAACTCACTTTATGAGGCCAATATTACTCTGATACCAAAACCTGGTAAAGATAACACATATATACAATGGAATATTACTTAGCCATAAGAAGACTTGAAATACTGCCATTTTCTACAACATGGCTAGACTTCAATGTAATCATGCTAAGCGAAATAAGACAAACAGAAAAAGTTGAAAATCACATAATATCACTTATATGTGGGATATAAACCCAAAAGGAACAAATGAACAGGACAAATATACAGAGACTCATGGACATGGACTATAGACTAATGGTTACCAGATGGTAGGGTGTGAGTAAGAAGGGGTGGGGTAGATGGGGTAAAGAGAGTCAAATATAGGGGTTCGGGGGAGGGTGAAGTGGGAAAAGGGGATCAAATATATGGTAGCTGAAGGAAACTGGACTTTGAAAGGTAAACGCATAATGGAATATACAGATGTCAAATTATAATGTACACCTGAAAATTATATAATTATATTAACCAATGATACCCTAATAAACTTAATTTTTTAAAAGTTAAAAAAATAAAATTTTATCTAAAAAAAAAGATTACTAAACTTCAATGGGAATATGAAGTCATTTAATCCAATCTTCCATCAAGTACAATATTCTAATTAGTTCCTCACCTTACGTCTCATTTGTAAGGCCTCCTCCTATGCCAGAGAGCCATGTACCACCACACACAAATAGTCTTCAAAAACTCTCTTTTTGCTTACTATCTCTGCTGGACAACTCACTCTGATCAACCTTGTACTCTAATTCATGCCTTTTTCTTGATCATTCCAACCTGATTACCTTGCAATTCATTAGCCTCCATTTGCCCTTCAGACCAAATGTTTCAATAGCTATAACCCTTTACCTCCATACTTTACCATGTTTTAAACTCTTTTTGGGGGTAAACACTGTGTTGTGCCCTTCCAGAACAATGTATCCCATATTAGGCACTTCAGAGTGTCGCCTCAATTTGAAATTCTTTTCTTATTTCTGGCTAAAATGTGTCTTCCTACATTTGACTTTTGATTTTAGCAATAACAATAGCAAACTTTCCCACTCAATTCAATCCTTTATTTTGATCCATATCCAAAGCAAAGCAATACAAGAGAAACATTAATATTAAAGCTAGGATAACCAACTTGTCCTGGTTTTAAAACTAGAATTTCCCCTTCTTATGAACTTCCTCAGTCCTGGAGAATGGGATGGTTAGTCATCCTATGATATATTTTAACTCCAACATTCCTGTGCTATATAATAGTTTTCAAAAACCACCTTTTATGAACACAGTCTAAATGTCTCTCTCATGCATGCACGCATGAATGCATGCACATATGCACACATGCACAAATAGCTACACACAATGCTTTACTTGTACAAAGAATGCTAAGGTCATGACTACACTAAGCTTAGAGCTATAAATATCACAATCTTGACATTAGGTTCTTTCCTTACTCTCCAGGCACAAGGAATATTTCGAATCATGAGGACAACGCTGGAGAGCTATTTATTATTAATAACCAGGGAGAGTCCCTCTTTAAAATCTTGGTTTGAGAGTGACAAAATTTAAACTAATGACATTGATTTAATTCACAATCCTTTTTTGTTTGTCTTACCATAGGCTCGGGTTCTTTTATATAAATTATCTATTCCAGTATTGCATACTTTATGGTTTAATTGGTTACTCAAGATATTGAGGAGTGGATTGTGGGATGCCACTAAAGTATGAAGGATATTTCAAAAGTATTTGAATCTGGTAGGATAGAGACAACTGAATGGTTTCTCATGGATGAGTTTTCCTTGGACCATAGGATGTATTCAAAACATAACAAACAAACAAAAATAAATAAAAAATGAAAAATAAACTGAATTAATTTGAAACCCAAGAGATGTTCAGAGTAATTTGAGCACAGAAGATGTTCCATGAACATAAATAGCACAGTTTTAAGGTGCTCATTTAAAAGAAAGCCAGATTCCTGGCTTTTTTGAAAAATTAGATCTGACCTCACTGGGCCTGCACTGCTATACAGCGATGATTTGGAAACTTTATATCACATCAGAATCTCCTGAAGTGCTTGTTAGACCACAGATTGCTGACCCCCACAAGCAGATTCTGATTCAGCCAATGGGTCTGGGGACAGGGCTTGACAATCTGTGTTTCTAACAAGTCTTTAGTTGATGCTATAAGTCCAAAGATGACACTTTGAGAACTCTACTGTAAAATAACAGTCAGTTGGAACACAGTCATAGCTGCCTCCCATTCCTGAGTTTAGATGTGGTCTGTAGTCTCTCATTTACCACAGTCTCCATCTGGCTTGCTTCACTCATTTATATTACCAACCTGACCTCCATAACCACTTCAGGTTTTGACTATTTAATTAGCCAAATCTTCACTCCCTAAAGTGTAGATTTTTTTTTATTAGCCCACACTTAGATACTCAAAAGGATGAGAAGTGCATTAAGGATGGAAAAGAAGGATAAAAGGAAGCAGGGAGGTTAGACCTAAAGCCAAATTTTGGTAGTCTTTCTTTTTTATTGCATTTCTTTGTTAGCCGGATGCTCGAATGAGATAAGATGCTATAGACCAGTGGCTTAACCTTCCGGTCTGGACAATGAGAATTACTTGGGGAGCTATTAAAACTATCATCTCAAAACAACTAAATCCAAATCTTAGTAAAACCCAGGCAAATTCCTTGGGTGACCTTTATATAATCTTCTTTCTGAAAAAACAACAAAATATAATTCTATTATTGCCCAGGTGGATAGATATTCCATGAACAACCAAGGTGACAAGGCATCTCAGAAAGAAAGAGAAAAATCTTCAGAAAATAAGCTTAAAGACAAAGAAATCTGTGACGGAATGAAAGAATTCAGGATGGTACTTCTGAAAAAAAACTCGGTGAGATCCAAAACAATTCATATCAACAATTCCAGGAATTGAAAAAAAAATCAACTCGATAAGGAGAATGAGTTCTTTAGCAAGAAGATTAAAACCCTCAAAAAGAACCAAATAGAACTTCGGGAGATGAAGAACATACTGAAAGAGATGAAAAAGGAAATACCAAGCTTGGGAAATAGAGTTGACCAAATGGAGGAGATCAGTGATATCAAAGACAGAAATCTAGAAATAAATCAGAAGGCAGAGAGAAACCAAAGAATGAAAAATAATGAAAGAGAAATACAAGACCTAGCTGATACCAACAAAAGGGGGAACGTAAGAATAATGAGCATTCTTGAAGAGGAGAAAAAAGAGCAGAAATTAGAAAGCATTTTCAGACAGTCAACAAGCATTTCCAAAATCTAGGGAATGAGCTAGAGCTTGGAATTAAAGGAGTCAACAAAACACCCAATTATCTCAACCCAAAATAGCCTTCACCAAGACACGTTATATTAAAATGATCAAAAATCAACAATGAAGACAGAATTTTCAGGGCAGCCAGGGAAAAGAAAATGGTAACTGTAAAGGAAACTCCATTAGATTATCATCAAACTTCTCAGAACAAAACTTAAAAGCCAGAAAGGAGTGGAATCAAATATTCGAACTATAAAATGAAAGGAACTACCAGCCAAGAATAATGTATCCAGCAAAGCTCTACTTAAAATATGAAGGAAAAATAAAGACCTTTCCAAGCATACAAAAATTGAAGGAATTCTCCACTACAATGTATTACAGTAAATACTAAAAAGGGTCAGCTCATCTAAAACAAAATTACAAAAAAATATATACATAACTATGACTAAACGACTTTCAAGCAGATAGAAACAGAATAGTGAAACCCTTACTAAGACCAGGCATTTTAAACTTAAATAATAAAAACAGAATTGTTGTAGCAAGATAGTAATGAAAGTTCAGCATACATATGAACAAATTGAGACATGAATGACTGAAAAAGAGAGGACTCAAAAATCCAAATTTGCAAAGGGGAATGGCGATAAGGCATACACGATAGAAAATGGACTAGCGCACACACGCGCACACACACACACACACAATCACACACACTGTCCTCTACATATTCTTATTGGTAACCACATGCCAAAGATTCAGAACTGAAGTATACAAAGCAAAACAAGGACTAGACAGAAAACTCACAAAACATAACTAAAATTAAAGAAAAAAAATGATACACGAGGACAAGAAAGCAATGGAAACACCAAGATACCAGAAAGTAAAATATAACATGGTTATAGGAAGGCCTCATATTTCAATAATCACCATAAATGTAAGTGGATTGAATACAGAAATGAAAAGGGAGAGTGGCATAGTGGATTATAAAACAAAACCGGGCTATATGCAACCTACAGGAGACACATTTCAGTCCCAAAGACAAACATAGTCTCAAAGTGAAAGGGTGGAAAATGATATTTCATGTAAATGGCATTCAGAGAATAGAAGGGTTAGTGGTACTAATATCAGATGAAATAGACTTCAAAATAGAAAAGGTAAAGAAAGATACTGAGAAATACTTCATAATGATAAAAAGAAACATGCAACAGGAGATATAACACTTAATAATATCTATGTTCCCAATCAGGGAGTCCAGAAATATATAAAGCAATGAGTAACAGAACTAAAGTGGTAAACAGATCAAAACAATATCATAGTAGGAGATCTAAATACTTCACTTCCAAATATGGACAGATCATCCAAACAGAAAATTAATAAAGAAACAACATCCTTAAATGACACAACAGGACCTAATTGACATTTATAGAGCCTTCTATCCCAAAAAAGCTGCTTATACATTCTTCTCAAGTGTGCATGGAACATTATCAAGGATTAATCACATACTGGGACACAGAAATAGCCTCAACAAATATAAGAGGGTTGAAATCATACCAACCATAACCTCTGATCATAAAGCCTTGAAGCTAGAGATCAACTGTAATAATAAAGCAGGAATAACCACACATATATGCAGATTAAATAACATGATACTGAAGAATGTCTTGGTCAGAGAAGAAATAAAAAGAGAGATCAAGAGATACATAAAACAAATGATAATGATAGTACAACATATCAAAACTTCTGGGACATGGCAAAAGTGGTCATAAGAGGAAAGTTCATGTCTTTACAGGCCTACCTCAAAACACAAGACTGAGCCTGAAGAAACAGCCTAATGCTTCAACTTATAAAACTAGAAAAGGGAAAACAAATGAAGCCTAAAGTCAGTAGAAGGAAAGAAATAATCAAAATTAGAGCAAAATTAAATGAAATTGAAAACCAAAAAAAAAAAAAACAATAGACAAAATGAATGCAACGAAAAGCTGGTTCTTTGAGAAATATAATAAAATTGGCAAACCCCTAACTAAACTCACTAAAGAAAAAAGAGAAAGGACACAAACCAAATCAAGAAAGAAAGAGGAAATTATGATAGACACTGCAGAAATACAAAGTATCATACAAAAATGCTATGAAAAGGTATATAACACCAAATTTCATAACCTAGAAGAAATGGACAAGTACTTAGAAAGATACATCTTTCTGAGACTGAATCAAGAATAACTAGAATATCTAAATAGACAGGTCAGCAGTATGGATATTGAAATAATCATCAAAACCTACCAAAAAGTAAAATTTCATGACCACACCAGTGAATTCTACCAAACATTCAAAGAAGATATACCTATTCTCCTAAAATTCTTCAAAAAAAAAATCAAAGAGAATGCAATACTACCCAACTCATTTTATAAGACCAATATTACCCTGATACCAAAACCTAGTAAAGATAACTTCCAAAAAGAAAACAATAGACCAATATCTCTCATGGACACAGATGCAAAAATCCTAAATAAGATACTAGCAAACCGAATACAGGAATATATTTAAAGGATTATAGACCACGATCAAGTGGGCTTTAACACAGTGGCACAGGAATGGCTCAACATACTCAAATCAATTAATGTGATACACCACATAAACAAATTAAAAAATAAGAATCATATGATCATATCAATAGATGCAGAAAAAGTCTTCAACAAGATATAGCATCCTTTTATAATCAAAACACTTAACAAAATCAGTATAGAAGGAAATTACATTAACATAATAAAGGCCATATATGACAAACCCTCAGCCAACATTATACATAATGGTGAAAAACTAATAACTTTCTCAAGATCAGGAACAAGGCAAGGCTCTCTACTATTGCCACTGTTATTCAGTATAACATTGGAGGTCCTAATGAGTGCAGTCAGGTAAGAGAAAGATATAAAAGGCCTCCAAATAGAACACGAAGAAGTCAAACTCACACTATTTGTGGATGACATGATCCTCTATATAGAAAACTCTAAAGACTCCACAAGAACATTACTAGAAATAGTAAAGAAATATGGTAAAGCTTCTGGATACAAAATCAATGTTCAAAAATCCATAGCATTTCTATACTCTAATAATGAAGTGTCAGAAAAAGGAGTGGATAAAATATTCCTTTTGCTGTTGCAACAAAATAATAAAATACCTAGGAATAAATTTAACTAAACATGTGAATGATGTATATAATGAAAACTACAAGATCCTATTAAAAGAAATCAAAGAATATACAAAAAATGGAAAGATATTTTGTGTTCTTGGATTGGAAGAATTAACATATTTAAAATGATCTTATTACCTAAAGCATTATACAGATTTAATGCAATCCCCATCAAAATCCCATCAGCATTTTTTAAAGAAACAGAACAAAAAATCATCAGATTTCTATGGAAGCACAAAAGATCCAGAATCGCCAAAGCCATCCTGAGAAAAAGAATGAGGCTGAGGGCATCATTCTGCCCAACCTCAATCCATACAAAAAGCGACAGTAATCAAAACAGCATGGTATTGGCAGAAAAAGAGACACACAGAACAGTGGAACAGAATCAAGAGTCCAGAAATAAACCCTTGTATATATGGGGAATAATTTTCAACAAAAGAGCCAAAAACATACAGTGGATAAAGGAAAGCCTCTTCTATATATGGTGCTGGGAAAACTGGAAAGCCAACTTTATGCAAAAAAAAAATGAAACTAGACTGTTGTCTATCACCATATACAAGATTAACTCAAAATGTGTTAAGGACCTCTGTTGAAGACCCAAAACAATAAAGTGCATAAAAAATATATAGGGACTAGTCTCATGGACCTTGGACTTTAAGAAGATTTTATGAATTTGACCTCAATGACAAGGAAGGTAAAAGCAAAAAGAAATTAATGGGACTACAAACTAACACCCTTCTGCACAGCAAAGGAATCATCAACAAAGTAAAGAGACCACCATCTGAATGGGAAAATATATTTCCAAGCAAAACCTCCAATAAGGGCCTAATATTCAAAATATACGAAGAACTCATATACCTCAATAACAACAACAAAAAAAACAAATGATCCAAATCAAAAAATGGGCAGAGGACCTGAACAGATAGTTCTCCCTAGAGGATATACAAATGGTCAACATATATATGAAAAGATGCTCAACATCGCTAGCTATTAGGGAAATTCAAATCAAAACTACAATGAGATACCATCTCACACCAGTTAGAATAGCTATAATCAACAGGACAAATAACAAATATTGGAGAGGATGCAGAGAAAAAGGAACCCTCATACACCGCTGGTAGGACTGCAAATTGGTATAGCCATTATAGAAAACAGTATGGAGGTTCCTCAATCAACTAATAATTGATCTACCATATGATCCACCAATCCCTCTACTGGGTTTACCCCAAAGCCTTGAAAACTCATATATGAAAAGATATTTGCACACCAATGTTCATAGCAGCATTATTCACAGTTGCCAGGACATGGAAGTAACCAAAGTGTCCTACGATAAATGATTGGCTAAAGAAGCAGTGGTACATACAATGGAATATTACACATCCATAAGAAGAGGTAAAATACTACATTTTTGACAATATGGATGGACCCCGAGATTATCATGCTAAGCAAAATAAGCAAGACAGAAAATTTTGAAAACCACATGATATCACTTATATGTGGGATATAAATCTAAAAGGAGTAAATGTACAGGACAAACAGAGACTAATGGACATGGATGGATAATACACTACTAGTTACCAGAGGGTAGGTGGGAAGGGGGGAGGTGGGAGGTAGATGAGGTAAAAGGAGTCAAATATGTGGTGACAAAAAGAAATTTAACTTTGAGAGGTGAACATACAATGCAATACATAAATGCCTTACTGTACATCTGAAACTTACTGGATTACATTAACTAACACCACCATAAAAATAATTAATTTAAAAAATAGAAATGTAGTAAATAAATCTTTAAAAAGCCACATTAAACTAAAGCACACACTAGAAATAGTTCAGAATGAAAAGTACCTGATGCAATGGATGCATTTAATTCCAAATTAAGCAAGTAACTTGCAAAAAAGAATAAATCAACAATTCATCAACTTTTGACACAGCTTTTCTTTCAGATAGTGCTGCTGGGCAAACAAAGTCATCATTTAAGCTGATACTTTTTTCCTGAAGGGATTTTTATTTTAATATGATTCTGGGATATATTTCTATAGATATGTAAAGCAGCATAAAATAAGTAATTTAATATGGCAAATTTGCCTCAGAGTTCACCTATAATATTTTAAGTCTTTAGGCTGATAATGCCCATAGAGTTTTATGTTTTCCTTTGTTCTTCAATATTCCCCAGAGCTTCTGGCTCTAGAAATCAGTCAAGGGAGCTTTTCGGCATGTCTATCTCAGTCTTCTCTGTCTTCCAGAGTTTTGTGGAAATCTCCAGCTAAAATCCAGCTTCCCTTCTTGTAGTGCATATGCAAGTTCTGGTCATCTGCTCAGGAAAATTCTTCCTTTTAGTATTTCAGTTGCCATGCACTCTTGGTGTACTTTGAACATTCAACCAATTTTCATTTGCTAATTGACTATTTTCTAATTCTTTAGCTTTTTCTCATTCATTTTTAACTTTATAAAATAAATAGCAAATTTAGTAGACCATTTCGAAGGACTTATTCATAAGTTTTCAAAATCTGAGCAAACTGTTTTATGCAACTTATACCTATGCCAAAATAAACATTAGTCACAAATCTTCTTTTTAAATGCAAAAATTACTACTTTTAGAAATATACAGGAGTATTTTCAACATGTAAGTTTTAATTTCCTAGTCTATGCTACAAATATGACATTCAGAATAACCAGAAGGCACATTAGATGTAAACTAAACCACAATTAACCCCATCTCTCTTACTTCTCTGTCCCATCCATTTTATTAGCAAGTGTTGTTGATTTTGTATCCTAAATAATTCTCCATTTGAATACTTCTCTCCATCTCTATCACTACCTAGTCCAAGTTACCATCATTTCCTGTTTGGATTGTTACAAAACTTTGCAACTGGCTTTTTGCTTTCATTTTTTTCTCCTGTGTAGACTAAATAATTCCTCTGCCAACATACCACAGGCACATACACCTTAATCCCTGAAAACTATGTATATGTTAACTTCCATAGTAACATATACATAAACTGTGATTAAATTAAGAATCTTGAGATGGGGAGATCATTCTGGACTATATGGTTTGCTCCAATGTAATCACAAGGATCCTTAAAAGAGGGAGGCAGAGTCATAAAAATGTTGTGATTGGAGCTGACATCTTAGAAGCAAGAAGATGCTACACTGGTAGCTTTCCAAATGGAGGTAGGAGCCAGGAGGCAAGGAATGCATGTGGCCTCTTGAACTGCAAAATGCAAGGATACTAATTCTCCCCTAGAGCCTTCGGAAGGAAGATTTTTGCCTTGATTTTAGCCTGTTGAGCTGATTTTGGACCTGACATATACCGGACTGTAAGATAGTAAATTTAAATGAGGTAAGCCACTAAGTTTGTGTTAATTTGTTACAGCAGCAATAGAAAACTAACCTAACCCCCTGTAATGAAAATTTACAATTTTAAAAGTTAAGTTTAAAAAAAAATCTTTCAATGGCAACCCTAAGCACTCTGAGAAGAGTCCTAATTTGTCCTCCAAGGCTCTGTGTTATAGGTTAAATTGTGTTCCTCCAAAATCTATATGTTGAAGTCCTAAGCCAAGTACCTCAGAATATGACTTCATTTGGAGACAGCATCTTTACAGAGGTAATCAAGTTAATATGTAATCATTAGGGTTGGCCCTAATCCAATATGACTGGTGTTCTTACAAAAAAAATAAATTTAAACACAGAGACATACAGAGAGAAGACAATGCAAAGAGACATGAGAAGATGGCCATATAGAAAGGCCCGAGATCCTTCCCTCATAGCCCTCAGAAGGAACCAATTCCACCAACAGCTTGATTTTGGACTTTTAGCCTCCAGAATTGTGAGATGGTAAAATTCTGTTGTTTAAGCCACCTAGTTTGTGGTACTTTGTTACAGTAGCCCTATCAAACTAATACATCCTGTATGACCTGGCCATTGCTTATTTCTCCAGGTCAATCTCAAGCTATTCTCCCTTTCAGCCTTCTCTTCCCTCCAGCCACATGAGCCTCTTTCTTCCAAGCCTTCACACATACCTAGAGATATTTTTCTCCCTACCCTTCTTTACTTGGTTAACGCCTTAGTCGTTCTTCAAGTGTCAGCTAAAATACCACCCGGAGACTTTCCCTGAGCAACAATGTAAAGGCACCAACAGTCTTCATTATGCACTCATAATACTTTGGCCTTTTTTTATAATAGCTCGTATGAAAATTTTAATTACAAATGTATTTTAAAGGCTATTCAATTAATGTCTGTCAGCAACTATGCCTATATTGTTAACTACTATATATGCTGCACCTAGCACATTGTCTAGCACATAATAGGTAGTCAATAAATATTTGTTGAATGAATGGATACAATCATGCCATGAAACAAAAGATCTCAAAAAAATCTGCTTTAAATTCGTTTTCTCATCTAAGTCTCACATTTCAAGAACAGAAACCTGATAGGCTTACAATCTTACTTGCCATTCTCTCTACTCTTTCCTTGTATATTGAGGACTCAAATGACAGTTTATCATCTGCAGCCCCGTTTCAAACCCAGGAAAACTTCTGAAGTACTGGGTCTCAAGATGGTACCATTTCTGATATGTACAAGCAAGGAAAAAGCTCAATGAAAGAAATGAAACTACTAAATATTCGCTATTATAAAAATAGAGGAAATTTAAAAGGAAAGCAATTTTTAAGGAATTTTGCTTCTCATTAGGTTGGTAGGTTTCATGTTTCCCCTAATAATTTTCTTTATTAAGAGATACTGTAACCAAGTACATCTTGATAACTGCTTCAACACTTCATTTCATCTTGTGTGCATAGACATTACTATCATGGTCATAAATGAAGTGAAAAGTCATAGAACTAGATAGATACTTAAGCCTTAATATATAAAAACCTTTGCTTCACGATACTGCCTTTTTAACAATCCATATTAGTTTATTTACATACAGTTTCCTAAAACTTGGTAAAAATCTCTCTTCAGGATATAAGGGACAAGGAACATAGGTATCAATTTGCAATGACCTTTCAAAATTGCTCCTGTGTGACAAGCTTATGAGTCACAGTGTTTGTGCTATAAATTCATTGTAAATTCTCATATCATGGTCTATCATCATTTTAGCCTGACATGCTTTCAAGTCTTCTTAATAGCACTAGCCATTAAGACTAAGGGCCCCAGCTGAAAGTGAAAATCAGGCTTTGAAGTTTCTATATGAGCTATCTCTTTGAGATGTTGGATGGTGTTAACAATATCATTATTGATTCAACTATTTTTACAGTTTAATTAGTTGTTTCAGTCATCATCTCAATCAAGCCATCTGGTCCTTTTGGCCATAAGAACACCAAATCAAATCAACTATTCAATCTTTGTCAATCAAACCATAATGGTCAATATAATCAATCCTGTTAAGCTAGCTTCAATCTTGCAGAAGAAAGCTGCTATACCACCACACATTCTGGGAAGTAAGATTACTTTCTTTCCCTGACAGCTAGTGCAGAATAATATTCTACCGCTTCTATGGTAAAGGCATCTTTCATAAATAATGACAGCTCAGTAGTTATGTAAGTTGAGTTTTGGGTTCTTAAATATTAATGTTCCCCAAAACACCTATGCAAATGATGCCAGTTTTTAAAAAATATATATATATAGTGATTGGTTTATTTTGGTCATCAATAAAATTTAGTGTGCATTCATTTATGTGGCCAGAATCTTAAAAGTTAAATTGATGAGAAATGAAAAAGGAGATGGGAATTACAGTGAATTACATAAAGGCAGTTACTGAACTACTTTAACACATAAGAAAACAATAAAACACTGTTTCAAAAATTAATTCTTTGAGTATAGGCACATTTATGGATATCAAAGAATTGTGAGAAAGTATGAGTATTATTAAAGGTACAAAAAAATCATAACATGTTGGCTAAAACATTCCTAAGAATTAAATTGAACTGTTTTTTCAAGCTAGAAAACGTAATTCTTTATAACATTTTTTGGAACTCTGTTTCAGTAAACAACACTTATAATAATTGCAAATGAGATAAGGAGACTATAATCATGTTTTTTTCATCTTATGATTTTATAATATTCCATATAAAAGTTTAATGTTTGCTACTCCTTATGGTGGAATCAGGGTAGCTACATTATTTCAATATAAATATAGAATGTTTCATTTGACATCTTAAAATTGCAGCCAGAATATTTATATCAAATTGTAGTTCTCGGACACACAGACAGAATTGTCAAAATATTCTCCTAAATTGAGTAAATTTTTGCTCTGAGCCAAAACAACAGACTGGAAAGAAATAAGTACCCCATGAACTACCAATTATCCCACACGAGAGAGTAAACTCATATCAAATAGAAATTATGCCTGTGACATAAAACACACATACACATGCATACACATTTGATGGTATTAATTTGAAATAGATTTTTAGAGAAAATCTTGACAGAAATTCTGGTCCTCTAATTAAAAGTTATCATCATTTAATTTCAGTGATAGGAACAATATTAGCATGTCAAATGTTAATACAGGAATATAATCAAGAGTCACATGTTAACCTTTGATAATGGAACCTATAAAGAAATCCTAGGGCTGAAGAAAACATTAACAATCCAACATCCTCATTGATCCCAAGAGGTTGAGATGCCAAGCTGCAATCAGAGGTCAGAAAGGAGAGACGCTATATTCTCCAGTAGGAGGATTGTTTCTGGAAAACATTTTGGGAGAGACTTCCTCCAGCCACATACAAAGAGGACAAGTTTACAGAGAAGACAAATAATAAGTTGCTCAGGTAAAAAGCAATGGCATTCTGGATTAAGGCTGATTATAGTGATAGCTATGACTGAATGGCTTTTTGATGAAGGCAGATTCTACATGACTCAATGCAAAATGGGTTAAAGTATTGTGATGTTTCCCCCTTATGATTAAGCCAGATACTTGTGCTATTTATCTGTTACAGGAATGTGCTCTATTAATTATTTTCTCTCCTGTCTTGTTATTCACTTCTTAGTTATTGGGGCTTTCTTCTCTGCCTACGATTAACCACAAATCTATATGGCTTCAAAATAGCTATAAGAAAAAGCAAAACAAAACCTGCTTTCAGCCTTGAATTCTCCTCACATATCAGACCATTATTCTACTTCTCCTTACTGCTAAATGCCCTGAGAAAGTAGTTTTAATTTGTCTCCCTCATTTCAGCTCATTTCAAAAATTAAATGAACATTTAATGATCACCTAAATACCAGGTGATATGCAAGGGGCTGAGAACACAAAGGCAAATATAATCCTAATTCTGAAAGAGCATGCAGCTAGTAGGGAAAACATGTATAAACAAATATAAATATCCCACTATCTGAATTCTTGTTGTATAAACTCAGGAAACAAACATTTTAGGATAAATTTTTAAGAATTAGGATAGATATTCCTCATTATCTATCTCTTACTACTCAAAACTCAGGAACCAAATAAATTCAGATCACGTGTTCTTTCTTATCCAAACCCTCACAGTTCAAATGTGGGAACCAAATAGATTTGGACATTGAGGGACACTTTGTTTTATAATACTATATGATACTTCAAATAGCACAAATATGTACAAGAAACATAAATAGTACAACTTCTGCTATAAAGCCAATGCTAATTTCATATTTGACACACCCAATCTTACTGCTTTTAAAACTGTTAGTCTCATCTGTGGCCATACCATCCTGAACAAGCTCGATCCCATCTGATCTCGGAAGCTAAGCAGGGTCGGGCCTGGTTAGTACTTGGATGGGCGGCCACCTAGGAAGACCTGGGGCTGTGGCATAAAAAAATATTAAAAATAAGGGATTATAAACTGGTAAGGTCTCTGCAATCTGTGAGGTCAACTAAGGGTTGCTTCAACTAAAAAATAAAAATTAAAAATAAACGAACAAACAAATAAATAAATAAAAGTGTTAGTCTCCTCCTCATTCTTGATATGCTCCTTCACTGACCTCCAAGACAAAATTTATTCTCGGTGGGGGAAAAAAATGGCATAAATGATAGAGGCTCCATTCATCACTCTGGTGACCAAATAAAAGTTGTGACAGAAATAAGGAGAAAATAGAAAGGAAAAATCACCTGGAATCTAGACAAACAAGCCATACAACTAGGGAGAAATCAAAGAAATCACCCTGCAATGGCAGAAGATAGGACAGGGTGAGGATGTGAGGCTTCCCCATCCCAATCACCTGAGAGGGATGGAGGCTGTGGCAGCAGCAGTAGTAGATGCCTCTTAAAGGGGCCATGCCCGTGAATGAAATTTTGCCATGACTGACCTCCTTGATCAGCGCACCAATGCCAATTCAGCTGTGCACAGTGCGCACCAGGGACATACAGGAACACATTGGCAAAGTGAGGTCCTACAGGAGACTTGCTCTGTGCAGAAGTGCCGGTGATATCCCTTTGTTCCTCTGTTGAGACCACACCGCTCCCAGGGTGCTGGATGCAGCACTGCCATAGCCCAGACATCATCAAACTGGATAACAGAGGTCGTTCTGCCCAGAGGATTCCCTGAACTCTGCCTCCCCTAACTCGTGGCCCAAATAAGCCACATCCAGATGTGACCACAGTGAGTCAGGTGCTCCTTGCTGAGTGGTGCCTAGACCCACACTGGAGGCAGCTGGCCTTGATTTCTGGTGTGGCCTTTTGAGGCAACTATAAGCACAACATCTGTGGATTGCTTGCTGAATCTTAACAGGTGGCCCTGGAGGGGCACAGGATGGGGCAAATTTTGCCTGCAGCTTAACCTCTCTCAGGACTGTGCCATTGGACGTCTACTCCACAAAGTTACACTAATGAGACTGGGAGACTTAGGAACTTCGCTTAATACATAGAAACAGACAGAGAAAAAAAGCCATGATGGGAAGACAAAGAAGCAGAAACCATATGGGAGAACAGGACAGAGACCCAGGAATAATGGAGTCAAGCAATCTAACAGAGGCAGAGTTCAGAACACTGGTTATAAAGATGCTCAACAAACTTAGGGGTGGTATAGATTAATTCAGTGAGAACTTCAACAAAGAGATAAAAAGCATAAGAATGTAAATGGAAATTATGAAAGAAAACAAGTCAGAAATGAAGAACACATTATCTGAGATGAGAAGTATATTAAATCAAATAAACAAAGTAAATAAAGAAGAAGATCAACTGACCTATATAAAGGATGGGAAAGACAAGGACATTTAATCAGAATGGCAAAAAGAAAAAATGCCAAGACTATGAAAATAGTTTAAGGAGCCTATGGGAGATCATTAAAGGTCAAAATATCCATCTCATTGAAGGACTATCCATACTGGAAGGAAAACAAGATGTTGAATAGCTATTTGAAGAAATAATGATGGAAAAATTTCCTAACCTGGTGAAAGAAATAGACATAAAACCTCAGGAAGCTAAGAGAATTCCCAAAACCAGGAATCCAAAGAGTCCCACACCAAAATACATCATAATTAAAATGCCAAAGTTTAAATACAAAGAGAGAATCTTAAAAGCAGATAGTTACCCACAAGAGAGTACTCATAAGATTGGCAGCTGATTTCTCAAAAGAAACTATGCAGGACAGAAGGGCTTGGCACCAAATATTTGATGTAATGAAGATCCAGGATCTACAACCAAGAATACTTTATCCAGCAAAGCTATCATTTAGAGTCGAAGGACAGATAAAGAGCTCCCCAGACAAAAATAAGCTAAAGAAATTTATCACCACCAAGCCAGTATTACAGGAAATGTTTGAGGGACTTCTTTAAGAAGAAAAAACATATATCAAAAACAGGAATAAAGAATGATAGCAACTACATTTCTATCAATAAGTACCTAAAATGTAAAAGAATTAAGTGCTCCAACTAAAAGGTAGAGTAGATGACTGGATAAGAAAACAATGCCCCTACATGCTGCCTACAAGAGACTCACTTCAAATTAAAAGACACACACAGACTAAAAGAAAGAGGATGGAAAAAGTATTGCCTTAATGGACCTAGAAGGTATTTAAAGCAGACAAAGATAAATACCATATGATTTCACTTACATGTGGAATCTAAGGAATTAAAAGAACAAACTAATCAAAAATAGACTCACAAATATAGTGGACATTTTGGTGAAGGACAGAGGGGAGGGGGTTTGGGGGGCTGGGAGAATGGGGTTAAATGGTTAAAGAAGTACAAATTAGTAGTTGATGGATGGTCACAGGGATGGAGAGCATGGCATAGGAAATGCAGCAGCATTAATACATTGGCTAGGTGGAGGGTCAGGGGAGGTAGGAAGCAATTGGGGAGATTGTTTTAGGAACTATATTGATATCTATCAATGTATTTTAAACTCAAAACTAAATTAAATAAATTAATTTAAAAAAATCTATTGTCTACATTTCTCTTTGCAACTCTTTCCATTTTTTAGCATCCTTCAGTAATGTCTTCCCTTTAATCCATAGTGTTATACTCTAGACCCATGCTATTCAAAGTATTGTGCACAACCAACAACATGAATATCATCTCAAATTATTAGAAATGCATTACCTACCTCAGGTTGCATCCCAGACTGAATGTATTGGAATCTTCAATTTAATAAGATATCTTGGTGACTCATATACACCTTCAATCTCATTAAATGCAGAAAGTCACTTGACAAAGTCCAACATCAATCTCTGATAAAAATTCTCAGAAAAGTAGTATTACAAGGGAACTTCCACAACCTGAGGAAACTACAAAACTACAGCTTTCATATTTAATGGCAAGAGATTAAATACCTTCCCGTGAAGATTGAGAACAAGACAAGAAGGTTTACTCTCACCACTCTTATTTAGCATTGTTCTGGAGGTACTAGCCACTGGAAAAGGCAAAAAAAAAATAACTAAAAGGCAAACAGATTGAAAAGGAAGGAATAAAACTATCTCTATTCACAGGTGACATGATTTTCTATGTAAAACAAACTCAAGAAAAATCCAAAAGAAGTCAGACACAATAGGCCATGTATTATGTGATTCTATTTATATGCAATGTACACAATATATAAATTCATAGAGATATGATAGCCCTACACACTATTTAGAATACCAAAATTAAAAAATAAACTGAAATTACAAAGTATCAGCAGGGATGCAAAAACAATCAGAACATTACTGGTAGGAAAACAGTTCGATAGTGTCTTAAAAACTTAAACATAAGCTTACCATGTAGCCCAGCAATCCCATTCCTAGATACGTGCCAGAGTTAAATTAAAAATCATGTTCCCCATAAAACCTGTATACTCTAAAGTGGAAACAACCTAAATGTCTGTAACTGGTGAGTGGATATCAAACTGTGATACATTCATAAAATGGAATATTACTTTGTAATAACAATAAACTATTCCATTCAACAACATATATTAATGTCAAATGCATTATATAGAATCCATTTTTTATGATATTCTATAAAAGTCAAAATTAGAGACAACTAATAGATAAATCACCATTGGGGCTGGCAGAAGTGTTGATTATAAAGGAACAAGAGGGATTTATGGGGTGATTGAATTATATACTAAAAAAGATGACTCTAACTATATGAAATTTACACCTTTTTTAAAAAAAGAAAACCATGCAGCTCAAATATCCCTTTCTCTATGACACATTTTCTCATTTTTAGTGTCAGAATTATATTTGTCATTTTCTTGTAATTTTATAACATATATTAACCTTTGTATCATTATTGGTTTTTTGGACACCCTTATTTTACATTGACTGTGAGCTTCTTGATGGCAAGAGCTGTATCCTTCTAATATTTAGCACATCTGGTCTTTGCACAATATAGGTGCTCCAGAAATATTTTAAATAAAGGAGAAGGAGACTTCAAGTATTTTCAAGCCTGGATGAGTGAGGCAGTAATGGTGCTACTAACAAAGACAAGGAGCCAAGAACAGAGGCAAAGAATTAGGTAGGCAGCATGAACTGTAATGATGGACATGACCCATTGCATTTTCCTCAACTAACTACATGTCATAAATATTTAAACCATGCAAAAATCAGAGCCCAGTGTGATTGATATAGCATTACCACATATAGAGAAGAACCAAGAGACTGTACAAGGCTGGGACAAGTAGGATAAACAACTAAAATCATCAATATAGAATACATAGCTGTGGATGAACTCAAAATGCAAAGGCCACAAAATACAATGGGATTTTTGCCACGGAAGACAAGAAATAAGGCAGCATGCTTGAATACACTGATTCCAAGAGAATAATCTGGAGTCTAAAGCACAAAGCTTAATGATAACAGCAACTACGTTTGCATAGTGCTTTCTACTTTTTAAACTGTTTTCATGGTCAATACCTTGTTTGGTCCATATAGGATTTTAATTAGCAAAGTTATTTGCATATTATACATATTTATCATATTTCCCCACCACCAAATAAAGCAATAAGATTTCCAGACACTTATAATTCATTTCTTATTAGCTCGATACTCTAAAAATTTCAATTCTTTCACTTCATAAGTATAGTTCAGTCTCCTCTTTTATCTAACAGTTTGTTCTATAGGCCAATGTTCTCTTGTTTATCTACAGTATTTCTGCTATCATGGCAAGGTTTTCGCTTTCGTATTATTTTTTTATTGAGATATAATTGACATATAAGATTATATTAGTTTCAGGTATATAACATAATATGACATTTGTATAAATTATAAAATGATCATCTAAATAACTAGTTAACATTTATCACCACACATAGCTACATTTCTTTTCTTATCATAACAACTTTTAAGATCTACTCTCTTTGCAACTTTAGAATGTGAATAAAGTATCATTAAGTATAGCCATCATGCTGTATAGCACATTTCCACAGCTTATAACTGGAAATTTGTACCTTTTGACCAACTTTATCCATCTTACCCAACCTACACATAGTTAATTTTTATTCAACTTGTGATGCTAAATCTTTACACTTTTTTTGATTTTCTTTAATAGTACCTGATGAATTTTTCTGGAGATTTTATAGTACCTTCCCTTACTGTCATCCATAATCTGACTATCCTAAAAAGATTTTCAGTGAGAAACCTCTAAAGATGAAGAGCTAAGGTATGTCTTTCAACTTTTCATAATCTTCTCTTGAGCAAGTATGATGTCTCCCCGAAACTTTGCATTAATTTTAAGCAGTTGTTCATTATATACAGCAAGGCATTGTAGTTTTGCCTGTTTTTTCTAGTTCCTGTAACCAAGTAAAGATACTTAAAATATTTCTCTTGATTGAGTTCATCAGTTCTAATTTTACAAGCAGTCTTTCAATTTCTTTTCTTATAACATTTTCATTTCTCACTTATCCTAAATCTTCAGTCTTTAGTATCCATTCTACGCCTTTTGGTTTCTGAACCTGTTTTTCCTTTTATGCAGAGAGGTTTCTCATCAATCATTCATGCTTTCTCTTTCGATGCTGTGAAGACAGTCTTTGCAAAAAATTACTGATACATGCTACAACATGAATGAATCTTGAAAACTAATTGCTATGTGAAAGAAGCCAGATACAAAAAAGCATATACAATATGCTTCCATTTATATAAAATATCAAGAATGAGCGATTTCATGGAGGCAAAAAGATTAGTCAATAATATTGTAATAACTATGTGTGGTATCACATGAGTACTACACATCAGGTGATCACTTTGCAAGTTATATAAATGTCTAATAACGATGCTGTACTCCTGAAACTAATATAACTTATTCCTACTGTAATTGAAAAATTAAAAAATATATGTATTTGTAAAAACATAGGTTAGTAGCTGTCTGATGGTGGAATTGTTGCTAATAAATATGAGATTTTACATGGATAGACTTTGAGATAATCATGCTAAGCGAAATAAGCCAGACAGAAAATGTTAGAAACCACAAGATATCACTTATATGTGGGATATTAACCTAAAAGCAACAAATAAACAGGACAAACAAACAGAAACATAGATATGGACAATAGACAATAGACAATAGACTAGTGGTTACCAGAAGTTAGGGGGAAGAAGGAGGGGAGAGGTAGAGGTAGATAGA
This sequence comes from Rousettus aegyptiacus, assembly GCF_014176215.1. Taxonomy (NCBI): domain Eukaryota; kingdom Metazoa; phylum Chordata; class Mammalia; order Chiroptera; family Pteropodidae; genus Rousettus; species Rousettus aegyptiacus. Next base: position 71,741,975 of record NW_023416312.1, read on the forward strand.
TAGATAGATAGATAGATAGATAGATAGATAAATGATAAATAGATAGATAGATAGATAGATACAATTGTTGTTAAATTGAATATCTGAAACTTAATAGATTTTGTTAACCAATGTCACCATAATAATAAAAAAAATATGAGTTTTTGGAAGGAAAGATGAAAATCTAAACCTGGATTTTGAGGATGGTTGCAAAACACAAACTCTTTAAATGTAGTGGGAAAAAAATCACTGAATTATATATTTAAAGTGGATGAATGTATTTTATGTAAATTATACCTCAATAAAGTTGTTTAAAAAGACTACCAAGAACAACTGTTGTATTAGGGGCAAGCTTAAAAGTGTCAGATCATTCTAGACCACCCTTCCACCTGTGACACAAAATTGACTTCTTTCTAATACTGCCCTATCATTACAAAAGGACCATAAAAGGCCTTAGTAAATGTGCACAGATTATCAGTGGGAACTACATATCATTAAAATAAAGGAAAATCCTCACCACAAAATACCTGAATAGTCTTGCCTCATATTCTAATAATTCTAAATCTCCCACAGTTGCTCTGACACTAACTGCCAATCTGCCTAGCTCTCTGCATACTGCCAACACCATTTTTCTTTGCCAGACTTCCAGTTGCTGTTACTATACACTCAAAATATTCAGGTACATTTCTCCCCACATCCATAACATACTCTAACACCAAGTTCTTATCCAACATTTTTGGAAAGATTTGATCCACCCCACTACTAATAAACTCTAACACAGACTTTTAAATGGATAAAAGTTTTACATATTTTTTACCATAAAAGTTATTCTATTTATTGTAAAACTTCAATAGAAAAAAAAATCAGGAAATATATATATGGAAAGAGAAAATCGACTACCCATGTATAATTAGCTAACATTTTGTAATTACATCCTCTAGACAGATATATAAAAATTAAATAATTACTATACATAAAGTTTATAACCTGGATCTCTTTCCATATCAATATGCAATCAAATACAGTCATATATCACTTGAAGAGCTGCAAATTATTTTATCATAGGGATTAACAAATTTTATTAGTAGTAATCACTGAAATTATTCCTAAGGTTTGCCAAATATGAAGAACATTGAAATGAGCATCCTTATTCAAAGATCTTTTAAACTTGTCTGATAAATATTAGAAGTAGAATTGCTAAATGAAAGGATGTTCACTTTTCAATTATGGTTAATTTTATAAATTTCTGAACAGAAAGAAATGACCACTTTATGTTTTTATATTCACTATATTTATAGTACCATTTCTTCAACACTCTCTCCAAAATTGAGTATCAATTTTTGCATCACTATAAATACAAAAGTGTTTAAAAAGTATAAACAGAGGTTTGGAGAAATATGGCAGAGTGAGAGACATCCCCAGATCTCTCCCCTTGAAATAACAATAAGCTGAACATACAGAAGTCAACAAAAAAAACACCCACACTGTACACCAGCACATATCAGCATGGGATCTGGGCATGAGAGCTACCACAGGTCAGAACCCTGGGTATTGGGCGGCAGACTGGGATAAATAAAGATGCTGCCTCTTGCAGCTGCTGGAGCTCTCTGTAGGAGGGGGAAGAAGAGATAAAATGTGGTAAGTTCCCCGAACAACCTTGCCTGGGAGATTTGTGAGTTCTACCCAGCCATAAGTAGGTCTCATGTATCAGGGCAGAAAGTGAAGAAGTGTGACGGAACCACAGAGAAACAACAGTTAATTTTTACTGGCTGCAGCTCCAAAATTGAGGCTGAGCAATAGCCCCCAACTCCAAACCCCATGCTCTCCGAGTCCAAACACCACAGAGCCCCAGGAGAAACAGAGCAAATGCTACTGACATTGTCATCAACACTGACAGGGAATAAAACAGAGAGTAGCAAGCATGTTTAAATATCTAAAGAAAATAAAAAGCCATTATTAAGGCTTTATATAATGTAGAGATCCAAGAGGTTTAGACACCACCTACTGGAACCAAAAGAAAAGCGCCTTTTTTCCAGCAGGCAAAAGAAAGACCTTTATATAATAAATCTTCCTTCTGGAAAAAATAGCCAAATACACTACCATTAATGCCCAGGCAGAGAAATAGTTCATTAGACATCATGAACAACCAAAGTGACAAGATATCTCAGAAGGAAAGAAAAAATCTCTTAAAAAAAAGCTTACGGACATAGAAATATGCAACTTAAATGACCCAGAATTCAAGATGGTACTTCTAAAAACAGTGAATTCCAAAATGAGTCATATCAACAATTTTAGGTATTGAAAAAAAAACCTAGATGAGCAGAGCACAGAGATCGAAACTCAAAAAAAGAACAGAAGATATCCTGGAGATAAACACACACACACTGCAAGAGTTGAAAAACAAAATAGCAAGCTTGGGAAATAGAGTAGAACAAATGGAGCAAAGGATCAGTGATATCAAAAACAGAAATCTAGAAATAAATCAGAAGAAAGAAGAGATAAACTGAAGAATGAAAAATAATGAAAGAGAAATAGAAGTTGCTGATACCATTAGGAGAGGAAACATAAGAATAATGGACATTACCAAAGGTGAGGAAATAGAGCAGGGACTAGAAAGCATTTTCAGACAAATAGTTGATAAGAATTTCCCAAATCTAAAGAATGAGCTGGAGCTTGGAATTCAAGAAATCAACAAAACACCCAATTATCTCAACCCAAAAAGGCCTTCAACAAGACTTATTGTATTAAAATGATCAAAAATCAATGACAAAGATGGAATTCTCAGGGCAGCCAAGGAGAAGAAAATGGTAACTTATAAAGGAAAACCCATTAGATTATCATTGAACCTCTCAGTGCAAAGCTTATAAGCCTGAAAAGAATGGAATCAAATAGTCAAACTATTAATGAAAAGAACTACCAGCCTAGAATAATGTATCCAGCTAAGTTCTCCTTTAGATATGAAGGAGAAATTAAGACCTTTCCACACATATAAAAATTGAGGGAATTCTCCACTATGCATCCTGAACTACAGGAAATACTGAAAGTAGTCGTCTCACATAAAACAAAATGACAGAAAAAAAATAGGAGTAACGTGATTATTAGGCAAAAATCAGAGGAGTGCAACCCTTACTAAAAACAGGAAACTATAAGCTTAAAATAAGAAGAAATTTGCTGTAACAAGATAGTAATGAACATTCAGCATACATAGGGACAATTTGAGATAAAAATGACTGAAAAGGGAAGGATTCAAAGATCCAAATTTGGAAAAGAGAATGGAGATAAGGCACATGTGAAAGAAAATAGAAGACTGCATATATATATATATATATATATATATATATATATCCTTTACATATTCATAATGTTAACCACACACCAAAGAATTGGAACCAAAGTGGATAAAAAAAGTAGGACTAGAAGGAAAACCCACACAAGCCAACCTAAATAAAGAAAATGAAAGAAATCGGAAACACAAAGATAAGGAAGCAATGGAAACACTGAGCTACCAGAAAGCAAAATATAGAATGGCTATAAGAAGACCTCATATTTCAATAATCACCCTAAATGTAAATGGACTGAACTTATCAATAAAAAGGTACTGAGTTGCAGCATGGATCAAAAAACAAAACCCAACCATAAGCTGACTCTAGGAGACACATCTCAGTTCCAAAGACAAATATAGACTCAAAGCAAAAGGGTGGAAAATGACATTTCAAGCAAATGGCATTCAGAGAAAAGTGGGAGTAGTGGTACAAATAGCAGATGAAATACACTTTAAAATTTAAAAAATAAGGAAAAATACTGAGGGACATATCACAATGATAAAGGGAATCGTGTACCAAGAAGACATAACACTTATTAATGCCTATGCTCCCAATTAGAGAGCACCAAAATATGTAAAGCAATTACTAAGAGAACTAAAGGGAGAAACAGACCAAAATATCATCATAGTAGAGGATCTAAATACCCCACTGTCAGATATAGACGTATCATCCAAAGAGAAAATCAATAAGAAAATAACATCCTTAAATGACATATTAGACCAAATGACACTTTAGACATAATTGACATTTACAGAGCCTTTCATCCCAAACAAGCTGCTTATGCTTTCTTCTATAGTGCATATGGAACATTCTTAAGAATTGATGACACACTGGGACACAGAGAAAGCCTCAACAAATATAAGAGGGTTGAAATTATACCAACTATATTCTCTGATCATAAAGCTTTGAAACTAGAGATCAACTGCAAAAAGGAATGAGGAAGAACCACAAAAATGTGGAAATTAAACACCATGCTACTGGAGAATAACTGGGTCAGAAAGAAATAAAAAAGAGATCAAAAGATACATATTCAGGGATTATAATGATACTAAACATATTAAAACTCTTGGGATATGGCAAAAGCGGTCTTAAGAGGAATGTTCATATCATTACAGGCCTATCTCCAAAAAACAGAGAATGAACCCAAATAAATAACCTAACACTTCTTTTTTAAAAACTAGAAAAGGAAGAACAAATGAAGCCTAAATTCAGCAGAATGAAAGAAACCATAAAATTTAGAGCAGAAATATATGAAATTAAAAACAAAATTAAAAAAAAGATAGAAAAAATAAATGCAACAAAGAGCTGGTTCTTTGAGAAGGTTAATAAAGTTGACACACCTGGCGAGACTTACTAAAGAAAAAAGAGAAAAAGAGAAAAGACACAAATGAACATAATCAGGGATAAAAAGGGAAAAATGATGACAGACACCAAATAAATACTAAGGATCATACAAGAATACTATGAAAAAGTATATAATATGAAATTTAATAACCTAGAAATTTTCCTATTTAGAAAGATACAACCTTCCTAGACTGAATCAAGAACTTGAAAATCTAAATAGACCAATCAGCAAAATGAAAATTGAAACAACAAAAAACCTACAAAAAAGTGTAAGTCCAGGGCTAGATGGCTTCACCAGTGAATTCTACCAAACATTCAAATAAGTTTTAATACCTATTCTTTTCAAAGTCTTCAAAAGAATTGAAGAGGAAGCAATACTTCCTAATACATTTTATGAAACCCATATTACCCCGATACCAAAACCTGGTAAAGATAACACACAAAAAAGAAAACTACAGACCAATATCTCTCATGAACACATATGCAAAAATCATAAATAAGATACTAGTGAACTGAATATAGCATATTCAAAAGAATATAACATATTCAAAAGATTATACACCACGGTCAAGTGGGCTTCATCCCAGAGGCACAGGAATGGTCCAACATATGCAAATAGATTAATGTGATACACCACATAAACAAATTTTAAAAATAAAAATCATATGATAATATAAATAGATGCAGGAAAAGTTTTCAACAAGATACAGTCCCATTTATGATCAACACTTAACAAAATCATAATAGAAGGAATGTACCTTAACATAATAAAGGTCATCTATGAAAACCCCTCAGTCAACATTATACTTAATGGTGAAAAACTAAAAACCTTCCCTCTAAGATCAGGAGCAAGATAAGGCTGTCCACTATTGCCACTGTTATTCAATATAACATTGTCAGTCCTAGCAAGTGCAATCAGACAAGAAAAAGATATAAAAGGCATCCAAATGGGAAATGAAGAAGTCAAACTGTCACTATTTGCAGATGACATGATTCTATATATAGAAAATCCTAAAGACTCCACAAGAATGCTACTAGAAAGAAACAATAAGCAAATACAGTAAATTTTCTAAACATAAAATCAATGTTCAAAAATCCATAGCATTCCTATACTCAAATATAAAGTGTCAGAAAAAGAACTGGAAAATAATAATTTCTTTTGCTGTTGCAACAAAAAGAATAAAATACCTTGGAATAAATTTAACAAAATATGTGAAGGACCTGTATAATTAAAACTACAAGATCCTATTTTAAAAAATTGAAGAAGATATCAAGAAATGGAAAGATATTCCATAGTCTTGGATTGCAAGAATCAACATAGTTAAAATTACCATATTACCTAAAGCATTATACAGATTTGATTCAATCCCTGTCAAAATCCCATCAGCATTTTTAAATAAATAGAACAAAAAAGAATTATCTGATTTGTATGGAAGCGTAAAAGACCCCAAATCACCAAAGCCATCCTAAGGGAAAAAAAAGTGAGGCTGGAGGCATCACTCTTCTCAACTTCAAATTATACTACAAAGTGACAAGAATCAAAACGACATGGTATTGGCAAAAATTCAGACATACGGAACAGTGAAACAGAATCAAGAATCTAGTAGTAAACACATATTTATATGGGCAAATAATTTTCAACAAAAAAACCAAAAACATACAGTGGATAAAGGAAAGCCTCTTAAATACATAGTGCTGAGAGAACTGGAAAGCCACCTGCAAAAGAATAAATCTAGACTGTTGTCTATCACTACACACCAAAATAAACTCAATATTGATTAAGGACTTGTATATAAGATATGAAACTATAAATTCCATAGAAAGAAACATAGGAACTAAACTCAATGACCTTGGACTTAAAGACTATTCTATGAATTTGACCTCAAAAGCAAGAGAAGTAAAAGCTAAAATACATGAATGGAACTACATCAAACTAAAAAGCTTCTGCTCAGCACAAGAAATCCTCAACAAGGCAAGAGACAACCATCTGAATAGGAAAATATTTGCAAGCAACATTTCTGATAAAGGCCTAATATCTAAAATATACAAGGAACTCGTACAACAACAACAAAAGAAAAACAAATGATCCGATCAAAAAATTGGCAGACAACCTGAACAGACACTTCTCTCTAGAGGTCATATGAATGGTCAACAAATATTTGAAAGATGCTCAACATCACTAGCTATTAGGGAAATGCAAATCAAAACCACATTGAGATACCACTCCACACCTGTTAGAATAGCTGTAATCAACAGAATAAGTAATAACACATGTTCAAGAGGATGTGGAGAAAAAGGAATCCTCATACACTGCTGGTGGGACCGCAAATTTGAACAAATTACTATGGAAAACAGTGGAGATCCCTGAAAAAACTAAGAATGTATCTACCATATGATCCAGTAATCCCTCTACTGGGTATTTACCCCAAAGACTTGAAAACCCATATCCAAAAAGATTTTTGCACATCAATGTTCACAGCAGCATTATTCAGTGTCCACGACATGGAAACAACTAAAGTGTCCTATGATACATGATTGGATAAAGAAGTAGGGGGAGGGTGAAGTGGGTAAAGGGGAATGAAATATATGATAGCTGAACCAAACTGGACTTTGTGTGGTAAACATACCCAAATATACACCCAAACCATATGGAGTATACAGTTGTCATATTATAATGTATGCCCCAAAATTATTTAATTGTATTAACAAAAATGTATAAACATTCTTTCTTTATACTTCATATATCTAATTTATAATTTAGTTTAATTTTTATTTAAAATTTGTATTTTCGCTTTATTACAATTTTATACAGAGTTGTTAGTTTGAGAAGTCTAACTATGAGTCTAATATGTATGGTACTGTATACATGGCACCTTGGCTTTAGTGGACCTATTTTGTGGCTGGATACTTATATGGAACTGTTTGTTGCAAAGAACACCTTGGCTTCTGACTAAACCTAGAGTCTTTGTATTTAGTATCCATCACTTTTTTTCTTTCATTTATCTCTCTAATAATCTTTAGATCTTGCCGAATTTCTCTATGTATTTTCCATACTCATGTAAGTTGCTAAGCCTATCCCTCTCACCCTAGGAAGCCAAAGCTATTGTGATTGTGATTTCTAAAACTATATGTGATATAATGTGAGGTCAAATGAAACAAATCAATAAGAATACGGTTACTAGGATTAGATCTAGATTTGAATCCCAGTTCTACAATGTAATCATTCAACCCTAAAAAGTGTTTTTGATTTCTCTACATCCCAGTATCCTCATTTATAAAATGGAATAAATTATAATACCCCCAGGGTATTATTTTGATGATTTAATGGGATATTTCATGTTCTGCACTTACAGTGACTGCCAAAAATTAGACTTCATACATAGCCCTTTTAGTATTAATAGATATATATAATATAGACGACAGAAAAAAAAACTAGATTCTTTGGAATTTAAACTTTCTCTTTCATATACATTGGAAACTGAGCGACTAGACAGAAATCTGCCTGAATTCTAGCATCTATAGGAGCATCCAACTGAACTTAGAAATCACTGCAGTAAAAAAGCTAAATACAAACCAAGAACATACAGTCACACCTAATTCTGCCTCTTTAATACCAGTGTTAAATGGTTTCACTATGCTACAATCTACCATACCTTCAAAAAAATCCAAAGTCCCAAACAGAAATCACCAAACTGATTAAGTGAAACAGGTGGGGAATGATAGTTGTCATAGTAAAATACTAATACTAAGCCTACTACTGCTCTGCTGCTCCTGCAGCTGCAGCTGGTACTACTACTAGTACTACTAAACTGGCTGGTACTAGAATCATCAGGCCCACAGGCTTCTGTTTCCTCTGAGAGGTAGTAGTTCAGTTTTGGCCTAGGGCCCTAGATGTGAGCCATCTAAAACTTTACATCTGATGACTTCTAAAATTTAGGAGAACTTATTAAACAAAGACGTGAGCAACGAAGCAGGAAAACAGATGCCTTGGATAACTACAGCTAGACTTTTCATCCCTCAATCCAAGGATGTATTCTAGGACCTAATTCTGAGTTCTATCTTCCTCAAATCTCTCTTGGCATTTGCATAATAAACAAAATATAAAGAATCAGGCAATTTGCCAATTTTCATTCTCCAAGATGAAGAGAATGCAAGAAGCACGTTCAGGGAAAGGGAGGGTAAACCTTTCCCTCAAGTTAGCTTACAGCATTCATTCTGTGAATCCTAATATTGCTTAGCTATAAGCAGTTTCTCTAGTATTGTAGCAAATGTCGGCCAAAGAATGTAATTTTTGCAAATATTTATGTTGCACAGGCAACTTAGAAACTTCTATGGCAACCCAGCTGGTTCTCAAAAATAATGAAACATTAGTGTAGCCTTGTGGAAGGCACCAAGTTGGCTCTCTGCATAGAAGCCAAAAGTCATAAAATGATGTAGTTCGATCTGTATTACAGCCCAGGACTCTTGACCCCCTTTCTGAGGCACTTTCCACACTATTTCATAAGTCGGTAATCTATTGTCTTATGCCAAAGATCTATATTCTGAAAAGGGAAGGAATGTTGCTGTTGCTAGCTAATTCTTTCTAAGCAGGGACAGAGCATAGAAGTGTCTGTCACCTGCTACTTCTGGCCCAAGATAGTGTTCTCAAGCAGCAAGAAGAGTAGGATGAAAATTTTCTCAGCTTTCTAAACATGCACTTATAAATCTCAGCTCTTCATGGTGTGGGTGGCGGGGGGCACTAGATGAGGGTTATATTCTTTGTGGGCTGTAGGCCTTTGGATTCATTCATCACATTATTTGCTTTTTAAAGGCTAAATGAACCTAAAGACATAAGCTAGGGTCATGGAACTTTCAAGGTCAAGAGGTGTATTAATGTGGCAGTAACAAGGTTTGACCAGCCTTAGACATCATAAAATCACAATAGGAAAAGGAAGTTCCTGAAAAAATAGTTCAGTTGTGAGCTGGGCTATGGGCTTCACATGAGAAGATAAATATAACCTATAAAGGGATAGAGCAGGTCTATGAATAACATTGTGTCATTATAACATTGATGAGATGCTTAGGAATTTAACTCTTATTTGTATCAATTAACAACATGGTAAAATTGGTTTTGTTATATGTTGTTTCACTTAAAGTTTCAGAACCTATGGACAGCATTAAGATTTATTGTACATGCTCTAGATATGAAAAAAAAGTAGTAGTCTTTTAGGTATTTTCGACTGTGCTTTTAGGCCACACACTTTGCCTATATAAACAGTGCTACTACCTACCCACAGAGGTAGATACCCAACTCAAGAGTATCCAACCCACTGAACGAACAGTATCCAGTGACATTTTCTCTCTCAAGAATTTGAACGATGCATAGAAAGTGAGAATGTTGAGTTTTAGCTGATTTAAGATTAGTCTTCTTGCTTGCAAGCAAAAGAGATTTGCCTAAGACAATAATAGAGAATTTTTTTGGACTTCCAGTCAAGATGGAAGCATAGGTAAACACTGTGCTTGCCTCCTCCCCTGACCACATCAAAATTACAAATTAACTACAGAACAACCATCACTGAGAATCACCTGAAGCCTAGTTGACCAGAACTCCTATACCTAAAGATATAAAGAAGCCATGTCGAGACTGGTAGAAGGGGAAGAAACACCAAACAGGCTGGTTCCACACCCACATATGGAGGTTAAGAATTGGGAGGAATATCTCAGCTGTGGCAGTCTCCCCTGAGGAACAAAGGGTCCTAGCCTCACACCCAGCTCACCAGCTAGGAGCATCAGTGCCTAGAAGAGAAGTCCCCACATTTATCTGTGAAAAGCAGCAGGTTTTCCATCTAGGTGAGATAAAGGGCTACTATAGATACAAGCATCCTCTTAAAGGGCGTACACATGGAATTACTCACTGATTCACTTGCTTCAAATTTAGTGCTGGAGCATCATCTCAAAAAGCACCAGGGACATACAGGGAAGAGCTGAATTGTCTGGCTTCAGGATGAGGGCTGTAGGGGGAAACTCTGACCATAACAGAAGTACCAGCAGAGGCCACTGATCCTCTGTTGAACGCTCCCCCCCACACCTAGTTGGCAGGTAAAGGCAAGTGACGTATCTGAATCTCCATCAACTTGGCTGATGCCACTCACACACCCTGATGATTCCCTGAGACCCTGCCCCACCCAACCCATTCACCTCTTTCAGCATCTGTTCCTAATAAGCTGCTAGCCTTGGCACATGTTGCAAACTTTCCTAGAATATCACAAAGGTCCATTAACCCCAAATGACCAGCAGCTGGCCTGGGTGGCCCCTTTATGTCTTGCTTAGTACCCCTGGCACTAGTGGCAGTCAACTTAGTTCACAGTATAGTCTCTCCCAGGTACTTCCAAGTCCAGCACAGGCAGCTACCAACTTCAGATCACTTTGTAGGTCCTACTATCTGGCCCTGGGCCAGGCACAGGTGGCAGCTGAGCTGAACACACATGGAAGCTCCTTCCAAAAGGTCCCAGAACCAACATACCTCATGACTGACTTCAGACCATACCAGAGCACCACTCAATTAGCTCCACAAAAGATACACCCAATCGGTGGACTATGCAGACACCAGAATCATGCTAAAATGAAGCCCACTCCATGGGGTCAGCCCCTACACAACACTTTGTATGCCATAATCATATCTAATCCTCACAGACAGTCAGCCTGAGGGTTAATCTTACCCCCTGGCATGTCATTAGCAATTAAAGCTCAACCACAATGGGAGGGCACACAAAACCCACATAAGGGGTACACCCGGGGCACAGGGGTGACAAGGGAGTCTGCACCAATAGTTGCCAAAAGAAACCTATTACATAAGGCCACTCTGTTAAGAAAAAGAGACATACCACATATACCTAATATATAGAAACAAACACAGGGAGACAGCCAAAGTTAAAAAACATGTCCCAAATTAAAGAACAGAACAAGACTCCAGAAAAAATAACAAAATGGAAGCAAGCAATCTACCAGATGCAGAGTACAAAACACTAGTCATAAAATTTTTCAATAACTTCAGGGAAGAATAGATGAACTAAGTGGAAACTTACAAAAATAAATAGAAACCATAAAAAGGAACCATTCAGAACTGAAGAATACAATAACTGAAATGAAGAATATAGGGAAGCAACAGCAGATTAGAGGAAGCAGAGAATCAAATAAGCAATGTAGAAGACAAGAGAGCAGAAAATACCCAATAAAAACAACAAAAAGAAAAAGAATTAAAAAAATAAGGATAGTTTAAGAGACCTCTGAGACAACAAGTGTACCAACATTTGTATCATAGGGGTACCAGAAGGAGAAGAGAAAGAACAAGAAATTAAAAACTCTTTTGAAGAAATAATGACTAAAAATTTTTCTAACCTGGTGAAGGAAATAAATATACAAGCCCAAGAAGCACAGAAAGTCCCCAAAAGATGAACCTGAAGAGGCTCACACCAAGACACATCATAATTAAAATTCCAAAGGTTAAAGACAATGAGAACCTTAAAAGCACCAAGAGAAAAGTAGTTACCTAAAAGGGAGATCTCATAAGACTGTCAGCTGATTTCTCAACAGATATTGCAGGCCACAAGGGATTGGCAACAAATATCGACAGTGGTGAAAAGCAAGACTATTCTACTCAACAAAGCTATCATTTAGAATCGAAGGACAGATAAAGAGCTTCTCAGACAAAAAAGCTAAAGGACTTTATCAGCACCAAATAGTAGTAGAAGAAATGTTAAAGGGACTTTTTAAAGAAAAATAAAAATATCATAAATATGAATAATAAAATGGCAATAACTACATATCTATCAATAATTCCTTTAAACGTAAGTGGATTAAATGCCCAATCAAAAGACAATGTTTGGCTGAATAGAGAAGGAAACAAAAGCCATCCATAAAGTGCCTACAAGAGAGTAATTTCAGATCAAAAGACACACACAGACTAAAAGAATGGAAAAAGAAATTTCATGAAAATGGAAACAAAAAAAGCTGGCATAGCAATACGTATCCCAGACAAAATAGACTTTAAAACAAAGGCTATAACAAGGCACAAAGAAGAACATTTTATATACAGTAACTAAAATATAAAAGCAACCTAGGTATCCATTGATAATTGACTGGATAAAGGAGAAGTAGTTACATATATGCAATGGAATATTACTCGGTCATAAAAAAAGAATGAAATCTTACCATTTGAAACAACACAGATGGACTTAGAAGATATTATAATAATTGACACAAGTCAAATTAAAGAAAGACAAATACCATATGATCTCACTTTTATGTGTAAAGAACAAAATATTCAAAACAGAAACAAACTCATAGATAGAGAACAAGCTGATGGTTTCCAGGTGGGAGGGGTGTTGGGTGAAAAAGGTGAAGGAGTTAAGAAGTACAAATTGACAGTTACAAAGCAGTTATAAGGTTTTAAAGTACAGAATAGTGAATGCAGTCAATAATATTGTAATATCTACGTAAAGTGCCAGGTGGGCCCTGGATTTATCAGGGAGATCACTTCATAAGTTACAGAAATGTTTAATCACTATGCTGTATACCTGGAACTAATATAATATTAAATGTCTACTGTAATTGGAAAATAAAAAATAATAAAATTAAAATTTAAAAAAGTGTTTTTTTACTTCCACTTAAAAAGTTCAACAAATCTCTCCATAAAAGGTAAATAGAGAACTTAGAGTGTCTTTAGTTTACATGTTGGCTGTGGTTAACAGTTATTGTAAACAGGAGAAGTATTTTTTTTTATTTCAGCAGAGGAAAGAAGAAACCAATATTCCAACCTTAAAAAAGCTACCTAGAAAGCTAGAACTATGAGTTTATTAAATAATTTATCAAGCATAAGGACAACCAGTGATTATATAGGAAAGTTCTTTCCACTTCTTACCCCTTGGATTGAATGCAGGAAAGTCCATAGTCTTTCTAATCATGAATGGGAGAGTCTGGGGAAAGAATTCCTGAGCTACCCTGGAGTTATGTTTACCGCAGAATTTACCACATGGCAGCCCCAGGGTATTACCTTAGAAAATACACAGGACTTTTCCATTAGAAGAGTAAATAATGTTGGAAGACTAATAGTTATTATAGAAAATTAACAACAACTAACATTGATATATCCATTATTAAGAGAACAACAACAACAACAAAAAATCTCTACTAGAAGATTTGAAAAATAAAATGGAAATTCAAACCTAGACTAGAATGCTGAATGACCAACATGGAATCACATTATCTGATCAGGAGAAAACAATGTGAGGTGGAAACATTATACCAAAAATCTATACAGAAAAGACAAAAGGATGACATATACCTTTGAAGAAGAATCCTATGTGGAAGAACCCGTAATTCCATAAAGTGAAGTGAAACATGCCCTGAAAGTTTTGAGGAGAAATAAATCACCAGGGGTAGATTGGTTACCAATGGAGTTTCTTCAAGGACCAGAGACATAATCTTTCAAAATCCTAACATGAATATGTTGACAAATATCGAAAACAAAAAAATGACCTACAGACTGGAAACATTCAATATACATCCCAAATTTTCAAGAACAGAAATGCCAAAGATTATAGTAAAAGGACCACACAAGTAAAATGATGCTCAAGGAGATACAACAAAGAGTTCTACCTAATATAGAGCAAGAACTGCTAGATGTTTAAGGAAGATTCAGAAAAGAAAGAGGAACTAGAAATTTAATTGAGAAAACTCTTTGGACACTAGAGAGTTCTTAAGAATTTCGGGATAAAGTTAGTCTATGTTTTATACACTATTGTAAAGCTTTGACTGTGGATCCTGAAAAGTTATGGGTTTCTCTGAAAGAAATAAGCATGCTTCAGCACTTAGTTTTCCTGATATTGTGGACAGGAAGTCACTAATGGAACATAATGTGGAGAGACAGAATGGTTCCCTATAAGCAATGGTATCAGATAAGAGTATACTGTCTTTTCTTATCCATTTAATCTGTACTCAGTATATATCATACAAAAAAAACTGGGCTAGACTCATAAAAGTGAGAATTGGTAAAAGAAATATCAGTAACTTAAGATAGGCAGATAATACCCTCTTACTAGCAAAATGTAGCAATGATTTGAAATGACTTCTCATTAAAGTGAAAGAAGAAATTCTGAAAGCAGGACTGCATCTGAATATTAAGTAGGCAAAAATCATGTCCACAGAGGTAATACACAACTTTAACAGACAGCAAAAGTATTGAAATTATTGAAGATATTGCTTACCTTGATTCCGTCATTAATTCAAATGGAGACTGAAGCCAAGAAATCAAGAGAAGGCTGAGACTCAGAAGGGCAGCACTATGAGACTTAGGAAAGATAATCAAAAACAAAAACAAAGATGTATCATTAGAGACCAAGGCTATGATCATATCCCCACCTTCATTCATTTTGCTATGTATGGATGAGAAGTTGGGCAGTGAAGAAGACTGAAAAAAAATAAAGGTTTTGATTCATTTGAAATATGGTGTTAGAGAAGAGTTCTACAGATACTCTAGACAAACAGAAAAATGTTCAAGTGGGTACCAGAGCAACTTAAGTCTGAAGCATCACTGGAGGTAAAACTGACAAAACTGAAATCCTATTTTGGGCACATAATGAGAAGGCAGGGTTCTTTGGAAAAGATAATACTAGTGAGAAAAATAGAAGGCAGTAGGAAAGGAGGAAGGCCAAATATAAGATGGATTGACTCCATAAAAGAAGCCATAGGCATGAATCTACAGGAGCTGAGCAGAACTATTGAAGATAGGACATTGTGAATATCACTCATTCATTGGGCCACCAGGAGGGAAAAAGCTGACTCAATGGTACATAACAAAAATGTGCTTCTACCATGTTCTCAGTGTTTTACATGTATGAACATATTTAACCTTCAAAAAAAGGCACTTTTAGTATTATTATCCCCCATTTTATAGGCACAGAGAGGTTAAGAAGGTTGCCCAAAGTGACAGACTTATTAAATATTAGAGCCGAGATTGGAACACAGGTTGTCTAGCCCCCAAGTCCATGTTCCTAACAAGCGTACTATAATACTTCTCTATTAAGACTAGTAAATAGCTTACTAAATTGGAGAGAACCTGATATTCAAACCCTGATTATCAGTTTATGAGAGTGCATCTTTTTAAAAATATATTTTTTATTTTTAATTACTGTTGGCATACAATATTATATTGGTTTCAAGTGTACAAAATATAATTAGATATTTATATAATTTGCAGTGATCACCCTTATAAATCTAGCACTCATCTAACACCATACATAGCTATTACTATATTCTTGATGATATTCCTTATTGCTGTACTTTACATCTCCATAACTATTTTGTAACTTCCAATTTGTACTTCTTAATCTCTTCCCCATTTTCACCCCCCAAACTGCCTCCTGATTGGTAACCATCAAATATTCTCTATATCTATTAGTTTGTTCCTGGTTTGTTTGTTTATTTTATTCTTTAGATTCCACATATACATGAAATTATATCGCATTTGTTTTTCTCTGTCTGACTTACTCCACTCACCATGATACACTCTAGGTCCACCCAAGTTGTTGCAGATGGAAAGATTTCATTATTTTTTATGCCAAGTAATATTCCATTTGTGTGTTTGTATGTGTGTATGTATCTCACCTCTTTTTTATCCATTCATCCTTTGATGGATACCCAGGTAGCTTCCATATACTGACTATTGTAAATACTGCTGCAATAAATATATGGATTTACATGTCCCTTCACAGTCATATTTTTGGTTACTTCAGATGAATACCCAGAGGTGGGATAATTGGATCCTTCTTTGTCTCTTGTTATAGCTTTGGTCTTAAAGTCTATTTTGTAAGTATTTCTATCCCAGCTTTTTTTTTCCATTTTCATAAAACATCTTTTTCCATCCCTTCATCCTCAGTTTGTGTGTATTTCAATATGAAGTAACTCTCTTGTAGGCAGCATATGTAAGGGTCATGTTTTCTTATCCATTCATACACCCTATTTTTTGATTGGAGCATTGAATCCATTGATATTTAAAGTAATTGTTAACAAATATGTAGTTACTGCCATTTTATTATTCAGATTTTTCAATCTTTTTTTTCCTTCTTCTTAAAGAAGTCCCTCAAACATTTCCTATAATACTGGATTGGTGGTGATGAACTCCTTTAGCTTTTACTTGTCTGGGAAGCTCTTTATCTGTGCTTCAATTCTAAATGATAGCTTTGCTGGGTAGAGTAGTGTTGGTTGTAGGTCCTTGCTTTTCATCACTTTCAATATTTGGTGCCAATCCCTTGTGGTCTGCAGTGTCTGTTGAGAAGACAGCTGACAATCTTAAGAGATTTCCCTTGTAGGTAACTAACTGCATTTCTCTTGCTGCCTTTAATATTCTCATTGTCTTTAACTTTTGACATTTTAATTATATGTCTTGGTGTGGGCCTCTTTAGGTTCATCTTATTTGGGAATCTCTGTGCTTCCTGGGCTTGTATGCCTATTTCTTCACCAGGTTAGGAAAATTTTCCATCATTATTTCTTGAAATGGGTTTTCAATGCCTTTCTCTCTCTCTTCTTCTTGTATCCCTATGATGTGAATTTTTATATGCTTGATGTTGTCCCATCAGCCCCATAAAGGACCTCCATTTTTTTTGTGTGGAGGGGATTCTTTTCATTGTTGCTGTTGTGATTGGGTGTTTTCTGTTACCTTATCTTCTAAATTGCTGGTTCAACTTCAGCTCCATCTAATCTACTGATGACTCCTCATGTAGTAGTCTTCGTTTCAGCTATTATATTCTACAGTTCTGCCTGATTCTTTTTGTGTTTTCTGTCTCCATTTTTATGTTTTCTATTTCTTTGTTAAAGTTCTCCTTGAGTTCATCTACTTTTCACCCAAGTTCATTGAGCATCCTTATAACCAGTGTTTTGAACTCTGCATCTGGTAGATTGCTGTTTCCATTTTGTTTACTTTTCTGGAGCTTTGTTCTGTTCTTTCAAGTGGGACATGTTTCTTTGTCTTCCCATTGTGGCTGCCTCCCTGTGTTTGTTTCTACGTATTAGGTAGGGCTGCTATGTATCCCAGTCTTAGTAGATTGGCCTTATGTAGTAGGTGTCCTTTGGAGCCCAGTACTAATAGTACAGTCACCCTGGTCACCTTAGCCAAATACTCCAGGTGTGTCCCTTGTATAGGTTGTATGTGTTCTATTATAGTTGAGCCTTGTTTGCTATTTACCTGTCAGTGGGAGAGATTGACATTTAGGTTAATTAGTCCTGATGACTGGCCACTGATGACAGTGGAGAAGCTGTTGTGCAAGGGCTGACCCTATGGATCAGGATTCACTGTAGCAGGGCTCTGGTGCCTGTCCAGTCTGGCCTTTGGATGTGCCATTTTCAGATGTAATCCCAGGTGGTACTCCAAAGCTAATCACCAGGCATGTAGGCCAGGACCTCCCGGGAGGGTCTCCTTCATAGACCAAATTCAGCAGCAGCCTATGCCCTGCCTAGGGCCACCTGGAATAAGCCACCAAGCAATCCACAGATGGCTACCACCCATACTGGGCTTGGAGGTGCCTTGAGCACCCAAGTCATGAACCAAGACCAGCTTCTCTGTGCTGGACTCGAGGCTGCTCACCAAGAGTATGGGGCATGCTGAGACCAGATTCTGCTTGTTTGGATTTTGTGAACCTTTGAGAGATTTTAGGAAAGTTTGCAGCATGAGCCAAGACAGGCTATTTGTATGGAAAAGCCACCAGAAGTGGCTAGGGTGGGCCATTATATTAGGGGGGCAGGGTCTCAGGGAGTCACCTGGTCAGGGTGATCTGTGTTAGTCAGGTTGATGGAGACTCAAATATTGTGGCTACCTGTGTCTGTATGCCAGGATGTGGGGCTCAACAAAGGAACAATGCCCTCTGCCAGCACATCTGTCAAGGAGAAAGCTGACCCTCCAACCCTTTCCTCGAAGCCAGATAATTCAGTTTCTCCACATTTGTCCTTGGTACATTTTGAGCTGCTGCCCCAGTGCTGGAGCTCAGAGCCAGTGAATCTATCAGCCATTAATTTGAGTACTGGCCCCTTATGAAGAATGTCTGCAACTCTAGCCATCCTGTATCTCACTCAGCCACAATTTCTGCTGGTTTTTACAGCCAAAATTTTGGGGACTCTCTTCCTGGCACTGGAACCCTGGGTTGAGGAGGCTGATGCTTTACATATGTTTTCTTATTTAATTCTCATAGCATTTTGAATACATAAAATTACCCAATTTTCACATAGGGAAACTGAGGCTTAAAGAAGTTTAATAATTCACCAAGTCCATCCAGCTCATAAGTGACAGAATTGGACATTTAACAGAGCGCTGACTGGTTGCAAAATCTGTGCTTTTGTCACTACTCTCCATTCTCCATGTCAAATATTTACTTGATCATAATTTTATTTGATCCATTATTCTATTTTCTACCCACTTATCTGGCTACCAGCTACAGTAGTTCCTCATTTAGCTACAATTTTGCTTTCCAGGGATTTCACTTACACATGATCAACCATAGTCCAAAAATATTAAATGGAAAATTCTAGAAATAAACAATTTATGTTTTACATTGCTTGTCATTCTGTCCATCCCACCCAGGACATGAATTAACCCTTTCTCCAGTGTATCTATACTGTATATGCTACCTGCCTGATAGTCACTGAATCTTTGTTTTCAGATCTACTGTCAAGGTATCACTGTGCTTGTGTTCAAGTATTTTACTTAATAACTCTTTTACAAGAGTTGTGATGCTGACAATTTGGGCATGCCAAAGAGAAGCTATGATGTATAAATATGTATAGGAAAAAACATAGCATATATATATAGTTCAGTAATATCCACATTTCCAGGCATCCATTGCAGGTGTTGAAACATATCTCACTTGGATAAGGGGGTACCACTGTACTTTGTTTTCTATCTAGTAATCTTATACTGTTTTCCTACTCTATGATTTCCTTTAATTCCTTCTCCCTATTCCCCTCTCCCCTTTGCCACCTCCTTGAGTCAGTCAAAAAGTTCTGTCAATTCTTCCTCCTCTCTGTTTCTCAAATCTATTCCTGGCTCTCCACCCTCACTGTCACTCACCTGTTCAGATTCCACAATCTCTCAATTACTATTACTTTTCTAACTTCTCTCTAGTCTTCAGTCTTGGTTCCCTCTGCATTCATCCTCCACCCAGAATCACAGATTTTTCACAAAATCTCCCATTTAGGCCTCGATGACATCCCATTGCATGCAGAATAAAGTCTAAACTCTTTAACTGATAAAAATATACTCTCTCTCCAGCCCCTTATCTGCCAACACCTAGCTCATGCACCATCACCCCACCTAAACTTTAGCTGCAACCAACTACTAGTTGCTCCTTGGACAAGTCATTATTTTTCATAATTTCAAGGCTTTGTACAAGTTGTTCTCTCTAATTAGAATGCTCTTCCTTTCTTATTCACATTGTGGAAATCTAATTGTCTATTAAAATCAAATTCAAAATCCAATTTCACTTTGAAAACCTCAACTTTCCCAAGAAAAATAAATCCTTACCTTATTTGGACTCCTGCTATACATTTTTCCTCCAGCTTTATTTAAATATAATAGACAATTTTTCTTCATATTTACAATTCACATTGTATAATTCAATGAACTTTTTTGTCAATTATAGTTGGCATATAATAATATATTAGTTTCAGTTGTATAGCATAGCAATTAGATCTCAAGTGATCACCCCACTAAATCTAGTACACCTCTTCCCCCTTACATATTTATTACAACATTGTTGGCTATTTTCCTTATGCTACATTCTACACCTCCATGTCTATTTTGTAACTATCCATTTGTATTTCTTAATTCCTTCGCCCTTTTTTAACCAACTCCCCAAAACCCCTCCTGTCTAGTAGCTCTCAATATATTCTCTGTATCTGTAAGTTAGTTTTCATTTTTGTTGTTATTCTTGTTTGTTTTGTTCTTTAGATTCCACATTAATGTGAAATCATGTGATATTTGTCTTTCTCTCTTTGACTCACTTTATTTAATGCAATACCCTCTAAGTCCATCAAGGCAATATCTTTTTCCATCCCCTTCCTTTTAGTCTGTGTCTTTTAATCTGAAGCAAGTCTCTTATAGGCATCATATGTTTTCTTATCCATTCAGCCACCCTATCCTTTGGTTGGAGTACTTAATTCTTTTCCATTTGAGGTACTTGTTGATAGGAATTGTTACTCAGCAGAGGAACAATGAATACCACCAGCACTTCTGCCTGGGAGAAAGCCTCACTTCTGACCCTTGCTCCAACAACTCACCACACTCCTGTAAGTCTCTGTTACCCAACCCTCAAATGGCTTAACAGGTGCTGTTGCTCAGAGCAAGCAAGTCTGTCACTACCAAAGTCTGGTCATGGACATGACCCCTTTAAGAGGTATCTTCAGCTGCCACAACCTGTCCCATTCAGCTGCTAGGGACCGGGCAACCTTGCATCCTCTCCCTCCTCTCCCTGTCCTACCTTCTCCCATTGCAGGGTGATTTCTTATTTGTTTCCCTAGTTGTAGGGCTTGTTCATCTAGATCCCAGGTGACTCTGCTTATTATTTACTCTATGTGTCTCTCACAACTTTGACATGGTCATAAGAGTGGATTAACAAAGCCTCTATCATCTATGCCATTTGATTTCTCTCCCATTGTACATTTTTATGCCTCCATCATAGTACTTAATGCACTATAACTACTAATTAATATATTTTTCTTCCCAGCTAGAGCTCAAACTTATTATTAACTATGACTCCTTTACTGATTTTCTATTTCTATAATTTAGCATAGGATTGACATACATTAAGTTTTAAAAATGCACATATTGAATAAAAGAATAAATTATTTTTGTCTGTGGTAGGCAAAGTAATGACCACCCCTAAAGATGCCCATTTCCTAATTTCTTGATTCTGAGAATGTGTCTCTTTGCATCTCGAAAGAGAAATTATATTCATGGATAGAAATAAGCTGCTAATTAGCTGACCTTAAAATAAGATTATTTTGGATTATCCTGGTGGGCCCAATGTAATCACAGAGGTTCTTATAAGTGGAAGAGGAGAACAGAAGTAGAGTCAGATTCAGAGGGAGATATGACTCTGGAAGAGAGAATCATAGAGATTGCAACATGAGAACTTAGCTCAATGTTGCTGGAGGTGAGGGAGGCTTTGAGCTAAGGAAACTAAGTAGTGTCTAGAAGCTGGAAAAAGCAAGAAAATATATTCTTACCTAGAGCTTCCTGACGTAAACACAGCTTTGCTGAAACCTCCATTAGCACCCAGAAAGGCTTGTGTAAGAATTCTGTTCTAAAGATATGTAAAATAATAAACTGTTTTGGACCACAGGTTTGTGGTAATTTGTCACAGCAGCCATTAAAAATATATACACAAGTGTTTTATTTTATTATTTTATTTTTATTATCCTAAGAAAGTACTACCATTCATGTTATGATAGGTATCCTAACTGCAGGTCTAAGCTCTCATGTCTATCAGGAGGATCTCTTGAATAGCCTCAAAATGCAGATTCTGAACTCCCAACCCAAGATGGTCTCATTGAATTAATCTGGTGGATTGAGACTCAGAAGTCTGTGTTCTGACAAGTACCTGCAGGTGCTAATATGCAGGTAATATGGGGATTCCATTTTTTGAGAAACATATTGTTAATGTGTATTGGTTCTGGAGTTAAAGGGACTTTGATCCAACCTATATACTCATCAGATGCACAGCCCTCACCCCGTATATACCACTGCTGCCTCTCTGCTTATAATTTAACTCTCCTAACCTTTACTACTATCATCCTCTGCTGAATTAAACCACATCCCAAATCTACATGCTCAGTTAGACAGGTAACTCTTTTCCTAGCTATAGAAACTCCCTCTGTGAGTGTTGTTACTTTCCCTTTATCCTCTCCATTTTTCCCTCTCAGTTGTGCATATACAAAATGACCAGTGGTCAGCTATTTTATTTCATTTTCCTCCCAATCTCCTAATTGCTAAATCTTTTCCTAAACATGGTTGCTATGTATATGGTTGACATTCTTTGTTCTGACCAGTCAAACATTCAGTTGTGGTAACTTTAGTGTTGATTTGTCAAGGTTACAACCCTTAAATGAATATGTTTCCAAGACTGTTTTAAGCCAAAATCTTTGACTAGATTTTATATCAGCACACTTTGCTGCCCTTTAAAACAGAGGTTCTCAAATAACAGTGTGCAAAAGAATCAAAGAACTAGTTAAAAAAGAAGATTCATGCCAATACTCTCAGAAATTCTGATTTATTAAGTTTTAGTTCATCCTCAAGGATCTACATGTTAAATTAGTACCCCAGGTAATGCTAACAAGTACAGTCCATGGACCAGACTTTGAGAAGCACTACTCTAGGGGGACTTAGTTAAGTTTCATGAGACTAACATTATACCCCTTATGTTACCTTGGTGATGGAAATACTGCAACCTTTCTGAGCACCCTACAAATTTTTGCTTAAACTCTTCCCTTCCCTTAGTGCTGATATAATTATATTCATTCTATAAGGAACTCAAATTATTTCATTGTGAATTCTCTCTCTCTCTAGACTTTAAATATCATAACATCTCCCTTATTAAATGTCACAAAGACACATTTTTTTGGAATACAAGGTTTAATGAAGGGTGAAATATCACTTAGTTGTATATGATACATCTAAGGCTATTAAGTGGGGGTAAATTCAGAATGAAATTCTAGTATAGATATATCTAAAAGATATTTTCTATTGTAAAACATAGGCAAACCACCATTGCGACTATCTCCCATTAGTGCTACATCTATGGAAAGGAGTGGCATAACAGGATTACAATATAACTAGAGTAATGTTGTTTGTTTATAAAACTCTATTTAGCAGATTTTAGCATTAGGAGTGCCTCCTGATTCAGTCGATCTAAACATTTGACATTTGCAACACTATATCTTGACCAATTGCCCATTCTGCCTATTCCTCAATTCTTATGGATTCATTTAACAGAGCAAAATGACATTAGCCTGAAAAAAATTACTCCTTGAAAAGGTCAAAGTAATATAATTTTTGTTCTATTTCAAAAGCAGAAATGTAAATTATAAATTGTATAGCCCTCAATTCCACCTCTACAAAGCACAAATGCTCTTCTAAAAGTTGGTCTTCGATGATCATCAAAGCCCATTAGAATGCATCAGATTGTACTTATTCAGTCAAATACTTTCAGTATATAAATTATTTTGGGGGGTTTTGATAGGTACGATAACTCTTCAAGGCCTTGGTTGGTGAATAAGTGCATCACGTCAGTCATTTACTAATTGACCCTGTGGCCTAAATGAGTTAATGCACTCCCCAGGGGACATGCTAGCTTAATAGTCTAGCCATCTATTTCTAAAGGCCTTAAAAATGGATGCCATTATGGTGACACTATCTTTTCAATACAAATCTTAAGCCTGCCATAACATATGACATTTAAAATCTTTGAATTCTCAGAATGAAACCTATTAGGGCTAAGATTCACATGCTTATACAAGCTCATGCTCTCACCTCCATCAGTGTGAAAAAAAAACCTCTTCAATAATGAAATAATAAACAATTCAAACCTGCTCAGCAGCTAATATTTCATCCTAATGAAATATCTTTGGGAAATAATTAGGATAGTTTACCCATTAAAATAATACGGAGTTGTAGGACCAGTTTTAGAGTGGTCTTGCATCCTTTAGGATCTTGGAAATCTGCTACAAGGTGGCGCTTTTCTGGGGTGACACAGACAGAAGAAATTAAAGTTGCTGGGGACATAGCAATTGGAGACAAGAAACAATGCTGTAATCAGACTCTTCCCAAAGACTTTATATAAAAACATGGTCTCATTCATTCAGACAATGGCATGTATACTGGTTAACTGACTTTTATTTATAAATTACAAAATATCTACATTAAAACAAAAGTTTAAAAGGAAAGGAAAACTCTAATACTTATTACTAACCTAATTTAATTCCCAGCTTTTAAAATGTTGGTCTACTTTTTTTTCCCACCTGCAGGTTATCTCAAGCCCTTTTCAAATTCCCTGGTTCAAAGTTACCATTTTTTCCTACTATTTCAAATACCAGTATTAATTTTACATTTATCAATTTATTTGTTTGTTTGTTTATATTCCCACATTGTTCTTAAAAAGAGTTAAAGCAGGACAGGTATTAATTGCCTATTTTAAATCTTTTTCAGTTATCTTGAACATGAAGGACCTGGAGAGAGTAGCAGTTTCTTAACCCACACAGCTTTTTTTCCTTTCTAGGATTCCACAATTCTGAGACATACCTCTTAATTCTTTCTCAAGCAGCCCTGAAACACCTTTGAGAAAGTATATAAGCCTTTCCTTCCTCCACTTTTGTCTTCCCCTTCCCCAATTTTCATCGCGTTTCTAGTTCATTCATTCAAGTCTATTCCTTTTAGACATAATCTGTTTTTTAAAGGTACTATCCACAGAATATTTCAAACAATGTGCCTAAAAACACTTGAGGACTTTGTTACTGTGATTTTCACGTAACCTTAGTTTTTTTTTTCTTTTATGTATAGGCATTCTCTTAACATTGAATCTGTGTTTGTGTACATTTCCTCTATGGCTGAAGCTGCTCACACAAAATAAACTGGCAAGCATAAAATGAAATATATTACAGTCAATCACAAGGATGATCAAATATACCTTATCAACTACAGCATGATTGAATTGTTTGCATCATTTAGATGTGTTAATGTTAAGAAAGTCTAGAGATTACTAACAGAATACTTTTGCATGCTATTTTACAATTCATAAGCCCTTTCTCAAACTTCGTCTGCATTTAAGTATTGAAAGATTAATGCTCCAAGAAGTATATTGATTTTCCAAAGATCACAAAGCTAGTGAGTATCAGAATATATAATTTTTACCTGGCATTTGGTAATCTGTGAATACACAGATTAGACAAGTACACAAACTAGAGTCTATGAAAATACTGTAACCAAAGGACCAGCATAGTGCTATTGTAAATTTTAAATATATATTAATTGAATGAGTTCAAACTCATTTTGAGGATACTTGGTGTAATAAAAAAGAGCCCATGAAGCTTTTAATTCCCTGCAAGAACTAGCCCCATTCTTGAGAGAGTTCTTTTAGCATCATGTTGTCATGGCTCACATGATAAAAAATAGGCCCTGTCACCTTAGTCTAGTCATAAGTGATTGGTTCTAAGGTAATAATAGACAATTATATATAGCTCAGACACCAGGAAGGTCAAATACCTGTAGTTCGTTTGAAACTGCCCAATTAGAGATAATCCAAATTGGATGATGATTAACTGATTAGATTTCATTTTTATCTTAGATTATACTTTATATTAGATTATATTGTTGGTAGGTATGGAATTAGGAACACACAGAGCTTAGGTTGTGCCCCAAAGGGTTGTATCCTAAAGGCTTGGACTTCAAATAGTCATAAGGCACAAACCAGCTATGGAGACAGAGAGCATTTATTTGCCTATACTCTCACATTCTTATATCCTGTCCATAGATCCTTAATAATAAGGTACAGTAAGTATCTCTCTCATATTTACTCTTAATGAGCCAGAATAAAATACTTTGGCTCATATTTACTCTTTTATTACATTAAAAATGTTATTTGAATTACATGGCTGTAATACCACTGTGAAGACTCTGCCTATAGCCATTAATTGGTATAAATCCTGTCAGAGAGGAAAAAAAACTTTTACTCTACTCTCTTATGTCCAGTGATTGGAAGCCTGCAAATTAATTATATATGTATGCAAGTTAGTCACAAAGAAATGTAACTCAAGGAGCCAGTTAGAATTTGGAGTTTATATACCATCTTAATTAAGAGGATGAGAAAGGGCAGAGGGGCAGTTCTGTGAGAACAAATATCTTTTAAGAAAAATAAATGGGCCCTTAAGAGAATAGAAGGGAGATACAATTTTATGACAATGTCTAGGCGATATTTTATACAGGTGCTGACCTCTCATCTTCAGTGATAAGAGGCAATCTTCGGTGGTCGTGAAACTCTCAAAAAGGTGATTTATAAGAGTTAAATTCTTTTGGGATGCTTTGCTTTTAGAAATATAAAGAGAGTTTAGAAAACGCCTCTCCCTGCAGCTGTTGGTTCTCAAATATGTTCAGCTCAAAATAATGCTTATGCCATTGTGGCATATTCTAGATCCCTTCAGCACATAAGCTTTTGCCTAATGGCACTGGAGACCTGCTTGCGAACTTAAAACATTTTGTTTCACTAGGATACATAAACATAATTGGTAACTAGTCAAATATACTTGAAGAGAAAATAACATATTTACTGTCTTAGACAAATGAGGATCTATTTACCTTGTCTTTAGAAGTATCTCAATATTATTTAGTATTCCTCTAAACACATGAAATGGTAGCACGACAAGTTTCCATGGAATATAACTGGGTGATAGATTGTGATATGCGTGTGCTTTTTGAAAGGAGGGTAAAAGATCATGAATAAGCTATTTGTTTGACCAATTGCCTACAAGATTTAAATGGAAAAATCAAGTGCACATGCATTATAGTGGTAAGGGAAGGGTGACTACTGAGGAAATACTAAAATTCTTAGGAGTTCTTTCTAATACTATATATATATATATATATATATATATATATATATATATATCTCCTATGAGAACATGTTTCTGAATTTATAATGAAAGTAAATAGCAATATACAACATAGTATTCAAAGTTTGCTTGAAAAATAACTATTTCAAGTGTTCCTCTGGTGTCAGAAAAAAATTAGTAAATTTATTTGTGGTATGCAGAATAATGACCTTTACCCAAGACATCTGTGTTCTAATAACCAGAACTTGTGAATGTTACCTTATATAGCAAAAGGGACATTGAGGATGTGGTTAAGGATCTTGAGATGTAGAGATTATCCCACATTATTTGGGTAGATCCAATATAATCACAAGAGTCCTAATAAGAGAAAGAGGGAGGCAGGGAGACAGAGAAGGAGGTATGACAATAGAAGTAGATGTTAGAGTGATAGGATTGCTGAAAGATGACAGTGAGCCAAGGAATGCCAAAAGTTTCTAGAAGCTGGGAAAAGCAAGGCACATATTTTCCCCTAGATCCTCCAGAAGGAACACAGCCCTGCTGATGCCTCGATGTTAGCTCAGTGAAACATGTTGAGACATGTCCAGCAATGTCAGATAATAAATTCGTATTGTTTTAAGCCACTAAGCATGGATAATTTCTTACAGCAGCAATGGGAAACTGATATTTATCATTCTGTTTATTTTCTCATTTCCTTAAGTCAGGGCCTGCTTATGCTTTGACTGAATTTTGTCCCTAGTGATAAATATAAGGATGTGACATTCAGATATTTTTGCAGTGAAAAGTACCATTTCTATTTATTAATGCTCTCCATAAGACTTCAGTCAAACCATAATTAATTAAAGAAAAAAACACAGCTTCATTTGATGTGTAACAAAAGTATTATCCAATCATTTAATTGCTGTTCTTCCCTGCTGCACTCAAGGGCAGGAACTTGTTAAAACCTGCATAACAACTTTCTAATAACTCACATCCTAATCACTGAAAAAGAAGCTAAAGTCCTCAAGAAATATGGCACAGCCTTTAGATAACAATATGAAGGGATACTAGGTAGATGATGATGTAGACTCTGACCTTTCAGAAACAATATCTACTTCTGTGTCTGAGCTGGTGAGGACCATCTAAGCCAGCTTTAGAAGGAAAGACCTTAGTTACCTGCTCCCTGATTGGAATGAACATATTCCATTGAAGCCTGCTTCCCTCTAATCCTGTCCTGCTTCTTGAAGCTGATCTTGACCCAATTAGTGATCTAAATATTCACAATCATAAAATACCCTTATGCAACTTGTTTTGACCACCCACACCAGTAGATACCCACACCCAGTTTAAATATCATCTGTTCCCATCAGAATATATGTTGCTTTATAATCCTGACTATAACACAACCTATTTTTCCCAATTTTCATTCTTTGTTGATCTAGCACCACTGTTTTTTTCCTAGGTTGGATAATCAGAAAGAGTGTATGGGTTAAATTTTAAATACAGGTCCTTAGAAATGCCAGGGATAAACATAGAGGAGTGAGAGCCATACCCTAATCTCTCCTCTTGAAACAACAATAAGCTGAATATCTAAAACTCAGCGAAAAATACAAAAACTGCACATCAGCACATCTGAGCTTGGGATTGGTGCATAAGAGCTACCACAGGTCAGAATCCCGGGTGTCTGGGCGGTGGACTGGGAGAAACAAAGAAGCTGCTTCTAGGAGCCAGAGCTCCCTGTAGGAGGAGGAGGAGGGGAAAAGGTGTTGCAAGTTCCCTGAACAGCTCTGCATGGAAGAGTGCTGTGAGCTCCACACAGTTGGCAGCTGTGCCCAGTCATCAGGGCAGAAGGTAGAGAAACGGGGGTGGCAGAGATACAATTGATTTTTACCAGCCACTGTTGCAAAACAAAGGCTGAGCTGCAGCCCCCATTCAACAATCCATAAAGCCCCTCCCCACATACACCCTGAGACCAATCACCGGCGGAGCCCCAAGGGGATCTGAGCAAACTCTACCAGAGCTGTCCCTAAGAATGACAGAAACTGAGACTGAGGGTAGTGAGCATGATTAAACATCTATAAGGAAAAAAAGACGTTATTAAAACTTTATATAAAGCAGAGATCCAAGAGGCTTAGACGCCACCTACTGGAAACCAAAAGAAAAACATCTTATTTGCAACAGGCTAGGGACCATTATAAAATAAATCCTCTTTCTGGGGGGCGGGTTGGGGTGGGGGAGGCAGAACACAGTTCCATTAATGTCCAGGGGGAGAAATAGTCCATTAAACATGATGAATAGCCAAGGTGACAAGGCATCTCAGAAAGAAAGAGAAAAATCTCCAGAAAATAAGCTTACAGATGCAGAAATATGAAACTTAAATGACAGAGAATTTAGATTGGTACTTCTGAAAAAACTCTGAGACAAATCATATCAACAATTTTAGGAATTGAAAAAAAACAACTAGATTAGTAGAATGAGTTCTTTAGCAATATCGAAACCCTAAAAAAGAACATAATAGACCTTCTGGAGAGAGAAAAAAACACTGCAAGAGTTGAAAAATGAAATAACAAGCCTGGAAAATAGAGTCAACCAAATAGAGAAAAGGATCAGTGATATCAAAGACAAAAATCTAGAACTAGAAGGAAGAAGAGAGAAACTGAAGAATAAAAAATAATGAAAGAGAAATACAAGAACTAGCTGATACTATCAGGAGAAGAAATATAAGAATAATGGGAATTCTCGAAGGCAGGGAAATGGAGCAGGGACTAGAAAGCATTTTCAAATAGTTGACAAGAATTTCTCAAATCTAAAGAAAGAGCCAGAGCTTGGAATTCAAGAAGTCAACAGAACACCCAATTATCTCAACCCAAAAAAGGCCTTCTCCAAGACTCATTCTATTAAAATTATCAAAACTCAATGACGAAAACAGAATTCTCAGGGCAGCCAGGGAAAAGAAGACATTAATGTATACAAGAAAAACCCATTAGATTGTTGTTGGACTTCTCAGCACAAACCTTACAAGCCAGAAAAGAGTGGAATCCAATATTCAAACTATTAAGTGAAAGGAACTACCAGCCAAGAATAATTTTTTCCAGCAAAGTTCTACTTTAGATAAGAATGAGAAATAAAGACCTTTTCAGACATACAGAAATTGAGGAAATTCTCCACTATGAGGCATAAACTATAAAAAATACTGAAAAGGATCAGCTCAGCCAAAACAAAATGACAACAAAAAAGAATACATAATTAGGCATAAGGTAACTAGCAGGCTGATAAAAGGAGTGCAACACTTACTAAGAACAAGCCATTATAAGTGTAAACCATAAAAAGAGATTTGCTATAGCAAGATAGTAATGAATGTTCAGCACACATAGGGACAAATCAAGACAACAATAACTGAAAAGGGGAGGATTCAAAGATCCAAATTTGAAAAGAAGAGTGAATATAAGTCACTCACAGAAGAAAAGGGATGACTGTGTGTGTGCGTGTGTGTGTGTGTATGTATAAACTATCCTTTATCCTTTACATATTTGTAACAGTAACCACATGCCAAAGATTCAGAACCAAAGTATATAATGTAAAACAAGAAGGACCAGAGAGAAAACCCATAAAAGCCAACCAAAAAAAAAAAAAGAAACACAAGGACAAGGAAACATTGGAAACACTGAGCTACCAGAAAGCAAAAGATAAAATGGTTATAAGAAGACCTCATATTTCAGTAATCACCCTAAATGGAAATGGACTGAATTCACCAATAAAAAGTCACGGACATGCAGATTGGTTTAAAAAATTAAAACCCAACCATATGCTACCTCAGGAGACACATCTCAGTTCCAAAGACAAATATAGACACAAAGTGAAAGGGTGGGAAATGATACTTCAAGCAAATGACATTCAGAAAAAAATGAGAGTAGTGGTACTAATATCAAATGAAATAGACTTCAAATTAAAAACTAAAAAAATATATTGAAGGACTCTTCATGATGATAAAGGGAATCATGCACCAGGAAGACATAACACATTAATATCTATGCTCCAAAACAGGGACCCTGAAATATATAAAGCAATTACTAACAAAACTAAAGAGAGAAACAGACTAATACACTATCATAGTACAGGACCTAAAACCCCACTGTCAGATATGGACAGATCATCAAAACAGAAAATCAATAAAGAAATAATATACTTATCATACATGAGACCAACTGCACATAATTGACATTTGTAGAGCGTTTCATCGCAAAACAGCTGCTTATACTTTCCTCTCTACTGTACATAAATATTCTCAAGAACTGATCACACACTAGGACACAGAGATAGCCTCAACAAATATAAGAGGGTTGAAATCATACCAACCATGTTCTCTGATCATAATACTTTGAAACTACAGATCAACTGTAAAAAGAAAGCAGAAAGAACCACAAGTACATCGATATTAAACAACATACTACTGAAGAATGATTGGGTCAGAGAAGAAGTAAAAAGAGAGATCAATAAATACATAGAAATAAATGATAATGATACTATAAAATACCACAACCTTTTGGACATGGGAAAAGCAGTGATAAGAGGAAAGTTCATATCCTTACAGGCCTACTTCCCAAAAACAAGAATGAGCCAAAATAAAAAAAACCTAAAGCTTCATTTTAAAAATTAAAAAAGGTAGAACAAATGAAGTGCGAAGTCTGCAGAAGGAAAGAAATAATCAAAATTAGAGCAGAAATAAATGAAATTGAAAACAAAACAAAAAAACATAGAAAAAAATAAATGTAACAAACAGCTGGTTCTTTGAGATGGTTAACAACATTGACAGACCCCTGGCTAGACTCACTAAAAAAAAAATTCACAAACTAAACCAGGAATGAAAAATGATGACAGACACCTCAGAAATACAAAGGATCATATGAGAATACTATGAAAAAGTATATAATACCAAATTTAATAACCTAGAGGATATGGACAAGTTGTTAGAAAGACACAACCTTCCCAGACTGATTTAAAAACTGGACAATCTAAATAGACTGATCAGGAGGATTGTTTCAATGGAAATTGAAACAATCATCAAAAATCTACAAAAAAGGAAAAGTCCAGGATGAGATGGCTTCACCAGTGAATTCTACAAAACATTCAAAAAAGATTTAACACCTCAGGTCCTCAAACTCTTTCAAAAAATTGAAGAGGAGGCAATACTCCCCAACTCATTTTAATAGGTCAATATTACTCTGATTCCAAGACCTGGTAAAGACGACACACAAAAAAGAAAACTACAGACCAATATCTCTCATAAACCCAGATGCAAAATCCTAAATAAAATACTAGTGAACTGAATACCTCAACATATTCAAAAAATTATACACCACAATCAAGTGGGGTTCATCCCAAAGGCACAGGGATGGTTCGACATACACAAATCAATTAATGTGATACACCACATAAACAAATTAAAAAATAAGCACCATATCATATCAATAGATAGAGAAAAAGTCATCCATTTGCAATGTAAACTCTTAACAAAATCAGTATAGAAGGAAAGTATCTTAACATAATAAAGGTCATCTATGACAACCCTCAACCAACATTATATTTAATGGTGAAAACTATAAACCTTCCCTCTAAAATCAGGAACAAGACAAGGCTGTCCACTATCACCACTGTTATTCAATATAACATTGGAGGTCCTAGCGAGTGCAATCAGGTAAGTGAAAGATATAAAAGGCATTCAAATAGGGAGTGAAGAAGTCAAACTGTCACTATTTGCAGATGGCATGATTCTCTATATAGAAAACCCTAAAGACTCCACAAGAACACTATTAGAAACAATAAGCAAGTACAGTAAAGTATCTGGATACAGAATCAATGTTCAAAAATCCATAGTGTTCCTATACTCTAATAACAAAGTGTCAGAAAAAGAAGTGGAAAAAATAATTCCTTTTGCTATTGAAACAAAAAGAATACAATACCTAGGAATAAATCTATTGAAACATGTGAAGGACTTATATAAGGAAAACTATAAGACTATTAAAAGAAATTGAAGACGATACAAAGAAATGGAAACATATTCCATGTTCTTGGATTAGAAAAATCTACATAGTTAAAATGACGATATTACCTACAGCATTATAGAAATTTAACACAATCCCCATCAAAATCCCATCGGCATTTTTTAAATAAATAGAATAAAAAATTATCAGATTTTTATGGAAGTACAAAAGACTGAATTGCCAAAGCCATCCTGAGAAAAAGAATGAGGCTGGAGGCATATCTCTGCTCACAGCCAAGTTTTATTACAAAGTGACAATAATTATACAGCATTATATCACCTTAAAAACAGACTTATGGACCAGTGGAGAGTCCAGAGGAAATCCCATATTTATATGGGCAAATAGTTTTCAACAAAAGGTGAGAAACATACAGTGAAGAAAGGAAAGGCCCTTCAATAAATAGTGTGGGGAAAAGTGGAAAGCCACCTGCAAACAAATGAAACTAGATTGTTGTCCATCACCACACAGCAATAGTAATTTAAAACTGGATAAGGATCTGAATATAAGACATATAATAATAAAATGCATAAAAGAAAAAAGAGGAATTAAACTCAAAGGCCTTGGACTTAAACAAGATTTTATGAATTTGACCTCAAAGGCAAGGGAATTAAATGGAAAAATAAATGAATGGGACTACGTCGAACTAAAAAGCTTCTGCTCAGCAAAAGAAACCATCAACAAGGTAAAGAGACAACCATCTGAATAGAAAAATATATTTGCGAGCAATTCCTCTGATAAGGGCCTAATATCCAAAATATACAGAGAACTCATACAACTCAATAATAAGAAAAAACAAATGATCCATCAAAATATATGCAAAGAACCTGAACAGATACTTTTCCCCAGAGGACCTAGAAATTGCCAACAAATATTTGAAAGATGCTCATCATCACCAGCTATTAGGAAAATGTAAATCAGAACCAAAATGAGCTATCATCTAACACCTGTTAGAATAGCTATAGTCAACAGAACACTAATAACACATGTTGGAAAGGATACTGAGAAAAAAGTCCCTCATACAGTGCTGGTGGGACTACACATTGGTATAGCCGCGCTGGAAAAGAGTATGGAAGTTCCTCAAAAAACTAACAATTGGTTTACCATATGATTATGCAATTCCTCTACTGGGTATTTACCCCAAAGATTTGAAAACCTATATCCGAAAAGGTATTTGCACACCAATGTTCATAGTAGCATTATTCTCAGTGGCCAGGACATTGAATACATAATAGATGATTGAATAAAAAAGTAGTGGTACATAAATACAATGTAATATTACTCAGCCATAAGAAGAGATGAAATACTGCCGTTTGCGACAACATGGATAGACCTTAAGATAATCATGTTAAGTGAAATAAGCCAGATAGAAAAAGTCGAAGACCATTTGGTATCACTTATATGTGGGATATAAACCTAAAAGCAACAAATGAACAGGAGAAACAGAGACTCATGGACATGGACAATAGAACAGTTACCAGAAGGTAGGGGGGAGGGGACAAGGGGGAGATAGACAGGGTAAAGAGTGTCGAATATGTGGAGACAGAAAGAAATCTAACTATGGGAGGCTAACCCAGTGTGTATATGTGTGTGTGTGTGTATGTGTGTATTACTGTTAAAGTGTAAAGCTGAAACTTATGTGGATTTTGTTAGCCAATGTCATCATAAAAATAAATAAAAATGAAATAAAAATATTAAATACATTACAGTTATGAGGATGATTTCTGAACACTGTCAGCTCTGAGCAGCTACAACCAGCAAATGGAAATGCTGGGACTCAAATCAGTTCTGCCTGATTCCAAAGCTTTTCTCTTAAATATTGTAGTATATTGTCTTTCACTCAGAAAATCCTGAGTCATTTCTTAATCTACCATACTTAGAGAATCATTCAATTCTGTGCTCATACCCTGCTGCTAGGATATGCCCACGACAGCTATCTCTTAATAAATTGTAAAATTCCATCTATTCTGCTTTCTGCTCCAATCTTACTCCTCCAACTCAAATCCTAAATTATCTTCATTAATATGATAAGCTTTTATGTTCTAAACATAAATGCTAATGGATTGCTTTTCTTCAAAGAGTTTATGCTCAATCCTAAACAATGACGGATATGTGAATTTCAGGACTTAAAACAATATTTTAATGTCTTTCCATATCACTAAAAGAATCTGAGAACTGAAGCTACCTGCTTATAAGACTGGTTATATTCATACAATACTTGAATTGATATTCTAGAAATAAAAGAAAGCTTTTTGGGTACTGTCTGGTGCATCCTAAAAACTAAAGATCAATGGCTATTTCACAAAAACATTTTGCCCAGAAGGAGGCTCAGTGCTAAAGCCAATGCACTCATACTGCTAAAGAACAATGATAATTGCCCTCCCTGTTGTGGGATAACACTTTTCACTAAAGTGTTACACAATAAAAATCCGGAGAATCACTGGGTATTGAAGACTGATGGGCCCCAGTTAAATGTTGTGATTGCAGAATTTGATTTTTCTATAATGATATTTTCTTTTGGAATAGAGGATGAAAAGAAGTCATTGCCATATTTTTAAGGAAGGTAAATTTGAAATAAAACGAGATAGGTAGCATGGGGTGGGTGACATTCACTTGCTTTCCATTCTTCTCTTTTACCATATTTCTCCTCTTGCACAGCTGTTTTGCAGTGTATTACATGGAAGCAGTTGAGTATAGTGGCTAAGAACTGGATACAAACTCAAACTGTAATAAAACATATCTAGATTCAGTTCAGTTCTGCCATTTAAAAACCATGAGTCTGGAAAATTTAACTTCTCTGAACCTCAGATTTTTCTGTGAAAATTAAATAATACAACAGAGTACCTTAAATATCACAATTATAAAGAAATTTTTGTTGTTGCTGTCAATCAAAAACATCTTCCAACTAGAGTTTATCTAGTGATTTTGCAAACCAAACCAAATTGAAGCGCTTCTATTCCACTACAAACATAGAGAGAAAAAATGATAAAATATATCAAAACTGTGTTTAGTGTTGTGATGTCTTTTGCTTCAGGTTATGACACAGTAACCAGTACTGGACTTGTCTTTCTGCTCTTAAACTAGAAAACAGGATAAAAAATGTGAAACCTTTGTTTTCATACATGAGACAATAGACAGTGCAGGTTGAAAATCCTTGAGAAGAAACAATTTGATGAGCCCAAGAAATATCCAGATAGTTCCTATTATATCTTTGGCTGACTAGAAAGTTGTCTGTGCATAGGGTGGCACTTTGTGAGGCCAAACAAAGAGCAATGATAGGGGGGTTGTAAGCTGAGCAATTCTCAGAGCTCACACATGATTGAAAATATTCTAGTTCTCATAAGCTGGGCAGGGATCAGCAAACACTTTCATTAAAAGGCTAGATAGTAAATGTTTTAGGCTTTATGGGTCACATATGGTTTCTGTCATGTAATTTGTGTGTTATCTTTTAAAAATGTAAAAATAACTCTTAGCTCTCAATCTATTCAAAAACAGTTCATAAACTAGATTTGACCCACGGGTTAAAGTTTGCTGAACTCTGAGCTAGATTGTAGAGATCCCTTTGAGCACCAGAGGTATTCAGTAGAGACGCAAAAAGTCACACTTTAGTAATAGTACTAAACTAAATAAAGAATAAAGAATATTTTTAACTCACATTAACAAAGCTTAAACTTCAAATGAATCAAGAATAAAAAACAATTATAAGAATAAAAGAGGGAATGTTACTAAAATCCTACAGAAATTAATACATAATTGCACAATATTAACAATAATTTTAAGCCAATAAATTTAACAATCAGATGAATGGACAAATTCCATGAATGACACCAATCGTGAAGACTGACACAAGAATAAACAAAAAATCTGAATGACCTCATAACTATTCCAATAATTGAATTCATAATTGAAAATCTGTTTTACATTAAGAAACTTCAAGCCCAATGGCTTCTTTGCTGAGTTCTTTTAAATGTTTAAAAATAAGTAATACCAACCTTACACAAACACTTCCAGAGAAGAGAGGAATACTCTCCAATTCATTCTATGAGACCCATGTTACCCTTGTACCAAAACTAAATTAAGCTGTTACAAAAAAGAAATCTATTCACTAAAATCCATTATGAACACAGAAAAAGTCTTTAATAAATACAGGCATGTGACCCTTAACAATGGGAACACATTCTGAAAAATACATTGTTAGTTTTGTTGTGTGAACATCATAGAGTGCACTTACACAAACCTAGATGATAAAGCCTTCTACACACCTAGGTTATATGGTATAGCCTGTTTCTCTTCAGCCGTAAGCCCAAATAGCAGGTTATTTTACAAAACAACGGGAGATTAAATTAAGCACAAGAGAAAATGATACCATCAAGAGATGTGTAAACATGACATGTATGAGGCTGCTGCAGATGTAAGATAGCATACTGTTTTATATCAAACTTTTTTTTATAAATAGAAAAGCGCACACTAAAATAATGATAAAAAGTACTGTGTAGCACAGTAAATACATAAACCAGTAACATAGTCACTTATTATCAAGTATCACGTAATGTACATAACTGTATGTGCTATATTTTTATACAACTGGCAGAACAGTTGTATACCAACATTAGCACAAACACATGAGCAATGTATTGTTCTACAACCTTATGACAACTACATCACTAGGCCATAGGAATTTTTCAGCTCTGTTGTAATCTTATGGGACTACTGTTGTATATGCAGTCTGTCATTGATGGAAATATCATTATGTGGCACATAACTGTACTAGAAAACTGAATTCAGCTATATATAAAAAGGATAATGTATTAAGAAAAAGTGAGGCTTGTCCCAAGATTACATGGCTGATTCAATGTTTGTATGTCAATCAATATAAATCATCATATAAACAATCTAAAAAGTAAAACCACATGACCATCTCAGTAGACACAGAAAAAGCATTTGTCAGAAATTCCATGCCCGTTCATAAAATAACTCATTAAAAAAGGCATTTACAAAAAACCTACAGCTAACATGAGTCTTAATAATAAAAGACAATGCTTTCCCCCAAAATCAGAATATAAGACTGTCTACTCTTCCCACTTCTATTTAACTCTATACCTGATGTCTTTGCGAGTGCCATAATACAGGAAAAGGAAATAAAAGGTATCGTTTTTGGAAAGTGCCAGGTACTTTTCTTTTTTGGTTCAAGCTTTGATAAATATGTTTTTAATTTTTATTTTTCAATTAAAGTTGAAAAATAAAGAGTTGACATTCAATATTATTTTATATTAGTTGCTGGTATACAACATAGTGATTGGACATTTATATAGTTTATCAAGTGATCCCCCCAATAAATCCACCCACCTGGCACCATACATGGTTATTACAATATTACGGACTACATTCCCTATGCTATACTTCACATCTGTGTGACTATTTTGTAACTATCAACTTGTATCTCTTAATCCCTTCCCTTTTTCACCAGGTCTCCAACATCCCTCCCATTTGACAATCACTAGTTTGTTCTCTGTATCTATGAATCTGTTTCCATTTTGTTTGTTCATTTATTTTGTTCTTTAGTTTCTACATATAAATGAGATCATATATTTGTCTTTGTCTGTCTGATTTATTACACTAAGTATAATACCCTCTAGGACCATCCATGTGATTGGAAATGGTAAGATTTAATTATTTTTGTGCCTGAGTAATATTCCATTGTATATATGTATCACCTCTTCTTTATCTGATTGTCTATTGATGGGTACTTAGGTTACTTCCATATCTTGGCTATTGCAAATAGCATTGTAATAAACATAGGGATGCATCTATCTTTTCAAACTAGTGTTTTGAATTTTTTTTGGATAAATACCCAGAAGTGAAATTGCTGAGTCATAAGGTAGTTGTATTTTAATTTTTTTCTGAGGAAATGCCAGATTATTTTCTATAGTGCCTGTACCAATTTGCAACCCACCAAGAGTGCACGAGGGTTTCCTTTTCCTCACCAACATTTGCTATTTGTTGATTTATTTATGATAATCATTCCAACGGGTGTGAAATGATAGCTTATTGTGGCTTAATTTTCATTTCTCTGATGATTAGTGACCTTGAACATCTTTTCATATTCCTATTGCCCATCTGTATGTTCTGTTTGGAGTAATACCTATTCATGTCTTCTGCCCATTTTTCTATTGGATAGCTTTTTTGTTGTTGAGGTATATGAGTTATTTATAAATTTTGGATATTAACCCCTTATTGGATATATTATAGGCAAATATCTTCTCCCATTCAGTAGGTTACCTTTTCATTTTGTTGATGGTTTCCTTTGCTGTGCAAAACCTTTTTAGTTTGATATAGCCTCATTTGTTTATTATTCCTTTTGTTTCCCTTGCCCAAGGAGAGATATCGGTAAAAATTTTACTAAGAGCAATATAAGAGAGTTAACTGCCAATTTTTTTCTTCTAGGAGTTTTATGGTTTGGGGTCTTACATTTAAGTCTTTAATCCATTTTGAGTGTATTATTGTATGTAGTACAAGAAGGTGGTCCAGTTTCATTATTTTTCGCATGTATTTTTCCAGTTTTCTCAACGCCATTTTTTGAATAAACTGTCTTTACCCAATTGTATATTCCTGACTCTTTTGTCATAGATTAAATAACCATGTAAGTGTAAATTTATTTCTGGGCTCTCTATTCTGTTCTATTGATCTATGTGTCTGTTTTTGTATCAGTATCATATATTTTTAAATTATTTTATTAGTTTCAAGTATATAGGACATTGATTAGACATTTATATAGTTTATGAAATAATCCCCCTAATTGCTCTTTCTCTCCTCCGGCTTTTTGCCTAGACATTACATCAATGCTTACTATAGACTTGTATTGTAGTTTGATGTCATGTAGCATGCTATCTCCAATTTTGTTCTTCTACCTCAATATTGCTGTGGATATTCAAGTCTTATAGTTCCATATAAATTTTAGAATTATTTGTTCTAGTTTTGTAAAAAATGCTATTGATATTTTGATAGAGACTGCACCGAATCTATAGATTACATTGGGTAGGATGGACATTTAGACAATGTTAATTATTCCTATACATGAACACAGTATATTCTTCCATTAATTTGTATCTTTCAATTTCTTTCTTCAATACTTATAATTTACCTCTTTGGCTAAATTTATTTCTAGGTATTTTATTTTTTATACAATTATAAATGGAATTGTTTTTTAAATTTTTCTGATGGCTCATTATTGGTGTATCAGAATGTAATTAATTCTGATTATTAATTTTGTATTCTATTTTACTGAATTTATTCATGAGTTCTAACAGTTTCTTGGTAGAATCTTTAGGGTTCATATATATGGTATGTCATCTGCAAATGACAGTTTTACTTCTTCCTTTCTAATTTGGATGCCTTTTACGTATTTTTCATATCTGATTATTATGGATAGACTTCCAATACTATATTGAACAAAAGTGGTGAAAGTGGACATCCTTGTCTTGTTCCTGATGTTAAGGAAAATGCTTTTAGCTTTTCCCCATTGAGTATGATGTTACCTGCATGTTTGTCGTAATTGACCTTTATTACTTTGAAGTATGTTCCCTGTATTCCCACTTGTCTAAGAGTTTTTATCCTAAATAGATGTTGGATTTCATCAAAAACTTTTTCTACATCTATCAATATGATCATGATCCTTTTCCATCAATTTGTTAATGAGGTGTATTGCATTAACTGATTTGCAGATATTGTAACAACCTTGCATCTCAGGAATAAACTTAACTTGATTATGGTGTATGATATTTTTAATGTATTGCTGAATTCAGTTTGCTAATGTTTTGTTGAGGATATTTGCATCTATGTTCATCAGGGATATTGGCCTATTATTATCTTTTTCTGTAATGTCTTTGGCTTTGGAATCAGGGTAATGATGATCTTGTAAAATGAGCTTAGGAGCCTTCCCTTCTCTTAAATTTTTTGAAATAGTTTGAGAAGGATGGGTGTTAGTGTTTTTTTTTTTTCTGAATGTTTAGTAAAAATTTACCTGTGAAGTCATTGTGTCCAGGACTTTGTTTGCTGGGAGTTTTTTGATT
This sequence comes from Rousettus aegyptiacus, assembly GCF_014176215.1. NCBI lineage: Eukaryota > Metazoa > Chordata > Mammalia > Chiroptera > Pteropodidae > Rousettus > Rousettus aegyptiacus. The sequence continues at coordinate 71,783,327 of NW_023416312.1, forward strand.
ACTGATTCAATTTTGTTAATTATTGGTCTGTTCAGATTTTCTGTTTCTTTTTGACTCAATCTTGAGAGATCGTATGTTTCTAGGAATGTATCTATTTCTTCCAGATTGTCCAATATGTTGGCATATAATTGCTCATAATATTTTCTTATGATCCTTTGCATTTCTGTGGACTAGTTGTCACGTCTCCTCTTTCATTTTTTTATTTATTTGGATCCTCTCTTTTTTTCAGATACTTTTTCTAACATCATTAATGAGTTTTGTCTGTTTATACAATTAAATTTGTGTATTTGAGCTTGAGGCCTATGAAATTACTAAACTCAGTGACTATTTCTAGTACTTTGGCTAGATTAATTTTTCCTTTCTGATGTGGTTTCATATTTTATAAAAAGCACAAAAACAGGCAAAACTCATCTATGCTATTAAAACAGTGTCTGGTACTTAAGAAAATTTCACTAAATGTTAGTTACTATTTTATTTATATTTTATATAATTTTGAATTTAAAATTAAATTGAATACATTAGAATTATACAACTTATACAACTTTATAGTATATGTATATCTTATGATAATGACTTCTCAAAGACTTGAAATATCCAAGACAACTCTGGAAATCGTCTATCAGGTCTGCTATAAGAGAGAGTTTTCCAGGGATAAGAATTTGCTTTAACCTTGGGCATTTCATACAATTGAATTAATTCATTATAAACTATTAAGGTTTCCCTCTAAATGGTTGTTTTTATTATTTTATTGAAGTATATTTTACACATGGTGAAATGTATTAACCTTAAGTAGAGTCCAATCAGCTTTGAAAAATGCATACAGCTTTGTAACTCACACCTCTATCAAAACATAGAACATTGTCATCATGCCAGGAAGTTTCATGGTGTCCCATCCCACACAAGTGAACTATTGATCTGTTATCATCACAGATTAGTTTTCCTTGTTTTAGAACTTTATATAAATGAAACTTTACTGTATGTTCTTTTCTGTGTCTGACATCTTTCATTCAGACAAATGTTAATTTTTTTAATTTTTATTTTATTATGGTAAGAGCACTTATCATGAGTTATCCCCTTAACAGATTTTTAAGTGTAAAATATGTTATTGTTAACTATAGACAAAATATTATACAGGCAATCTCCAGATCTTATGCATCTCACTTATTTGAAACTTCATACCTATTGAACAGCAACTTCGTATTTTCCCCTTCCTCCAGTCCCTGGCAACCACTATGCTACTCTCTACTTCTAAGAGTTTGACTACTTCAGATACCTTATGTTGTGAAATTATGCAGTATTTGTCCTTTTGTGACCACCTATTTTACTTAACATAAATAACTCAAGGTTCATCCATGTTGTTAAATACTGTGAAATGTCCTTTTTAAGGCTAAATAATATAAAATAATATGTCATTTTATTTATATATTCACCCACTACTGAATATTTTGGTTGTTTTTGCATCTTGACAATTGTGAATAATGTTGCACTGAAAATGGTGTGTTAAAATCTCTTTGAGATCCTAATTTCAATTCTTTTGAATATATACCTAAAAGTAGAATTGCTGGGTCACATGGTAGTTTTAATTTTTTAAGTGGTAGTTTTAATGTTTTGAGGAACCTCCATACTGTTTTTCATAGCAGCTTCACCATTTTACATTCCCACCAAGAGTCTAGAGAGGGCATTACTGAATTAATTAACCTGAAAAAAAAGCATGCAACATAGATTGTAGGTTCCCGTGATCAAGGAAAAATAGGCTTTCCTAGCCTGTCACATTATATGTAAGAATCTAGATAGGTGGCAGGATAATATTTTGAAATGTTAACCTCCTTTAAACTTCCAAACATTCAGAACCATCAGACTATCACACATGCTTTAAATACCAAGGCAGTTCTGTGGTCACTGTTTCATGTAAAGGATGTGATAGAAAGTAGAAACAAAACCTAGATTTCACCTCTAGAGATCCTAAAAAAGAGAGAAAACTCCAGTCACAGATAGGAGTTTGCAGAGAAACATCAGGTAGAGCAAAGTATTGGTATGATGAATGATGAAGTCAGTGGGGTAGAGGGATAAGGTGAGATCTCAGGAAATCAGAACAGAAATGAGTATCATACTGCATAGGGCTGCTATGAAGAGCATTAGAGCATTATTCCACTGTCTAGGAGTTTCATGGGAGTATTCTACCCATACTTTACCTTAGCAAGCACAGTCTGTTCACCACATATGAGGGCTAAGTTAGCAGCCCTTCTCCTAATTATCTCTTACAAACTTCTTTCAGCAACCATCAGCACTCCACCCAGTGACTACCAGATATGATGTTTGTCTGGCCAACTGACTAGTCAGTGTGGAAAACATCTTTTAGCAGTGTCCAGGAATAGCAGAAACCCAAGAGAAGGGAGATGATATTGTAATAGTGTTGAATGAAAGCTCTCATACATGTAGCTATGAACTGATGGAAACCAGATACCTCTTGAGCCAGGACATTGGTTAAATCTTCTTATTCTTCAATTCCCAACTCCCATGAAAACAGCAAATAGAGAACCATCAGAATAACCAACCAAAGTCAATGAAAAGCAAGTATTTTGCTTTTTATTTTGTGAAATACTGAGTACTGAGTGTATTATGGTTATATATGACACCATTCCCTAGAAAACACTTTATATATATATATATATATATATATATATATATATATATATATATATATATATATATAAAACTTTATGAACCTCAGTTTCCTCATCTGTAAGTGGAGCTAATACTACTTTCCTTGCCAGGTCATAGTAAAAATTAGAGACAGTAATCTGATAATTGGTACTAAAACCACTTATTATAATACTTAGCACACAGAAGACATTTAGTAAATGGAATTATTAATGAAAAATTTTTCTGCCAAAATGCCCCCATTAAAAATTAACTTCTTTGGGTTAATGAATTCCTCACTTAAACCATATTGTTCCTAGCCAAGGTTGTAAAATACATAATTTGCCTTTAGCACCTAAATTTAGACTCCTCTTTTTACGTCCTTTTGTCCTTAAATTGGTATTTTGTTAGAAAGAGATAAGAGAATACTTTGGAGAAAATGAACAAAGAAAAATTCCCATATCTAGTTTAGACTTGTGACTTTGGAAGTTACATGATAGATGTGACATATTCAATAACATTTTTCTAGAAAATGGAGCTATACCAGGCATACAATATAAATTTCTCTGATGTTATGATAGAGTTAGTGCGTTGCCATTTAAGTACTACTCTTCAAATATGACTAAAAATATACATGTATGTCTTCCTCAGACTTTATGTATGTCTGATTACCTTAATCATCCATTACTTTCTCAAACATCACAACATAAAAATGAAAAAATGGCTTTTAGTTAAGGAAATTTATGAGAGAACATAATAATGTGGAACAACTGAGGCTATGAATTTCATGAATGCTTTTTTGAAAATAACATTAAATGGCAAAATCAGTTCCCAGAGCAACTCTACAGTGTTTTATTCTATGCAGAATATTCATCATTCTTACTTATCTATAATTAGAAATACATGAAATAACTTACTTTGATTTTTAATTGTGTAGAAACCATCATCATCTTCTTCATCATCATCTTCATCCCTTTATTGAGGACCTAGTATGTAGAGGGTAATGTGTATGAAATTGTGTGTATAAAGACAAGGTGCCTACATTTAAAGAACTTCAAATCATAGGCTGTACAGGCTGTACAGACAAACATGAAAGTATTATATCAGGATCAGAGTTGATTAGTATATATACCTGATTATCAGGTACTATCTAGTGTCTGGGCTCTGTTTCACTGCTCTATATAATGTAGGTACCCCCAACCCTCAACCTATCCACTTAGTCTCTGACTTTAATAAATGTAAACTTAAGGCATTTCAAGCCTAATTTTGCAAAATTATGCTCTACAAGCCAAATGAAACCCAAAAACAAATTTGTTACACTGTACATATTTTTAATTTAGTCTTTGAATTGGTCGCTTCCATGTTTTCCTTCTTTCTTTTCTTTCTCTTTCTTTCTTTCTGTCTTTCTTTCTTATTTCTTTTTCTATTTATTTGTTGTTTTCATTTTTAAATTATTTTTGTTTGACTTTATAATTCAGATTTCTAGCTTTTCTTGCAACATTACAAGATTCAACAACACTAGATCCATTTCTCACATTATAACAATTAGTTTTTGCAAAATAATAGAAACCACCTTTAGACAGGACAGAGGAACTTCATTTTTTTCATAGGCCTCGCCACTCCCTTTTATTCTTACACCTGACTTGTTTCTCTTCCTTTACCTCTCAGTCTCTATAGGCACTTGAGTTTGTGACCCACAGTTTAGCCATATTCCCAGACTGAGCCTGAATCTCACTCTAGTATAATTATGACTGAAATTTCTACCTTGTTTATCCTGCCATGTTCCTTATCTAAGAAACCCTTCCAGCATGGGCAACTCAGGACTCTTGCTTCTTGCTCCTACCCCTATCCGAATAATATTTTTTATTAAAATCTAACCAAAAATTATCAACTGCAGACCCTATTGAAAAATCACTTAATAACTATACTTTTACCAATTGCCACTGGATCAATAGTGATGAAAAGATATGCTTGGCTGATCAATTACATGAAAAAACCTATTTAACTGTATGAATGTATAATCCAGTACAGCAAGTTCATAAGCCTCTACACCAAGAAAAACTTTTAACAAAATCACTCTCTTTCTTCAAAATATATTATAATAGGCAACAGTGAAACCCCTATTAAAGTCATTGAATCCAGCAAGAACCACTAAGGAAAATGAAAACTTTTAGGTGAAAAGTTGGTGGGGAACTCCATATTCACATAGTGCTAAAGTATCCCTGTCATGGATTGTTAGTTAAAAATGAATAAAAGGTTAGCTTTTCAAGAGAGCAAACTGGCAGTCATCATCTTTACCCAGTCATCACATTAACTAGTGATCCTTTCACTAATACAGAGTCAACCACACAGTGTATGTCTCTCGGTATGATATAATATACAATGTACAATCTCATCCGTGAGGTAGTCATATGGAAAATGTTTAATGTGAATCTAATAAGCTTTATTTCTAAATTTAATTTTTCAGAATTATAAGGAATAGAGGAACAAGTTCAGTGACACCACAAGGAAAAACATAAATCCAAGGGATGATTTATTCTATAAGATTGATTTGATTTTAATTGAAAGCATGGGTAGGAAATTAATCAAAGACATTTTCAGTATAAGAATAGTTTGATCATTTACAGAGAGAAATGGTTGGTATAACATCTGAGTGCATGCAAAAGCTATGAGTACAGATATAGGTGACCACCAATGCAGAACATTCCACCTTGTAGCCATTACCCTGAAAACACTTAGCTGTGAAGCCAAGTTCTCCAGACTTTTAGATCTCTTACCTATCCTTTCCTTCACTAATTCCTGCCCATTAGGTATCAGCTTAGCCATTCTCCTTGTTTTGCTTTAACTTCACTCTGATGTGTTTCCACAGTACTCTGTTTTCTATTGTAAGACTTAATTTACTAAATTACTTATCTGTCTTTCCCTGTGGGTAGAGAGCTTCTACAGGAAAAGGCTAGCTTTTCCTAAGTGTTTAGTCTAGTATCTGGTATAGCATAGGCATTTCATAAATATGATATATCCTGTTATTTAAAATTGAGTTATTTCTTGATCCTCTCCTGAGATTCGGGGCCTAATTCATAACCCCTCCTAATAACTGGAGCCCAGTTATCTGACAAGATTTTATTGTCTAACTGTATGCAAGTCTGTCTTAATATTGCTTCCCAGTGGAATTTTGTCATGCTGCTCTGTTCATCTGTCAATGTATCCCTGTTACTTAATTTTCAAAAATGTCAAATTCAGCATCAGCATTCTTTCTAGTTCTACCAAAATGCTGAGATTATCTTTGTGAATTTTTAAATACCTGAGATATGAGTAGGTTGAATGGCACTTTAGTGATACCTTAGCTACTCAATGTCCATTATCTGAATGGTAGTTAAACTTTATGTAAAAGAATTAGCCAAATGAGTTCTTTCTACTGAATGTCATCAAGATAATAATTTATCTTCATTGTCACTTCCTCAAAATTTTCAGTCAGTACTTTCTTCTTGTAAAATTTTAAAGAGGCTATCAAATACAAACCCAATTTAAATTTTGAGTGTCTTTAACTATTTCTGGTCTTGTAGACATCTCTTTGACACAGTGGGTAGGTTTACAAGTATTTAGCCCCGCTAACAGATGGCAGAAATCAGTGACTCTACAGGAATCCAAAGAATATATTTAGTAGTAATGTTGCTTTTGTAGGGTGGAATAGAGAAGTATTGCTAAAATTAGGAACTAGTAATCTTCAAATCTACCATTCATGGGGCAGAGTTACAGCACAAGAATGTTTATTAACTAGCTATTATTTACATTTTAAAAGCACCATAAGTATATTTTATGCATAGAATTAATGAGGCCCCGTAACGATCCACAAATTTTATGAAACTTCTAGGAAACAATCTAGTCTTCATTCTGGAGATTAATAAAAGGCAAAAACTAGTTTTATGAGGTTTTAAACATGTGAATATTTGGACCATTTTGTCCAGAACAGGCACAACAATGAAAGAGTCTGATACATTCTCAGATTTTCACAAAGAAAATACATTATCTCCCTTTGCCTTGCTGCTGACTTTGGTTAATTGTCGATGAGGTTTGCTGCCAAATGATGCTGCAGTTGACTAATTTGTAGTCAGCACCCTCCAGCCTTTTTGATTATCTGCCATTCTAAGCTTCAAATGCAGCACCGTGCACAAATGATCAACGCTGTGAGCTGTTAAACTAGTCCTTTCTTTATCCCTTCATTAACATACTCCAATGTCATATTCATTCGAGTTTCTCAGATGCTAATTACCTGACCACCCTATCTTTCCCCATTTTTTTTTCATAGCAATTAGCACTACATGTCTATTCCCTATTAGAATGTAACCTCTATGATGACAGAATTCACCACCGCATCCCTAGCACCTACGACAGGACCAGGTATATAGAATGTGCTAATAAACATTTGTTGGCTAGATAAATAATCATACCAGCTAGTATTTGTTAAAAATTTACCATACCACACACTGCTAAGTGCATCACAAGTTTTATTGCACATAATCCTCATGAATATTACTATGAAGGAGGTGCTATAATTATTCCCACTTTATAGCTGAGGAAATTTAGGATCAGAAAACTGAATTTTGCTTAGGAAGGCTATACTTGTGATTACTGTTAATACAACAGTATCCTATAAAGAACAATAAATAAGTAAGGGATATCAAGGAATTTGACATAACTTGGGATGCCTATGGAGATTAATAATAGGTAACATTTATCAAAAACGTTCTATGGGGTAGGTACTTTAGACCTGTTTAAATCTCACAACAACCCTATGAGGCAGGTACTGTTATTATTTCAATTTTATAGATTGGGAAACTGAGGCACAGAACAGCAAAGCAACTTGCCCTATGTCTCACAGTTAGTAAGTGACAAAGCTAGAATTAAAATTTGGTTAGTCTGGCTCCTGGGACAAATCCCTGAAGACATCTATGAGTGGAAAGACTACATTTGATGGCTACTAGGGACTTTCACATTTTTGTCAAAATGCTGGGGACTTATACAAATTGTGTATAATCCTCAAAAAAAAACCCAATATTCAGTTATCTTCAGTTTATGAATGAGACAAAGACTTAAAGAAGTTTCTAGCCCAAAGTCACACAGTTTAAGTGTATTCTAATTTCAAGGCCTCTTCCAATAGGTTGGCTTAGAGATAGAAGCAAGGTAAAACTAAGAAGAGAAACTAACAGAAAGAGTAACCAACTTAAGGCAAGCCTAGACCGAGAAGACCAGAGTACAGGAAGTGGACAAAGAAAAAACAGGAAAACACTAAGATTTATTTTCACAATGACAGAGATGGATTTTGCTTGAACATGGTATATTAGTAGCATGATGCAGTCATTAAGAACATTGTTCAACTAGGTTCATTTTTTTTTAACTGGACTGCTCACTAGCTTTATGAATTTGACTAAGTCACTACAATTCTCAAAACCTCAGTTTCCTACCCTATGGGTATTATAATAGTGCCTTCCTCAGAATGTTGTCGGGAAGATCACCTGATATGTAGCATGTGCTCATTAAAAGCTACAACTGCTATTACTATTAGTGGAGAAACAAGGGACAGGCAAATGATTATTTTCATTGCATCTACTCACCACCAAATCTGGCATGGTCTCTGCTTTTTACACAATATTAAGTACCAGAGATAGGAAACATAGTTTTTAAAGGCCCTTTATTCCTAATTGTTGAAATGCTTGAGTACTGTGAATTTGAGTAGTGACTGACTTACTTTGATCATGTTTTTGAGTATGGCTGGCACTTTTTAAAATGTCCATTGATTTACAAGGCACCTGAGAGATGGCCTAAGGTTGTATATGGCCACCAGCCTTCATACCCTGGCATTATGGGATTTATACTGGCCCTTTTCTACCTGCATTAACACTCTAAATAAGGGCTTCTTAAAGATAGCTTCCCACTACAGTCCCAGTTGACCCACTTGCCATGTATGTTCTTTTATAAAATGCCTTTTAAACAGTTTTCTCTCAATTACTTGGTCTTTTTTGGGAAATTTTCCAGTATTATTTGCCAGGTCTATATTTACAACCTTAGTTCTGTCCTGCCCTTCGTGTGTCAGCCCATTAACTAGACTATAGGTTCTGGTGAGTTTTCCCTTGGATTCTTGAATAATGTGGGAGCTGCATGCTATGAAATGTACTGAGAACTTCTACAAGAATTATCTCCCTGATTGATAGCAATTGACTCCACAAAGTTAGGCTCTCTATCACCATTTTACAGAGAAGAAAGCTAAGGCAAAAAGTGGGCTCTCTCAAAATTACGTAGCAATTTGGTGATACTATGGTTCAAATGTCTGTGTCGCCCCAAAGTTCATAAGTTGAAACCTAATCCTCAATGTGATAGTATTATGAGGTGAAGCCTTTCAGAAGTAATTGGATAAGGGTGAAACTCTCATGAATGAGATTAATGTCCTTATAAGAAAGACACCAGAGAGCTCCCTCACTTCCTTTTCCATATGAGGACACAGAGAGACGGCAACAGTGTATGAACTGGGAAACTGGCCCTCACCAGCGCTGAACCTGCTAGCACCTCGATCTTGAACTCCCCAGCTTTCATAACTGTGAGAAATAAATTTATTTATAACCTACCTATTCTATGGCATTTTTGTTATAGCAGTTTAAAAGGACTTAGGTGAGAAAACTGAAACAGACTAATGGTAATGGGGACCATGATATTTCAAGTCCTTTGAACTTTAGGGTATCCTATATTTTGGCTTAAACAGCTTATTTCTGCTTATAGTATGAGGATGTGAGGCATAGTGCATGTTCCTAGTGAATATGTTTTTTTTTTTTGCTGGAGAAATGATAGTGATAAGTGTATGCTGATGGACTAAACTACATCCTTCTATGCCACTATCCAGAACATTCTGCTCCTTCCGATGAGAATACACTTTTCTTTATTTTACCTAATGAGCTCCTACCCTACTATGTTAGGCAGAATAATGTCTCTCCCACAAAGATATCCTAATCCCTGGAGACTGAATGTTAACTTACATAGCAAAAGAGATTTTTCAGATGTAATTCCCATCTTGAAACGGGAAGATTATCCCAGATTCTCCAACAAAGCCCAATGTAATCATATGGGTCATTATAAGAAAGCAAGTGTGTGTGTGTGTGTGTGTGTGACAGACAGATGGACAAACAGACAGACAGAGATTTGAAGATGCTATGCTGTTCATTTCTAAGTGAAGGAAGAAGGCCGTGGGCCAAGGAATTCAGGTATCTCTAGAAGGAGAGAAAAGGAGGGAATTATTATCATCTAGGGCATTCAAAAGGAAGTCAGTCAAGTAAATACTGTGATTTCAGCCCACCTGAGGCATATATTGGCCTTCTGACTGCTATCGTAAGAGAATAATTTATGTTGTTTTAAGGTACTACATTTGCAGTAATTTGTTACAGCAGCAATAGGAAACTAATATGCCCACTTTCAGGACTTAGTTCAGATATCACATCCTCCTGAAAGGCTTTGATGTTCCCTGAGGCAGACCCAAGTGTCAGTGATCTTACTGCTTGGTGTATGTCTCTGTATTACAGAATTTATTGACAAGAAGCTGAATTCCACTCTATTTTGATCCTTCTTCTCTCTTTTGGTTGTCTATTGGTGTATGAAGTGAATAGGAAGAAAAATTCAGGTCACTTCCACACTTTCGCTACAAATGACATCCCGGGAAGTAAACTTAAATCTATGGGAGGCAAAAACTGACCTTTCAGCAGCTGTATATTTTTGTCTCTCTTTTTGGAGATTCTTATGGTGTGGAAATCTTGCCTACCTAGGCAAGAAACAGAGTTATTCAGCAATCTAGTGTTAATCATCTTTCCAGGCTTGTCTTTTCCACCTCCTGTTACAGAATGCATCAGACGGAATCCAGCCAGGAAAAGCAAACCCACACCAGCCATCTCAACAGAGGGAATACAGGAAACAAATTAGTGTTAGAAGAATAGAAAGAGCAAATGGGGGAAAGATGAAGCAGCCTAGAGCTTAGTAACTGCAAGAAGAGCCCTTCAACAGATGTTGGGATGCTGGAGCTTCCAAGTAAGAATTAGAGACACAGAGGAGACCCTGCAAACTGCTGGAAACTCAAATGAAAGCAGGCTTTGGATACAGTGGCTACCCTCCTTCTCCTGCCCTCCAGTTTCTGACTAGTGTCTGTTATTGGTCACACCTAATCAGAAGCCAATTCTCGAGGAAGCCCAGGAAATACAGTTTGCAAAACCTTTGTAGAACAAAGGACAGATAATGAATCTAAAAGCAAAACAAATTGTCTTGTAGTTTCCCAGATACACCCTACCTTTTTCTTATTCCCTTCACTTGAATTGCATCCACCTTCTGCTCTTATCTTAAATATGACCTCCTCTGTGAAGCCTTGTCTGACTGTCCCAGGCTTCTGAACTCTAATATCTCTATAGACCACACTATTCATTTAGTAACGAATATACAGTAGTCCCCCCTTATCTGCTAGGATAAGCCTTAAGACCTCCAGTGGCTGCCTGAAATAGCAGATAGTACTGAATCCCGTGTATACTGTTTTTTTCTATACATACATACATACATACCTGTGATAAAATTTAATTTATAAATTAGTCACAGTAAGATATTAACAACAATAACTAATAGTACAACAGAACAATTAAAACAATACACTGTAATAAAAGGAATGTAAATGTGGTCTGTCTATGTACTGTACACACAGCATAGATATGCTAGATAAAGGCATGATTCACATACTTCAGGTTGGGTTTAGGTGGCTGAGATTTCATCAAACTACTCAGCGCACAATTTAAAACTTATAAATTATTTATTTCTGAAAATTTTAATTTAATGTTTTCCAATCGGTTTGACGGTGGGTAACTGAAACCGAGTAAAGCAAAACTATAGATAAGAGGGGCTTATGTGATCAATACTGAGTAGTGGCACTGTTAGTTATCTTTGCTTGCATGTATGGTGCAACCACCTAAATACCCTATAAGCTTTTTGGAGAGGGAAAGGGAGATCTACATATCCACATATCCCATGGGCACCTAGCACATGACAGGTTTTGCCTGGCTGCCTGTAGCCCAGCTCTAACTACTGTATGATATTTTCCACCATATTAAGATTTCTTATGACATTCAGGTATAATATTGAAATACTTAACAATCAGATCAGACCCTGGCTATAAACAACTAGTATACTTATACTGGTTGGTGTATCCTGATGAATATCTGGCTGGGCTATATTCTTCTAAACAGAACCTGCAGCAGAGAGAAATGTCCTAAGTACATTATTTGGTTATAGTAGCCTAATTATGAAAATAAAATAGTATTATTAAGCAAATTAGATTATAAAATAGTATGTTCTCTTAAAAAATATAGAATATTTTTAAACACACACATTGTATGCATTGCATTATAATATATATTTTTTATATATTATATCTAATACATCACATATGAATATATTATATATATCTTATGATAGTTTACATTTTTCATAAACACACAAAAAACCACATGTATTAAAATATAGAGCAATGATTACCTTGGTACCCATTTAGGGTTATCATTATTTTCCTCTTGTATTTGCTTATTTACATTATATTACTTTTCAACAACACATAAGTATCAGTTGTATGATAAAAAGTTTATAGACTAAGTGAACTTCTTTCAAATTTTTCATTAATCTCTAAGAAGTGGATGATGAATGAAAGAGAGAAGAGGTGGTGAGGAGTATAATACATGCTCTAACAATACATTTTTAAAATACTCAATAGTACTCTATGCATGCTCTCTAGCTCTCTAAGAATCAACATGAAAAATTAAAGTTCACCCAAAATCACTATTCTTAAGAACTTTTCTGAAGAAGAATAAAAAAGGTAAAAAGCTTATAATAAGGCAGGGCTTAAATTTTTTTAATGGAGATTAGTATTTCACAAAATGGGGAGATTAGTTTAGAAAATTGTCACTCTTCCTTTTCACTAAACCTACCTGCCACCTCAAATGACACCTTACCAGTCTTTGCATTTCACTCAATTCTAAAACTGTAAACATTCTGTAGTTTAACCCCTGAGGTCAACCATAATTTTCATTTTATCCATGATCAGTCCATGGTGAGAGTTCGTGGCCAACATTTGGATTCTCAGCATGTAAACACAGAGTCCAGGCAGACAGACCAATCAAGGATATGATAATACAACCTATTTCTGTTCTGACCCCTCATACGAGGGGAGCTGCTAGCTGTGGGTACCCAACGATGACAACCCAGATGCCTGGAACAAAAGCACAATGTTTCCAATGTGACATATTTGGTGATCTCCATGTAACTATAATTGATTTTCTTTACTGAGACTCTTTACTGCTATTTTAGTTTCATAATTACTTTTCAAAAATCTCCTGTCATGGTGATGCCTCCATTCTCTCATTCTAATCTTAGGTTATTATCAAGACAGTGACAAAACCCTGTGTTATTCCAATTCTGGTTGCTTTCCATTAATTTTCTCTTTGACTTGGACCTCTAAACTAGGTCAGTTCAAAGTTTGGGCATTTAATTTCTTCTTTTCCAGTAATTAACATAGCATTAATAAGTCTGTATTTTCAAAAAGATTTAGCAAAATGTCACCCACATCCCTAGTCCATAAAGATAAAGAGCTATATTTAGCTCGTGCTAATTAAAAATAGCTAAAATGCTGCTTGGTATGGGAGGAGGGAGTAATCTGTTCAATTCACGTTTCATTTCAAAAACTTTGACATTTGAGTTTCCTTAGTGCTATTTATGGTTTGAATTTTGTTCCACTAAATTTGAAATACAGCAAGCATCTAAATTGTATTATTGATCCTTATAAAACATGTCAAGTTCACTAGTCTCATATGCTGTAAATCCTGGACATGTGAAAGGTGTTTTGTGACTCTAATTGTTAGTTTAAGGTATCCTAACCAGAGAATTGGATTCTAGGCGAATTGTCCCCTAATATTCATGCAGAATGCTGCCTATCAGTCTGTCGGTTTGATATGCAACCATTGCCACTTGGCAGAAGCTATAAAGTAAAAACTCAAGATCTGAATCAATCCAAGACCTGAGGCTCAGTTCTCTATATAACATAAGAAAAACAAAGATCTGCATGTTCACGAATCAGTGCCAGTGCATAAACTTTGTCATTGTGTTCCTTTAAAACATTTCTCCATGCTTAAACAAATAAAGAAACAAAACAAACAAACAAAAAACTCTCCATGAAAATGAACTCACTCAGTATTAAAGAGGTAAAGGAAATAGGTTGTGTCTGGCTATCCTTGAGATGAGTGTTCAGACCCCAGGAAAGAGATTTCTATGGAGAACTGACACTTCCAAATCTAGAAGCAAGGTGCTAATGGGTGTTGAAGGGGAGGATGGGAGGTGGGAGGTAAGCCACTAAACTGAACCTTATACAATAACCTTATCCAAACTCCTTGGAAGACAGAAAACAGGAACCAATGATGGGGGTTCAAGGCTTTTGCAATGTGCAAATATGCATTTGTGTGTATGTGCACATATGTTTTTGTCAGTGTGTGTATATATATGTGAATGTGGATTGTGTATGTGTGTATGCATGTGAAGCTCTGTGGACTAGGGTGTGTGCATCTGTATGTTCAGGAAAGCTTTCAAAGCCAAGACTAGAAACAGGCTTCTGATATCATCCTCATCGGTTTTTCTATGTCATCAGAATGTCCTTTCTATTCTTTGAAAGTATTAACCATATTCTTGGTCTTACACCTGGTTGGAGGGGGAGGTACCAAGGCACAGCAGGTGAGAAAAATGACTTCTCAAGAAGACCAATCTGTGGATCACCTTATAATAGCTGGTTGAAATTTCCTGCTCTTCAATAGTGTGCCTTAGAAATTACCAAAAGCAGCCAAGAACATGAAACAGGAAAGTAGGAAACTGAGCCTTCAAGAATCTGCTCTCATTTTAGCTGTCTCCAGTGTCTAACTAATATTAGTAATGTAGAATGGATTTATCTTCTATTTCTTATTTGACACTTTTCACCTTCCTTAATTCCACATTAATTGACTGTGAGCATCTTAAAGACAGGAATTCTGTCTTTATCTCTCTGTTACCAATACTAACACAACACCTGGCATGAAAATTAGGCTCAATGTTTACTGAATTGAACAAATTTTTCTACCCCAGAGTCAGGTTTCTCTTGTACTTCCAAAGCAAGATCGACCCTTCAATCCAGCTATATTTCCTTAGACCCATTCATGGTAGGACTCAATACATAAGCCCCGAACTGAGTAATTAAATTGTCTTTCCAAGAGCTGCCTTTGCCTAACACCCTGAAGATGTCAATTCCCTCCTTGAAATCCTATAATACATATCATACATAAATTGATTCAATTAATATTTTCTCTGGGCCTGCTATGTACCCAACACTACATAGGTTCTATGAGAGAATATAAAGATATATGAGACATAGTGTCTGCTCTTTAAGAATGTATCCTGTAATATAGATAAAACATAACCAAATTACTCTAGTACAAGACTATGTGTGCTAAATGCCATGAGTTGTTTGTCAACAAGGTGCCAGTTCAGAGGAAGATGGGATGTCCTCCCTTTGGTATAGTCATTAAAAGCTTCCCAGTGAAGGGGCATTCAAGCTGGACCTCAAATGATGGATGGGATTTGAATATGTGAAAGAGAAGAGCTTGGAACTTTAGGTAGAAAGAACAGAGTGATAACAGTCACGGAACTAGGAATTTCTAAGGACTTCTTTACTGTCTACTTTTTTAAGAGGTAAAAACTTCTGGGAAATATAATGTAACCAGTCTGTCAACTTCTGGAGTACATGTCCAAATGCTGTGCTTTACAGTCATAAAGGGAAAGAGTAGGGTGTTTCCTAGAATAGTATACATCTCCTAGTGAGCCGACCACAAAATGGGCTGTTCTTGGATATGCATGTGCCTTTCCCTTTGAATAATGTATCATTGCATGTTTAATAGCTGCATTTTAAAGAGAATGATATGGAATGAGAGGGAGCAAAAGTGAATTCTCAGCAGTTTTTTTTTAAATAATGGTTTATTCTAATACACAAAGTTCACACACAAACAATTATTCACAGGAAACTTAAGGATTCTCATTATGAATAGACTTTTATCTACATGATGTCAAGCATCTAACTGAAATAAACAGATACATTCAGCAAAAATAATACCTACCTGGTATTAAACTTTTGGTATCCAGAAATACCTAGATTGTGGGCCAAATTTCTGTTTTCTTCAGCATAAAACAGAGAAATCAGCATTGAGTAGACATAGCCTTACTCTACTTATTGGCACATCAAATCATTGAGTAGGCTCCCATTCACACCATCAGCCATAGTTTCTACCACCTCACTCAATTTGAAGAAGAAATGTGTGCTACAGCATGGATAGATTGCATTTTTTTATAATAGCAATTCACCTAATTTGCCCTCAGTTTAGTACTAGTCATCCTGCTATAATAATTTAAGGGCACCATTCCCTCTTACCTGATCCATTTTAAGAGGATTCATATCTTGTTAGAAAATTTGATACTGGGTGCACAATAGTCCTAATTTTTCATTAAAACCCTTTACATAATGTAGTTAATGCTAAAAATATTTAAAGTAGATTAAGAATAGAACAAAGAAATTAAGTGCAACTGTGACCATGACAGGGTATAAATTTTAATGATGCTTTTTTTACCCATTTCTTTTCTCATACAGTACCATTCCCTGTGCTTTTTTATTCAAGATCCTAGTTAACTTATATTGCAACATTAACTACCAGCCCTTGGTGTTCTGTGATATGATACATATATAAAGATAAAATTAATCTTTAGCCTAATATCTGTCTGAGAGATAAGGGGATAAACCACAGTATTATGACTCCCCACTGCCTAAGGGATAAAGTTCAGTCTCTTTAGCCTGACATATAAGGCCCTCTTCAGGCTGGCCCCAAATAGCTTTTTCAAAAGCATCTCTCACTACTCCTTTACACAAATCCTCTGCATGTGTTTTCCTTCTTTCTATACGACAGTCCCTTCTCCTGAAATATTTTCTTTCTTCCTCTTCTCTCCCATGAAAAGCCTACCTAGACCTATTTTAAGTCCTACTTCTTCTGTGAAGCCCTCCCTAGAAAGTCAAACCAACAATTCTCTTTTCTCCAACTACCCATTGAATTCATCATTTTCCACTGACTTTGCTCTTTGATTTTATTTCACCTGGATTCTCTTTCCATTGTTCTCTATTGGTTGCATACAAAGAGCAGACAGAATCATAGCTTCTGATCAAATCACCTGTCCTCAACTCAAAAATCTTTAGTTGGTATTGGGGAGCCAGTGAAAGAAGTCCAAAATCTTTAGTATAACATTCAAAGCCCTCCAAAGGGGCTCTAGCTGCCCTTGACAGTTTCTAGCAAGAATCTAAAATTCTGTCTTTATCATCTCAGGCTGTCATAACAAAATACCATAAACTGAGAGACTTAAACAACACATATTTGTTTCCTTACTGTTCTAGAAGCTAGAAGTCCAAGATCAAGGTACAGGTATAGTCAGTTTCTGGTGAGAGCTCTCTTTCTGGCTTGTAGATAGGAGCCTTCTTGCTGTGTCCTCATATTGGAAGGAGATGAAGAGGGAAGAAGTGAAGGAAAATAGAGAAAAGGAAGAAAGAACACATTCTCTGGTCTTTCTTATTATAAGAGCACTAATGTCATCATGAAGGCTCTAGCCTTATGACCTTGTCTAAAGCTAATTATCTCCCAAAGGCCTCAAATCCAAATACCATCACATTGCGGATTGGTACCTCAACATATGAATTTGGAAGGGACACAATTCAGTCTATAGCAAAGTCCTACTCTACCATATACCCATGTGAATAAATAAGTCTTTAGACTAAGTCTGTAGGTTCTAGATTCTACCACTCATTAGCTGTATAGACTGGATAAATAATATATTTTGAATATTAGTTTTTTTAATGTATAAAATGGGGATGATAATGATACTTAATAGGATTACTCTGAGAAATAAATGAGATAATTGACATAAAACACATGCCAGCGTCTAATACAAAGTTAAGTGTTCATTTAATGGGCACTATGCTTATGATGTGCTCATCTGGCTTCTTTTCCTAGAATATCTTCTCACCAGATCAGCATATCTATCACTTGCTATAAATCCTTCAAGTCTCAACTCCAGATATTACCACCATAATCTTCACAAGCCTCCTTAGATCCCTTGAGTCAGAATTATAGTCTTTACCTTCTTCTAATGTAGTATGTTTCTGTCTCTATTCTGGGATTACCATAGGCTTCCTTATTCTAGTTAGATGAGACATTTAAATATAAAAGCCTTAAATACTAAGCTCATGGCTTAGAGGTATATGTATTACTTTGCCCACAGTAGGTGGTTCATGCAATGAACTTCACTTGGCTAAAATTAAGGTATGGTTTGACTCTGGTGCTGCTATCTCCATATAGCAGTAGTATTTTGAAATAATCATTTTTAAAGCTTTAGCCTCATTTTTCTCAGCAATAAAATGAGGCAACATCCCCAGCTTACACATATTACTTACTAATAAACATGTGCATTGTAGCAATTTCATGGAATCTGGTTATGAATCCCAGCTCTGCCACTTACTAGTTCTGTGGCACTGGGCAAGTCTTTTATTCTGTCTCAGTTTCTTCCTCTGAAAACAGGAATAATAAGACATTCATTTTAAGTATTAAAAAAGACTTATGTCAAATACCTGAGGCCTGCTAGAACTCAGTTGAAACTCAGTAAGTGCTAAATCCTTCCCCCATTCCACAGTCTTACCCAGGGCAAGAGCACATTTTCCCAGCTATGCTTTTATTCCTGCCTCCATTGACCCTGGGGTAATCATTCCTCTCTAACATTTTTGTTACATCTTTGCCTGTCTTTTCTTACCCATACCCTTTTGCTTTCTCCTGAATTGCTTCTCCGTCCCTCTTCCAGCTATATCCCCTCTCCATCTCCATGAGACACTGGTAATAATCAAGAGCTGAGAAAATTACTGGGCCCACTGGTTTACCACCTCGAGGGATGGAAAAGCAAGGATTTCTCCACACACTTGAAGCTTCAGTGGAAAAGAGGGTGTTTTTGGATTACATGGTTGAAATATAACATAGATTTTCCCATAGAAACACAGTGATCATTAGTATATATGATATTAATACAGCATGATCCTTCAAATTATGGGTTATATAGGCTTTTATGGGCTGGAAACCAAATTACCATGGAGACTATTGTTTTCTTTTGGAAAAATACATTCTGCATTCCAAGCAACTGACTCACAAACATAATTTTGGAATGCAAGCCAAGCATGAGATACCAACTTTCTATACTTTTCTATTCTATCCAAGATCAAGCATAGACATAGGTACTCCAAAGTACTGATTACTTACAGAAACTGAATAACTAAAAAAATCACTTATAGATCCTTGCACACAAAATATCCTCTCTCATGGAAAGTCCTTACCTACACTATCTACCTAGAATATTTTGCCTCCTCCACTTCATCTAGCTTTTATGTTTTGTCACTTCAAAATTTAACTCAGACTTCACCTCCTTCTCTAATTCTGATCAATCCCCTCATCCCTCAAGTGGCTAGATACTCTTCTCTGTCCCCAGAGAACCCACATTCATACCATTCCCACAACACTTATTGCAGTGTATTGTGACGGCCTAGCTACCTGTTTGCTTCCACATGAGGATAAGGACTTTTATCTTTATGTCTCCAGTATGTAGGATAGTACCTGCTCTTCAGTAGGTAGTCAAAGATAATATCCTAAGTGATTAAATAGCCAGGACCTAAGAATGCAGTGGAAAATACACAGGTAGTCATCTCCATAGACCAGAGGGATAGGGACCAGGAGAAGGGTACATACCTGGGGTAAGGAGTAAGCACTAGAAATACTAGCAGAGTTGGAACATGGTGTACCATGGCTTAGATGCTCGATCTTTCACAGATTCTGAATGAAGTTAAATACTCAATATTAGCCAACTGAATTAAAGAATCAGATAATTACAAAACATCAGAACTCCCAGGGCCCTAAGAGATAATCTTATGCTCCCATTATTTTCTAGAGAGAGACATTGAGATCTAAATAGGAGTTAGGACTTGCCATTCACCCAAACTAAACATCCAAGAACTCTCTTTCATTTAACAGCTCTCTTTCTGACTTAACGGTCTGCCAGGGTAAGATAATCACTATGCTTAAGGGGAACTCCAAACTGTTCCTCAGAACCTCTACATATCTTCTAGGGTCACCCTACCTAGACATCAGGGCCAGCTCAAGTTACAGAAACTAAAGTAGAATAAAAATCTCTCAGATATGGAAAGAGCCCTCAAAACCACCCAGCTCAAACTGTTTCCATGCAACAATAAAAAAAATCCGTCAATACTCTCAACAATTTGTACTTCTTAATCCCTTCACTTTCACCTCCTGCCCAACCCCCTCCCATCTGGCAACCATCAATTCTTTCTCTGTATCTAAGAGTCTGCCAATTATATGTGGCATCTAAAGGAGCTTCTAGCTTCTATTCCTGAATCCACCACTGACCAGCTGAACTATCTTGGGAAAATCGTTCCCTTTCTGAGCATTAGTTTCCCCATTTATAAAATAAACAGGTGAAAATAGATCAGTATTCTCTCAGAGCACTGCTTTAATATTTTTACATGTGTTCTGGATACAATTTCATTTGTAAATAAGAGTGCTAGAGACTTTAAGATGTTCACTAATTATTAAACCAGAATTTCATGATTTTTTTTCCTGCTTAACAATCTTGATTCTTAATTTGCTAACTTAGCACAAGAATCTAGGGATACATAGGAAGAAAAATGGCATAGATGATAGAGGCTCTGTTCATCCTCCTGGCAAAAAAAATCAAAGTTGTGACAGAAACAAGGTATAAACAGCAAGGAAAATCACCCGGGATCTAGATGAACAAGCCATACTACTAGGGAGAGAACTAGGAAATAACCCTACAATGACAGAAGGTATGACAGGGCAAGGAAACAAGGTTTTCCAGTCCCAAGCCAAATGGCTGCATGGAAAGGAGGCTGTGGAAGTAACAGATGCCTCTTAAAGGGGCTGTGTCTGTGAGCAGACTTTTGTGGTGATAGACCTGCTTGCTCTGATCACCAGTGCTGGTCGGCTGTGCACAGGGCATCAGGGATTTATAAGGGGACACTGAGTTGTCAGAGGAAGGGTTGAGTCAAGACTCGCTCTGTACAGAAGTGCTGGCAATATCCATTGTTCTTCTGATGAGCCCTCCCCTCTTCCAGTGCGCAGATTCAGCACTGCCATAGCTGACATCATCAAACTGAATGATAGAGGTTGTTTGGTCCAGAGGAGTCTCTGAAACTCATTTCCCCAAACTCACTGCCCCACCCACGCCACATCCAGGTGTGTCTCACTTAGTCAGGTGCCCCTTCCTGAACAGTGCCAAGACTCTCACTGGTGGCAACTGGCCTCGGTTTCTGGCATGGCCTCTTGAGGCAACTATAGGCATAGCACCCATGGATTGCTTGTCAAATCTTAAGAAGTGGATCTGAGGGGCACAGGCTGGGACTAAAATTGGCCTGCAGCTGCACTTTTCTCAGGACTGTGCTGCTGTATCCCACAAAGACACACTAATAAGACCAGAGGACATAGGAGATTTTATTAGTACATAGAAACCCAAAAAGGCAGAAAAAATGGGAAAACAAAGAAGCAGAAATCACATGAAAGAACAGAACAGAGATCCAGGAATAATGGAGCCAAGCAATCTACCAGATGCAGAGTTCAAAATATTGGTTATAAAGATGCTCAATGAACTTATAAGCAGTATAGATTAATTCAGTGAGAACTTTAACAAAGAGATAAAAATCATAAAAATGGAAATGGAAATTATAAAAAGGAACCAGTCAGAAATGAAGAACATATTATCTGAGATGAGGAGTATATTAAATAAAATAAACAGAGTGAAGAAAGAGGAGGATCAAATAACCCATATAAAGGATGGGAAAGCCAGGGACACTCAATTAGAAGGACAAGAAAATAGAAGCCAAGACTATAATAATAATTTAAGGAGCATATAGGGCACTATTAAATGTAAAAACATCCATGTCATAAGGGAACCAGAAAAAATAAAAACAAGATTTTGAAGAGCTATTTGAAAAAATAATGATTGAAAACTTTCCTTACCTAGTGAAAAAAAATAGACATATAAGCCCGGGAAGTTCTGAAAATTCCCCAAACCAGGAGCCCAAAGAGGCCTACACCAAGACACATCATAAATAAAATGCCAAAGGTTAACTACAAACAGATAATGTTAAAAGCAGCAAGAGAAAAACAGTTAGTTAGTTACCTACAAGGGAGTACCCATAAGACTGGCAGCTGATTTTTCAAAAGAAACTTCATAGGACAGAAGGGCTTGGCACAAAATATTTGATGTGATAAAACCCCAGGATCTAAAACCAAGGATACTTTATCCAGCAAAGCTATCATTTAGAGTTGAAGGACAGATAAAGAACTTCCAAGACAAAAATAAGCTAAAGGAATTTATCAACACCAAGCTAGTATTATAGGAAATGTTGGAGGGATTTCATTAAGAAGAAAAAAAAAACATGTATCAAGAGCAGGAAGAAAAGAATGATAATAACTACATTCCTATCAATAAGTACCTCAAATGGAAAAGAAGTGCTCCAACCAAAAGAGAGAGTTGCTGAATGGATATGAAAACACGACTTCTATATATGCTGCTTACAATAGTCTCACTTCAGATTTAAAAACACACACACAGACTAAAAGGAAGGAGATGGAAAAGGATATTGTCTTGATGGACCTAGAGGCTATAGATTGGATAAAGACACATATTGTGTGATTTCATATAAATGTGGAAGCTAAAGAACAGAATCAACAATAACAACAAAAAAAGCAGAAATGAACTCATAGAGAATGTTTAGAGGTATACTAGATGGGAAGGGGCTGGAGGAACAAAAAAAGGCAAAGGAATTAAGATGTACAAATGGATAGCTGCAGAATAGACATGAAGTGTAGAGTGTGGCATGGGGAAGATGATTAATAATGTTGTAATATATATGTAAGGGGGAAAAGGGGTACTAGATTTAGTGGGGTGGTAGCTTTGCAAATTATGTAGATCTCATCACTATTCTATACAACTGGAACTGGTATATGTTGTAATTCAACTATAATTGAAAAACAAACTCATTGAATTGTATGATGTAAATATAAGCAATTAATTGTCTATTATATTTCAATAAAATGGGGGAAAATTATAAAAAAAAATCTAGGGTTGCAACAGGTTCAAATAGGGACTATTCTCAATAATTGTCTATCAAACTAGGAATTGTTACTTTCTAAAAGTGAAATAAGTCTATGGCCATGCTACTCTGAAGAAGCCTGATCCCATCTGATCTCAGAAGCTAAGCATGGTCGGGCCTGGTAAGGACTTGGATGGAAGACCACCTAAAAAGACCAGGTGCTATACGTGTAAAATATAAAAAAAATGAGTGATTGTAAGCTGACAAGGTCCTTGTTATCTGTGAGGTCAACCAAGGGTTGCCTCACCTAAAAAAAAAGTAAAATAAAATAAAAATAAAAATAATAAAAGTGAAATAAAATAATGGATAAAGCAAGCTATCTAGAGAAATTATTTCCACCCTAAGAGAGGGTTTGCAAATATGCTGCTGATGAGTTTCCAATGTCAGCTCAGTTTCCATCCAGACCAACTATGATTAATGTAAGCTAGGCTGTGACAAGCAATGTCATAACAACTGGGGGTAGGAGAATGTTTTCATGGATTCTAAGGAGAGCCAAAGGAATGAATATGTCAAGATGCTCTGTGTAGGAGAATCAGTGCTCTGAATTTAAAAACAAATACCAGTTATCTAGAGAGGACTATTTCCGGAGTGAAGGACAACCTGTCAGACCACCATAGCTTGATGGAAATATCACCAGAGAATATCAAATTCTCTTTTTCTGACCATGCTCACAAAGTAATATCCTGATACATCATTTCTTCTCCAGAGTGAACTTGCCAATTAGTGTGTGTGTGTGGGGGGGGGGGGGAACGGTAGTGCTCTGTGCAGAAGACTGATACCAGCTATACTGTTGAATATGATTCTTATCATACATTAAGAAAATGGACTTCTGGAAGATCAGAGTTGTCTGATTTTGACTAGCATGAGTAATCTGATCAAAATGAATTTCCATTCTGAAAAACTAATACATGAACCTAAGTCCCGGAGTGGCCTCGTTAAGAATGGCATTCACTCATGGTGCCTATCCTAAAATGGTCAGTACCTTGCTAACATTATTTCATCCTTGAACAGAAACTTCAGTACAGTAGATTGTCTATTTCACGGGGCCAAGCACATTTTCCAGTCCAGACTCATTAACCCCATTATCTTGGCTCTACTTCAGGGCCATAGTTTCTGTCAACTGGACTACCAAGATGTTCAAAGTCAATGAAGCTTTAATAAGAACTACTATGAAAAAGGTAAAATTTATAGGAAAAACTAGATGAAGAAAGAGTACCTAGATTATTGAAAACCAAAGAAACACTGCTGTAAATAAAATCTGTGACGTTACTTCAAATCCCTAAGAATAACACATAAGCCATTGAATAATGTAACTGATCCCTGTCTAACTCTCTGACCTCATTGCCACAAATTGTCTCAAGACACTCCCTGCCCTCCAGTCATATAATATATTGGGAGTTTCCTGTTTACATTCAGGCTTTTACATGTGTAGTTTCTTCTGCTTAGAGTATCCTCCTCACTCTGAATATTCTGATTCACTTTGAAGGGGAACAGAATATATCACCCTCAAATAAGCCTTTTTGGCATAAGGATTATTTTGATCAGGTTATTTTTAAGAAATAGAAAACAAATTAAAAACTATGATAACCAAATAGAAGTTATCCTTTTGTAGGGGACATTTAAATTTATAAGGGAATTTGTGAGGGTGTCTCACTCATTTTATCAGGAAGAGAACGATTAATCTAAAAACTCTATTCATTGGAGAAGACAGAAATTTAAATCTGCATAACAACCTTACCTTTGTTTACTGTGCTTTTCCTTGTATCCTCTTATAACTAGACTCCCCCAACCCAAATTGTCTTTTTTTTCCTAGCTGGAGATGATAATTAAGGTGGCGGCTTGAGCTATCGGGGGGAGGGGGAGTTACTCAGTTTTCTTGGGTATCTCTCATGTATAAAGGAGGTATACATGTTATTAAACTTCTGTTTGTTTTTCTCCTGTTTATCTGTCTTTTATTACAGAGGGGTGTCTCAGCCAAGAACCTAGGTAGAGGCAAAACTATTTTTCCAACCATACAAAATCAAACATCATCTTATTCATTAAGCCTCCAATGAAAATGAGTTAAATGTCTTCCTATATGTCTCCATAGAACCCAGTATTTAAGCCTATCTAAACTCTTATGATCCTGCATTGTAATTCCTGGTTTTTCTCTATATATTCTTTTTTTATGACACCAGCTTCTTAAGGGAGATACCAAGATCTCTCCATGAAGAAAACAATAAGCTGGACATTAAAAACTTAACAAAAAAACAGCAAACCTATACACCAGCATGTCTGAGCATGGTATGTGCATATAAAAGCTACCACAGGTCAGAACCCCAGGAATCTGGCAGTAGACTGAAAGAAACAAAAAAGCTACCTCACCTATGTAAAGATCCTTACAAGAGGATGGGGAGGAGAGAATGTGTGGTGGGTTGCCTGAACAGCCCTACCTGAGAGAACTGTGAGCTCCATACAGCGAAAGTTCCCAGGGGTCAGGGCACAGAATTGGGGCCAGCAGAGAAATAACACTTGATTATTACCAATCATGGCTGCAAAACGCGAAATTGAACCACAGCCTCCACCCCACAACACAGAGGGTCTCTCCCGCCATATCCTCCAAGACTGAACACAGCGGATTTCCAGGGGAATCTGAGCAAACGTTACCAAAATTGTCGCTAACACTAACAGGGGTTGAGACTGAGGGTAGTGCAGAATACACTTCCATTAATGCCCAGGCAGAAAATACTCCATTAAATACCATGAACAACCAAGGTGACAAAGTATCTCAGAAATAAAGAGAAAAAATCTCCAGAAAATAAGCTTACAGATAGAAATATGCTACTTAAATGACAGATAATTCAGGATGGTATTTTTGAAAAAAACTCACTGAGATTCAAAACAATTCATATTAACCATTTCAGTAATTGAAAAAACAACTAGATGAGCAGAATGAGTTCTTTAGCAAGGAGATTAAAACCCTAAAAAAGAGCAAAATAGAACTTCTGAAGATAAAAAGTACACTACAAGAGTTGAATAATGAAATAGCAAGCTTGGGAAATAGAGTTGTCCAAATGTAGGAAAGGATTAGTGATATTGAAGACAGAAATCTAGAAATAAATCAGAAGGAAGAAGAGAGAAACCAAAGAATGAAAAATAATGATAGAAAAATACAAGAACTAGCTGATACCATCAGGAGAGGAAACATAAAAATAATTGGGATTTTTAAAGGGAAAGAAAACGAGCAGGGATTAGAAAGCATTTTCAGGAAAAAAAATAGTTGAAGAGAATTCCCCAAATCTAAGGAATGAGCGAGAGCTTGGAATTCAAGAAGTCACTCAATTATCTCAACCCCAAAAGGGCTTCTCCAAGACACATTGTATTAAAATCATTAAAGTCAACGATGAAGAAAGAATGCTCAAGACAGACAGGGAAAAGAAGATGGTAATCTATGAAGGTAAATACATTAGATTATCATTGAACTTGTCAGTACAAACGTTACAAACCAGCAAGGAGTGGAATCAAAAAGTCATATTATTAAATGAAAGGAACTACCTGCCAAGAATAATGTATACAGAAACAATCTCCTTTAGATATGTGGGAAAAATAAAAGGCTTTTCTGGGCATACAAAAATTGAGGAAATTCTCAACTACAAGTCCTACGCTACAGGAAATACTGAAAGGGGTATGCTAACCTGGAATAAAATGACAAAAATATATATGTATAACTAGGAGAAAAGTGACTAGCAGGCAGAGAAAAGCAGAGTAGTGTAACCTTTACTATGAACGGGGTATTATAAGCTTAAACAATAAGAGATTTGCTATAGCAACATAGTAACGAACATTTGGAATACATAGGGAAAAAATAAGACAATGACTTAAAAGGTGAAGATGCAGAGATCCAAATTCAAAAAGGGTAATGGAGATAAGGCACACGCAGAAGTAACTATACTACTATATATCTTTTACATACTTGTAATGGTAACCACATGCCAAAGATTCAGAACTGAAGTTTATAATGTAAAACAAGAAGGTCCAGAGGGACAACCTACAAAAGCCAACCAAAACAAAACAAAACAAAACACACAGACAAACAAGGAAAGGAAGCGATGGAAACAGAGAGCTACAAGAAAGCAAAACATAAAATAGTTATAGGAAAACCTCATATTTCAATAAATATCATAAATATAAATGGAATAAACTCATCAATAAAAAGGCAAAGAGTTGAAGATTGGAAAAAAAAAAAAAAACAACCATACGCAGCCTCCAGGAGACACATCTCAGCTCCAAAACCAAATATAGACTCAGAGTGAAAAAGTGAAAAATGATACTTCAAGCAAATGGCATTCAGAGAAAAGCAGGACTAGTGGCACTAATATTGGTCAAAATAGACTTCAAAATAAAAAAGCTAAAGAAAAATACTGAGAGGACACTTCATAATAGTACAGGGAATCATACACCAAGAAGACATAACACTTGTTAATATGCATGCTCCCAATCAGGGAGCCCCAAAATATATAAAGCAATTACTAACAAAGCCAAAGGGAAAAACAGATGAAAACACAATCATAGTAGGGGACCTAAATACTGCACTGTCAGATATGGTCAAATCATCCAAACATATAATCGATAAAGAAATAACATCCTTAAATGACACATTAGACCAAATGACACATTAGACATAATTGACATTTACACAGCCTTTCACCCCAAAACAGCTGCTTATACATTCTTCTTTAGTGCACATGGAACATTTTCAAGGACTGACCACATACCGAGACATAGAGATAGCCTCAACAAATATAAGATGGTTGAAATCACACCAACCATATTCTCTGACCATAATGCTTTGAAACTAGAGATCAATGCCAAAAGCAATCAGAAAGAACCACAAATATGTGGAGATTTAACAGCGTGCTATGGAAGAATTACTGGGTCAGGGAAGAAATAAAAAAGAGATCAAGAGATGCATAGAAATAAATGATAATGATAATACAACATATCAAAACTTTTGGGACACAGCAAAAACAGTTATAAAAGGAAAGTTCATATCGTCACAGGCCTACATCCAAAAATGATAACAAGCCCAAATAAATAACCTAACACTTCATCTTAAAAAACTAGAAAAGGAAAAACAAATTAACCGTAATATCGGCAGAAGGAAAGAAATAATCAAAATTAGTCAGGGTTTAATGAAATTGAAAACAAAAAGCAACAGAAGAAATAAATGCGACAAACAGCTGGTTCTTTGAGAAAGTTAATAACATTGACACACCCTTGGATAGATTCATTAAAGAAAAAAAAAGAAAGGACACAAATAAACAAAATCAGGAATAAAAGAGGGGAAATGATGACAGACATTGCAGAAATACAAAGTATCATACCGGAATACTATGAAAACATATATAATATGAAATTTAATAACCTAGAAGAAATGGACAAGTAGTTAGAAAGATGCAACCTTCTCAGACTCAAGAAAAACTGAAAAATCTAAATAGACCGATCAGCAGTATGGAAATTGAAACAACCATAAAAAATCTACCAAAAAGTAAAAGTCCAGGACGAGAAGGCTTCACCAGTGAATTATACTAAACATTCAAAGATTTAATACCTAACGTCCTCAAACTCTTCCAAAAACATTGAAGAGGAGACAATATGTCCTAACTTATTTTAATAGGCCAATATTACTCTGATACCAAAACCTGGTAAAGATAACACAAAAAGAGAAAACTGCAGACCAATATCTCTCTTTAACACAGATGCAAAAATCCTAAATAAGATACTAGAGAACTGAATACAGCAACATATTAAAAAGTTTATACACTACGATCAAGTGGGCTTATTCCCAGGGGCACAAGAATAGTTTAACATCTGCCAATCGATTAATGTTATATATCACATACACAAATTAAAAATAAGTATCATATGATCATATCAATACATGCAGAAAAAAATCTTTAACAAGATACTGGATCCATTTATAATGTAAACACTTAACAAAATCAGTATAGAAGGAAAGTACTTTAACACAATAAAGGCCATGTATGACAAACCCTCAGCCAACATTATACTTATTGGTGAAAAAGTAAAAACTTTCCCTTTAAGATCAGGAACAAGACAAGGCTGTCCACTATTGCCACTGTTATTCACTGTAACATTAGAGATCCTAGAAAGTGCAATGAGGCAAGAGAAAGCTATAAAAGGCATCCAATTAGGAAATGAAAAATTCAAACTGTCACTATTTGCCAATGACGTGATTCTCTATATAGAAAACCCTAAAGTCTCCACAAGAATACTGCTAGAAACAATAAGCAAATACACTAAAGAGTTTGAATACAAAATCAATGTTCAAAAATCCATAGTGTTCCTACATACTAATAATGAAGTGTCAGAAAAAGAAGTGGGAAAAATAATTCCTTTTGCAACTGCAATGAAAAGAATACAATACCTAGGAATAAATCTAACAATACATGTGACAGACCTATATAACGAAAACTATAAGACCCTATTATAAGAATCCTAAAAAGACACAAAGAAATGGAATGGTATTCCATGTTCTTGGATTGGAAGAATCAACGTAGTTAAAATGACCATATTACCTAAAGCATTATACAGATTTCATGCAATTCCCCATCAAAATCTCATCAACGATTTTTAAACAAATAGAATAAAAAATCATCAGATTCATATAGAAGCACAAAAGATTCCAAATTGCCAAATCATCCTGAGAAAAAAGAATGAGGCTGGAGGCATCGCTCTGCCTGAATGCAAATTATACTACAAAACTACAAGGGAGAAAAAAAAAAGATCAGTGAAACAGAACGAAGAGTCTGGGAATAAACCCATGTTTATATTGGCAAATAATTTTTGACAAAAAAAAAGCCAAAAACATACAGTGGAGAAAGGAAAACTGGTGCTGGAATACTGGAAAGCCACCTGCAAAAGAATGAAACTAGACTATTTTCTAGTTTCATTCTATCACCACACACAAAAATTAACTCAAAATGCATTAAAGACCTGAATATAAGACCTGAAACCATAAATTCATAGAAGAAAACATAGAAACTAAATTCAAGGACCTTTAACTTAAAGATGATTTTATGAATTTACCTCAGAGGCAAGGGAAGTAAAAGCAAGAATAAATGAATGAGACTACATCAAACTAAAAGATTCTGCACAACAAAAGAAACTATCAACAAAGAGATAACCATCTGAATGGGAAAATATATTTGAAAGCAGTGCCTCTGTTAAGGCCTAATATCTAAAATATACAAAGAGCTCAAACAACTCAATAACAACAATAACAACAACAACAACAAAACAAATGATGCAATCAAAATCGGGCAGAAGACCTTAACAGACACTTCTCCCTAGAGGAAATACAAATGGCCAACAAACATGAAAAGATGCTCGTTGTCACTAGCTATTAAGGAAATGCAAATCAAAATCACAATGAGATACCATCTCACACGTGTTAGAATAGCTGTAATTAACAGGACAACTAATAACAAATGTTGGAGAGGATTTGGAGAATAAAGACCGCCCCCCACCCCATACGCTGGTGGTGGAACTGCAAATTGGTACAGCCACTATGGAAAGCAGTATGGAGGTTCCTCAAAAATCTAAGAATTGATCTACCATGTGGTCCAGCAATCTTTTTGCTGGGTATTTACTTCAAAGATTTAAAAACCCATATCCAAAAAGATACTTGCACACTGATGTTCATAGCAGCACTATTCACCGTGGCCAGGACATGGCCGCAACCAAAGTGTCCTATGACAGATGATTGCATAAAGAAGCCATGGTACATATATACAATGGAATATAACTCAACCATAAGAAGAGATGGAATACTGTCATTCGCAGCAACATGGATAGACCTCGAGATAATCATGCTAAGCAAAATAAGTCAGACAGAAAAGGTTCAAAACCACATTATATCACTTATATGTGGGATATAAACCTAAAAGCAACAAACGAACAGTACAAACAAATAGAGACACATGGACATGGACAATAGACTAGTAGTTACCAGAGGGTAGTGTGGGAGAAGAGAGTGGTGAGGTAAATAGAATAAAAGGGGTCAAATATGTAGTGACATAAAAAATCTAATTATGGGAGGGGAACACACAATGCAATGTGTGTGTGTGTGTGTGTGTGTGTGTGTGTGTGTGTGTGTTAAATTCTACACCTGAAACTTTCTGGATTTTGTTAACTAATATCATATATATATATATATATATATGAATATTAATTAATTAATTTTAAAAATATAAAAAAGTACACATAAAAAATTACAATGCCTATAAAGCCCTTCTATAACTGGATCTCGCATTATCTTTCTTTCTTTGTATTTTACATACTGTCAGACTAATAAATGCCAGATGAGCTGGAAAATATCTATTTAAGAGGACAACATTTCTTACACTGACAAAGAAAGGTTATTTAAATCTTCCCACACAAATATGGCTTTCAAATATTTATTGACCTGAGGTAATGTCATACTTTCTGGAGAAGGTAGAGAGTATTTTTTTCCTTGTTTCAACCTTTTAACAAATACCTCCCCGTACTCTCAGTTGATGCTACACTTCAGCTTGTCCTTAATAAAAAAGGCAGCAAGAAAGAAAATAATCTTCATCAGTAATAGCCACAAAATTATTGCTTTAGTAGCCAATTTTGAACTAATTCATTATATCTCACTTATGAAACAGTTGAAAAGTTTACATCTCCTTTTTTTAAACATCTTTTCTCTTCCCTCCAACTCACTCTTCTTGCTTTTCTCCCTTCTTTCCTTCCCTCTCCTACCCTTCTCCCTTAGTTACATCTGAGTTATTACTTTCTAATATCCTTACAAAATTCTGTAATTTGGCTTTAGTCAGAATTATTGAATTGATGCTTGGTGCTATTTTTAATTTTTGCAATATATTGGCTTTAGTTTAATTCCATGAACTTATACATAAATTTTGGTTTTTACACTTCAAAGATATATGTTTTATTTATGATAAAGTTATCCATTATTTGCTTGATATTTTATTTTTATTACCTTAAAGCATAACTTTGTATTAAGAGTAACCTAAAATGATTGATGAATGAATACCTTGGGTCCTCTCATAGCCCTAGAAAGAATTTTTTTTATACAAAGCAGTAAGAGCTTCTAATGTTTTAAAATCTTTCTGAATTGATAAAATAATGCAGAGTAGACTCTTGAATTAGGTACTAGAGAGGAATCAGAAGACCAAGGCTCAGGTAAGTCATTTAATTCAGTCGAAAGTCAAATCAAGCCTCCCTCAGAATTATGCCTTTGTCTGGCCAGGTCTGTGTGCCAGGTCCATCTCTGTAAGTAGAACATTTACTTTTCTTGGTTATCTTAATGACAGAACTTTCCTTTACCTTTTATTTCCTCAAATAGCCTTGTATCCCACCCCTATTTTGATTTCCTAAGTGAGAGATGAAAACAAGTAATCCAATCTTTTTGGCAGAAACATTTATCATTGTTAACAAGTTGGCTTTTAAACATTTTTCTGTGCTTTGGTGGTATAAATTTCATTTTCTAGAGTTAGATCAACCTGGAATGAACATCACAAAGTCAACCTACAAAACTAAAATTAGATAACATGGGGACCTAAATCTTTGATATCCCTATAATTTATGTTATAATGTATAAGCTCCTTAGCATAACATTCCATGCCCTTCATAATTTGTCTGTCACCTATCCAGATTTAATTTCTGCATTTTCCTACCATTCCACTACACTTCAGCTATCTAATTTCCATGCATTTCCTCATGCCCCATCCCATTTCACCCTCAACTCCAATTGTGTCTAGTGAATCCAAGACCCAGTACAAATATTAACTGTTCCATAATACCTTCTCCTAAGTTCTAAGGCAAAACTGTTACTTTCCTGATGTGGTCACAGTAGTTCATTTATATCTCTAATACAACATATAGCACATTATATTATAGATATGTGTCTCTCCTTCTTACTTGATTGTGAGTGCCATGAGGACAATGGACCATATTTCATTTATTTTGATGTCCATCTCCCAGAATCGGTGTTAATCACACATTCCTTTGTACTACCAATGTTCTCTGGGCATACACACATTTTCACATATAGTATACTATATCAAGATAATTTCTTTATAAGTCTGTCTCTTAGACTATGAGCTCCTCTAGGTCAGTGACTGTGTTTTGTTCATCCTTGAATCTCCAGCAATTAACACATAAACAGAAACATAGATGTTCAATAAATACTTGGCAGAATGAAGGACACAGAATTCAATGTCATTCACTATTTTCTGACCACCCAAGCTACCATCAAATGGTATAAATTAATCCTTCACAATTTAAGTGATCAGAGTGTGAAAATATTGATCAAACTTTAAAAAGGTGGTTCAATCAAAAACAAACTACAACCCTACTACTATCCATAAAAAAAATAGAAATAATTCAATAGATGTTTGTTGTACACCCAACTATGTGCCAGATACTTTCTAAATGCTGGTAATATAACACAAAACAAGACAAATTCCTTGTATTTATGGAGTTTACATTTTAGGGGAAAGAGAATGACAATAATAACAAATAAAAATGTAAAAATAAAGCATCTGACTGAAGGTTGTATCATGAAAAATAATAAAGCAGGATAATTATTCTGATAACTTCAATAATTCAAGGAGAAAATACATTTGCTTTGATTATATGACAATTTCAAGCCTTATCATTTCTTTGGGTCTAATATATAAGCCTGTGGATTCTGCAGGTATTTTAGTACCTATGGATATAAAAATTGATGTTTTTAACATTAATGGTTGACATAATCCATATAACCACTGATGCTAATGTCAGCATTAACAAGCCCTGGGGAATAAAAAGAATGAACACTGACAAAGAAAAAGATGAAAGGAAGCAGAGCAAATAAAGGGAGTATAGTACTGTAAATTAGCATTTTTCCAAACATGAGTTTGCCTTTTAAATTCCCATCATGGGGCAACTATACAGGCAAATCACCTTATGATAAAATCTACTGGGCAATCTAATATTTAAATCCAGATGGGCCTTGTTTATACTGACTTCTACAGAAAAGATAAATATTAGAGTAAGATCCCAGTTTTATCATTCTCCTCTATTTTGCATTTCTATTCACCACATACATCTTTCAGTTTCTCCCTTGTCACAAACCATCTCCCCTCAGGCAGTAACAATTATGTTTCTTTGAAACTCTCATTTCTTAAGAACTAATTCAGATCTGCATTAAAACAGATGCCAAAGTACTAAAACATTGTTATTCTGTAATATTTCTGAAAAATAAAATAGTGTAGTTTTATCTTTTAATAAAGAAATTTGGCACTGTTATTATAATAGGCTTAGGTACAGTCTTTAAATCTTTACAAAGACATCAGTAGACTAAGTCGTTCAGCATAAAAGGTGTGGATGTGTTTTGAGCAGGCCATACTGAAATTGCTACACTGATTATTTATACATAAATGTTCTGATACGAATACCAGACTTTCATATCTTAAGAGAAAAAGAGAGATTTACTGCAGAAAAAAATAAGAAAATATGATTACCTGAGGATATTTTTCTTTTTAAAATCACTGTGCATTTTCAAGTAACAGAAATATTTTTTTAATTGCTTAAGATTATTTGTGCCATGTATTATTTACATTCTTGCAAAGTTTTATTTATCCAAAATGAAAAACAGGGTCTTATTTCAACATCAATTCTCTTTAAAATAGAAAAGAATTAGATAACTTTGTAAACTTTTTAAAAAATTTATATGCTCATTTACACTTCAGTGACTTGGAGCTAAACCATCAGGGATGAAATCAGCATGAAATTTTTAATAAGTATTTTATAATTATTCATTTGTTCAAACATTTCCCCTACCTTCCTTGTATTCATTCAGATAAAAATTTAATACTAGTACTGCACATTCGCTTCAAAAAAATTAGATGACACTAATTGTAAGAATGGAAAAAAATTAAAAACAATTATATCAACCAATAATAAATGCAAGTAAAGTCTTGGTGTATGGCTATTAAATACTTACATATAGATTAGTGTAGATAAATATATACAGATACACAGATGTACAAAAAATTGAATTGTAAAATTTTCTTTAAGTCTTTAAGGAGCATCTTTCTATCTTAATAAATGTGGTTCTACATCATTAGTAGCTGCATAATATATTTCACTATTACATAGTTTAACTACTTCATATTATTAGATATTTGTTTGTTTGTTTCCTATTATATTCAACCCTGCTATGAAAAATCCTTGCAGCTAAATTATAATAATTATTTATTCTCCAAGGGAAAAATGCTAGAAATAAAAGGTCAAAAGGCATGAAAATATTTAAGACTTTTAAACATATTGTCAAAATACACTGCAAGAATACTTCCCAATATATACTCAACTGTCATTAAAAATAATAATGACAGTGACAATAACACTACAGGTACCCAGTTCCTCTCCTCTCTCACCAATACTGGATATTATCTTTGTCCTTAATGTCTGTTAATTTGACATACAAAAACATATAATAGTGTCTCTTAAATAGGAGGCTATTTGTAAATTAGTTAATCAACAGACACTTGTTGAGTATCTACTGTGTTAGATACTGTGTTAAGCTATGAAGGTCAGGAAACCAAAGAAGACACCAAAAAACTTAAAATTGAGTGGAGAGTTCAGACATGTATACAAATAATAGACATGCTACCATAAGAGCTGTAACAGAAATAAAAAAAGTGTCATAGGAGAGCTTCCTTAAATAAGTGGTTTTCTGGATTCCACTTCAGCATATAAAGGCATTTCCATTTCCCATAACCTGACAGATCCCATATACAGAAGCCAGGTATTTAAACAAGAGAGAACTCAAAAGTACACAGACTTTGGAAAAAAGCAAATGAACGCCATCAAATTAGATATGACAGCAAAAGAGAAGTAACAAGGGATGAATACACCAGGACACACATCTGCGTTTTTTACAGAGAAAACCAATGGCCTGTCAAGTTGTACGCTCTGCTACAGAGCAGAGGGTAAGTGATAGTTTCTAGGAGAAATCTTCCTTGTTGGTCAACTCTGATCTAACCACCATTTATCATTTTAACACAGAGAGGAATGAAAATATTTAGGGAAAAACATACTCGTGCTTCTAAAGCTTACTATAATCCTTCTTCCTCCCTACCTTAGTTATAGGTAAGAGTAGTATCGCTTATCAAACACTAGTATGTTCTAGAGTTTTTCACATAGTACTTCATTTACTTTTCCATGTTTTCCATAACTTTAATCTCATGTGTGCAGATTAAGAATATTAAATTTAGAGATGTTAAGACATCTTGTTACATCTTGTTCTCATTTTCTAGGTGTAGAACCTATCTGAGGTCTATTTTTACTATATTTTGGAACAATTTCTAGTTTCATGAAGTAGTCCAGAGATTGCCTCTAACTCAAAAAGCATAGATCTTTCAATTGCCTTAATTATTCATAATAAAGAGAGAAGAAGTTATATTTTATTTTTGCTCATTGGAGTTGGATTTTTTTTATAACTAATGCAAAATCAGATGACATTTTAATGTAAAATATACACATGTATATTTTCAGTCCACTGATGCCCGAAATCCATTTTGTACAGCTCTCTGTCTTAGGCTGTCTACAGACACAGTGAAATAGAAAACTGAAGCAATTATTAATATCATTCTAATCAAAACCTTTTCCCTTAATATTTGCATTGTTCATATAAACTGCTTTAGGGGATGAATAACCCAGATATTTTCTTAGTTTTCAAAGTGCAGGGAGATACAGGTAACAATAGATCATTAATTACACACCTAAAAAGCTACTTGGTTAAAGGAATAATAATGGTTCTTGCTCTTTATGTCTGCATTGAGAATGCACATATGTTTTATAACTTCACTGCAAATATTTTCAAATAAAACTAGGTCATATTTACAGCCTTTTTTTGTTTTTAATTATAAGAAGTTCTTTTTGTCCTGCTTCCTTTTTAAAAATTCATCAGTGATTCATTTTATTTACAATGAAATCTTCTAGCATAGTTTTTTTTCATCCTCCAGCTTAACTGCACTGTGAGTGAAAAGTCTTTAGACCCAGATTTTCCATTTGTATTTTGAGAGACAGCAAAACACTTTAGGACTCTCTTATTTTCCTTTACTGAAACAGGAGACTTAGGGATATTTATAAGCGTATGTGGCAGCCACTCTACAGTTTGTACTTCTAGCACTTAGAAAGCTTTTTATGCCTCATGCTGTCTTGCAAAGCCTTATATTTGCATTTTAAAAATTCAAATGGAAGTAACCACTCCTGTTGGCTATTTTATTCTGTGAATTAGAGCCAACCTGTGTAAATAGCAAAGTTGTTTGCAAAATAAAAATTGAATCGCCCTGACAAATTGGACAAATGTCACTGGTTACTTTATCGGCTAGGACAGAGGAGCTTGGTTGTTTATACTACTGAGTAAATACTATACAACATAATGCACAGTCATGCATCATAGAATGATATTTTTGGTCAACAACAGATTGCATATATGATGGTTGTCTCATTAGATTATAATGGAGCTGGATTTCCTATAAAAAATTGAAGGATATGTGATTCAAGAGGAACTTTTTTCCCCCTCTGATGGGAGTAATATTTGTGAGGCTTGGCAGTAGATTCCCTCTCACTTACAGCACCTCAATTTTTAGTACACTGATTACAAACCAGAGGTCTACAGATTATAAACCAGATAGCCACTGACCTATTCAGCACAGAAAATACTATTTCCCCATCACTATATATTTAGAGAGTACTACAGCTCTACAAGTTGGTCTTCATAATATGCTGCTATCAGTTCTTTTCTGAGGAGCTAAGCTCTTGTACAAGGACACAAGTCCACAGGAGCTACCTTAACAAGTATTAAGTACCACTGCCACTTTAGTAAAAATGTTCTGTGGTAGTGTGGAGCCAGCCTAATCTGTACTTTTGAAATGTTTATAGGTTGTAATGATGTATACATAGATAGGTTTTATTTCTTCCAGCAATTCATTGCCAGAAAGAAACTTTTGTGACAGATAGGGTCAATGAACCAAAGGGGAATTTCTAAAGTCAAAATATTGAGTCCTCAGTTCTACAGCCTATCCATGTTAAATGCCCTCTTTTTTTAAAGAATACCTCAAAGAATACTAATATGCAATAGCCAAAGCCACATTGCCATGACAATCCCCTATATTCCTTTATCTCTCTCCATTTTAATTTCTTATTCCTACTGATCCTTAGGCCACCTTTTACTCCTTCCTGACAGTCACTATTATGGAGAGATTTATGCTTCATCCAGCCAGTTTATCCTCAATATTTCCAGTCAATTCAGCCCACATCCCTGTTCACGGAGCAGCATTGACAGCTTCAAAGTTCTATTTCTGACCCTGTCAGAAAGAAGCAGGGGGAGGGCTTGTTGGATTTATAAAGTTGACAGTAATGTAGAGTAATATCTTAGGCCTTCACATTCACTAATCACTCACTCACTGACTCACCCAGAGCAGCTTCCAGTCCTGCAAGCTCTATTCATGTTAAGTGCCCCATAGAGGTATACCATTTTTTAAATCTTTTATACTGTATTTTACTATACCTTTTCTATGTTTAGTTATGTTTAGATACACATATTTACCATTGTGTTACAATTGCCTACAGCATTCAGTATAGTTATGTGCCAGACAGGTTTGTAGCTTGGAGCAATAGGCTATAGTATAAACTCTAGGTGTGTAGTAGGCTACAGCACCTAGTTCTGTGTAAGTGCACTCTATGATGTTCACGCACTGATGCAATGATGAAATCACTTAACAACGCATTTCTCAGAATGTATCCCCATCACTAAGCAATGCATGACTGTGAATATGGTATTGTTACCTGAATACTTTTTCTTAAAAATGGGATTGGATGAGAAGGAGGAAAAGAAATTAAGAAATTTTGGTTGCAGATACATAGGCAATTTATTCCCTGATGTTGGTATGAGACCAGCCTATGTTAAGACAGCTAAGTTTGGTAATACAAAATTAATTTAAAATATTGAGAAAGAAAAATAGTTAAGTAAAATAGAGATTTTTAAAAAAAATGTTTCTCAGAAGCCTCCAATGTATTCCTAATGCATTAATTTTTTTATGGGGGAAAATTTCCCAAATACTAATGATTTACACTAGATAGCATACTTCATCACTATTCCTACTGACAATACACGAAATTATTTAATCCTTTTGACAAAATAAATATAAAGTTCAATGAATGGAGAAATTAAAATGATCACAAAAGGATAGAGACCAATAGAAAATTCCAGATATCTGGAGGCAGAAAAAAAAGAACTTGTGGTTTTAAAAGCAGAACAGATGAAAGAAGTTTTATGAGCAATAGAGCCAGTAATGTTCAGAAGAGGAAATAGAACGAAGGCAGAGTAAAAGAAAGGAGGATAGAAATACTATCCACCTCAGTGCCAACCCACTCCTATACAACCTTGCAGGAAGTTTAAGAATCTAGCAAGTGAAAAAGAAAACTTTCTCTAAAACAGCAGACCAAGCAATGACATTGTGATACAAGCAAGGATCCATGCAGCAAATAAAAGAAAACAAAATTGTACAGAGGAAGAAATACTAAACAAGAAGCCAGGAGATCTGTTGTGGCTTCTTGTACAACATGAATGGAACTTGAAGACATTATGCTAAGTGGTAGAAGTCAGAAACAGAAAGACAAATATCCATTTTTAGGTGGAATTGAAATAACAAACAAAACGTAAAAATCCAAGCTCATAGATACAAAGAACAGATTATTGGTTGCCAGAAGTTGGGAGGTTGGGGGTTTGGAATGGGTGAAGGTGACGAAAAGGTACAAACTTTCAGTTATCAAGTAAATAAGTCATGGGTTATAATGTACAACACATTGAATATTGTTAGTTAATGGTACTTTATTGCATATTTGAACGTTGCTAAGAGTAGATCTTAAAAGTTCTTATCACAAGATTAAAAAAAACCTTCCTTATGTATTAGCTACAGGAAAAATATTATGGAAAATATGGCGAGGATATTTGGATGAATAAAAAGAGCCCCTGCCCTTCACTCTGATAGGAATGCTTGTTTCTATGGAATTCTTGTTCTTACCCTTAGAGAAAATCAATTCAGTATTTTATCTGAAGTATGATATTAGTTGTGTAGATGCCCATTTTAAGGGTTAAGAAGTTCCCTTCTTTTACTAATTTGTTGAGAGCTTTTTTCAGGAATGGATGTTAGATTCTGCCAAGTGCTTTCTGTGCATAAATTGATATGATCATATGCCTTTTCTATTTTAATCTGCTAATGTGGTAAAATACATTGATTGATTCTCAAATGCTACCTAATCCTGAATTCCTGACATAAACTCTACTTGGTCATGATGCATTATTGTTTTTACATACTCTTAGATTCGATTGCTAATATTTTGTTTAGAAATTTTGCATTTTTGTTCATGAACGACATAAGTCTATAGTCTTCTTGTAATATCTTTTCTTTGCTTTTTATACCACAAAAATGCTGGCCTTATGAAGCAATTTGGGTATTACTCCCTCTCCTTCAATTTTCTGGAAGAGTTTCTCTACACGTGATATAACTTCTTCAAATAACTGGCAAAATTCCACAGTGGAGCCATCTGGTTATTAAAAGGGTAAGTACAAATACAATTTTTAAAAATCTATACACACACATACATTCAAATTATCTAGTTTAACTTACAAGAGCTTCATTGGTTTGTATCTTTTAAGATTTGTCCATTTCAGGCACCCAAAAAGTCATAGATAATAGAGACTTTGTTCACCCCTCTTGGGACCACATCAAAGTTGGAACACAAAGATGGAGCAAACAGTAAGAAAAGTCATCTGGGGTCTAGATGAACAGAAACCCTACAACTAGGGAGGGAAATAAGA
Source organism: Rousettus aegyptiacus (assembly GCF_014176215.1). Taxonomy (NCBI): domain Eukaryota; kingdom Metazoa; phylum Chordata; class Mammalia; order Chiroptera; family Pteropodidae; genus Rousettus; species Rousettus aegyptiacus. Next base: position 71,824,225 of record NW_023416312.1, read on the forward strand.
AACCACCCTACAATGGGAGGAGGTAGGAAGGGTAGAAGATGTGAGTCTGCCAGGGCATGAGCGGCTGAGTGAGACAGAGATTATAGCAGCTGCAGACACTCCTCTTAAAGGGGTCGTGTCTGCAAGAGAACTTTCGTGGTCATGGGCTTGCTCGCTCTGAATACCAGCTCTGGGTTGGCTGCTGGTGGGGGGGGCACACCAGGGACTTACCAGGAGACACTGAGTTGCTGGAATGAGGACCAGAGGCAAGGCTTTCTCCTGGGAAGAAGTGCTGGTGGCATTCATTCTTCCTCTGTTAAGCCCTTCCTGCTACCAGTGTGCAGACACAGCATCGTCATAGCTGAAACATCATTGAACTGAATAATAGAGGTTGCTCCACCCACAGAAGTCTCTGAAACTACAACCTCCCCCAACTCGTGGACCTACCCAAGCCATATCCATTGTATCCTCAGCAAGTCTGGTGCTCCTTACCGAACCAACCCCAATACTCACACAGGTGGCAGCTGACCTCAGTTTCTTGTGTGGCCTCTTGAGGTAACTATAAGCACAGCTTCTGTGGATTGCTTGCTGAATCTTAACAGGTGGGGCTAAACTTGGCCTGTAGCTGAACTCCTGTCAGGACTGTGCCGCTGGTAAACTACAACACAATGACACACTAATAAGGCCGGGAGACTTAGGAACTTTGCTTAGTACATAGAAAAAGAGGGGTGGGGAAGCCACAATGGGAAGACAAAGAAGCAGAAACCATATGAGGGAATAGAACAGAGATTCAGGAATAATGGAGTCAAGCAATCTAACAGATGCAGAGTTCAAAAACTGGTTAGAAAGATGCTCAATAAACTTAGGAGAAGAGTAGATGAATTCAGTGAGAACTTCAAAAAAGAGATTAAAAAACAAATATTGAAATGGAAATTATAAAAGGAAACTAGTCAGAAATGAAGAATTCATTATCTGAAATGAAGAATTCATTATCTGAAATGAAGAGTAGTTTAGTAGTTTAGAAGATACCAACAGAGTGGATAAAAAAGAGGATTGAACTCCCAATATAGAGGATGAGGAAGCCAAGGACACCCAATCAGAACAGCAAGAAACATTAAGCCAACCTATAATAATTTTATGAGCCTATGGGACAAAATTAAATGTAAAAATGTCTGGGTCATAAGGGATGAAGAAATTTAAAAAAATAAAGATGGAAAACTTTTCTAACTTAGTGAAAGAAATAGGCATACAACCCGAGGAAGCTCAGAGAGTCCCCAAAAAGATGAACCCATAGACATCCACACCAAGACACATCATAATTAAAATGTCAAAGGTTAAATACAAAGAATCTTAAAAGTAGCAAGAGAAAAATAGTTACTTACCTACAACAGAGCACCCATAAGATTGGCAGCTGATTTCTCAAAAGAAACTATGCAAGATGAAAGGGCTTGGCACAAAATATTCAACATGATGAAAACCCAGGGTCTGAAACCAAGAATTCTTTATCCAGCAAAGCTATCATTTAAAGTCAAAGGACAGATAAAGAGCTTCCCAGACAAAAAGAAGCTAAAGGAATTTATTAACACCAAGCCACTATTACAGGAAATGTTGGAGGGAATACTAATAACTACATTTCTACTAAAAGTTACCTCAAATGGAAAAGAATTAAGTGCTCCAGCCAAAAGATAGGATGGCTAAATGGATAAGAAAATAAGACTCCTACATATGTTGCCTATAAGAGATTCACTTCAGGTTAAAAGACACACAGACTAAAAGGAAAGGGATGGAAAAAGATATTATCTTGATGGACCTAGAGGATATTACGTTAAATGAAGTTAGTCAGACAAAAAAAGACAAATATCACGATTTCATGTAAATATGGAATCTAAAGAACAAAATAAGAACATCAACAACAAAAATGGAAACAAACTCATAGATACAGAGAATATTTTGAGAGCTGCTAAATGGGAGGGGTCGTTGGTGGAGATGGTGAAAAAGGGGAAAGGGATTAAGAAGTACAAATGGATATTTACACAATAGTCATGGAGATATAAAGAGTAGCATAAGGAAAATAGTTATTATGTCACAATAAATATGTAGGGAAGAAGAGGGGTACTAGATTTAGTGGGATGATCACTTTGTGAGTTATAAAGACCTCTAATCACTATGTTGTACAACTGAAACTAATATATTATTGTATGCCAACTGTAATTGAAAAAGAAACTCATTGAATTGTACAATGTAAATACAAGCAACTAATTGTCTTATTTTTCCATAAAGCCAGGGGGAAAATAAAGAAAAGTTTATATGGAAAAGTAAAAAATAAAATAAAATAAAAGATCTGTCCATTTTACCTAAGTCATTAGACTTATTGGCATAGTTGTTCATATTTTCTTATTATCTTATATTTAGTATCTATATAATATGTACAGATATTGCCTCCATCATTCAAGATACTCTGATTTGTATATTTTCTCTTTTTATATTGATCAGTCTGACTAGGTACAAATCAACTTTATGGATCTCGTAAAACTAGATTTTTGTTTCATTATTTTTTTCTAGTATTATTTTTACTCTGATGTTTATTATTTCCTTTCTTCTGTATAATTTGGTTTGATTTACTTTGCTTTTTGTGGGTTTCTAAGGTAGAGGCTAAGATATCTGACTTAAGATCTTTCTTCTTTTATAATATAGACATTTAGTGCTATAAATTTCTCTCTAATTACTGCTTTAGCATTAACCTACAAATTAGAATTTGAGTTTCTAAAAAGTATAATTCAATTAAAAAATACATTCTAATTTATTTATTTGTATTTATTCTTTCATCCATGAATTACTTAGAAGTGTGTTAGTTTCCAAATATTTAGGAAATTTCCAGCGATCTTCCTGTTATTGAATCCTTTTAAATTTGTTGAAACTAGTTTTATAGTCCATGATGTGGTCCATGTTGCTAAATGTTTCATATGCATTTGAAAAAAACAGGGAATTCTGCTGTTGTTGGAGGGAATACTCTATAAATGTCAATTAGGTTAGGTTGGTTGATAGTGTTGTTCAAGTTTTATATATCCTTATTGATTTTCCATATATTTGTTTTATTAATTACTGAGTATAGATATTGAAATCTCTAACCATAATTGTGAATTTGACTATTTCTCTTTGTAGTCCTATCAGTTTTTATTAACATACTTTAAAGCTCTATTTTTATGTTTTCTTGATGAATTGACCCCATTGTCATTACAAAATGGTCTTCCACATTTCTAGTAATAATCTTTGCTCTGAAATTTAATTTGTCTGATATTAATATAGCTACTCAGCTAGTTATTAGCAGATCATAAGCAAGGTATTTTCTGTTAACAAAGTGTTTTTTGTACCTTTTATTTATAACCTATTTGTATCTTTATATTTAAAGTGCATTCCTTATAGGCAGCATTTAGTTGGGTCTTGCTTTTTTATCCAATCTTATAATATCTGTCTTTTAATTGTGAATACTTAAAACATCTACATTTGGTGTGATAATGTGGTATCATTACATTTGAGTCTATTACCTTGCTATTTTGTTCTCTTCTTGTCCATCCGTTTTTTGTTCTCTTTTTTTCTGCCTTATTTTGGATTCCTTGAATATTTTTAATAGTTCCACTTTACCTTTTTTTTTTGCTTAGTAGATATCTCTTTATGTTGTTATTTTAGTGATTGTTATAAGCTTTAAGGCATACATCTTTAAACTTAACAATTTACTGTCAGGTAAATTGTGTCACTGTGTGTATAGTATTAGAACATTTCTCCCCTCTTGATCTTTGGTCTATTGTGTTCATACATTTTACTTTTATATATGTTATAAGCTCCATAGTACATTTGTTTAAACAACTTGTTTAAACAAATTTTGTTTGAAACAATTATAGCTTGAAGTGATTTATAATTACTCATAAAGTTGCCATTTCTGGTGTTCCTTATCTCTTTGTGTAGATATAGATTTCCATCTGGTATCATTTTTTTCTGCCTGTAGCATTTCCTTTAACATTTCTTATAGTAAGAGTATACTAGGGATGAATTCTTTGAGTTTTGTGTATCCAAAAAAGTATTTTAACTTTCATTTTTGAAACATATGTTATATTCTTTTTTTCTTTTGGTACTTTAAAGATGTTTTTCTGCTATATTCTTGCTTTCATAGCTTTTGATGACAAATCTGCTACCATCCTTATCTTCGTTCCTCATACATAACGTGATTCTCTTTTTTATCTGTTGTCTGTCTGATTGGCTCTTTGTCTCTGATTTAAGCAATTCGATTCTGATATGTGCTGGTAGTTTTCTTCATATCCCTTGTACTTGAGATTGAGCTTTTTGGATCTGAGGGCTTATAGTTTTCATCAAATTTGGAACATTTTGACTATTATTTCTTTAAATATTTTCACTGTCCCCCTCTGTTAATTCAGAAACTCAAATTATGTGTATATTGAACTGCCTGATATGGTCTTACAGTTCATTAATATTCTGTTCTTTATTATATTCTTTTTCCTTGCTGCTTCAATTTGCATAATTGGTATTGCTATGTCTTAAAGTTTACTATTTTTTTTCTTCTGTAATGTGTAATCTACAATTAATTCCATCCAGTGTATTTTTAATCTCAGACATGGTAATTTTTATCTCTAGAGGTTCAATTTGGATCCATGTTTTCATCTCCCATGTCTCTAAGTTTTTTAACATGAAATGTAGTTATAGTAACTATTTTAATTTACTGTGTGCTAATTCCAATATCTATGTCAATTCTGATTCAGTTTTGATCAATCGATTTTTGATCGATTATTTTCTATTAAATTTTCCTATTTCCTTGTATGACTGGTAATTTTTGATTAGATACTAGGCATTGTGATATTTCCCCTTATTGAATGCTTGATAATTTTTTATATCTATAAATCTTGAGTTGTGTTCTGAGATGCAGTTAAGTGACTTGAAAACAGTTTGATCTTTTTGGGTCTTGCTGTTAATATTTTTAGGTAGGAACAAAGCAGCATTCAGTCTAGGAGTTATTATTTTTACTACTCAATTTAAATTCTTATGTTTGCTCAATACCTTATAAATCTTGAGGTTTTACTAGCATAGTTAGTAGGAATAGACACTATTCCCAGCCATATGTGAGTACCAAGTACTGTTAACTTTAAACCTTTTACATATTTCATTTCCCCAGCCTTGAGTAATTTATTTGTACAGAAGTGTTGATCTGAATTTATCTAAATACTCAAAGGGGGCCTTCTACAAATTCTAGACTTCTCTCCCTATATAGCTCTTTCCTCTCCATTACTCTGTCCTGTAAAGTGTAGCTGCCTTGGTCTCCCTGCTCTCAGTTCCATCTCCTCAACACAGAATCCACCAGGCTCTACCTGGGTTGCCCCTACCTGCAATATGACATGGAAGTTCTCTCCAGGAAGTAATCTAGAGCAATCATAGTGGTTTATCAGTTGTCTTGGGGATTAGTGCCTTAGTATTCTGATATCCAGTGTCTTGCAAACCATTATTTCATTAATTTCATCCATTGTTTGAGCATTTCCAGCGGCAAGGTCAATCTGGTCCTTGTTTCTCCATCTTGTCCAGAAGCAGAAGCGTTTTCTCCTATTTTAAATTTTAAGTACACATGAGTCCTAGGGAAAAGGTACTCACTGAGAAGAGTTACAATTACTTAGTCATCATTTAAAATCTAAGACTCTGATTCTACCCATACAAAGAACCAGAACAAGCCTGTAAAAATAACGGGATATAGCTATTGCTGCTTGATATTGTAATAATTTACAGGTGCTGACAACATTGCCCTGTTACTGTACTTTTGTATGTAGGTCATTTATCCATGATATTGTTTACTGATTCGGAAGAGTTTTTGTTGTTGTTGTTGTTCTGGAGGTGAAACAGACCTAGTCTAGATGGAGAGGCCTTATAATAATAACCAGCACACCCTACATGTGTACAGGTGTATATATATTTTAGATGTCATTTGATATATTTTTAAGGAGCACTCACTCCTCTGATGTGTTATTCACATCACATTTGATTCTTGATGTGTCTGTAAGGAACTATATGATTAATATCTTCATATACATTCACAGAGAGGCTAAATGATCTGCCTAATCACATCATTACCTCGTGTTAGGACAATGGCTGGCACTCAAGCTGCCCAACTCCCTGCCTGGGTCTCTGCCCCCATATCTTGTGGCTTACTAATGGCCTTTAAAGATAGAATTGGTATATCTGAGCTATGTCAGTGAGGGCTCTGCCTATTAAATAGGAAGACAAATAAAGCAGAGACTAGGATAGCCACTGTAGCAGCAATTCCATAGAGATATAAGGGAGTCCTCCTCTCATAATATATTTTGATGTAATTCAAAATCTCAAGCCCAGTTGGATTTGAAAGCTTGTTTTTCTCTCTCTTAGCCATCATGTATTATTCATGTGATGTGACCTCACTTACATGTCATCGGCACATTGTGATGACAGAAGCTCCTTTGGTACTGGCATACAGAAGGTTGTCTTTCCTTTTGCTCTAAATTGATATACTTTCCCTGCTTTATATAGCTGCTACTTGGACTGTCACTTCCCTGCAGTAATGAGCTTAAATGATTGTTTAACTCACTGTAGTTATCCCTCATTTTCAGTAAAGCCCTTATGTACTCAGTCTTGTCTTCTGTCTTCACAAGGAATTTTATTTAACTCCTTGAACCCAAGAAGGTTCCATTCCTCATTGCTCTGTCCTAAGGCTTCGCCGGCTGTCCCACTGAGGATCTGGAGATGGCCATATGCTGGCTGACTAATTTCTATATTGATAGATAATTACTCCTACCTGGCTAACCTAAGTCGCATGCTCCCTGACCTGAACCAATAGGAAGTCTGACAGGATTACCTTAGAACCTCTCTTTGTCCATTTTTTTCTGTGACTTAAAAGAGAATTTATGCAATAAAAATATCTACATATCATTGTGGTATCCTGAAAATGTCCAGCTTCCAAAGAAATATAAATGTGAAAAAACTCTTTAAGAGGAGGCAAGAAATTATTGACAGAAGCAGATTCTAAAATAGGGACTCATTTAAGAAAACAAATGTATTAGGAGATTGTCCTGAGAATTTAATATTAATAACCACCCAAGTTTACTGAGTGTATGGGATAAAAAGATGTTTGAAAAAGGGAGTTTCCAGGAGTCTATACTGGTTAATGGTGCTTTGAAGAATGATCTCTGATTTTAGTGAAGTTCCAATTCTGAGAATATGTAGAAATGACTCATCCATAGATTTTCTTTCCATATGCTCTGATTCAAAAAATACTGTAAAGCGAGACAATACAAATTGCTTTATGCAAAGACATTGAGGAAATTGTTTTTTATAATTACATACTACCAAAAATTTTTTGCAGCCATAAGTTTGTTGTTTAACAAACACAGCAGGTAGGCAGGGATTCTCTTGTAGGTTTCTAGAAAATGAACACTAAAAACCTGGTTACAACTTCCAGAAACTATTTCTCACACTCCTTCTTCACCTCGATTTCCACAGCTATAAGTGTATGACTATTGTTTTGCTCTTTTTCTCATTTGAACAGATATTCAGGGATGGATTACAGTAATTTTCAAAAAGAATAATATATTAGAATCAACTATGGAAACTTTAAGATATAAGATAGCAGGGCCCTACTGCAGCTCTATAGCATCCAAATTTCTGGGAATGGGGATTATACTTTTTACAACAATACATGATTAAGATATGCATCCAAGTTAAGAACTTTTCGATTAAGAGATATTTGAAATTTTAAATAATTGAGTTTGTAATAGTTTCCTATTGGTACTGTGACAAATTAATGCAAATTCAGTGACTTGAAACAGCACAAATAATTATAATACTGAAAGTCAAAAGTCCAAAATGGGTCTCACTGGGCTAAATTCAAGGTGTACAAAGGGCTACATTCCTTTCTAGAGGTTCTAGAAGAGAATCCCTTGCCTAACCTTTCTCAGCTTCTAGAGGCTCCCTACATTCCTTTGCTCGTGTCCCACTTCTATCTTCAAAACCAGCAATGGTTGGTCAAGTCTTCCACATGAAGCCCTCTCTCTGATTCTGCTTCTTCTGCTTCCTTATTCCTCACTTAAGGATCCCTGTGATTACACTGGACCCATTCAGATAATCCAACATATTTTTTAAAGGCCATCTGGTTATCAACTTTAATTACATCTGCAAATTTAATCCTCCCTTGCCATATGACAGCATATTTACAAGTTCTGGAGATTAGGACATGGACAACTTTGGGTGACCATTATTCTCCCTACCACACAGTTGATCTATTTCAATCTCTTCATTTGGCAGATGAAGCAAAAGAGACACAAATAAGTAAAAACACTTATCCAGTTAATGGTATTAAGGTCCTCAAAGTTACCCTTTTCTTTATGTCATCCCTGAAATTTAATAACCAAATTCTGTCAATTTGGTACATATAAATCTAAACTAATTAACACTCTCCTCCTTAATTCAGGCTTAATTTGTCAATCTTGGCCTAGATCTCCACCTGTTGTTTCACAGGTACATCCAGATGCTCAAGTTATGTTGTCCTTTGTAGCAGACAATTAAAGGCAACTAGAATACAACAGATGGTCTAAACCAAGCCACTCTCAAGTCCCGGTGGGATTTGAAATGAATCTTATTTTCTCCATGCTTAAGGATGCATCCCATAGGATTCCTACAATTTCTGACATTATGGAATCTGAAAAAGAAGTTATCCCCACTATCCTCAAACCATTGCCTGGCCCCTACTCCATGCTTTGCTCTGGCAGATGCTGTCACTATCCCACAGAAACACTGCTGCTTCTATTCTTTCATCCTAATCAAACTTCCAGCATAATTCCAAGATAAAAATCTAGAACTGACATAATTTCTACTTTTATAACTTTGAAATTTTATTCCTGTCCTTGATTCCTCTCTTCAACTCTCTCACTCACTCTCTCGTGCTTATCCATCCTTCAGTCTGTCCTTTTTCCTCAGGCCAGAAAACAGCCTTGCCTAAACAGATGCTCATTTAATATCTGTTAAATGAATTAATGAATGTGTGAATGAGTGAAAGGATGAATGAATGGATTGTCAGAATAGCCTAATATTTGGTTCCTCTGTCTCCAGTCTGTCTTCCTTCAAACATATCCTTCACACCTCTACCAGACTGTGCCTATTTTGTTTTTTTTTAAAATAATTTATTCCACACATCTCCTGGTAGGTTTTCCTGCCCACCACTCCTGGGTGGCAGCTAATCATCGACTGGTCTTTCCTTCTAGAACCAAGGGGGCCTCCCATACCCAGAAAACATTGTCCCAAAGCAGCATAGATTTCTCCCCACTGGCCTCAGGATTTGGACAATGGATAATTTGTCTTGCTCCCACCTCTCACTGCCCCTATGCCACCTTCACTTGCCAGGGATGTCACTGGCTGATGGCAAGAATGTTTTTTCTTAAACTCAGACTTCCTCAAGCATCCAGCTTGTGGGGGCTTCCCTGGGAAACCCTGTTGTCCTCCTCATTGTCCTCTAAATTGTCCAGGAGTAACATTAGGTGTCCTCAGACAACTGCCCATCACCACAGCAGAGGGTGGCCAGCTCCCACATCACTGACACAGACAGAGCCTCTTAAACCGAGGTTTTAACTGAGTTCTTTCCCAGCTTTCAGTTGTCTACAAAATAAAGTCCACATTTCTTAACTTAGCATTCAATCCCATTCAAAATTAACCCCCTAACAAACTTCCCAGCTTTGTTTCCTACTGCACTAGCTCTTCTCTAATGCTCTCACCCCTATATTGTCATTCTATAGCTATAGCTCATACTCTTCAATCTCTGATTGCAACCTGCTCTTTGTTCTCTGCTGTTTCATACTCATGTTTTCAGAACTTGAAATGCGTGTCTGTCCTTTCCAATCTCCTTGACCTAAGCCTCAAGCATTCTTCAAGTTCTAGCATTTCCTCCATGAATTCCTCCCAAAGCATTCTATAGGCTCCTGTCTATTCTTCAGGTCTTACACATTTTCTTGTTCTCCACAGAGCTTTGTACTAACTAGAGATTATTCTATGTTTACTAAATAATTGTTGATTTTGGAATAGAGTAGTACTTACTTTGTCAGTAGTTCCTGAATCATAAAAAGATTCATTTTTTGCCTTATAGTATACTGATAGCAAATAGTATTTGATGTATGTTAGAGAGGATTTATTTTTCCTAAAAGAAGAAAGCCTTTTAGTCAACTATTGGTTAACCAGAAAAGCTAATTAACCAAAAGATCCATTCCTTGCTCTCAATTATACACACCAATGGAGGAAAGCAGTGAGGCAGATGATCTAACACAGCAGATAATAAAAAATTCTGCCCACTGGTTTTCAGGTTCTCCTTGCACACTCTCCTTCTTTCTCTCCTCACTAAAATACACTCTTTGGCCTCTAGCAGACTCATTATCCTGATTCTTCTTGGCTTAGGCTATATAAAAATAATTTTGAATTCTCTGCACTCACATTCATTTATCCGACTTGTACTGGCCAACTCTGATCTCCCATCCACTTGGCAAGGCCCTGGATGGGAAAAAAAAGAGATAGAAATAAAATGTATATAGACCCTGCCTGGAAATTATTAATAATTTTCAAATAAAAATAATTTTCAATCTAGCTCAGCACTAATTTTTTTTCAATCCCAACACATCAGGAGATTTAATTCTCATCACTTGAAATTGCATACAAACCCATAGGGACATGAAATTTTATGACATACTAAGGGAAAGTCAAGATCACAGGTCAAGCTTCCTTTGTAATCTGGATAGTTTATTTAGAGAAAGTTAAATGTGGAATGCATGGGGAGAGGTAGAAAAAAACAAGGCCAAAAGGCTGGTTGAGGTCAGATTTGTGAAGAACCTCAGGATCCCAGCCAAGACATTTGGACTTGATCCTAGAGGCAATAGTGAACTGGCAAAGGTAAGGACATTGCATAATGGCAGCAGTGATTACAGAGTCATGGGAAGGATCTTGCAGCCCTAGATTAATCAGTTAAGCCACAAAATATATAATCTACGGAGAGATAACTAAATATGCACATTTAAAGGTATAATTCGCTTTTTAAGATAACTTTTTCAGAATCCCTACTGCCTAAGGATTGAGACACATGATCTCTACTAAGCAAAGAAATGCCTAGCACAGTGCCTTTCACATAGAAGACATTCAAGAAATGACCATTGAATTCTATAGAATGAGAGATGAGGCTTGATTAGAAAGAAAACATTAAACAGCTACCAGGGCTGAGCTATAAAGGGCCCACTGACGGACTTTATCTCCCTGGTGCTTACCATAAGTAAAGTGAAATCTTACACTCAGAAGTTGAAAGAAAACCATGTTCAAATCCCTGGCTTAAAATTTTCGAGTGGCTCCCTGCTATAATCAGGATTAAGTCCAGTCTCATTAATTAGGGCTAAAAGCTTTCTGTGACTTGGCCCCCACCCTACCTTGCCTGCCTGCTCTCCTAATATGCCCTAAAACAAACCCTCTACTATAATTATATGGTTCCTCAAATATCTACTAAAGAAATGTCAATCCAATCTGACCATAAACATGTTCTGCAATCTGGATAGTCTTAATTTTCATCCCAGGAATGCTGTGTGGTTTTCTATGATAACCAATTACTATAATGGTCTTTAAAAATGAAAACTGAGAAACACAGTGTCTAATGTGGTAGTGGTTAGCCTTCAGAACTAAGCCAACACTCGGATCCATTCTTACATTAAAAAAAAAAACTTGGTTTGTCCAATTCTAATGAATGGGTAATGTCTCAATGTTAAAAGCAAAGTTTACATTATTCTTTAAATACCAAAGGATGTATTTACAAATGAACAGACCCATAGGTACACCTGCTACAGCATGCATACATGAAAAGAATCAATTTTAATGATTTGTGTGTGTGTGCTTATCCATTGGAAGACAACTGTGAAGAAAGATACTTGAACTAAATATGAGTTTGCAGTTTTTTAATAATTTGGAATGTATTCATCACTTTGAAGACTTCCAAGTAATGATTTTAGGTTCTATTTATTCTTCAAAGTACCCCATAACAAGTCAACTCATCATGCTCTAAGTTAAATTTTAAGATGGCTATAACATTTTTTAATTGGGCACCTTAAAATAAGGGTTCTTAGGACTTGGATTAGAATTAGCTTTAAATTCTAGCTCTAGAAATCATGCTTCCCTTTCTCTCTCACATATATATGAGACACACACACACACACACACACACACACACACACACACACACCCCTCATAGACCTAGCCTTTCCCCAAGATAATCAGCAACCCCCAAGGCAGCAAAAGATAGTAGCCCAAACCTGATTAACGGTCACACAGTCCTGACCTCTGACAGGATAAAGATAACATCTTGACTAAGTTATATTTCAGCTCCTGAGCCCTAAGGTGGAACAAACTTCTGGCTACTGTCCCATGAAACCAGACAGATAAATGCCAGAACAGGCCTTAGAGATGTCATCAAGACCAGAAGAAATGATTTATTACCATTACCTTACCTCCAACCAATCAGCTCCCAACATGATCCCAAACCCTCTAACTCACAGTGTCTTGTAATTTTGCCCTATGTAATCTGTAACCTACATGTCAGCAGAGAGTTAGGTTCTTAAAACATTAGCTTGCCATGATACAGACTGGCCAATTCTTTAATAAACCGTATTTCTATACTGCAAACTCCTTCTCATGCATTTCTTTGGACCAGTGCACACAGGCAGACAAACTCAAATATTGCGGTCCCGGTAACACCTACTATGTGCCAAGTATTTTTATACAGGTTGTTTCCTTAGCACAGACTTACCTCACAGTTATGTATTAGCAATTAAATTTTAATTATGTGCTTATTTATTTTCATTAAATCAATTTTCATTTCATTTAAGTGAAAGTAATATTGTCTCAAATCATTGAACAGAATTGGAATAACTCTCAAGTCCATCTATTTCTATCTCTATTGCCACCACACAAGTAGTTACGAGTCACCATCATCTCTCAAGATGAATACTGCAACAATATCCTTTGGGCTCTCTGAGCTTCCACTGTTGTCCCCCTCCATTCTATTATATGCAGAATAGCAACAGTGATTATCTTCAAATCTAAGTCACATCACTTACTCTCCTATTTAAAACTATCCAGTATGCCCCCCCCCACATTTTTGTATACTTGAAAGTTGCTAAGAGAAGATCTTAAATGTTCTCACCACACACACCAAAGAAGGATAATTATGTGAGGTAATGGAAATGTAAACTCACCCTCTTATGGTATTCATTTTGCAACTTATACATGTATCAAATCATCTGTTGTACATCTCAAACTTACACACCATTAATTATATCTTAATAAACAAAGTAAACAAACAAAAACCAAACTCCGAAACTCTTTACCTGTCCATGAGGCCCTGCATGATCATCTTTAAGCTCTAGGATTTCTGTGCTCAAAGACTAGAGAGCCAGGGCTCAGTGGTTGCAGAACAGATTAGGACCTGAAACATAGACAGCCAGATCAATATAAGACAGATATTTGTGAAAGTCCCAATAAGAGATTTTAGAAGGAGGCATCATGAGCAATGCCCGTGGAATGATCGTTGTTGCAAGGTATATGACCTTATGGGCTTGGAAATTAATGAAAAATATCCACTTGAGAAAAGAGATCATCTTTTATTTTGCCTTGATTGCATTATTGCATCTTCAGACTTGGTAGAGTTGCACTCCTTTACTTGTGATGTGGGTCCCATTCTGTTTTCCTTAATCAAGAATTTTAATCCTATAATTATGCCCTCTCCTGAAACTTCAGTTTCTCCCTTTCTACTGGGGTATTCTTACCTGCATACAAACATGACATAGAATCTCTTGTCTTAAAAAAAATGCTTTGACCTTTCATCCCCTTCTATATATAATCGATTCCCCTGATTCCTCTTCCCAGTACCATTTATTCAGAGTGATGTAACTCTCTGTCTCTGTTCCTTCACAACCCACTTTATCTTCAGCCACTTAACTCAGGCTTCTGACCACACCATACCACTAAAACCGCTATGATCAAAATCATCAATGACATTCTTGTAGTGAAATCCAATACCTGCTTTTTCTCTCATCTTACTTAATTTCTCGGCAGCAGTTGATTCTTTAATTAGCATAGTCGACCACTCACTTCCCTTAAAAACCCCCTTTTAATGTGACATCCTTTAGAGTATACCCTTGGTTTCTACCCTACTGGTTGCTTCTACTCAGCCTTCATTACTGGATCCTCTTAATGTTACATATAGCTCAATCTCAGGTATTATTCTGTAGTCTATCGACACTCTCTCTAGGTAATCTCATGCAATCCAATGAATTTAATTTAATCAATATACTGAGGATTCATGTGTATCACTTAAACCAGTATGTGACATTCGTATTTGCAAAAATAGGCATTTCAAACTTAAAACATTCACAAAGAACTAACAAATCATCTATCTTCCCCTGTCACCCTCTCTTACCTTCCAAATTATTCACTACTCTTCCACATTTTAGAAAGCAATATTTAGAAACCAAATACAATTGCCAATAAAAAATGTAAGAGTCATCCCTGATCACCAATTTCCTTATGCCCCCAGCATCCAGCTCATGAACAAGTCATGTCGAATGAATTCCTATGACCTCATTCAAACCACCCTACACTCACTCAGATGCTGTACTTCCTTCAAAGTGCCGCTTTCTGTCTTCAAAATGTCAACTTGTATCTGTCTTAGAAACTTTACATCACTCGTTCCCCTTTTCTGATATGCTCTTCCTTCTTATTTTGACATTTCTGTCTCCTTTGTGTCATTCGATTCTAAGCATAAAAGTCACCATCAGAAAAGCTGTCTCTTGGCTTCTAATCACTCTCCTATTACTGTCTTTTAATTCACTGCATGACACTATTATCTGATATATTGTTTTTTACCTGTAGATTTTTTTGATGTGTTCATTAACAATCACCCTCTAACTAGAACATACACTCCAGGATAGTGGGAGCATAATTTTCCTTGCTCAATATTTTATTTCTAGTGCCAATTATAATACCTAGCACATAATAAGCACTACAAATTATTGAATTGCTGAATGAATATGCAAAATTTGTAGGATAAGGGACTTTCATAGAAGCAAGATTTTATACAAAATAGGAAAGAGGTGGTAGAAATACAGTGAAAAGGTGGAAACAAATAAAAGAATGAGAAAAATGTCAGAAACATGGTGCAGTGAGAGACAATCCCAGATGTCTCCACTTAAAACAACAATAAGCTAAACATTGAAAACACAAGAAAAAACACCCAATGCACACCAACACATCTGAACATGTCATCAACACATAAGTGCTACAACAGGTCAGCAACCTTGGAGTCGGGTGGTAGACCGGTAGAAAAAAGGAAGCTGCTTCTTGCAGCTGGAGCTCCCTTCAGGAGGGCGGGGAGGGGAGATGGTACAGGGGCTGAGGTAGGTCCCCGATCAGCCCTGTCTGGGAGAGCTGTGAGCTACATGTGGCCAATAGCAGTGCCCAGGTATGGCAGAGAAGAGGGGATGGCAGAGAAACAACAGTTGATTTTTACCAGCTGTGGTTGCAAAACAGGAGGCTGAGCCACAGCTCCCATCCCCAAACCCAGAGGGCCCATCCCCCCATATCCTTTGAGACCAAATACCACAGAGCCCCAGGGAAATCTGAGCAAACACTACCAAAACTATTGCTAACACTAACAGGGACTGAAACTGAGAGTAGCAAGCATGATTAAACATCTATAAGGGAAAAAAGGCATTATTAAGACATTGTATAAAGCAGGGATCCAAAGAAGTTCAGACATCATCTAATGAAAATTTTTTAAAAAGTGTCTTCTTTGCAGCAGACTAAGGAGAGACCTCCTTTATATAATAAATCTTCTTTTTGGGGAAAAAAAGCTGAATACACTTCCATTAATTCCCAGGGAGAGAAATAGTCCATTAAACACCATGAACAACCAAGGTGACAAGGCATCTCAGAAAGAAAGAGAAAAATCTCCAGAAAATAAGCTTATAGACATAGAAATATGTGATTGAAATGACAGAGAATTCAGGATGGTATTTCTGAAAAAAAAAAAAACTCAATGAGATCTGAAAGGATTCATATGAAGAATTTCAGGAATTACAAAAAAAATTGATAAGCAGAATGAGTTCTTTAGCAAGGAAATCGAACCCCTCAAAAAGAACCAAATATTACTTTTGGAGATGGAGAACACATTGAAAGAGATGAAAAATGGAATAGCAAGCTTGGGAAGTAGAGTCAACCAAATGGAGGAAAGGATCAGTGACTTTGAAGACATAATTTTAGAAATAAATCAGAAGGAAGAAGAGAGAAACTAAAAAATGAAAAATAATGAAAGAGAAACGTGAGAACTAGCTGATACCATTAGGAGAGGAAACATGAGAATAATGGGCATTCTCGATGGGAAGGAAAAGGAGCAGGGATTAGAAAACAATTTCAGACAAATAGTTGATGAGAATTTCCCAAATTTAATGAATGAGCTGGAGATTGGAATTCAAGAAGTCAATGAAACACACAATTATCTCAACCCAAAAAGGCCTTCTCCAAGACACATTGTATTAAAATTATCAAAAATAAATGACAAGACAGAATTCTCGAGGCAGTCAGAGAAAAGGAAATGGTAACCTATAAAGGAAAACCCATTAGATTATTGTTGGATTTCTCAGCACAAACCTTATAAGATAGAAAGGAGTAGAATCAAATATTCAAACTATTAAATAAAAGAAACTACCAGTCAAGAATAATGTAACCAGAAAAGCTCTCCTTTAGATATAAAGGAGAAATAAAGGCTTTTCCAGACATACTAAAATTGAGGGAATTCTCCAGTGCAAGACCTGCATTACAGGAAATACTGAAAGGAATAAACTCACCTAAAACAAAATGACAAAAAAAAAATACATAACTATGAGAAGGCGATTAGCAGGCAGAGACAAGCAGAAGAGTGCAACTCTTACTATAAACAGGGCATTATAAGCTAAAAATAAGAAGACATTTGCTATAGCAAGATAGTAATGAATGTTCAGTATACATAGGGACAAACTGAGATAGCAATGATAGAAAAAATAAGGATTGAAAGATCCAAATTCACAAAGGGGAATGGAGATAAGCCACACACAGAAGAAAATGCACTACTATGTATATAATTATCCTCTACATATTCATAATGGCAACCACATGGCAAAGATTCAGAACTGAAGTATATAACATAAAGCAAAAAGGACCATAGGGAAAACTCACAAAATCCAACCAAAGTAACAAAAACTGACACACAAGGACAAGGAAGCAATGGAGACACAGAGCTACCAGAAAGCAAAACATAAAATAGTATTAGGAAAACCTCATATTTCAATAATCACTCTACATGTAAATGGACTGAACTCATCAATAATAAGGCACAGAGTTGCAGATTGGATCAAAAAACAAAATCCAACCGTATGCTGCCTCCAGGAGATAAATCTCAGTTCCCAAGCCAAATATACACTCAAAGTGGAAAAGTGGAAAATGCTATCTCAAGCAGATAGCATTCAAAGAAAAATGGGAGTAGCGATACTAATGTCAAACAACATAGATTCAAAATTCAAAAGATAGGTTTTACTCCAGGCTGTCAGTGTAGTGCAGCATCTTGAACTCTGAGAGGCCTGAGTGTGGCATCACCTTGTTGTCCCAGGCGGCGTGTAGGATGAACTGGAAGCTGGCACCAGCACTGGGGTCTCTGGGCTCCAGGCAGAATACACCCTTACCATCTTGTCTTAAGACTATGGTGTCCTGGAGCCTCACATTAATGCCCATATTATTCAACTGCACTACAGCAAGCACCACATGAATCATGTGAACAACATGAATTTTACCAAGAACAAGAAACTAGAGGCTCTGGAGATGGGTGATGTTGCAACTCAGAGAGCTCTTCAGCCTATGCTAAAGCTCAGCAGTGGAGGTTATATCAATCACAGCATTTTCTAGACGAACCTGATCCCTAATGGTGGTGGAGAACCCAAAGGGGAATTACTGGAAGTCATCAAACGTGACTTTGTTTCCTTTGCTAAATGTAAGGAGAAGTCACCTACTGCATCTGCTGGTGTTCAAGGCTTGGGTTGGGGTTGGCTTGGTTTCAATAAAGAAAAGGGACACTTACAGGCTACTGCTTGTCCTAACTAGGATCCCTGCAAGGAACAACAACTCTTATTCTGCTGCTGGGGACTGATGTATGGGAGCATGCTTATTATCTTCAGTATAAAAATAGACGTAATTATCTAAAAGCCATTTGGAATGTAATCAACTGGTAGAATATAACTGAAAGATATATGGCTTGCAAGTAGTAACGCATTAGCATTACATCAAGTATGGGTAAAGCTCTTTACAACTAATTTTGTAGTACTGCAGAGAATGGCAACATACCCGTAAGCTGCTTTAATGTAGAGTTTCTGAATGAAGCTTATTCAAATATTTGATAAACATAATTTAGTGCTCTGAATGATTCTTGTTTTAAATTTTGTTATTGGGCACTGTTTGAAATATTAAATGATTCATATGATTTAGTCTTTTGATTGAACATTTTTTTCAGAGCCAAAAATACTAGAAGGTTATAAATGTCTTCATAAAGCCATCAAAAATATCACATCCCTATGATATTGGGACCTCTAGGGAAGCCTTTGTAATCCTGATCAATTGCATTTATAACGAATCTAGTCTTTTGCCCCAGTTGTTTAACAACAAAATATTAAATTTGTTCCCCAAGGGATAAAAATATTAAAAAGGTAAAGGTATATACCAAGGAACATTTCATAATGATAAAGGGAATCATGCACCAAGAAAACATAATACTTATTAATATCTCTGCTACCAATCAGGGAGCCCCAAAGTAGGTAAAGCAATTACTAACAGAAATAAAAGGAGAAACAGATCAAAACACTATACTATTAGGTGACCTAAATACACCACTGTTGGATATGGACAGATCATCCAAACCTAAAATCAATAAGGAAATAACATCTTTAAATGACACGTTGGACCAACTGGACATAATTGACATTTACAGAGTCTTTCATCTCCCCAAAAAAGCTGCTTATATGATCTTTTCTAGTGCACATGGAACATTATCAAGAATCGACCACATACTGGGACACAGAGATAGATTCAACAAATATAAGAGGTTAATTATACCAACCATATTCTCTAATCATAATGCTTCGAAATTAGAGATCAACTGCAAAAAGAAAACAAGAAACACAAATACGTGGAGATTAAACAACATGATGCTGAAGAATAACTGGGTCAGAAAAAATGAAAAGAGAGATCAAGAATACATAGAAACGAAAGATAATAATAGTACAACATATAGAAACTTTTGGAACATAGCAAAACCGGTCATAAGAGGACAGTTCATATCATTACATGCCTATCTCCAAAAATAAGAATGTGCCCAAATAAACAACCTAATGCTTCATCTTAAAAAATAAAAAACTAGAAAAAGAAGAACACATAAAGCCTAAACTCAGCAGTAGGAAAGAAATCATAAAAAATAGAGCAGAAATAAATGAAATTGAAAACAAAACAAAACAAAAGAACAATAGAAAAAATAAATGCAGCAAAGAGCTGGTTCTTTGAGAAGGTTTATAAATTTGACCAATCCTTGGCTAGACTCATTATAGAAAAAAGAGAAAGGAAACAAATAAACAAAATTAGAAATGAAAGAGGGGAAATGATGACAGACACCACAGAAATACAAAAGATTATACAAGAATACTATGAAAAAGTATATAATATCAAATTTAATAACCTAGAAGAAATGGACCAGAACTTAGAAAAATACAACCTTTCTAGAATGAATCAAGAAGGACTGGAAAAACTAAATAGATTGATCAGCTGTATGGAAATTAAAACGATCATCAAAAACCTACCAAAAAGTAAAAGACCAGGAATGGATGTCTTCAACAAGTAATTATACCAAACATTCAAAGAAGATTTAATACCTATTCTCCTCAAACACTTCCAAAAATTTGAATCGGAGGCAATACTTCCCAACTCATTTTATGAGGTCAATATTACCCAGATACCAAAACCTGGTAAAGATAACACACACAAAAAGAAAATTACAGATCGATATCTCTCATGAACACAGATGCAAAAATCCTAAATAAGATAGTAGTGAACAGAATCCAGCAACATATTAAAAAGATTATATAGACCATGATCAAGGGGGCTTATTCCTAGGGGTATAGGGATGGTTCAATATATGCAAATCGATTTTTACAATACACCACATAAACAAATTAAAAAAATAAGAATCATACAATCATATCAATAACTGCAGAAAAAGCCTTCAACAAGATACAGCATCCATTTATGATCAAAACACAATAAAATCATTAATGAAGGAAGGTACCTTAACATAATAAAAGCCATCTATGACAAACTCTCAGTCAACATTATACTTAATGGTGAAAAACTAAAAACCTTCCCTCTAAAGTCAGGGACAAGACAAGGCTGGCCTCTATCGCTACTGTCATTCAAAATAACACTGGAAGTCCTAGCCAGTACAATCCAGTAAGATATAAAAGGTATCCAAATAGGAAACGAAGTAGTCAACCTGTCACTATTTGTGCATGATACAATTCTCTATAAAGGAAACCCTAAAGACTGCACAAGAACACTACTAGAAACAATGAGCAAATACAGTAAGATTTCTGGATACAAAATCAATGTTTGAAAATTGATAGCATTTCGATAATTGAATAATGAAGTGTCAGAAAAAGAAGTAGAAGTAATATCTCCTTTTGCAACTGCAACAAAAAGAATAAAATACCTAGGAAGAAATCTAATGAAACATGTGAAGAAACTATATAATGAAAACTCTAAGGACCTATTAAAAGAAATCTAAGAAGTTACAAGGAACTGGAAAGGTATTCCATGTTCTTGGATTGGAATAATTAAGGTAGTTAAAATGACCTTATTACCTAAAGCATCATACAGATTTATTTCAATCTCCATCAACATCCTATTGGCATTTTTTAAAGAAATAGAACAAGAAATCCTCAGATTTGTATGGAAGGACAAAAGACCCCAAATTACCAAAAGACAAACAAACAGACTCATGGACATAGGAAAAAAGAATGTGCCTGGAGGCATCATGTTGCCCAACTTCAAATTATACTACAAAGCGGCAGCAATCAAAACAGCCTGGTATTGGGAGAAAAACAGACACATGGACCAGTAGAACAGAATTGAGAATCCAGAAGTAAACTGATATTTATACAGGCAAATAATTTCCAACAAAAAGCCAAAAACATACAATGGAGAAAGGAAAGCCTCTTCAATAAATGGTAGTGGAAAAACTGGAAAGCCACCTGCAAAAGAATGAAACTAGACTGTCTATCATCACTTACCAAAATTGATTCAAAATGGATTAAGGATCTGAGTATAAGACCTGAAACAATAAATGCATAGAAGAAAACATAGGAACTAAAATCAAGGACCTTGGACTTAGAGAGGATTTAATGAATGTGACCTTAAAGGCAAGGGAAGTAAAAGTAAAACTAAATGAATTGGACTATATCAAACCAAAAAGCTTCTGCTTAGCAAAAGAAATCATAAACAAGGTAAAGCAACAACCATTCGAATGGGAAAATGTATTTACGAGCAATGCCTCCAAAAGGGGCATAATATGCAAAATATACAAAGAACTCATACTACTCAATAACAACAAAAATACAAGCAATCCAATCAAAAAATGGGCAGAATCACTGAACAGACACTTCTCCCTAGAGGACATACAAATGGCCAACAAATATATGAAATGATGCTCAACGTTATTAGCTGTTAGGAAAAGGAAAATGCAAACCACAATGAGATACCATCTTACACCTGTTAGAATAGCTATAATCAACAGGACAACCTAATAACAAATATTGGAGAGGATGCAGAGAAGAAGGAACCCTCATACAGTGCTGCTGGGACTGAAAATTAGTACAGCCACTATAAAAAAAAACAGTATGGAAGTTCCTCAAAAAACTAAGAATTGATCTACCATATGATCCAGCAATCCCTCTACTGGGTATTTACCCTGAAGACTTGAAAACTCATATCCAAAAAGATATTTGCACACCAATGTTCATACCAGCATTTTTCATGGTGGCCAGGAATTGGAAGCAATTGAAGTGCCCTACGGTAGATGATTGGCTAAAAACGCTGTGGTACATATATACAATGGAATACTATTCAGCCATAAGAAGAGATAAAATACTGTCATTTGTGACAACCTGCATGGACCTCAAGATAATCATGCTAAGTGAAATAAGCCAGACAAAAAAAGTTGAAAATCACATGATATCACTAATATGTGGGTATAAACCTAAAAGCAACAAATGAACAGGACAAACGAACGGGTTCATGGACATGGACCATGGTTACCAGAAGGGAGTGGGGAGAGCGAAGAGAGGAGGTAGGTAGATGGAGTAAAGGGGGTTGATAGAAAGAAATCTAACTATGGGAGGTAAACATATAGTGTAAATATATGTATATCTTAATGTTGAAGTGTACAGCTGAAACATTGGATCTCATTAACCAATGTCACCATAAATAAATAAATAAATAAAAATAAATTTTAAAAAATAAAAATAAAAAAATAATTAAAAAAAATATTTTGAGTCCAGGCCTCTGTCCTGCATGGTGTGTTTAGAGAAATCAGCTGACAGTCTTATGATTGTTACCTTTTAGGTAACTAACTGCTATTCCTTTGCTACTTTAAAGATTCTCTTTGTATTCAGTCTTTGACATTTTAGTTATGTGTCTTGATGTGGGTGTCTCTGAGTACCTCTCTCTTGGGACTCTCTTAGCTCAGGTTGTATGTCTATTTCCTTCATCAGGAGAGGGAATTTTCCATCATTATTTCTTCAAATAGTTTTTCCGTTTTTTGTTCTCCCTCTCCTCCTTCAGTTACCTTTATTAAACAGATATTTTTACACTTAATTTTGTTCCAAAGACTCCTTAAATTATTATTGTATTTTCCTTCTTTTTTCTTGCCATTCTGATTGGGTGACCTTGGCTTCTCCATCCTCTATATCGATGGTACAATCCTCTTCTTTATCCACTTTGTTAATTCCCTCTAATATACTCTTCATCTTGTATATTGTATTCTACATTTTTGACTGGTTCCCTTTTATAGTTTCCATTTCCATTTTATGTTTTTGTGATCTCTTTATTAAAGTTCTCACTGAGTTCATCTACACTTTCCCTAAGTTCATTGAACATCTTTATAACCAATGTTTTGAACTCTGCATCTATGAGATTGCTTGACTCCATTTTTTCTTGATCTATGTTCTGTCCTTTCATTTGGTTTTTGCTTCTTTGTCTTGCCATTTTGGCTGCCTCTCTGTGTCTCCTTCTATGTACTGAGCAAACCTCCCAAGTCTCCCGGGGCATGTTAGTGTGGCTTTGTGGAGTAGGTGTCCAGTACACAGTCCTGAGAGGGGTTCAGCTGTAGGCCAAGTTTAGCCACAGCCTGTGCCGCTCTGAGTCCACCTGTTAAGATTCAGCAAACAATCCACAGATGCCGTGTTTATAGCTGCATAAAGAAACCACACCAGGAACCGAGATCAGCTGCCACCAGTGTGACTCTTGGAGTTGGCTCAACAAGGAGCACAGGACTTGCAAAGGACACAAGTGGATGTGGCTTGTGAGAGGCAGCGTGTTGGGGGAGGTGGAATTTCAGGGAATCGCCTGGGTGGAGCGACCTCTTTTATCCAGTTTGATGATGACTCAACTATGGTAGTGTCTGGGTCTGCATAATGGTAGTGGGGAGGACTCAACAGAGGAGCAATGGATATCACCAGCACTTCTGCCTGGTAGAAAGCCTCACCTCTGGCCTTCACTCCAACAACTCAGTGTTATCCTTGTTAGTCCCTGGTGTCCCCTGATCAGCCAACCTGATGCTGGTGCTTAGAGTGAGCAGGTCCATCTCCGTGAAAGTCCAGTTGTGGACACAACCCCTTTAAGAGGCATCTGCAGCTGTCCACTGCCGCTACCATAGCCTCTGTCCCACTCAGCTGCTATACTGACAGCCTCACATCTTTGCCCCCTCCTACCTCCAACGTTTGCAAGGTAATTTCTTATTTCTCTCCCTACTTTTAGGACTTCTGTTCATCCAGACCCCAGGCAACTCTGCTTACTATTTGATCTGTGTTTCCATCTCAACTTTGATGTGCTCACAAGAGGGGATGAGCAAAGCTTCTATCATCTATGCCATTTTGCCTGGTCCTATTTGCCCATTTTTTAATCAGGTTGGTTTATTTTGTTTGTTTGTTTGTTTGCTTGCTTGCTTTTTGCTATTGAGCTGTTTCATTTCCTTATATATTTTGGATATTAATTCCTTATCAGCTATATGGTTTGCAAATATTTTTCCCATTGCATAGACTGAAGTTTTACTTCTTTTATTGTTTCCTTTGCTGTACGAAGCACTTTAGTTAGATGCTATTTTACTTGTCTATTTTTGCTTTGGCTGAACTTAGTGTGATGACAAAATGAATCATTGCCAAGACCAATGTCATGATGTTTTTTCCCTTATTTTCTTCAAATAATTTCACAACAATTTCAGGACTCTAATTTAAAGTTTTATCCATTTTTCATTGATTTTTTTATTTGGTATAAGATTAGGGTCCACTTTTGTTCTTCTGCATGTGAATATTCAGTTTTCCCATCACTATTTATTGAAAAGACTATCCTTTCCCCATTGTGCGTTCTTGGTATCCTTGTGGAAGATCAATGTCTATAAATATGTGAATTTATTTCTAGGTTTTCTATTCAACTCCATTGGTCTATTTGCCTGCTTTTATGCCAGTAAAATACTGTTTTGATTACTGTTATGCTAAGTGAAATAAACCGGACACAGAAAAATAAATACTGCATAATATCACTTAAATGTGAACTCTAAAATAGTCAAACTCATAGAGGCAAGCAGTAAAATGGTTGTTTCCAGAGGCAGGGGGGTGAGAGAATTAAAATGTTGGTCAAAAGGTATAAACTTTCGGTTATGCAAAATAAATGAGTTCTGGAGATCTAATGTACAACAACATGGCTATAGTTAACAATAATGTATCACATACTCAAAATTTTCTAAGAAGATAATTTTTAAGTGTTCTTATAACACCAAAAACAAGTGGTAACTACATAAAGTGATTTATTATTAAGCTTGCATGTGGTGATTACTTTACAATGTATACATATATCAAAACATCAAGTTGTATACCTTAAATATATACATTCCTATTTGTCAATTACATCTCAATAAAACTAGAAAAATAAAGCCTAAATACTGAAATTTTTTCAAAGATATGAAAGTAAGTATTCAGGTATATAATCTGGACTCAAGAAGAGGCTATGAAATGGAGTCATCAGCCCACAACTTAAGTTTCAGTCATGGAAATGTTTGAGATAACATGAGGACAGTTTGTATGGATTGAAGAGAATTGGATTGAGGATTGAATCCTGGAGAATACTACTGCTTAAAGGACGAAGTGAAGAATTGTCAGGATGACAGAAAACAACTGGTCATAAAAGGAAAGAAAGAGAAATTGAGAAAGAAGAGTTTATCAACACTCTCATGTATAGGTATAAAGACCAGTATTAAAAGTGTCCATTGGAGTCTTAACAATGAAGTCTTTGGTGATTTCAGTGCGAAAATTATGGGAACAGGGTGAGAGTAGACAGAATAA
Organism: Rousettus aegyptiacus; assembly: GCF_014176215.1. Lineage (NCBI taxonomy): Eukaryota > Metazoa > Chordata > Mammalia > Chiroptera > Pteropodidae > Rousettus > Rousettus aegyptiacus. Next base: position 71,849,979 of record NW_023416312.1, read on the forward strand.
TGTCCCCCATGTCCTAATCCTTGGAGTCTGCGAATGTGCCAGATGTAATTGAATTAAGTAATTTAGAATGGGGAAGTTATCCAGGATTATCCAGGTGAGCCCAATCTAATAACAAGGGTCCTTAGAAGTGAAGAATCTTTCCTGGCAGTTGTCAGTAGGAGATGTGACTGTGAAAGAGATAACCAAAGAAATACAACCAATATGGCAAGTTTTGAAGATGGTGGAAAGAGAACTAAGAAGCAATGAATGTGGGCAACATCTAGGAACTAGAAAAAGAAAATGAAAAGTTCTCCCCTAGGGCTTCCAAAGAGAAATGCCACCCATTCACCTAGTGAGACCATATTAGACGTCTATGGAACTTTAAGAGAATAAATGGGTGTTGTTTTAAGTCATTAAATTTGTGGTAATTTGTTAATCAGCCATAGAAAACTAATACGGAGAGAGGGGACAATAGTCAGGACAGAAGACAGATCACAGTGAGGTAAACAGTGACTGGAAAGTGAGAAAATAGAGATGGTGAGTGAAGAAAATTAAAAAATGTTGATTTTTTTAAGTGGAAATAACAAAAGTGCATTAACAGGAAGAGCATAGAGTTTTCGGGGTGGAGTTTTATGATAGTTTTTAAGATGAGGAATGTATGAGCATATTTAAATGTCGATAGGAAACAGGATAGAAAAATAGAGCAGAGGTTCTTGGGAAGGCAGCAGGAGTGGAGTATGGAAAACGGAAACAGGAGCAGGTAGGCATGTCAAACAATAGAGATTCAGAAGACAAAAGGAACTGGGTGAGGGAGGAGAGACTTGTGAACCTGGGGTTCTGATGGCAGAAACTTAATTTTATAATCACATGTACAACCTGATTGTCCTTTCCTGAGCAAATAAGACTTAGACAGCCAGGGAAAACAAAAGGCAATTGAGCTCCAGAGAAATTAAGTGATTTGTTCACAATCACACAGATCTCCTGAAGTTTTAATTTTCTTGACTGTGCCATATTAAATATAATAATGCATTAAAGTGCAGTGTCTGGCACATAGTAAATTATGGCAGTTATTATATGACAAGTTGTTATATCTCTGATAGCCTTTATAGCTAGAGTTTAGAAGCATAGGGTGCTTAGTAAGACAAATCTGTTTGAGTTTCAGTTTGCCACTTGCTTGCCATACGGCTTTGGACATAGTTATTAATAAATACTAGACAAGTGTTCCAGCTTCACATTCTATATCCTTTCCATTATCTACCTTTAAATGAGTATACTTCACTATTTACCTTTAAATAATTATACAAATGCCCACTCTAGGGTTGAGAATTTAATCATGTATTCTACCAAGCTCTAATACTGTTAGATATTTTACTTTTGGAAGGGAGCAGAATTTGCCAGTGCAAAATATGCCTCTTCAGCCTGTTGATTATTTGGGGCTGGTTATTAAAAAAAAAAAACAGACACAGGAGAAGCTCTGAAAACCTACTATAAGCTTCCCTTTTGTAAGAGATATTTACATGTATAAGGAAAATCTCCATTGGTAAGGGTGTCTTCCTCTTTATACCAGGAAGAGGATGATGACCAAATATGTAGACACCCTTACCAATGGAGAAGGTGATGACTTATCTGCATAATAACCATATCCTGTTTACTTTGCTTTCCCTGGTAATCTCCCATAAAGAATCCCCTCAACTACTTCCCAACATCTTTTGTCTTCACTGGAGATTATATTTGAAGTGGTGGCTTGGGTCATTTCAGAGAGTTACTCAGTTTTCCTTGGTCTCTCTCATATATACAGGAGGTATACATGTTGTTAAACTTCCGTTTTTACTTTTCCTGCTAATCAGTCTTTTTCTTCAGTGAAGTCTCATCCAATAACCTACAAAGGAAGAGGGAAAATGATTTTTCTTTCCCTACACTGTTCAAGGCTGACAAATGCTGTAGGACCTATAGTATTTGTACCATACATCCTGAAAAAGAATTTAACTATTTTCCAGCTGTCACAATTCTGTGAACATGTTGGAAAGAAAGAACACAGTAGTGAACAGCAGCTCTATTTCAGTTATCAAAGGACTCAAACAGTAAAATCTGAAAAGCTCCTTTTTTATCTTGATGAGTATGTAAATATTCATGATAACATTGGATAATGGAACTGTATTTGAATTTTAAAAAAATGCTAAATATTTTAATCAAGTCAGCCATCATGTGAAACAGAAGTAATCTTCCCTTTCAGATATTCCTGAGTGAATGATGGGAGGTTGTCTGATGGATCAGTGATTGGCAATTTACGTATGTAGTTAAAATTCTTCTTTTTCTTTCATCATTTTGAAGGGACACTGATTTCAATAAAAACCTCTAAATGAGAAGAACAACAAATTTAAATCCACTAAATGAAAATGAATAGAAGCGGCAGATAAAGTTCAAGGGTAAGTCAAGAGACAAAGTGGAAGAGATTTTAACTGTGATTGCCTGCAGGCTCTTTGAGGTTTGTGGATATTTTGCCTGATACTAAGAGCTCATCCAAGTATTCCATTAAGGGTGCGAGTAGGCAGTGTAAAGTGTCATACTCAAACTGGCCTCACAGGGTAAGACAAAATCATCTCCCCATGGTTCCCCTCCCACCTCCTCTCCCTACACAAACACTCTACCACAGGAAGTAGCAGGGGAAAAAAGAGCTTTTTAGAAAATATTATCAAAGGGGCCAGGAAGAGCCTCAACATCCATGAAAAATTCATCAACCCTTGCTTGTTATCTTTTAGCCTATTCCATGGGGATGACAGAAAACTGCCTGAGAATATGTAGTGCCTTTAGGCTCCATTTCACCTTCTAATGTCAGTTTTGTTCAGATATGTGGCATAGTCAGTAGCTTTTTAACTTCTTAAAAAAAAGATGACTAGAATTTTGCATCCCTCTCTATTGAGAATAAAAGAATTAAAACAGACATATTCCTCTTGTCAGTCTTTTAAGACTATTTTTGCTTATGACATGTTCCTAAAGTAATGTGTATGACTTGAAATCAGTTTGTATGATTTCTTGTCCTGAAGGATAGTCAGTGTCTCTCCCTGAAATACTTTGTAACATAACGGGTTCCCATTATCTATTACTTTAATTATTCTATTTACACAAAGATCCAATATTTTACTAAAATTAATATCAGCATATGCCTGAAAACCCCCTTAATGGCTTTGGAGATCTCTGTTGCAGTCTCTGAAATCTGTACAAACACTATAAGATATCCTGGGTAAACTTAAATTGAGATGATCAAACTCTAAATAATTTATACGTGTTCCTAACAGTCATTCTTTCTCAATATTATTGCCCTGAATGAATAGAGTGTCATTTTCTCAAAAGGCCAAATGGACTCCACTAGCAGAACATATTCATATACCTGCCACCCATGTTCAAGGAAGGTACAAGAATAATTATCCCCATTTTACAATCTCAGGAAACAAGGGACTAGGACATAAATTGATATGCTACATGGAAAGTTGGAGGCAGAGATGGAAGACTTACTAGAAGAAAAAGTTCAAGAGACTAATGACCCTGACTGATCTGCAACTCTGGAGTTAATTTGGGAATGCAATTAGTCAAAACCTGTCATTAATCCTGCATGTACTATTCAGTCTAAGATAAAAAATGCCAAAGCATCGAAACTGGACATTTATATAAGCCAGGTACCAAGTAAAAACTATGAAACTGACTCTTGTGCCGAAGTAGAGTTATTATTACTTGAGAAGACAAGGTTCATAGGAAAAAAATGTTTCTGTAGACCTAAGGTGTATGGCAGCAATTCCCCAGGCTACCTGAAAAGTAACAATTGGACAAGAAATGTTTATCTGAAACAAGGGCAACAAAAATTCTACCTAGAATAGAGAACAGGGTCTGGAAGGTAACATCACTGGAGTATTTTTTTTTAATTAAGTTTATTGCAGTAACATTGGTGAATATGATTATATAATTTTCAGGTGTACATTATAATTTTATGTCTGTATATTCTATTGTGTGTTTACCAACCAAAGTCCAATTTCCTTCAGCTACCATATATTTGACCCCCTTTACTCATGTCACCCTCCACCTAAACCCTATATTCGACCACCTTTCCCCCGTCTACCTACTCCTTCCTCACCTACCCTCTACCCTCTTGTAACAAATAATCTATAGTCCATGTCCGTGAGTCTCTGTCTGTCTGTTCATTTGTTGCTTTTAGGTTTATATCCCATATATAAGTGATATTATGTGATTTTCAACTTCATCTATCTGACTTATTTCAATTAGTAATATTATTTAGAGGTCTATCCATGTTGTCGCAAATGGCAGTATTTCATCTCTTCTTATGACTGAGTAATATTCCATTGTATATATGTACCACAGCTTCTTTAGCCAATCATCTAGTGTAGGACACTTTGGTTGCATCAGTGTTCTGGCCATTGTCAATAATACTGCTATGAACATCGGTATGCAAATATCTTTTTAGATATGAGTTTTCAAGTCTTTGGGGTAAATGCCCAGTAGAGGGATTGCTGGATCATATGGTAGATCAATTCTTAGTTTTTTGAGGAACTTCCATACTGTTTTTTTTTATAGTGGCTGTACTAATTTGCAGTCCCAGCAGCAGTGTATAAGGGTTCCTTTTCCTCCACATCCTCCCCAACATTTATTATTAGTTGCCATGTTGATTATAGTTGCTATTCTAACAGGTGTGAGATGGCATCTTATTATGGTTTGGATTTGCATTTCCCTAATAGCTAGTGATGTTCAACATGTTTTCATAAATTTGTTGGCCATTTGTATGTCCTCTAGGGAGAAGTGTCTATTCAGTGATTCTGCCCATTTTTTGATTGGATTGCTTGTATTTTTGTTGTTATTGAGTTGTATGAGTTCCTTGTATATTTTGGATATTAGCACCTTATCGGTGGTATTACTTGTAAATATATTTTCCCTTTCAGATGGTTCTCTATTTATTTTGAAAATTTCTTTTGCTGAGCTGAAGCTTTTTAGTTTGGTGTAGTCCCCTTCATTTATTTTAGCTTTTACTTCACCTGCTTTTGAGGTAAAATTCATAAAATCCTCTGCAAATCCAAGGTCCTTGAGTTTAGTCCTGTGTTTTCTGCTATGTAATTTATAGTTTCAGGTTTTATATTTAGGTCCTTAATCCATTTTGAGTTCATTTTGGTGTGTGGTGATAGACAGCAGTCTAGTTTCATTATTTGCAGGTGGCTTTCCAGTTTTCCCGGCACCATTTATTGAAAAGGCTTACTTTCTCCACTGTATGTTTTTGGCTTTTTTGTCAAAAATTATTTGCTTATATAAAATGGGTTCACTTCTGGATTCTCGATTCTGTTCTACTGCTTCAGGTGTCTGTTTTTCTGCCAATACCATATCGTTTTGATAACTGTCGCTTTGCAGTATAATTTGAAATCAGGCAGCATAATACTTTCAGCCTCGTTCTTTTTCTCAGGATGGCTTTGGCAATTCGGGGTCTTTTATGCTTCCATAAAAATCTGATTTTTTGTTGTTGTTGTTGTTGCTCTAATTATTTAAAAATGTCGATGAGATTATGATGTGGATTGCATTAAATCTGTATAATGCTTTAGGTAATAAGATCATTTAAAATATGTTGATTCTTCTAATCTAAGAACACGAAATATCTTTCCATTTTCTTGTATCTTTTTCGATTTCTTTTAATAGAGTCTTATAGTTTTTATTATATAGGTCCTTCACTTGTTTCGATAAATGTATTCCTATGTATTTTATTACTCTTGTCGCAATAGCAAAAGAAATCCTTTTTTCCACTTCTTTTTCTGACACTTCAGTATTAGAGTATAGGAATGGATTTTTGAATGTTGATTTTGTATCAGAAAGTTTACTGTAGTTGTTTATTGTTTCTACTAGTGTTCTTGTGGAGTTTTTAGGGTTTTCTATATAGAGAATTATGCCATTCATGAATAGTGACAATCTGATTTCTTCATTTCCTATTTGGATACCTTTTATATCTTTCTCTTGTCTGATTGTACTCGCTAGGACTTCCAATGTTACATTGAATAACAGTGGCAGTAGTGGACAGCGTTGTCTTGTTCCTGATCTTAGAGAGAAAGTTTTTAGTTTTTCATCATTAAGTATAATGTTGGCTGAGGATTTGTCACATATGGCCTTTATTATGTTAAGGTACTTTCCTTCTATACTGATTTTGTCAAATGATTTGATCATCAGTGGGTGCTGTATCTTATCAAAGGCTTTTTCTGCATCTATTGATATGATCATATGATTCTTATTTTTTAAATTTGTTTATGTGATGTATTACATGAATCTATTTGCATATGTTGAACTATCCTTGTCCCTCTGGGATGAAGCCCACTTGATCTTGGTGTATAATCTTTTTAATATGTGGCTGCATTCAGTTTGCTAGTATCTTATTTAGGATTTTTGAATGTATGTTCATGAGAGATATTGGTCTGTAGTTTTCTTTTTTGTGTTATCTTTACCAGGTTTTGGAGTCAGAGTAATATTGGCCTCATGAAATGTATTGTGAAGTGTTGCCTTCTCTTTGATTTTTTGGAAGAGTTTGAGGAGAATAGGTATTAAATCTCCTTTGAATGTTTGCTAGAATTCACCATTGAAGCCATCTGGTTTTGGACTTTTACTTTTTGGTAGGTTTTTGATTATTGTTTTAATTTCCATATGGCTGATCAGTCTATTTAGATTTTCCATTTCTTCTTGATTCAGTCTAGGAAGGTTGTATCTTTCTAAGTACTGGTCCATTTCTTCTAGGTTATTAAATTTGGTGTTATATACTTTTTCATAATATTCTTGTATGATCCTTTGCAATTCTGTCATGTCAGTCATAATTTCCCCCTCATTCATCCCTGATTTTGTTTATTTGTGTCCTTTCTCTTTTTTCTTTAATAAGTGTAGTCAGGGTTGGTCAATTTTATTAACCTTCTCAAAGAACCAGTTCTTTGTTGCATTGATTTTTTTCTATTCTTCCTTTTTTCAATTTCGTTTATTTCTGCTCTAATTTGATAATTTATTTCCTTATGCTAACTTTAGTCTTCATGTGTTCTTCCTTTTCTAGTTTTTTTTTAATGAAGCATTAGAGTGTTTATTTGGGCTCATTCTTGTTTTTGGAGATAGTCCTGTAATGATATGAACTTTCCTCTTATGACTGCTATTGCCATCTCCCGAAAGTCTTGACATGTTGGATTACCATTATCATTTGTCTCTATGTATCTCTTGATCTCTCTTTTTATTTATTCTCTGACACAGTTATTCTTCAGTATCATGTTGTTTAATCTTCATGTATTTGTGTTTCTTCCTGATTTCTTTCTTCATTTGATCCCTAGTTTGAGAACATAATCATCAAAGAATATGGTTGGTATGATTTCAATCCTCTTACATTTTTTGAGGCTATCTCTGTGTCTCAGTATATGATAGATTCTTGAGAATGTTCCATGTGCACAAGAGAAGAATGTATAAGCAGCTTTTTTGTAAAGGAATGCTCTGTAAATGTCAATTATGTCCAGTTGTTCTAATGTGTCATTTAAGGATGTCATTTCCTTATTGATTTTCTGTTTGGGTGATCTGTCCGTATCAGACAGTGAGGTATTTAAGTCCCCTACTATGATGGTGTTTTGCTCTATTTCTTCTTTTCATTCTGTTAACAATTGCTTTACATTTTTCAGGGCTCCTTGATTGAGTGCATCAATATTAAAAAGTATTATGTCTTCTTGGTTCATGATTCCCTCCGTCATTATGAAGTGTCCCTCAATATCTTTCTTTGCCTTTTTTATTTTGAAGTCCTTTCCATCTGATATTATTTCTGCTACTCCTGCTTTTCTCTGAATGTGATTCATTTGAGATATCATGTTCCACCATTTCACTTTGAGTCTATATTTTTCTTTGAAGTTGAGATGTGTCTCCTGGAGGTAACATAAGGTTGGGTTTTGTTTTTTGATCCATTCTTCAACTCTGTGTCATTTTATTGGTGAGTTCAGTCCATTTACATTTAGGGTAATTGTTGAAATATGAGGTCTTCTTATATCCATTTTACTTTTTGCTTTCTGGTAGTGCGGTGTTTCCATTGCTTCTTTGAGCTTATATTTCTGTTTTCTTTAATTTGGTTGGTTTTCATGGGTTTTCCCTCTGGTTCTTCTTGTTTTATGTTATATACTTCAGTTTTGAATCTTTGGTGTGCGGTTGCCATTACAAATATGAAAAGAATACACACACATATGTGTATACACACACACACAGAGTCATCTATTTTCTTCTGCGTGTGCCTTATATCCATTTCCTTTAGCAAATTAGGATTTTAAATCCCCTTTTCAGTCAATGCCACCTCAGTTTGACCCTATGTATGCTGGTCTTTCATTACTATCCTGCTATAGCAATTTTCTTATTATTTACGCCCTATTGTTGGATTCCTCTACTTCTATTTGCCTTATAATCAGTAATTATGTATTTTTTGTCATTTTGTTTTAGGTGGGTTGCCCTCTTTCAGTATTTCCTTTATTGCATGCTTCGTTTTGGAGAATTCCCACATTTGTATATGTCTGTAAATGTCTTTATTTCTCTTGCATATCTAAAGGAGAGCTTAGCTGGGTACATTATTCTAGGCCTGTAGTTCCTTTCACTAATACTTTAAATATTTGATTGCATTCCTTTCTGGTTTGCATGGTTTATGTCGAGAAGTTTGAGGATAATCTAACGGATTTTCCTTTATAAGTTACTGTTTTCTTCTCCCTGGCTGCCCTGAGAATTCTATCTTTTTCACTGATTTTTGATAATTTTAATACAATGTGTCTTGGTGAAGGCCTTTTTGGGTTGATATAATTGAGTGTTCTGTTGACTTCTTGAATTCCAAGCTCTAGCTCATTCCTTAGATTTGGGAAATTCTCATCAACTATTTGTCTGAAAATGCTTTCTAGTGACTGCCCCATTTCCTCACCTTCGATAATGTCCATTATTCTTACCTTTCCTCTCCTGATGATATCAGCTAGTTCTAATTTTTTCTTTCATTATTTTTCCTTATTCAGTTTTCTCTTCTTCTGATTTATTTCTAGAAATTTGTCTTTGATGTCACTGTCCTTTCCTCCATTTAGTTGACTCTGTTTCCCAAGCTTGCTATTTCATTTTTCAACTCTTGCAGTGTTTTTTCTTTTTTTCTTTTTTTGCTCACCAGAAGTTCTGTCCTGTTCTTTCTGAGGGTTTCAATCTCCTTGCTCTGCTCATTGAGTTTTTTTTTAATTCCTGAAATGTTCATGTGACTCATTTTGGAATTCACTGAGTTTTTTCAGAAGTACCATTCTGAATTCCCTGTCATTTAAATTGCATATTTCTATGTCTGTAAGCTTATTTTCTGGAGATTTTTCTCTCTCTTTATGAGATGTTTTGTCACTTTGGTTTTTCTTGGTGTTTAATGGACTTTTTCTCTGCCAGGGCGTTAACGAAAATGTATTCTGCTGTTCTTTCCAGAAAGAAAATTTATTATATAAAGGTTTCTCTTTAGCTTGTTGCAAAGAAGGTGCTTTTCTTTTGTTTTCCAGTAGGTGGCATCTAAGCCTCTTGGATCCCTGCTTTATATAAAGCCTTAAAAATGCCTTTTTATTTTCTGATAGATATTTAATCATGCTCGCTATCCTCAGTTTCAGTCCCTGTCAGTGTTAGCCACAGTTTTGGTAGTGTTTTTTTTTCCTAGATTCCTCTCTGGCTCTGCCCTTTTTGGTCTAGGAATGTACGGGGGAGGGGAGAGTGGCCCTCTGGGTTGTGTGTTGGGGGCTGCAGCTCAGGCTTGGTTTTGCAACTGCAACCAGTAGAATTCAAGTGTTGTTTTTCTGCCATCCTGCTTCTCTGCCTTATGCCCTGATGACTGGGCCCTGCCACCAGCTGGCCACAGGGTGCTCACAGCTTTCTCAGGTAGGGCAGTTCAGGGAACTCACTGTTCCTTCTCCCCTCCGCATCCTTCTGCAGGAAGCTCTGGTGTCTGCGAGAGGCAGTTTCTTTATTTCTCTCAGTCCACCACCAGACACCCGGGGTTCTGACCTGTGGTAGCTCTTATTATGCACAGATCCCAAGCTCAGGTATGCGGGTGTGCATTTTGGGTGGTTTTTTTTTTGAGTTTCATTTGTTCAGCTTATTGTTGTTTCAAGGGGAGAGATCTGGGGACATCTCTAATTCCATCATGTTTTCCAAATTCTGGAGTATTGTTTTTAATCATGTCTCTTATCAGCCAAGGACAGAGAGTTGAAAAATCATGGTCTGATGATTGAAGAATTAATTACATTAAGCAATCACACCACGGAGTTAGGTATAATCTACTGAGGTTAAATATTACTATTCTGAACTGTTTACCTTTTAATGAGAACATACGAGAAAGACAACCCCAGAGAGCCCAGTGTAGGACTAAGCAGAAAGTAGTTCCACAAAAAATGGTCAAATTGACCAACAGAATCAACTCTGAGACTTTTTTTCAGGCAAGTATCAGGAGAACAGAGCAGAAAGAGAGTCAAAAACATTAGTTAAATCAGCCACTTTACCATGCTTGTCCTAGTCTATTTTTTTCATGAGGATCTTCATTTCTTGTGTGGGTAAGTGGTATTATGCGGTTAATGTCAGCCTATATAGTTACAATCAAAGAGAAGCAGTATATACAACTAATCTTTGTAATTTATTACCTATGGGTCTTGGGAAAATTACTAAAATTTTCTCAGCCTGCATTTTTCCATTCGTAACAGTGGGTACGTTAATAGTACCTACACATAGGTTGCTAAGAGGATGAAATGAGATGAAGCATATTGACATTTTGCAGCTATTGTTATTATTATCATTATCAAAATCATCATTCCAGCCCCATTTTTACTGGGCTTGTGATTCTTTATGGGACTTAGCTCTCCTAGCCCTGGCCTATCCAGGTGTTATATATTTTTAGCTACTTCCTTGATTATACTCACAAATCAAGTTTACCTCCACTCAGTTAGAATTTCTAACCTCAATGTGAACTACCAAATAACCCAGAAGTTAAACAATTCCTAACTTATGATAGGACTTACTTCTATAAATCTATAGCTGGTTCGTGATCTTAAACTACCTGAAATTCTGGAATTCTGACTGTCTTGACCTAAGAGATGTGATCTCTGTACCATATGCCTGGATTTCAGATGTTTGCCTTACTTCTGACCATGCATAACTCTAAACATCTTCTTGCTGTGATTTTTTGGTTTCCATGTCTTGGCTCACTTTAATCTGGCAGTCACTAATATAGTAAACCTTTGATTGCCAATTCAGAATCAAATTACTATTTCAGGTTGCCTAGTCAGCCTTGTCTCTCACTGGGCAATGATATTAAAAGTATTTATTTTGTTTGCCCTAAAGGAGCCAGTTGGTAGCAACAATTAGAATCATACTTCCAGTTTCTGATTGTGCCAATCCAGTCTAATAATGCCATCAAATACACGAGCAAAAACATATGTGGCTGCATTAGCCTCACCAACTTTATGTGACTACAGGTATCCATGTTCAATAACCCATCTGATACCTGTAAGAAAACAAGCTTATAAGCAATTCTACTACAGAAACACACTTTGAACTAAATATCACACTGGAAGATTTTAACGTTAAAATTTATTGTCTCGGATATGCAAAGCAACACTAATTGTAAGCACAGACTAAACATGAATGTTCCTGTAAGGAGTTTGTTTATTATGTATAATAAATAAATTTGGGTAGTACCAAAAATTATCATGACACTGACAGTTTATGAGAAAAAAACCTGAGGCCAGAATTTACAGCCTGAGAAAAAAATTAACCTTTCAAAAGTCTGCACCTGACACTTTTTCATAAGATTGCTGGGAAATAGAACTCAAAATAACCTCCACTCTCAGGCACATTAGCTCCTGAGTTTCTTGGGTTTGTGCCCAGTTTATAGAGAATGTGAGTTTTCTAAACACGGTTACTTTAAATGAGCAAAGATGAAGGTGTATAATAGACCCTTCATGGAAGAGTCAGGAAGAACCTTCATGTGCAAAATCTCTATGGCATGTGTGAATTAAAATGGCTGGAAAACATAAAAAGTGACAGGATAGAGGGGAAGAAACTGCTGCCTGCAGAGGGACTATAGGAAAATATATGTATAAATGTCATCAGACTGAGCTGTGTCTGCATTTTTTCTTCGATGTGAGCTTCTCCCTTAATGAATAATCTTTAAAAAGAATCTGCAATGAATTTCTATATTAAAAAAGTAATTATATTATATGTGTATATATATGTATGTGTGTGTATGTGTTTGTGTGTGTATGTGTGTGTGTATATACATATATACATATATATATATTTTTTTTCTTTTCCAAGTTGATGATGTGTCAAACACTAGCCAAGGGAAGAGTTCCATGAGGAAAGGGTATTGTGCTAAGTGAAATGAGTCAGACAGAGAAAGATGAATACCATATGATTTACTTATATGTGAAATCTAAAAAACAAAAAATAAACAGACTCATGGATACATAGAATAAATTGAAGGTTGTCAGAGAGGAGGGGATGGGGGAATGGGCAAAAAAAATGGAAGAGGATTAAGAGATACAAACTTCCAGTTATAAAATAAACAAGCCATGAGGATGTAATGTACTGCATAGGGAATATAGTCAATATTGTAATAACTTTATACGATGACAGTTGGTTACTAGACTTATCATGGTAACCACTTTGTAAGGTATATAAATGTTGAATCACTATGTTGCATGTCAACTAGAATTAAAAGTAAATTATTTTTTTAAAAGAATGAAAATGGATAAACACCTAAATTAAAAGAGAAAAAAAATAGTCCAGGCAGTGAACAGAAAGCTAATCTCTGCAGCTTGAGAGATTGTGTCCCTAAAGAGATTCAGCCTGATAAGTAGGCTGATCATAGGTACCATTATAATTTTAGGGTATGTTTTAAGGGGTATAAAAAATAAACTGCAATGACCCCACCTAAAATATCTCTAGTTTTTGTTCTGACCTAAATATTCTATAATTTGAGAGTCACTGCCCCTCTTGTAAGAGTCATCATGAATATAATTGTTCATTGTCCATATCCCCTACTAGACTGTAAACTCCATGAAGATGGAGACCATGTCTGTAGTGCCAAGTGATATTCATCTTTTTTTTAGGTTATCTCTTTAATATTCCATTGGTACAGCATACAGAGAGATATTCATCTTTGAACTGCATTAGTTTAAGGCATTATTAAAAATAAATTACTCCTCTTAGTATTTGTAATATACATCTTTATAGAGCTGGTACAACCTAGAGTTTTGTCAGTATGAACACATTTCTACTGAGATAGTTAAAATTGAAGGATAGGTTGAGCATGTGTGAGATAGAACATAGTGATACTAGGTAGGTGAGTAAGGAGGCTGAAGCCACAAGGTGAGGTAGAAGGATCTGGAAGAAAATCATCATTTTTCTGAGGCAACTCTGGCCTGGTACAGAAGTTACTCGGGGGCCTCAAATACTGCCTCCCTGACAGTCTGTGTTACCTCAGCAAGTGACCTGGTTTTCACCTAGAGAGAGGACTCTATTCACCCCATTATCAGATGCCACACTTATTATCTTAAACTTTACAACAGCAGTCAGCTCAAAAATCACATCTACATAAAAGGAATTATTCACCTTATATTCCTTTCTATCTAGGTTGGATTTGTTTCATGATTTTTCTCTTAATTCTCTCCCCATGGGTTTACTTTCTCCCTGTGAGTTGATTTACACTTAACAGAAAAGCATTGGCCCATAAAAAAAGCATTAACAAACAGCATCACAGAGAAGAAAACGAGAATGTAATGATGTTGCTTCTTATTAATCTGTAACTGGGAGCTATTTTAGTATACAGATATTTTAGTATGTATGTGTGTGTGTGTATATATATATACACACACACACATACATTATATATTTTAGTACATATACATACACACACATATATATCTATATATTCTCTGTGCGAACATAAATTCATTTGCTGACTGTATATGTGTGTGTCTGCACACATGTGCATATGTGTTTGGAGGAAGAGTGGAAGAGTAGTACCTAGCAGAATTCTTAGGGGGCTTTTTCAAACTACACATGCTCCATGGGGGATTCTATAACTTTCCTCATACCAACCTTCCTCCTCCAAGTTTAAAATCACTGCAGGCTACTGAATGATGTTGCTGATGGATGACAGTTTCACAGTGTGGAGGCAGAAAATAAGTTGAGAACCACTAAATTAAGCTCAAGATTAACAACTAAATGTCTCCCACTCCTGTCCCACAACTTTTACACATTCATTCTATTAGGAATCCCAGTGGAAACAGTATTATCAAACCTATTGAGAACTGTCTCAGGAAAAAAACAATTAGTTGAAATCCACATGTATAAATTACATATACTTTATATTTTCCTGGATCTCCTAAATTGACTACATTCTCTTCTCCTGTGCAAAGTCAGGCTCTCATCATTTCTTGCAGTTACCTTCTAACTGGTCTCACTGACTTTTTAGTCTCATCCCCTTCCAAGGAGGGTTGTGTTGTTAAAATATAAGCCCTAATCAATTATTCTGTTTTAAACCTTTCAAAGGCTTCAAACTTCAAGAACTTTGGCAAAGTCTTCCATTACTTGGTCTTTCTTTGCCACTTTGGCTACATCACTGTTAATCCTCCTTATATTTTAAAGTTGTCTTACTCAGGTATTAATTATCACAAGTCTTTTCTAAAGCACCACTGTGTTCGAGACCTCTATACCTTTGTAATACTCTTCATACATCTTGAAACTTTCTTTCCCCACTTTTTACTTGGCAAACTCCTGTTTATCCTTGCTCACATGCACCATCCTCTGTGATAGTCTACCTGATCTCCCAAGGGTGTTATCCTCCCTCCTCCATATTACTTCTGCATCTTGTGCATATGTTTATTGTTGTACTTGACACATTGTAAAGAAATTGTAAAGAAATATACGGCTTATACATCTTCCTGTCTTTCCTACTAGACTGAATATCTTGAGGCCAGAGTCTATGTGTACTTTTTTAATTCCAGTTCCACATACAGGGGCTGGTATAAAGTGGCTCATAGTACATATTGGTGAATTTAACTAAGCAAGGAATAAAATATACTTATATTACAAATCAAAAGACAGCCCTCAATCTTTGGAAACACGACAGAGTGAGAGACATCCCCAGATTTCACCTCTTGAAACAACAATAAAGCTGAACATCTAAAACTCAACAAAAAACACCCAAACTGCACACCAGGACAACTAAACATGGAAGCTGCACATAAGAATGACCACGGGTCAGAACCCCAGGTGTCTGGTGGTGGACTGGGAGAAATAAAGATGCCTCTCACAGTAGCAGGACCTACCTGTAGGGGGAGGGGAGGGAGAAGGAGTGGTAAGTTCCCTGAACAGCCCTGTCTTGGAAAGCAATGAGCACCTCGAAGCCTCAGTGCAGCCTGTGGTGTCAGGGCCAAGTCATCAGAGCAAAGGCCCAAAAGCATGATGGCATAAAAACACCAGTTTATTTCTAGAGCCTCAGTCCCCAACTCCCAACCAGAGGGCGCCTCCCCATGCCCTCTGAGAACTATCACCTTGGAACCCCAGGGGAATCAGAGGAAACGCTACAGAAATTGTTGCTAACATTGACAAGGATTAAAACTGAGTGTAGAGAGAGTGACAAAATATCTATCAGGAAATAAAAAAGGCATTTTCAAGGCTTTATAAAAAGCAGGAATCCAAGAGGCTTACACGCCACTTACTGGAAAACAAAAGAAAAGCACCTTCTTTGCAACAGGCTAAACAGAGACCTTTACATAATAAACCTTCTTTTGGGGCAGGGGAAGAATACATTTCCATTAATGTTCAGGCAAGAAATAGTCCATTAAACACGATAAACAACCAAGGCGACAAGGCATCTCATAAAGAAAGAGAAAAATCTCCAGAAAATAAGTTTACAGACATAGAAATATGCAATTTAAATGACAGAGAATTCAGAATGGTACTTCTGAAAAAAACTCATCGAATTCCAAAATGAGTCATATAAGCAATTTCTTGTATTGAAAAACACTTAGATGAGCAGAGAAAGATTAAAACCCTCAAAAAGAACAGAATAGATCTTCTGGGGATGAAGAACATGCTGCAAGAGTTGAAAAAATGAAATAGCATGCTTGGGAAACAGAGTCAACCAAGTGGAGGAAAGGATCAGTGATATTAAAGACAGAAAACTAAAGTAAGTCAGAATGAAGAAGAGAGAATCCGAAGAATAAAAAATACAGAAAGAGAAATTCAAGAACTAGCTGATACCATCAGGAGAGGAAACAAAAGAATAATGGGCATTATTGAAGGTGAGGAGAAGGAACAGGGACTAGAAAGCATTTTCAGACAAATAGTTGACAAGAATTTCCCAAATCTAAGGAGTGAGCTGGAGCTTGGAATTCAAGAAGTCAACAGAACACCCAATTATCTCCACAAGAAAAGGCCTTCACCAAAACATATTGGGTCAGAGAAAAAATTAAGAGAGATCAAGAGATACGTAGAAACAAATGATAATGATAATACAACATATCAAAACTTTTGGGTCATAGCAAAATTGGTCATAAGAGGAAAATTCATATCATTACAGGCCTGTCTCCAGGAACAAAAATGAGCTCCCAAAAAACAAACTAACACTTCATCTTAAAAAGCTAGAAAGGAAGAACAAATGAAGACTAAAGACAGCAGAAGAAAAGAAATCATCAAAATTCGAGCAGAAATAAAAGAAATTGAAACCAAAAGGAAAAAAAAAAGTAAAAGAAAAAAGAAATGCAACCAAGAGCTGGTTCTTTGAAAAGATTAATCAAATGGACCAGCCCCTGGATAGACTCACTCAAGAAAACAGAGAAAGAACACAGATAAACAAAATCAGGGATGAAAGACAGGAAATGACGACAGACACCACAAAATACAAAGGATCATAAAAGAATACTATGAAAAAGTGTATAACACCAAATTAATAATCTAGAAGAAATAGACCAGTACTTAGAAAAATACAATCTTCATAGACCAAATGAAGAAGAACTGGGAAATATAAATAGACCAATCAGCAGTATGGAAATTGAAACAATCATCAAAAACCTACCAAAAAGTAAAAGTCCAGTACCAGATGGCTTTATGACTGAATTTTATCAAACGTTCAAAGAAGATTTTATACCCATTCTCCTCAAACTCTCCCCCCAAAATCGACAAGTAGACATTAATTCCCAACTCATTTTATGAGGCTAATATTACTCCGATAACAAAGCTTGGTAAAGATAACACAAAAAAATGAGAACTACCGACCAATATCTCTCATGAATACACATGCAAAAATCCTAAATAAGATACTAGCAAACTGAATACAGCAACATATTAAAAACTGAATACACTGCAATCAAGTGGGCTTCATCCCAGAGGCACAGAGGTGGTTCAACATGTGAAAATTGATTAATGTGATACATCGCATAAACAAATTAAAAAATAAGAATCATATGATCGTAATAATAGATTCAGAAAAAGCCTTCCATAAGATACAGCATCCATTTATGATGAAAACACTTAACAAAATCAGTATAGAAGGAAAGAACCTTAACATATCAAAGGCTATCTATGACAAACCCTCAGCCAACATTATACTTAATGGTGAAAAACTAAAAACCTTTCCTCTAAGATCAGGAGCAAGACAAGGCTCTCCACTATTGCTACTGTTATTCAATGTAACTTTTGCGGTCCTAGTGAGTGCAATCAGACAAAATATAAAAAACATCCAAATAGGAAATGAAGAAGTTGAACTGTCACGTTTTGCAGATGACATGATTCTCTATATAGAAAACCCTAAAGACTCCGCAAGAACACTACTAGAAACAATAAGCAAATACAGTAAAGTCTCTGGATACAAAATCAATGTTCAAAAATCCATAGCCTTCCTATACTTTAATAATGAAGCATCAGAAAAAGAAGTGGAAAAAATAACTCCTTTTGCAATTACAACAAAAAAGGATAAAATGCCTAGAAATAAATGTAACGAAACATGTGAGGGACCTATATAATGAATACTATAAGACCATATTAAAAGGAATCAAAGAAGATACTAAAAAAATGGAAATATATTCCATGTTCTTAGATTGGAAGAATCGACATAGTTAAAATGACCATATTACCTGAAGCATTATACAGATTTAATGCAATCCCCATCAAAATCCCATTGGCATTTTTTAAAGAAATAGAATAAAATTTATCAGATACGTGCAGAAGCACACAAGACCACAAATTGCCAAAATCATCCTGAGAAAAAAGAACGAGGTTGGAGGCATCACTCTGCCCCACTTTAAATTATACTACAAAGCTACAGTAATCAAAACGGCACAGTGTTGGCAGCAAATCAACCACAAGGACCAGTGGAACAGAATCGAGAGTCTAATTGTAAACCCATATTCATAGCTGCAAATAATTTCTTGAAAAAAAGCCAAAAACATACAGTGGAGAAAGGAAAGCCTCTTCAATAAATGGTTATGGGAAAACTGGACAGCCATCTGCAAAAGAATGAAACTAGACTGTTGTCTATCACCATACACCAAAGTTAACTCAAAATGGATTAAGGATCTATATATAAGAGCTGAAACAGTAAAAAGCATAAAAGAACACATAGGAATGAAACTCAAGTACCTTGTAGTTAAAGAGAATTTTATAATTTGACCTCAAATGCAAGGGAAGTAAAAGCTAAAATAAATGAATAGGACTAATCAAACTAAAAAGCTTCTGCGCAGCAAAAGAAATAGTCAGCAAGGTAAATAGAGAACCATCTGAATGGGAAAATATATTTGCAAGCAACACCTCCAATAAGAGCCTAATATCCAAAATATACAAAGTTATACAACTCAATAACAAAAAAACAAGTGATCCAATCAAAAATTGGGCAGAGGACCTGCACAGACACTTCTCCCTAGAGGACATACAAATGGTCAACAAATATATGAAAAGAGACTCAACATCACTAGCTATTAGGAAAACGCAAATCAAAACCACTATGAAATACCTTCTCATACCTCCTTGTTAGGAACCCTCCATTCAAAGCCCTGTCCAAAAGGTAGGAATAGTTAACAGATAGGTCAAGGGTTGACTATATTCAATTTTAAAATACCTGTATGACTATATATATATGTGTGTGTATATATATGTGTATATATACGTGTATATATATACACACACATGTATATATACATATATGTATATATACACACACACATACACATACATACACACACATATTTAATCAGAATCAAGTAAAAAACAACTTTAACACATAATAGAAAATAGAATTTTCTTAATGTACAAAGAACTCACAAAAACCAACAACTCAAGAGAAAAATGGTCCGAAGGCACAGTTTACTAAAAAATAAAGTGGACCATAAACATATAAGATGCTACCTCATTCACATATAAGTATAAATGAAAATGAGATACTATATAGCGTATATCAGTCTGGCAAAAAGTAAAAGAATACATATGTTAGGAAGCACATGGATAAAAATAACTTGCATAAATGTTGGTGGTAATATAAATGGCTATAAGCTAAAGTGCAGGTATTTTTTTTAATACGTGTTTGATTTGGCCAAAGTGAGAGGCCAACAGCAAGATCTCTTAAAATATATCTTCCTCAAAAAGTAAAAAGTGGGCTTTTGTTTTTGTTTTTGTTTTTCTTTTTTCAGATGGGTTGAGGAGTGGACAGGAGGTTATTGTGGGTGAATTGAGGAGTGGAGAGGCGGTCATGGTTGGGTTTTTAACCCAGAAAAATCTCTTTCTTTGCTAAACAATCTGCAGCCCGACTCTGGATTTCGGGTTTTTTCTTTTTCCTTTTTTTTGGGGGGGGGGGACTTCATTTTCCATCTGATGAGATTTGGGACCTTCTGTACCAATGAAGATCAGCTTTGGAGACCTTGCAGAGCTGATTGAAATCAATGTTCAGGTACACTTTGATGCCATCTGTGGCTCCGAGAAGACTGATTCCTCACAGGAGCAGCACAAAGAGGACCACATATGGCATGGTGACCATAATCCACAAGGCCTTCTCAAGAGTCTTCACTACCTTCCATAAGCCGATGTAGAACAGAGCAATGTCCAGTGTCAGGCAGGATGAAAGCTACCACCAGAGAGAGTCTAGCTCATTGATGCTGTGGCTCTATTGGAGGTGCAGCACACAGACCTCCACAAGAGCTGAGGAGACATACTGGAGGGGCATTGCCTCCCTACCCATAACTGTAACTTGACAGCTGAGCTGTCCCAGAGAATTGCCCTCCTCATCTCTGTACGGCAGAAAGGACTCAGCTTGGCAGGACCAGAGACCCCACCCAGAAGGGCCAGGCCCACCAGCCCTAGCTGAGGTACAGGGTCTACCCTCGAGGTGAGCAGAGAAGATGAATGTGGCATGCTGGGAACCCATAGAGGCCCGGCCGTGGCCTCCACCGTCAACACCCTGTGTTTGGCATTTGGGGAGATTGGTGACTTGGGTCTTTGAAGAAGGAGCTACAGAAGCCAAATGGAAGGTATTCAGTGATGCAGTGGCCACTGCTATGCATAAAAGAAAGCTCAGGGCTCCTTTGCAGGGATGAAGCTGAGCAGACTCGGAGCAACATGCCAGGACATGCAGATGCAAGCTCTCCTCCCCAAGGGTGACAGCTGATCACAGCTTTCCAGCTGCTTCGAGGATGATTCTCAAGTTTGCTCGAGCACAATCTGGAGGAGGGGAATCCATCATAGGATCAGAATGTAAGGCCACATGGAAAGGGGACAGAAGTGAGAGCCAGTGGAGCACACCCTGTGGGCCAGGTAGGATCGGGGGCACTTTCCACACAGTATCTCATTAAACCCTTCTGAAGGTCTGAGGGGAAGGTGCTGCCGCCATTGCATTCACCATACACCTGCTAACTTGCCGTCCCAGGCGCACTGTGAATGAGAGCTGACCAAAGTCTGTGCTGCTGTCCCAGGCAATTCAGAAGCTATACTTCCCAGGTTTGCTGAGGTCCAAGGAGATAATCTTGACACCCATGGGAGAATGCTGTAGACCCCAGCTTTCCAGAGCTTTCCACTGCTGTAGATGACACAGTGCCATATTGGAGGAGCTCGGGTCCTCACTGTCTTATGACAGGAGAGGTGTGACCAGCAGGACAGCCCAGTAAAGGACTTCTGAAGTGCCTAGCACCCAGGTATGGCCAAGTTGGCCAGATTGGCAGATGCTGCACCCTCCTCACTGATGTTGTCATTTTTACTTTTTTACAGGACACAAGTATCACTCTGATGTGAAAGGTGCCTCCCCATGCTGTCTATTGTACACACAGTATGAGGTCTGCAAGATGGAGCCCCAGTAGGCAGAAGGAGGCCACCACTTGCACACTGCTCAGCCTACTTGCAGGTAAATTTGATACTACCTAACACAATTAAAATCACACATTCTTTCAGACTTGAAAGTTACACTTCAAAAGGTTCTTGATTGGGAAAAAAGATGGCATAAATGATTGTGGTTCTGTTCATCCCTCTGGCAACCAAATCAAAGTTATAACAGAAACAAGGAGCAAACATCGAGGAAAAATCACCTGGGATCTAGATGAACAAGCCATACCACTAGGGAGAAATATAAGAAATCACACTGCCGTGGCAGAAGGTAGGACAGGGAGAGAATGCAAGGCTGCCCAGTCCCAAGCGGTTGAGTGGGACAGAGGTTGCAGCAGCTGTAGATGCCTCTTAAATGGGCTGTGTCTATGACCATACTTTCGTGGTGACAGACTGCTCGCTCTGAGCAGTCTATGCCAGTTTGGCTGCACAGGGGCCACCAAGGACTTACAGGGGGAAAGAGTTATTGAAGTGAGGGCTAAAGCAGGACTCGCATTGTACAGAAGTGCTGGCAGTGTCCAATATATATATCTCCTGCCCCCACACATACATACCCTACCCATTATCAACATCACTTATGAGTACGGTACTTTTTTTTTACTAAGGAAAAAACTATACTGACACATCATTATCACTCAAAGTCCACAGTTTACCTAAAGGTTCACTCTAGGTTCTGTACATTCTAAGGGTTTGAACACATATATCCATAATAATAGTATTATACAGAATATTTTCACTGCCCTAAAAATCTTCTGTACTCTGCCCATTCATCTCCCCATCTCTCCTCCACTTCAACCTCTCACAACCACCGTTTTTTATTAATTGTTTATGGTTTTGCCTTTACTAAACTGCCATATAGTTAGAGTCAAGGGAAGATGGCAGACTAAGTAAAAGCAGGGTTCATTTCCTTCCAAGCTGCATTGAAATTACAACCAAATTATAAAATAATGAACTTGGAGAATGATCTGTAGTTCAACTGATCATAACACCTACATCTGATAATATAAAGGAGCCACATTGAAGGCAGTAGGAGGGGCAAAGTCCAAAATCAGGCTGGACCCGCATCTGTTGGTGGCGAAGCATCACCGAAAGGGAGAGTGATGCTGCAGAGGCCCTCCTGAAGGGGAAGGGTGTCCTGGTATCATCTGGGGGTTCTCCAGCGCAGGGTCCCAGCCCAGAGAAGAGTAGATTCCAATAACTCTGACTGTAGAAACTAGAGGGGATTCCAGTCATCTGGGTGAGACAGAAAATGACTGAGCCCCAGACATCTCTTTGAAGGACATATGTAAAGACTTTCTGACCTGCGAACGCTCACCTGGAATACCAGCAGTGGGTTAGAGGGTCGTGTGGGATTCATTCTGAAAAAGTCTTTATTACCTGACTTCAGAACAAGGACTGGAAAGGTAGCCACCACTGTGCCTTAGTTCGGCCCCTCTACAGGGCAACCTAGAGACCACTCCAGCTTAATTATGCAGACTCTTCCCACAGAGCCATTAGGAAGCTCTGGTCTGAGGGGATCAGCCTGCCCTTCCTAACCTTCAGATTGTTGGGAGCAGTTGTTTCTGGATGGCTGCCAAGCCCTGATTCCAGTGATTCAGAGCCAAGTGTTCACAGCTGTGTGGCTATCCTTGTGAGTGACCTTTCCAATATCAGCAAAAGCAGCCAGCCCTTTAAGCTACATTTTCATTTCCAGCAGATGACCAGTGCTGTGAGACCCATTTCAATGGTAGGATTAGGCAGATCGCTGCTACCAACACAAACTTGGGCATATATTGTGTACCTGTGGGCCAATCTAAGATAGCAGCTGGTCTTGCTGTGATCTGGGTCTTCTGCAGGAACTCACAACAGTTACCATATTTGCAGCAGGACTGAGGCTATATTGATCTGATTGCCATTGTCTCTCAGACTCCACCCCACCCTACTCACAAATTTTCCTAGGTGGCCCATTGACAGTGAACTAACTCAGCCTTGCCCTTTCCCTCCTCTAATCACCTAAACCACTCAGGCAACAAACTTTGGCTGGCACAGGGTGGTCACTGCACAGAAACCAATGGCAAGCAGACCTTTGCTGCCTACAAGAGTTGAAATATTGTGTCCAGGAAGCACAGTGGTCTATGGTAACACCCCTGACAGCAGCTTGTCTCACTGTGATCTGAGTCTACAGCAGGAATGTCCAGGCACAGAAGTTGCAACAAAACTGAGGCTGTATTGGCTGAATGGACCTTGTTGGCTTGAGATCCCACTTCTCCCAAACCACAAGTGCCTGCAGCCCATTGACAAGCAGCCTCTTGTGCCCTGCTTGGCTCTGGGGTTGAGCAGTTAACACAGGCAACAGACCTTGGCAACATATGATTTCACTTATATGCGGTATCTATGCAACAAAAAGAACAAACTAATAAAAATCAGACTCACAAATATAGTAAACAATTTGGTGATGGACAGAGGGGAGGGGGTTCAGGAGGCTGGGAGAATGGGGTGAAGGGTTAAAGAAATACAAATTAGTAGTTGATAGTTGGGCACAGGGAGCATGTCAGAGGGAATGCAGTTAGCATTAATATGATGGCTAAGCAGATGGCCAGATGAGGGAGGGAGCAATTGGGGGGATCGTTTTATGAACATTATAGATGCCTAACCAATGTACTATATACTTGAAACTAATTTAAATAAATAAATTTATTTTAAAATGTCATATAGTTGGAATCATACTGTATGTAGCCTTCTCAGATTGGCTTTTTTTTTCTCTTAATAATGTGCATTTAAACTTCCTGATGTATTTTAATGGCTTGATAGCTTATTTTTTTAGTGTTAAATAATATTCCTTCCATTGTCTCTATTCCACTATTGAATGACATCTTGGTTGCTTTCAAGTTCTGGCAATTATGAATAAAGCTGCTATAAATGACTATGCACAGGTTTCTGTGTGGACGTAAGTTTTAAATTCCTTTAGGTAAATATCAAGGAGTGAGATTGCTGGATTTTATGATAAGAGTATATTTATTTTTATAAGAAACCACCACACTGTCTTCCAAAGTGACTACCATTTTGCATTCCCACAAGCAATGAATGAGAACTCCTGTCTCTCCATATCCTCACCAACATTTGGTGTTGTCAGTGTTCCAGAACTTTGGCTTAGGTGTGTGGGAGCATCTCATTATTTTTTTAAATTTCTCTAATGCCATATGATATGGAGCATCTTTTCATATGCCTATTTTCCATCTGTGTATTTTCTTTGGTGAGACATCTGCTAAGGTCTTTGGTCTACTTTTAAATTGAGTTATTTTCTTATTTTTGAGTTTTTAAAAAAAGTTTGTATATTTTGAATAACAGTCCTTTATCAGATGTGTATTTTGCAAGTATATTTTCTCAGTCCATAACTTGTCCTCAAATTCTTTTAATATTGTTTTTCACTGGGCAAGAGTTTTTAATTTTAATGAAGTCCAGCTTTTCAATTATTTCTTTTATGGATCATGTCTTTGGTGTTGTATCTAAAAGAACATCACCATATCAAAGACTATCTAGGCTCTCCCCTATGTTATCTTCTAGAAGTTTCATAGTTTCACATTTAATATTTAGGTCTATGATCCATTTTGAGTTATATTTTATAAAGAGTGCAAGTTTTGTGCCTAATTCATTTTTTTTTTTGCTTATGGATGTCCAGTTGTTCCAGCACCATTTGTTGAAGAGACTTTTTTTCTATTGCATTGCCTTTGCTTCTTTCTCAGAGATCAATCAACTATTTTTATGTGGCCCTATTTCTGTTCTCTCTATTCTGTTTCATTTATCTATTTATCTATCCTTTTGCCAATACCACACTGTCTTGATTAGTGTAAATTTACAGTACAATCTTAAAGTTGAATAGGGTCAGTTCTGCAAGTTCTTTCTCCTCTTTCTATATTGTGTTGGTTATTCAGTTGTTTATTTTGCCTTTTCATGTAGTCTTTAGAATCAGTTTATCAATATTCACAAAATAACTTGCTAAGCTTTTGATTGGGATTGCATTGAATGTAAAGATCAAATAGGGAAGAACTGACATCTTAACAGTATTGTGTCTTCCCATCCACAAATATAGGATATCTCTCCATTTATTTAATTTTCAAAATTTTGTTCATCAAAGCATTATAGTTTTCCTCATATAGATCTTGTATGTATTTTATTAGATTTATACCTAAGTATTTCATTTGGCATGCTACTGTAAATAGTAATTTGTTTTTAATTTCAGATTCCACTTGCTCATTGTTAGTGTAGGGGAAACCAATTCACTCTTGTATATTAACCTCATATCCTGCAATCTTGCTATAATTACTTATTCCTTGAGTTTTTTGCTTGATTCTTCCAGATTTTATACATAGACTATCATGTCATCTGTGAACGAAATCTTATTAGTGTCTTCCTTCCAATCTGCATGACTTTTATTTTCTTATATGATGTTGAAAAGGAATGGTGAGAGTGGACATCCTTGCTCTGTGTCTAATCTTAGTGGGAATGCCTCTAATTTCTCACAATTATGATGTTAGCTGTAGGGTTTTTGAATATTTTGGAAGTTGAGAAAGTTCCCTTCTATTTCTAATTTACTGAGAGTTTTTTTCTTATTATGAATAGATGTTTGATTTTGTCAAATATTTTCTTTGAATCTATTAATAGGATCATGTGATTTTCCTATTTTAGTCTGTCAGTTACAACAAATGATTTTCAAATGTTGAACCAACCTCACATGCCTGAGATAAACCCTACTTGGTCATGGCGTATATATATATATTTTATACTTTTTGGATTCCATTTGCCAATATTTTGTTGTGGATCTTTGCATCTATATTTATGAGAAGATATTGGTTTGTAGTTTTATTTTCTTGTAATATCGTTGTTTGGTTTGAGTATTAAGATATTTCTGGCCTCATAGAATTCTCTGTGATTATAGAGAACTGATATAATTTCTTCCATAAATATTTAATAGAATTCACTAGTTAACTCATCTGAGACAATGCTTTCTATTTTGGAAGATTATTAATTATTAATTCAATTTCTTCAACAGATATGGGCTTATTAATATCATGTATTGCTCCTTGCATGAGTTTTGGGAGATTGAGACTTTCAAGGAATTGATTCATTTCATCTAGGTGATGAAATTTGTGGACATAGAGTTGTTCATAGTAATTTTTTTTATTACTCTTTTAATTCCCATGCAATCTGTAGTAATTTTTCCTCT
This sequence comes from Rousettus aegyptiacus, assembly GCF_014176215.1. Taxonomy (NCBI): domain Eukaryota; kingdom Metazoa; phylum Chordata; class Mammalia; order Chiroptera; family Pteropodidae; genus Rousettus; species Rousettus aegyptiacus. The sequence goes on from NW_023416312.1 coordinate 71,876,557, forward strand.
CTCATTTCTTTTATTAGTAATTTTTGTCCTTTTTTTTCCTTAGTTAGCCTGGCTAAGGGCTTATCAATTTTATTGATCTTTTCAAAGAACCAGTTTTTGGTTTTTGATTTTCTCTATTGATTTCCTGTTTTCAATTTTAATCATTTCTACTCTAATTCTTACTATTTTCTTTTGCTCACTTTTGAGTTAGTATGTTCTTCTTGTTCCACTTTCCTAAGATGGAAACTTATGCTGATTTTAGACCTTTCTTCTTTTCTAATATATGTATTCGATGCTATAAAATTTAGCACTTCTTTCATTGCATCCCACAAATTTTAAGTACTATTTTCATTTAGTTCAAAATATTTTTTAAATTCTTTTTGTGATTTCTTATTTACCCCATGGGGTATTTAGAAGTGTGCTGTTTAATATCCATGTATTTGGGGATTTTCCAGATATCTTTCTGTTATTGATTTCTAGTTTGAGAGGAGATACTATATAATTTCTATTCTTTTACACTTGTTAAGATGTGTTGTATGGCCCAGAATTTAGTCTATCTTGGTGAATGTTCCATGTGAACTTGACATAAATATGTATTCTGCTGTTGTTGGAGGAAGTATTCTATAGATATCAATAATATTCAGTTAATTGATGGCATTTCTAAGTTCAACTATGTCCTTACTGATTTTCTGCCTGCTGGATCTTTCCATTTTTGAGAAAAGTGTGTTGAAATATCCAATATGATAGTGAATTCATCTATTCATTCTTGCAGTTCTGTCAATTTTTGCCTCAAGTAGTTTGACATTCTCTTGTTAGGCATATATGTATTAAAAATGTTATGTCTTCTTAGAGAACTGATGCCTTTATTGTTATATAATACTCTTCTTAATCCCTGATAACTTTCCTTATTTTAAAGTCTTATCAGTCCAAAATTAATATAGCTATTCCTGCTTTCTTTTTATTAGTGTTAGCATGGTATATTTTTCTCCACCCATTTACTTTCAATCTGTATGTCTCTTTATATTTAAATAAGGTTTCTTGTAGACAACAAATAGTTGGAGTGTATTTTTTGATCAACTCTGAAAATCTGTTTTTAATTGGTGCATTCAGACCATTGCTATTCAAGTGATTATTGATATAGTTGGATTAATATCTACCATATTAGTTTTCTATTGGTTGCTCTCATTCTTTGTTCTTATTTTTGCATTCTACTCTTTTTCTGCCATTTCTGGTTTTAACTGGGCATTTTATATAATTCATTTTCTCTCTTTTTTTAGCATATTAGATATACTTATTTTTTTTAACAGTAGCCTAGAATTTGTAGTATACATTTACAACTAATCCAAGTCCACTTTCAAATAACACTATACCACTTCATGGGTAGTGTGATATCTTCTAATAACAGAATAACCGTAATTCCTTCCTCCCTTTTCTTAAATCATTTTATTCATTTCACTTATGTATAAGCATGTATACACACATACGAATTCAGCATAATCAAATACATTGTTGCTATTACTATTTTGAACAAACGATTATGTGTTAGATCAATTAGTAATAAGTAAAATAAAAGGCTTTATTTCATCTTCACTTATTTCTTTGATACTCTTCCTTTATTTAGATATGAGTTTCTGAACTGTATTATTTTCTTCTCTCTAAAAAACTTATTTTAACATTTCTTGCAAGGAAGGTCTACTAGCAGCAAATTCCCTCAATTTTTGTTTCTCTGAGAACAAAAATGTCTCCTTCGATTTTGAAGGATAATTTCACAGAATACAGAATGCTAGGCTGGTGGGGTTTTTTTCTCTTTCAAACTTTAAATATTTTATTCCATTCTCTTCTTGTTGGCATGGTTTCTGATGATAAATTGTATGTAATTCTTATATTTGTTTCTCTATAGATATGTTTTTCTCTGGATTATTTCATAATTTTTCTGTTTGATTTTCTGTAATTTAAAAATGATATGGTGAGGTGTACTCTTTTGTTATTTATGGTGCCTGGTTTTCTCTGAGCTTCCTGGATCTGTGGTTTGGTCTCAGATATTAATTTGTGGAAATAATCAGTCATTATTGTTTCAAGTATTTCTTTTTCTTTTCCTTTCTTCTCATTCTGATATTCCCATTACATATAGGTTACATGTTTAATAAATTTCCTACAGTGCTTGGATATTTTGTTCTTTTTTTAAGCCCCTTTTCTCTTTTCAATTTTCAATTTTTGAGGATTCCATTAATATATCCTCTAGCTTAGAGATTTTTTCCTCTGTATGTCCTCTGTACATCTGTAAGTCCATCAAAGGCATTCATCATTTCTGTGGCAGTGTTTTTGATCTCTAGCATTTCTTTTTGATTATTTCTTAGAATTTCCATGTCTTTGCTTACATTGCCCATCTGTCTACTTTATCCATTAGAGCTCTAAAAATATTAACCATCATTGTTTTAAATTCCCAATCCAATGATTCCAACATCCCTGCGATGTATGGTTCTGATTTTTACTTTCTCTCTTCAAATTGTGTTTTCCCCCTTCGGTGTGGCTTGTAATTTTTTCTCGATAGCTGGATATGATAAAGGCAGAAGCTATTGTTAATAGGCCATTAGTGATGTGGTGGTGAGGTGTGAGGGGTGGGTAAGTGTTCTATAGCCCCTAATTAGGTTGCAGTCCTCTAGTGAACCTATGAATCTTAACTGTGAACTTCAGGAGTGCTTCTCAGTTCTTTTCTCCCCTACTTTAGTGGGACACGATGGCTAGAGTGGGCTGGAGATGGGTATTTCCCTTCCCCAGGTCAGTTAGTCTCTGATAATATCCCAACAGGTAAGGTTCTGGTTAACTAGTTCCCTTGAGGGGAAGATTTTTCTAAAAGAACAGACTACTCTAATGTATTTTTAAATGGTTCTTTTATTCCTCCCTCTGCTAGAGCATGAGGGGATTTTTCTCCAATATTTACTATGGGAATCTAGATAAGATCCTGGAGGTAAATCTCAAAATATTGTAAAGGCCACCTTCTGACTGGGTCTCCCTAAAGTTTTTAATTCTGAGTTGTCTGCAATGAGCTTCTAAAAATTCATCAAAAGCCATCCAGGTTTTCCTACTCTGACTGGTTCCCATGGCAATTTCTGCTTGTATCTTTATTCCAATAAGCCACGACTACCTGTATGTGCTTGTCTGCTTCTGCATTCTTGGGGCAACTGTTTGCTTTGTATCTTCCTTTCTCTTCTCTTATGGATCCAAGAAGGGTTATTGATTTTTCTCTCTGTTCAGCTTTTTCCTTACTGTTAGGGTGGAATGGTGACTTCCAAGCTCATAACATGTAGAACTGAATAAGCATACTTAGTTTTATGTTATTTTTTGATAATGTTTTTATGAAGCAAAAGCTATCATCTCATCTAACCTCTCTCCTGCACCAATCACAATCTTGTGAGGTAAACTATATTAACAGCTTGAATCCTTCTACATCTTTCTTCTTACTCTTAAAAACATATGTAAACAGGTATCTGTTTTCCAAGATACCTGCTTTCTTCATCAATATGTTAACATGGTTTCCAGTTACATATTTCGATACATCATGAGATCAAAAAAATATGTGTCAGACTATGAAAGATGTTTACATGTATTAGATTAGAAAGAAAAAGTATTAGTCCTATTCTCTAACCCTAGCATAACACAAAAAAGAGATACTTGGGAAAAAAGACAGCTAAACCATCAATCATGTTGCTAAACAATAAGCCTAATCAGTTACTCTCTAGTTAAAAATTGTTCAAAGGCTTCAAGCTCCAAAATAAGATATGGGATATTAAAATATTTTCTAATTTTCCTAGCTCCTTTATAAACACAAGAAGAACCCAAGGCAATGTAGTGTATTGGATAACACTTGGATTGGCAGACACAAAGTCAAAATTCTAGTCTCTCTCAGCTACTACATAACCATATGCTTTTAGGAATTCTTCTTTCTAAGTCAACTCCCTCACACATAAAATGATAATTGGACTTTATAAACTCTAAAAGTTTTTTTCAACTTTCGTATTCTAATTCTTGTTAATAACTCCCATGTCTGGTAAATTCCAGGGAGACAGCTTTATATTAATGAGCTTGGCTCAACATGTACATAGCATGAATCTGTCTTCTACACACTCTCTGCCAGACAAATGCTAGATCCTCCAAAACCTAATTCTTTGGTCATTTGTTGTCTTGCCTTTCTAATTCACCTTTACTTTTCTACCCCTACTTTAATATTGGACAGCTTCTCTCAGCCCCTTTGGTTACTAAAGAGATGCCTGTGCTCCAGATTCTCTCCTAAGTTTCAAGTCCCATAAAACCCCTGTCCTCTGAAGCAAAGGTGTTTCTTTTGACTAAAGTTTGTAGATTCCTAAGGAAGTGTAGGTCTGGGCTTTGGGTGGGGGGGGGGGCGTCTTTGAATCCCCTCACATTGTAGGCAAAAATTTACGTGCAGATATACATGTATATCTTTCTAGGAAAAGTGTTTTTAACTTTCAAAAGATTCACCTAGGAATCTGAGACCCAAAAATGAAAATCCCATGTCCTAAACTCTACCCTTAAAGATTCCCTATGCCCTGCTTTGCTCTGAGCACATAGTTCAGTCTCAGTCGTTCTTATGTGAGCCCCTACAATCATCCTCAACTCTTTTTGATTTTACTTTTTTTCGGCAGACTAATTACTCGCCAACTCAGATCATCTTGGATTTGTCTTAATTATTCTTTTCTTTTGTTTGCATGGGATATTTAACAGCCCTGTTCCTTATACTCACCTCTTGGCCTCCAAACTTTCCTCCTTAGTGTTCTGCATTTCTGAAACACAATCTCTAATTAGAAAAGCTATACAACAATAGCACTGGTAACATTTACAATTCAATGATAGCAAAAATCTTAATATATACCGGATTCTCTACAATGTGTTTTATCTACATTATCACATTTAGTTCTCACAACAATTTTATCAGATAATTTCTGTTATCTCTATTTTCCAGCTTATGAAATTGAGATTCGGAGATATTAAGTAATTTTCCCAAGACCACATAGCTGTTGAATGGCAGAACTAAGGCTTATATCCAAGTCTATTGACCTCCAAACTCATGTGCTTAACCACTATTATAAATTTCTTTTTTCCATTCAGTTTCCATTATCTTTATTTTAGCTATCTTACAGGTAGATTTCATTGTTGAAATTTCAGAGAATGACTTTCTCTGTGGACTAGAATATAATTTTTAATTACTGAAAATATTTTTAAGACATGAAATGCATACGAATTCTATTCCTAGGTATATGTGCAAGAAAAATTAGTGTATATGTCTACAAAAACATTTTTACATGGATGCCCATAGCAGATATTTCCACCATAGTAAAAAAAAAAAAAAAAACAGAAAAAACCATAGATGACTCAAGTACCCATCAACACATGAACATATAAACAAATTGTATTATACTCAGCAATAGAAAGAATAAATTATCTATACATGCAGCAACATGGATGAATAACAAGAACATTGTGTTCAATGAAAGAAGGCAGACGCAAACAGCTACATACTGCATGATTTTATTTATAGAAAATTCTATAAAAGACAAAACAGAGGTAAGTGATCACCTCTTGGGTCAAGGGCATTACCTGGAAAGGGGTCTTTATGAGATAATGGCAATGTTAGCAATGTTAGCTATCTTGAGCTAGATGGTAGTTACATGAGAGTACACATTCATTAAAATTCTCTGAGTTATACACTTAAAATTATATCAAATTAAATATACAACAAAATCCAGTGGGCTATTGCAGTATAAGCACTTCAGTCTTATGTGTGTAAGAATAGGGAACCAACTAAGTAACATCACAAGGCCCCAAATATATGTCTTTAAAATATGCAAATATATTCATCTTCACATATTTATATTCTTGCTGTCCAACCTACAGCCACTGTGAAATTGCCAAAATAGAGTGTTTCCCTTAGGTTAAAGCAATGGTTCTTATCTGGGGCTTCTTTGGATCCCCGGGTTACCTTCAGCAATTTGTGGAAACATTTTTCATTGTCACAACTGGGGGATTTCTGGCAGTGTCTAGAAACAGGGATGCTGCTAAATATCTTACAATGCACAGAACAAACCCTCACAGCAAAAAATTATCTGGCCTAAAATGTCAATAGTGCCAAGTTGAAAAACTCAGACAAAGTATTGTTACAGCAAAATAAATTGATATGTAATGATTAAACTAAGGAGAAGTATGTGAACAAATCGACACTTGCTAAAACCAATCATTTCAGCTAGCTGTCCCTTTAGAAAATAGTGACCAATATCTTTAAGAATGGCCACAGATGACTAAAATGTGATCGAGATGGAGAGTGCAGGTGGTACTTAAAGTGTGTTTTTACCATGGAGGTTGATAGGGATATCACAAAGGACCTCCAGAAAGCAGCTCAAAGATACTGAGAGGTGGTGCTGAGATAACCAAAGAAGACAAAATCTTCCAAAACTCAAGTTCGACCTCTTAACCATTTTGCCTCCAGTGATTCACACAATTAAACACATTGTTTCCTCTTTATCTGAATTTTATTAAAAAAAAGTTTGAGTGAGGGAGCTTATTTTTTTTTTACATAAGCCTGGAATTTTGTTTCTTTTAAAGAATAAATAGCTACTTGCAAGAAGTTAAGCTGCTGAGAGGGAAGTCACATAAAACAGAGACAAAAGGAGGCGTTGCCATAGCAACCAAAAGTACTTACAAGATTTCGTCAAACTCATTGTACACTATTTCATTTTCTATTCGATTAGTTTTCTTTTAACATGGAAAGCCTTGGAATAGCCTAATAAATAATTGCTCCCAAAGGCCTAACACTTCCTAATATCCCCCTGTGAAATTTCTTTTAACACCACCAAGGACATAATTCTGAATTGTAAATGCAAAACAGTATAAAATACTCCTTTCACCCTCTCTTCCATTAAAAAGGTCTACAATGTAGAGCAACAAAGGAGCTCTCATACAGTACGAAAGAAGTTTTTCTCACATACCAGAGTTGCCCACTCTATAAGCATGTTAAAAGCATTTCTCAAATTATTCCTTTCAAAAAGTAGCAAGACTGTCTTAAGAACCAAGCATGTAACTAGCTAATCCATTTGGCTGTTGCAGCTGGGGTACACCCAAGTTGGATGGAAAACTATCAATGACCTTTATAAGAATGTGATTTTTCATTTCACTCAAATGGTTCTACTATAGTTAAAATGTTTGGGGTTGAAAAACAAATATAGAAAATCAGCTTAGTGCAGCAAAAAGTACACAGGCCTAGAAGATAGAAGGGTAGTTCTTGTTTTGTCGTTAACTAGTGATGTGATCTTAGGCAAGTCAATGCATCTCTCTGGGTCTCAGTTACTTTATGTTTAGAAGTGAGAAGGTGGACCACATAATTTCTATGTTTTCTCTCAAATTTATCACTCAAGTTTTAATATAACGCAATGGAAAAGGACTCCATGTTTTAATTTTATACTATTGTTTTCATCTCCTTTTGGATTAAAAAAAAAAGTTTCACCTACAGTGCTTGATCTGCTGCTGTACCTTATCTAAATTCATTTTCTAAGCGGTATTCTTAATATTCAGTACTGGCAAGCAGTCCTTGACTTTCAAAGAAGAGTTGTTCATAACATTATACAAAATCCCCTTTTGATAATGTACATTTCCCAGCTTTGGGTGAATCATTCCAGAAAAGTTTGCTTATAAGGAATTCAATAAAGACAGACTGTGATCTGTTAGAAGCTGTGAGAACATTGTACTCATCAGAGACCACTTGAGACTTTAACAGTAGAAGCTTCTTGTGCATATATACAAAGAAGAAATTAATCCACAGAAAGAAAAGCATTCTAAATTAAGAATGTCTTTTGGAATTAATGAATAGCAAGCTCATTGTTCTTTTTTAAAATGTGAATAATTGAGTTAGCTATCTAGCCTAATGTTTGAGATTTAATTTCATTTTTATAAAATAAAACTACATACATTCTCCATCAAAAAGATGTTTTAAAAACTCTTTATCTTTAAAATATAACAGAAGTCACATCTATATATCATTATTAGAAGACTATACTCAGACTATATAAGCCTTTAATATAAGTGAAATAAGTTGAATGTCTTATATTTGGGGATATGATATTTTTTATCCAACTGCATTAAGAAAAATGCAGGATCCCAAATAACAACAGTTAATATACTGAATTAATGTTGGCAAAATTCCTCAGGACTTCCCATTTATTGCCTTTAGTTAGCTTCCTGGTTTCTGTCAGTGTTACATATTGTACTGGAAGGCAAGGATTTATTGTTCATTCTAAAGTGAACAGAGATAATTCATACTCAGATCTTCTATATATTATATTCAATCATTTTTCAGATATCAAACAAATGAAAAGATACAATCCTAGGACAATAAAGAAAATTGGAAAAACTTAATAAAACAAATATGTTAGAGGTCAAGAATGGTGTTAAGTAAAAGAGCCAAGGAGAATTAAACACAAATTTCTATTGATTCTTCCCACAAAAGTTATTCTATCTCAGTATTCCTCAGTGCAACTTGAATCGCTAGATGGTAGAATGATTATATAGTTAAAAATTTTAACTATGACTAAAGACCAAAAATATAACGTAGGCTCTTTTATTTTGTTTTCATCTATTATAAATGCTTGATCCATTCTAGGTACAAAAAAAAAGATGAATACAATCTTGGGGAAAACCTTAAATTTCATGGGGCTAAAAATCACAGTAACTTTAGCTCTTAATTACAATCAGTCCTTTAACTGAATTCAGTCTTGAAGACTTAGTTCAGCTGATTAATAACCTCAAACAAGTTTGCTTATATATTCTCATTTAGAATAACTCCAATGATTCAAACACATATTATGTGCTGACCTCTTTCCAAATCAGGAAAAAGGAAAGCAAGAAGCGAGTGCATTAGACTTAGTCCCCTTCCTCAGAGTGCTTTTAGCCTTAAATGCAATGTGATTTGATGACAGATAAGGATTTTCAGTTGAAGGAGTAAATAAATTTGTATAAGGTGAACAAATGGGTGGTACAGAGATGTCTTCACAAGGAAATATTTGAACTATGCCTTAAAGGGTGAGTAGAAGAAAACAATAGATGAGGTGTGTCAGGTAAAGACAAGAGCTGTGCACAAGACATGGAAACATGGGAAAGCATGGCATGAACAAAGAACTGGAGGATTACTAATGTGGTAGAGTTTGGGGTGAGTTTCCTACATAGGGGCTGGAAGAAATAAGGCTAGAAAGATGGGTAGAGGTCGTTTCCAAAAGGCCCTTCTATGTCATCATAAGGTGTCAAGACTTCTCCCTGAAAGCTATGGGAAGCCATCACCTGATTCTCAACACATATTGACATGATCATAATTACATTTCAGAAAAATAGCTCTAGCAGCAGTGGCAGAGATGGGCATTAAGTTCAGAGTTGGAGAACTACTGCAATAATCCAGACAGAAAGTGACAGCGGTGAAAGCCATAACTGTATGTTATCATGAATTCCCACTTTTCTCAGCAGCCTAGGGGTAGGAATGCGAAGGATTGTTGTATTGGCCCACAGTTAAGTTACCAGGATGGATCAGTAGAATGATGATGGGGTGAGAAAATAAAGGATGATAGCAAAATGTGATTGAAGTGATGAATTATGGGGTCAGACTGGTCATGAAATTAAGTTAAATAAACTGAAAAATGAGAAATGTAGTAGGCAGATTTTGGACCCCCAGGTGTTACTCCCAGTACTATGTGTTATTCCTCTTATGACTTTACAAGGCAAAAGGATGGCTATCTGGGCATGACTAATCTTATGTGCCCGTTAAAGCAGAGAGTTTTTTCAAAGCTGGTGACAGAAATGGAGATCAGTGAGATTGGAGCACACAGGGAATTTGTTGCTGGTTTTTAAGAGGGAGGAGGTCACAAATTGAGGTATACAGGCAGTCTATTAGAGTTGAGAGTAGTTCCTGGCTGATAGCAAATAAGATCATGGGATCTCAGTCTGATAGCCACAAGAAATTGAAATCTTCCAAAGATCTGAAGTGAACCTGAAAGCAGACTAGTCTGCATACAAGGCTCTAGCCCAGCCAGCACCTCATTTCAGCCTTATGAGACTCAGAACACAGAACCCAGTTGAGTCTTCTGACCTACAGAAGTGTGAGCTAACAAATGGGTGTTTAAAACTGCCAAATTTTTGACAATTTGTTACATTGCAATAGAAAACTAATATGAAATCAGGTGAGAAGGATGGACATCAAAGTATCATGGGTAGGAGCAGTTGTATTGGGACTGATATAAAGAATGATAAAAATAGGAGGCTGCAGTCTAGGAGAAAGCTATGAATGTAATATTTAGAGGTAGAATAGTAGTTCTAGGTTACTGGAATGATGTCGGGGTAGACATTGTTGAAATAGTGGACAACATTATACAGTTGTGCATGATGTGCACTGTATAAATCCACATGGCACTTCTTGCATAATAGACATATATTTTATTATTTATTACAATAACATTCCAGCACATGAAAGTAAAGAGTTTTGAAGAAGTATATTTTCTGATTTACAAAAAAAGCATAATATGACCTAGCTAATATTACTTATAAATAAAGTCAAAGAAGGCAGGTAGAAAATGGTATATTCAGATGACATGAGTCTCATTTGCAGAGTGATAAATGAATGAGGACAGCAGAGCATGTTCTGAAAACAGCTTCATAGAACCAGGAGGATAACAAGGAATATACCTTATAAGTATAGCAGAATAGTATGGGACAAGAGCAGTAAGTCAGTTGTTATTTCTGCTCCCACAAGATCATAACTCCTTTAAGTCAAGGCACTCCCATACACAAGGGTCATAAAATTAAAACCAGTCTGAGGCAAATGAGTCAATATTAATACAACTATTATTTGTTGAATAATTCAAAAAATACACAAATATATGCAAACTTCTTATAACAACAATTACATGATAATTACATAGTAATTACCAACCATATTTACATATGAGATTTCTCATATTTACATATGAGAAAACTTAAGGTCAGTGTTAAATGACTTGCTTAAAGTCACACAAATTAGTAAATGGTAAGGCTAGAGTTTAAAACTGAGTTTGTCTCTTTTACCCTACTAAGCTTCCTTCTAAGTAGAAAAAAATATATATAATAGGTACTTCCTTATCCACTCTATGTTTCAATTCTCTAGATACCTAGCCACCATGTGTGATGCCCCAGTGTCCCCAGTTAGTCCTCTAGGCTCCTATCCCTCATTTGTACCTGACCCTTAAAGCCCCTGCGTCTGAATGCAGCAGGGGCAGGGGACAATCACTCCATACTATTTCCTTGGGAGGAAAGGTAACATAAGATGACTTCGTTCAAGTGCATGCCTCTCAGGGACTACACTAGACTGGGGAGGTATGTAGCAGTCAATTAGAAACATCCTTTCATTTGCGCTGCACAAATGGTTGTCACTACTTGTAATATTGGCTTTAGATACCTTGGCTCTGATACAGAATTGGATATGCTGGCACCAAAACTATCTGCAATATTGGGGATAGGGCCCTCTGAAGACACAAATTCTCCCCTACACACTGCCACACATGTGCATGTGCACTTGTGCCCACACACGCAGAGTAGGAAACAGCACTGGCCTTCCAGGAAGCCAAGTTCTAAGCAGCCAGCTCATCCCGGGAAATAGTTTGAATTTAGGAACTGACCCAGTTGTCTAGATTCTAGGCTGTACATACTTTTATAATGCTAATTGCAGCATTGAAAATAAATATTGATAAGCTTGGTATTATTCTGACATTATCTCATATCTCTCCTCTTTATAAGACTTAGAATTTTCCCATTTGAAGTTTCCTCCATTATATCCAGGCAGAAATACTTTAACTGGATTTAGTAAAATACAGTAAGTGTATATCCCTTACCACTAACGTCTAAATTGAAAAAAAAATCTATACCAAATATGACAGTGGTTTAGTTTTCTATGCATTATACTAAGCTCTTATAGAGATTAAAGAGACACAAATGTTGGCTACCAGGAAAATCATATTTTGGCTCCTTGTTCTCTTTCTCCAGGTAATTAATTTACTGAAATCATTTTAGAAAACCTGAACACTGTAATTGTTAACAAAGTGTTTTGAAGTTATATGTAATTGTACATTGGTAATAATTATTCATCTAGAATGTGAAAAAATATTTGGGGTGATATTTTACTGGATTATTACTCAGATAATTCTAAAACTGCTAGTTACAAATTAATAGATATGCTGAATAAATCGGTACATGAGATGCCAAACCTTAGCTAATTGCCACAACCCACCACTTAATTTTTAGTTGAAAAAAGGATGTTTTTATTTTATTTTACTCAAGCAGCAGATCAAAGATGAGTTTCTTGACCATGAGATTACATTTACGGATCAGAGAGGTAGCTTCACTTTATCAAAAATATCACTGCTGATACAGAAATAGATATCCTTGCCTACTCCAGTTTTCTTTTTACAGCTAAAAAAAAAGGAGTCTCTCAGTCAAATGGACAGGCCTTATATATACTGGACAAACTCTTATTGGCAATAAAAGTTGAATTTTCCGGGGTGCTTAGCCTATGGTTGAATCTTAATGATCTAATAGTAGGTTCCATTTGAAAAATTCCTGGGTATTTTAATGATTTTTAAAAGAAAAGGTCTATAAAAGAAAACAAGTATTTGGAGTCATCTGGATATGTGTTCTGTGTCCAGAATAAACTACACCTAGCTTCAACTCTTCAGTGCCTGTTCCTGTCATCATGTATAGTTGCTTCACCCTCAGACAAGAAAGGTACAACCAGAGATGGCAAAAAGGTGTCTGTCAACTACTCACACAGACTGAGTGTATTCATTTCATGTATTTTTTAGCATCAACTGATAAAGTCCTTCTCCTCAACCAAATGTGTACCAGCAGCAAAGTCTGATGAGGATAAACCATCAACCTTTTTGGCATACAGTAGTGGTGACTCTGAATGCATTTTAAGCCACAATCATTTCTTTGTTCATAGCTGAAAGAAAGAGTATTTACACATAAGCTGTTCTTGGTCCTAAACAAAAAAACTTATTTCCATACTAATGAATGACCCAATTTATAGTTCAACAAAAATGACTTACCCTTGGCAAAAGGAATATATGTTACCCAGTAAAGAGGCTGATTCAAGAATGTCCCACTCCCCACCACACCTGGTTTAGAAGGCAAATGATCAACAGCTTCTTGGATTAGAAGGGAAAAAAAACAGACACCTGAGATTCATACATTCTCTCTTCTCTTTCTCTCTCCTCCTTTCTCATCACACACATACAAACACCACATACACACAAACACCACAGACATATTATTCATATTTGCACACACTGACATCCACTCAGATTTGTTCACACCCAACACACTGACAACTATACACACAAATACCACAGATTTTCACGACTGCACACACTCACACTGAACTACACAAATGTGTGGACATAATATGCTTTACCACTTATATTCACTCATACACACTCACACTCATTCACACCTATACACCACTCGCACACACTCACACAGACTCATAGAGCATATTTCACATTTTCTACCAAATTCAGCATTTTTCCTCTCTGATTTTATTTGTTTATTGCACCTCTAGAATCTTCTTTGGTTGCTTACACTTGCAGATGTACATTACTACTGATGACCTTTTCATCCCTGTCTCTGAGGCCAAATTTATAAGCCACAGGCTGACTGTCAGGACTTTAGGTGGGTGGAAAGAAGAAAAGGGAAGGAAAGCTGTTCTTTTTTTCTATCTCTTTTGGGTAAAAATTCACCACATACTAGGGACAGTGAGTTATATTCACTTGTTATCATTTTGAATTAAGTTCATTTTTCTAAGACTTTATGTTCACCACGTATGTGATTATGCCAGGTGGAAGGGATGAAAGAATGAACTGGTGACCTTAACAAAATATTTTGTGCATGACGAGTTTGTAAACTGAGTGTTTTCATAGTTTTATATTCAATCCTAATAATCCAAGAATAAAAATAGCTAATTTAGTTATAGGCACTGTGAATGGCTATACATGTATTATCTTATTTTACGGTCACACTAATTATTTGATATAGTTGTAATTAGCCTTTTTATCTTAGAGGTAAGGAAATTGAGGTTCAAATAGATTAAGTAATGCCAGGGGGAAGGTTTTCTCCACAGTTTTTCTTGTTTCCTCACCCCTCAAAAGAATTACTGTTTTGATTGGTCAGTATCCATGTGAGGGGCATTTCATGTAAGTGGGCTAACTTTGTATAAAAAGGTCACACACATGTTATGGCACTCCTTGGCATTGGTAAGCTAGCCAATATACTCACAAGACCCAGTATTGTTGATGTCTTCTGCCTTCCTCAGAGGCCATGAGATCCTCAGAATTAAATTTGAGGTTACTGAAAGGTAGAGCTCCTCTAGGTTACACCAGAAGTTTGAATCTAGCTTTCCTTAGGGATTGTCAGCCACTAGCCTAACTAAAAAAAAAATTGCATACCTTGTTTTGTAGAGAAGAGAATGACTACATAAAAGCAATTTTTAGACATTCTTTTTTCCCCATTGTTAATATTAATACAACCTAGAGTTAATGACTCCCTACTCACTGAGCTCCAGACACATTAGTCTGTCCTCTGGATTTCAAGCACAATGAGCATTTCCTACCTTGGACCCATGGCATACCTCATTTTCTTCACCTGGTAGACTATTTACCTCATCCCCAACTTTATATTACAAGATCCATCTCAGCCTTTGGCTATCAACCTAAACTGCTTTGCACACAAATTAGTTCCTTCACAACACCTGCCATTATTCACTTTTCAGTCCCTTTTTTGTTGCCTTTACAACACTTATTTCAATTTTTCATTTTATTATTGGCTTTTTTTCTTGTTTTCTTTTCTCTATCTCTTTTACTAGAATGTATACTCTAAAAAATATGAAGTTGTCTGTCTTGTTTGCCAATGTATTCCAAGCATCTAGTATAGTACATGGTACATCGTAGGCAGTCAACAAATATCCAAAATCATGGATCAAATGAACTAAGTGAATGATCATATAACTTGTTCAGGTCACACAGCCACAAAATGGCAGAGTAGGACTTAAACTTAGTTTTTTGTTTCTGACTCCAAAGCCTTTGGAAAGGGTACAGTTATAGGAACTAATATGTGTTTAATACTTATCATTTGCAAGAACTTCTGAAAGGCCTGGGATGCAAAGAGATGACAAAGATAGGGACCTGTCATTGAAGAGCTTTATTTGTTGCAAAAGACAAACAAGCAAATCATTCATCCTTCAATCCAATAAGTATTTAATTCAGACACAAGACTAGAAAAAAAATAAAGAATCCCTGCCCACAGAGAGCTCATTTTCTCTCATGGTGGCTCTCCATCAGAAATGCATATCGAATTTACCTAGGCAATAAAAAAATGTTTATGCCTGAGCTGTATATACCTCTCCCCAAAGATTGTGATTCAATGGGTTTGAACTGGGCATCTGTGTTTAAAAGCTGCAAGCTGATTTGAATTCAGAGCCAGACTGGCAAATCAGTGGTCTAGTGGAACACGATGTAATAACATATCAAAATAACATATTTTAGAAGAACAAATGAAATGTTATGGCAATAAAAAGGACAAAACATGTTCACGAAGGAAGCAAAAATTTGAGCTGGTTATTAAAAAATAGATGTGTTAGGTAGGGAGGATGAGAAAAGTAACAAAAAGACACAAGAAAAACCAGTGCAAGTAATTACTTCAAGGAGAACAATAAGAATAGAAATATTTACAGACACACCTCAAATAAAGCAAGTATCAAAATAAATTGAGTTGAAATATTTTTGCTGATGGAGGATATTCCCCTCAATTTGTAAAAAAATACAACGTCTGTGAAACACAATAAAGCAAAACTCCATAAAACAAGGTATGCCTATATAAGTTTCCTTGAGACCCTAAACATTAGGCTCCAAAGGACCTTAGAAGTCACCTAGAAGCATACTTCTCAAACTTCAGAAGCATACTTCTCAAACTTCAGTGTGTACCTGGGGATCTTTTTTAGTGCATATTCTGACTCAGTATGTCTGAAGTGGAGTCTGAGAATTTAAATTTCTAACATCCTCTGAGGGTATGCCTATGCTATCGGTCCACAGACCACACTGGTTTTTTAAAATTTTTTAATTTTATTTTATTATTTTATTTTTTTAGGCTAGGCAACCCTTGGTTGACCTCACAGATTGCAAGGACCTAGTCAGCTTATAATCCCTTATTTTTTATTTTTTACACCTACAGCACCTGGTCTTCCTAGATGGTCTCTCATCCAAGTACTAACCAGGCCCTACCCTGCTTACAGACCACAATTTAGGTAGCAAGATTTTAGGTGTTCTAGGAGGAACACTGACTTGCCAAGGTAATTATTGAAGTTTAGGCATACCAAAGCTAAGGCAGATCAAAGACCACATCAATCCATCTAGAGACCAAAACCCAAGCTTTTACCGTAGAGACGGCAGAGTCAAAAGCAACACCTAGGGTAGTTTATAGTTTGTCAGACCACCACTCAACTGTGATCGCTCTTTCTCTAGCTGCTTACCCTTGAACAAAAGCTAATCTTATACCTAAGAGGTTAGGCCTTCACAGGCTCATGAGAACCTTTTTATCTCTCAATTTATTCTTAAAAGGGGCAGGAATGACATAAAATAAAGAGACTCCTTTGACACTTGATGACAGTAACATTTCTTATACTTCAAATTTATTCCAATTTGAAGAAGTCTAACCTGAAACAGTGGAATTTTAGAAACACTCCGGGAGATCCTAACTGGAAAACAATCTTACTCTGCTATGACATTACAGAGATTTCAAAGTGATACAAAGGAGCAACTTTCAGGGCAACTAATAAATATTCACACTTAAGGAGTTAAAGCATAGATGAAGCCATACAACTCCACTTACACCTTCAAAATAACTACTTAGGAACAATTTTCTTCAATAAAGTACACATTTGTCAAATAGCTAACCTATCAAAGCAGACATCTAAGTGTAACTTAGATTGTTCCATTTAATCCTCTCAGCAATCCTAACATAACTGAATATTATTAAATTTGTTTTAGAATATGGACACCAAAGCTCAGAGATGTTGAGAAATTTACAAAACTATACATCTAGTAAAAAAGCAGGGCTAGGATTGAAATCCAGATCTGACTCTGAAACCTTGCATTTTTTCCATTTTAACAAACTGCATGATGCATGATATGATCTCCTCATTACTAGTCCCTACCTCCAAGTTACTGAACACAGGAACTTTCTACCCAAGTACCCACTCATTCTCCCTTAAATCAACCAAGGGTTTAGTTGTTTGCTTCACCTAATTGATTCTGAGTTGTACCCTTTGATAAATCAGCTTAGAAGAGTGGTTCTCAAACTATGGTCTATGTAACAGCAGCAACCAGACCAGGAAACTTGTTAGAGATGCAAGTTCTCAGGATCCATCATAGACCTCCTGCCTGGAAACCACTGTGGGTGGGGCACAGATATCTGTGTTTTAATATCTCCAGGTGATTCTGATATATTAAGAGCCACTTCTCCCTAGACTCAATTTTAAAATCTAGCTGTGAACTAGGTCATCCTAAAAGAGAGTGATAGCTTAGAAGTGGTTGATTCAATTATTTTGTTTGATTAAAATTCAATAATGAACCAAAATTGGAGATATATTTTCTCAAAAATAAGATCAGCCTTTTTTAGGGAGAGTTTCTGTTCAATGTGGTGGCTAATCATCTCACAAAATATCACAAAATGATTAAGCCCTCCCCCCCAAAAATACCTAAAGGGTCATATCTCAATTTCCTTTGCATTTAAATGTATAGAATAATTTAGTGCTTCATGTAATTTATTTAACAAATAAAAAAGACAGTTTTTTTACAGTGCTCTAGCCCACCTCTGAAATCAACAAAAAAATTTTTATTGTGGTTTCTGGCATCAAATTTTAACTACATGGCTTACTTTTGAAAACAGCCCTATTTTTCACCTTTTTATTCCTTTCCTTAACCTAGACTGTCCCTTAAAACCATTAATTAGATTGGTCTCATGACCAACCAGCAGAGTCATTGTTACTCCCATCTCTGTGCCCTTGATTATTTTGCTTTCTCTTTTGGGAATTTCCTTTCCCCCCATCTCTTCCTATTGAAATCCTGTCTTTCAAAGCTCATCTCAAACCCTATTGCTCCCACCTTCCAGCAAATAGTATCATGTAGTCAAAAATATATACCCTGGAGTCAAAGAGACTTGAGTCTCTATTCTAAATCTAAGATTCACCATCTTTGTGACCACTGTAAAGTTCGTTAGCTTTGATGAGTCTCAGGCTCCTCCTCCATAAAACAGGGATGAGTAAGAACCTGCTTTACAATGTTACTATGTGGTTTCAGTAGGAAAGCATCCCTGGCTCATTAACAGAATTATCCAAAATAATCTCAATCTACATTAATCCCTCACTTCTATGGACTCCTAGAGTAGCTGTAGGCTGTGTAACATAATTTTCCACATAACTGTCTTATGTCGTGTAACATGGAGGCCATGAAGCCTAAGGCATGCAAAAAAATATACTTATAACCTTCTTTCTCTAAGAAAATTCAAAGGGAGGTCATAATAGATTTGAATTATGAAAATGAGGAGCCTGAGAGTATGAAAGAACCTGATACAAAAATTTAAGAACTAAGATCCTTAATAACTGGAACTTCAGAACTATAGAGCAGCAGTCACTCTAAGGGATAGGTGTGTTAGTATAAGATGAGATAATTTGTTATTAATAATGAGTTACCAGATTGTGTCAACAATTTTATTTTTAATATAATTTAAAGAGAATTCAAAATTATAATCACAAAAATTTCACTTTTATTCTACTGTAAATTTTGAATGAGAAGGAAAGTGTAAGGTTTTAGCTTGCTCCTAACCCTTGTTACACACATGATTGCTGACTGTCAAAGTTTAAAAACCATTTGACATTCATAGCATGATACAATGGCCACCTATGAAGAGGAGTGCTTAAAACAAGAGGTCAGGTTGAGATGGTATAGTGTTCCATGTTACTTGCACACCACCCTTTTCTTCAATGCCTTAAATAGCACAGAATTAAGAAGACATGACCACTATTAGCAAGCTGCTGAGCTGGTTCTTCCAGAAGGTCCCCTCAAAGAGGACTTGGGTTTTGCTTTAGTAAAAAGACTATATATTCTATTATGAAAAGTAGGCATGACATAATGGGATACTGCTAATTTTCTTTAGGGTTGATACTCTGAACAGGCTATTGGAAGTCACCCTTTTTCTCAAAGGCAGAGATATAGTGGCTTTCCATTTAGGAGGGGTCTAACTAACTTGAGTGAGATGTAAGTGAGGCCCTCAGACTTCAGCAGCAACATTTGGAATGTGGAATAGTACAGATTTCTGGGTATTTGCCAAATAAGGGTTTGGAGATGAGAGGAGCAAACTATCCCCAAAGAGGTGGCAGAATGATTAATAGGACAAATTGTTTCTAACAAGTTGAGTGGTCTTGCTCCATTAATGTGGTCTTAACTTCCTTACTTCCATCTATGAGATTCTGCCTCCTGCTTTGGGTCCTGGTGCACCTAGGTTGGAAAAATGATGTTTTTTTTGTGATTCATTAAACTGGAAGTATAGGGGAGTAACTACTACTAAGGCATAAGAACAATATCAGCTACCAGTTGAAAACCTTGGCTTTATTCTAGATTCCTTTCTCTCCCTAATTCTATTTATTGAATTATCACCCAATACTATCAAATCTTGCTATCTAATTATCTCCTAGACCCTTCTCCTCTCCAATACTCTATGACTATTATTAACACTGCCCTAGTTTGAGCCCCCCGCTCTCTCACCTGAGCTTTTGCAAGTGCTTCCTAAATGTTTATCTCCTACCTCCAGTTCCAATAGTATAGAAAAAAATAAAATCTTTCTGGAATATTTTTAAGCCATGACACCTATTACATGGTATCTTTATTTTTATTTTTAAGTTTGGTTTTCCAAACAAAAATCTTCAAGTGAGCTCACTAATAGTAAAGCCATTTAGAAACCTGCAAAGTGTTATACAAAATTATATTACTCTTTTCAAAGGCTGCAGGTTAAGCAATGTTGAGTGGATAATGTTGAAGTCACCATTTAATCCATAAAAAAACTACATTTAGTAATTTTATTTCAGGTAGATTCATTAGATATGTGTAGGAGCTCCCAAGTACAGTTTACCTAAAACACAATCAGAGCTAACACAGTTCATTGCCAAGATTGGGTCTTGACTTCTCATGATGTCAAGACTCCATGTCAATTCCCTTAAATTTTAACCTTGTAAGATTAACAAATTCACAATCCAGTGAAGCAACATTTAGATATTGGCAGGATCCCTCTCGTATGTTAATTCTACTTCTGCATTTGCATATACTTATTACTGCAAATCACATATAAATTTCCAACAAATATACATTCTTATAAAAGGGAAGAGCACAATTATGTAAAAGGTAGGAGGTGAAATACCTGATTTCCAGGAAGGAAGAGGTTGGAGAAGTTAGTAGGAAGATGATATTTACTTCTTTATTCTAGATTGTTCTGTGTCCTCCTAATTAGTCCCTATTTCTACTACATAATTATATTCCAACATCCTATTCAGGTTTATTGTCCCGGCCCGCGGGACACTCAACAAGGGACCCTAAGACAGAACGGGGAGACGACGCAAAGAATGGAGACAAGACAGGCTTTCTGATCAAGTCTCGTTTATTAAGGCTCGCTGCAGGCTTATATAGGGCGTGATCGGGTGATGTTGCGTTAGCAGGGCTGATTGGCCAGAGGCAGTCAGGAGATACTGTGTAACACAAAGGGGCCGGTCGGAAAGACCCGCGGAAAGTCCCTTTGGCGGGAAGCGAGGCAGATACATCCGGGAGGCTTACGTGGCCTTGGCGGGAAACCCTGCTGAGCAGCCATTTTCAGCCTGGCAGCCATCTTAGTCAAAACAGCCCCCAACAGTTTATTATTGCTATATACTAGCATATTATAGTGCTAATTTATAAATCATTGTTTACAGACATTATCTTACTTTGCATTCCCATTTAACAGAAACAGTTTACCTTAACATTGATGAGGGCCAAAAGAGGTCTAGCAAAAGCACTTAGAGCAGTGATCAAGGCTGTTTCCTATTATTCACTATGTAACCATTAATATAATACAAGCTCTAGACACCTGAGTTTCCTAATCTATAAAATGAGGGAGCTAGATTATATCTTTAATTGTTTCTAGTGCTTAAATTTAATAATGGCATGAATAAAAACATGTCAGGTTCCACACCTGAAGTGAAAGCATTTATTATTATATCTTTCAAAAATAAAAATTAAGTCCCCATAGAAATATTTGAAGCATTTCTGATAGAAGAGCATGAATAGTTATGTGACAACAGTAACACTCTAATATCTAGTTATTTTAGTCTTGCACTCAGAAAAAAAATTTAAAGTAAACAATCAGCTATCCATTATACTCCTGGAAAGTCGAAATTATTACAAAGTTCACTTTTAGGTTGAGTTGAAACCTGGTGTTTCACATCTCTCCTCTTACCCTCCATGTGTCTACCCTTTGAAGAGTAGAGGACAGTTACAACATCTCTTAATTTGCCTTATTTCCTCCAAGCCAAACATTTGCAATTACTTCAACTATTCTGTATATCGCATGGTTTTCAGACCCTTTACCACCCAAGTCACCCTTATTTGCACATACTGCAATTTGGTCATCATTCTTTTAAAATGGGCCTACAGAGAACTGAAAATTAACTCTATTAGACATGCACCAATATTTCATTAGTGCTTCATGAGTCTTGGACTTTTAAAAGACTCTGATGAAAGCTATATACATTCTTCAGAAAAAAAAGTTCATATATATTTTTCTTTCATATTTTGTAAATGTTCAATTGTTTCACAAACTCCCTGATGCTCATCCTGAATTTCATGCTAAGAAACCCTACCCTAGGTATATCTAGAGCACAGTAGGGCTATTGTTTATGATGATTTTTACACTACATTCTACTTAAATAAAGTGTCGTGTTCATCTTCTTAAAACAAGTAAAGGGATAGAAATCATTAATTTAGTAGTAGGAGAACTAATATAATTGCTGTACATGCTTTTGGATATTTTAAACAAGAGATTTGTAGGAATTTAACTATAAAATTATTTAACCTACCTATTTATATAACTAAATTTAGTTAAGAGACATGTTAGCAAACATTGTGACTGCTCTCCAAGTGCCAATTCGCACTAATGCACCTACCAGTTCCAGGTAATATCTCAGATGATACATGTTAAACAGTAGGATTATGATTTATTCTTAGCATGAGGAGCTGTCAAGCAGAAAAGACATAGTCATGCAATCCAACACACTTCACCCATGTGAGAGGTGTTTTCTGGTGTTTTAATTTCCATTGAATAGGGAACATTAATTCCCCGTTGGATGCTAAAGTTAAATTAGATATAAACACAAGCTGAATAATAATCTGCTTAGGGTCATTTATTTTCTTAGGTACAATAATATTTTTGTTATGGCTAGTCATCAGGCACAATGAAAATGTGGCTGCAGGTGCCTCCTTCTTGGTAATCTATTACTGCCCTACTAAAAACTTTGTCAAAAAATTTTGGACGATCAAGAATTGGGAGGAAAATTTTAAAATCTATGTGAGTACCCTGTATCTCAGTGCAATGCTATTGTTGAAAGAAAATGAAAAGACCCAGTCATAGTCCCACAAGAGTAATCACAGGTTCCTGTCCTCAAGTCTTGTTAACTGATTTACAGTGTTTTTTAAGTGCTTCAGGTTAAATTATTGACTATAATTCATCACTCTTGTCTGGGTCCACTTCTGTCATGTGACTTTACAGTTTCTCTCTCTAAAAGCAGCATGTCACTTTGGGCTTGATCATGTGAATTGATTTGTCCAATGAAATGTGGATGATAGAGACAGGATTCCAGTTTCAAGCCTAAGCCTTATAAAGGGCCTCATGTTTCTCATGTTTCTTATTGCCTTCTTGTACCACTGTCATCACTGTGAGAAAAGCATCCCTAAATAATCAGCTTATTTAAAACATACAGAGAAGACTCAGACCCAATCCGCATCTAAGAGCTGCCCAGCTGAGCCCAGCCCAGATCACCTGACCCCCTACTTGAACCATAGATATGTGAGCAAAATTAATGCTTACTGTTGTATGCCACTGATATTCTATCGTTGTTTGGTATACAGCAATAGCTGAGTTTATATGACCTTTAAAAAATATAATATACTAACATCTTTGATTTTATAACATGCCCTTTTATGTCTGTATGTACACACAGAGAGAGTCACATGTGTACACACATATATTCAGCAAAAACTTCAAGTGCCAAGCACTGTGTTAGACATAGGGTATGCCATACCTATGGTTGCTTATTTTCTATTAGCTTGAGCTCCATAATTCTCCTACCCGATGACCTAACTAAAAGTATGGTGGGGTGTCACCAAATCAGGCTAGGAAGAGTTTGATTTCATTTATTTATAAGCATCTGATAGGATCCATCATCTCCAAGGAGCAATTTATAATAATATTCCCATAGCAATAGAAAAATAAAATGCTTTACCTTTGTACACTTTTCAGATAACTAAAGCTTTCATCTCAAGTTCAGAAATTTGAAATACATTGGCAGAAGTTTGTATTACTCACTTTATTGTAACCTCAAAGGCTGTGAAAGATAATTTAACCTTTCTTCAGTGACTCAAGACCATCATTATGAACTGTAGTTATTGTGCTCTGCTGTAATACGGCTCTGTTTCTCTCCACATTCTTTATCCTTCTCACTGGAAGGCTCTCAATTGTCTATTCTTCTCCTGTCACTCAACCTGCCTATGATAGTTCTCTTTGCCCTACCTGTATGCTCCTAACTGCTGCATCTCAACAAGATAACCAGCTTATTAAAAAGTATGCATTAACAAGAAGTAAAAAGTCTCTGAGTTTGGCACTCTGACCTTTCCATGTTAAGTGTATAGTTTTTGGCCTTCACAATTCTTTCTTGCTAACTTTGGGGTTTAAGGCTCAATATTCCAGAAAAAAAAAGGCTACTGGATGAAAGTCTGACTTTGCAGGGGGTTAATGTCCCTTACATTTTATTGTGCTTTAGAGATCATTAAAATGTTTTTTTAAATATAATCTTACTTAATAATCACAAAACTATTCAAATAGCTGGACCTAAATGGAATCCCACTCCAGTATGCAAGCAGAAAGCTTTCTATTCTCCAAATACCTTACTAAGATTACAGAAACTCAACAGTTGGAGGTCCTAGAATCTCAAGCACCATGTAGGTATAGTCAATATCTCTCAAAATAAGCACCCGAAATGAAATATGACTATAGGTATTGAGATGTTCCAGTTCATAAGCAAAGTATGAAGGGTAAAATAATACTTTGGAGTAGATTCAGAGGCTGGATGAACACTACCTACATTAAGATTTGGAATTTCTAGATCGGTTGTATAGAATTTTATTTAACTAACCAAATCAGACCAAACTATCCTATACTTACCTTGATTTACTTTTTAAGGCTATATTTGTCTTAATTTTTTATTTCTCAGAATCAAATTATTATTTTCTCAGAAAACTAAATTAATGTGAAAGATTTATTTGTCCATTTTCTTGGTATCATCAATGGTCACAGTGCTAAAGATTACTTCATTTCTGAATGTGCTCCAGATGCTGTGATATCTGATATTTCCATTAGTCTTTCTGGTCACATCTAACACAGTGCCTGGGACATAACAGGCACTCAATAAATGTCTAATGAATCAACGAACTTGTAAACTCACCAGGTTTATAAATTGTTTGCCTTGTTTCTTCCACTTACAGCTATTTAAGAATCAAAAAATAGAACTAGATTTAATAAACGACTAGCCTATCATTTACAAAGTTATTTTTATTAACTATAACTTCCATTATTAATTGCCTTCTGTATACAAAATGTCCAACAATGGCACAGAAAGAAGAAAGCAGATGCAGGAAGAGAAAGCAAGTGGGAAAATGAGCAATTATCCTGAAGCAGAATTATTCCAAATACATTGTTTTTTGGCTTTGGGTCACATAATTACTTTTGCTGTGCTCTCTTCAGCTGTACACTGCATGTCAGCACCACTGACAAAGTACAATAAAAACCAAATTCCTTTGGCTTCTCTCCATATAGTCTATGTGCATAACCAGTAAATGGGTTCAAATGTCCTAACAAGAGCATATTCCAGCTGTGGGCTCCATTTGACATATATGGGACTTTGTAGAAATAGTTCTGAGAGGTCTCAGTGATGGGGATTTGGGAAAGGTCTCAGCTATCTGTCTAATTATTATCTCTGAGAGTACTTAAAAATTTATGATATGAGGTAACTTGGATTGTCAGTTGATAGTCTCTTGAACCTATATAGCTCTCTGAACAATTTAAATGCAACAGGTAGACATTTGCATATACTGTACATATTTAAATTTGGCAACTATATCTATAGTCAGACTCCTCCAACAACTGTCTAAACATCATTCATCCTAAATTCAGTTATTTCCTAGAATATCAAAACCATCTATTTTCTACTTGTAGTTATTATTTAAAGAGATCATATGGTGAATTCTTTAATTTTTTAAAAATTGATTTTATTATTAGAAATAATCACATATGAAAAGAAAATAAGGACACATGACAACTCAATGTAATATGGTATCCCGGACTAGATCCTGGAACAGAAAGAGAACATTAATGTAAAAATTGCAAATTGGTACAGCTACTAGGGAAAAGAGTCTGAAGCTTCCTCAAAAAATTAAAAATGGATATACTTTTTGACCCAGAAATTACGCTTCTGGGTATTTATCCAAAGAAAACCAAACAATAGTTTGTAAAGATCTATGCACCCCTGTGTTCATGGCTGTGCTAGTCACAACAATCAAGATATGGAAGCAATCTAAATACCCCTTAACTGATGATTGGATAAAAAAGTTGTGGTTCATATATATAATGGAATATTACTCAGCCATAAAAACAATGAAATGCTACCATTTGCAATCACATGGATGGGCCTAGAGGTTATTATGCTGAATGAAATAAGTCAGAGAAAGATACATACCATACGATTTCACTTACATGCATAACCTAAGGTACAAAAAGAACAAATAAATTGAAAACAGACTCATAGATACAGAGGACAATCTGGTGACTGCCAGAAGGGAGGGGATTTGGAGGGCTTGGACAAAAGGGTGAAGGGTACTTAGAGAAGTACAAACTAGAAGTTAATAGATGGTCATAGGGATGGGGAGCACAGGATAGGAAATGTAGTCAGTAATATTATAATGGCTAGGTGGAGAGCCAGAGCGAAGATGGAGTAATCAGGAGATTATTTCATAGACCATATAAATGTCTAATTCATGTACTGTATACTTGAAACTAATGATGAAATAAAATACTTCAAAAAAACTGGGGAAATCCAAGTAAATTCTGGAGTTTAGTTAATAGTATAGTACCAATGTTGTCTTAGTTTTGACAAATGTATATTTGGGGAAGCTGGGAAAAACTGTACCATCTTTGCAACTTTTCTGTAACTTTAAAGTTATTCCAAAATAAAAAGTTTATTTTAAAAAATGCAGTGAATATAAGGAGGAAGAGAAATAAAAGAGTTTAGTATTTTTGTTTTCTATATGTCAGGTACCATGCTAAATATCATATATGTATATTCCCAATTCAATATCCATGATACTCTGAAAGATAGATCCTATTATTATTTCCATTTCAATGGTGAGGAAAGTAAAGATTAGGGAAGTGAAATAACTTGTCCAAAGGCACACTGGTAAGAAGCAGCAGAAACAAGATTGGAAGTAGCAGAGACGAGATGAAACCAAAGTTAGAATCTTAACCACTACATTATACCACTCCCACTAAAGAATTTAGCTTTTATTCATGAGACTCCAGACTGCTTAATTTACTGCCATGGTTACATATTTAAATAAATGCTATCTTTAGGGAAGATTTTGTATTTACTAAGTGTCATTTCTAATGGCCAATACTTACTATATCAACTGAGACTGTTGTTGTAGTCATCATCATTTGTTTTATTTGTACCGCTGTTCCTCTTAGCTGTCAACTATCTCTGTCATTTCCCATTTCCACATTCACATATGCCCCTTACTCCATGTGGAAATGTGTGGAAATCCATCTTCCAGTCTCATGAGAACTATCGAGCCTATCTGTAGTATCCATTTAGAACACTGCATTAGTGTGCACTAGGAGCTGATTCCTATAGTAACTGAGTCATGTTATGCAAAACTGCCTTTGCTTCTTGTGTTCATCTATGCATGAGTGTCTCAGTGATTTTTTTTAATTGACCATCTGTCTCTAAGGTTAGGTCTCATGCTTCCTAGTTATCTTAAAAATCTCCCCTGTGGTCACTGATGATATTATGCTGGCATAGTTCACCACCCAAGACACACTGAGCAGTCATTATATATCTTACTCAAGGCCTTCTCTTGAAACTCCAGTGTCAAGGTTGCCTCATCTTTGCTATCAGTGTGAGTTATCATGTTCTTATGGTTTCAAGAGGAAAGGAAGATGTTCTGGATAAAAGGCCTTAGGTAAATGTTATCCTTTGGAAACTGCTCCACATTTGAAGCTGTTTCTTTTCTCTTCCAGCTGCAGGTAACAGAACAAAATGGCCACTTATGTATAAACTGCAACTCAAAATCTAACCACTGCTTCTCCAAAATAAAGGCCCTTCTCAGTGTTTTAAAGTTTCTAAGTTACTGTTTCCTTTCTTCACTACACACACATACACACACACACACACACACACAAGTCTGTAATCTACAGAGTGGGAAATGCTAGCCCACCCAACAAATATGCTCATGCTATCCCTCAGGAGTATATAGTCAATGGAACAGCTTTGACACAAGAGGAAAGGAATATCTTTCCAGATGCAGGGAATTTCTATGAGAAAGGTAGTACAGTAAGGAACTCAGCCAGTTGATACTTCTCATTTTAGTATTTGGCAGGTTAATTTCACTAAAGATCTCTAAGGGCCCTACCTGCTCTGGCATTATAATAGTTCAATAACTGGGAAGACAAAGCCAAAGTTCAGTTCAGATGATGGCCAGCACCTGGACAATGCTCCCAAACTTGTCCTGCTAGCCTGGCATATTTGAAACACTAATTGGTATGCAACAAAAGAAAAAAAATAATAATTTGCCACACCAATGTACTTAGTTTTCTCCCAATACTTCCTATCAGTCAAAGTAGTCTAACTTTTTCCTTTTCAATTGCATCACTCATTCCCACTTCTACATCTTTGTCCACAATATTACCCCCCTTTCGGTAATTCTTCCCTTTTCTATCCAAATTCTACTTGTCCTAAAAGCATAGTCCAATATTTGCGAAATCAAATTTTTACTAATTTCTGCCAGCCAGTGATCTTTCCCTCCTTTGAACTCTAATAGCACTGTGAAAAAACTCATAATTCTTTTGTTAATTGTTCAAAATGTGCTCTATGTTTCAGTTGGATCTTTTGAAAAGGTCTTTCTGATTGTAACCCAAGACTTTTCTGAAGTAAAACAAATCTTCTAATTAACAATAAAGTCCATTCATATTTATTAAGATAAGGGAACAAAAAGGTTTCTTATTCTACTCGAAAAAAATGTTAAAAGTAGATTTAGCTCAAAAGAAATCCCAACTCTGACTACAGAAACTTCAAAACAGGGCTTGGAAGTGCTCTGAAGAAGGGATCCTGATGTTTCCTGGCATTCTTTTTATTATTCTTATTGATAGTAGTAGTGTTAGTATTGGTATCACTAGAGATGCTATTGTTAAAAACAAAATAAAGCTATATTTTCTGCTGTAGAAGTGAGAGTTTTGGCAAAAGCTTTTGGGAAGGTCACAGACCATTTTACCTGAGAGAGACATCTAGCGATATAAGGTACTTCTTTTTCTGATCAGTCAGGAAGAAATAGGAAGCTTTTTCTTGATTAAGATAAACTAACATGAAGTGTTTAATAATCCACTGCAAGGATGTAAATCTTTTCAAAACAATGACTTAGTCTAGCACATTGATTTTCTTAAACCTGTTAACTATTCTTAAAGGTACAATCAAATAATTCAGATCGAACATTCAATTAATATTTATTGTGCAACATCATGTATAAGGCATTGTGCTAGGTATTAAACAGGACACAAGAGAAAATAACACACCTAGGAATGAGCTTGTACTTTTATGTAGGGAGCTTTTGTTGGAAGGAAGTAAAGGAGGAAAGGAGAGGAGGGATTTACAGGACAAAAATTTAAGAATCCTTGACTTTTCGCTCATTCATCATACCCCCTTAAACAAAATCTGTCACCTCCTTTTCATAACTTTTACCCTGGCTACATTTTTATGCCTTTCCAAGCTGTCCTATACACATCTGCCACAGTAATCTTTATACTACACACACTCTGTGATTCAGTGACACCAAATTAGTGTCAGAATCACATGTCTCTGGACCTTCCCATGCTGTTCCCTCTGTCCATATTTCCCTTAAGACTTGGCCAAAAATCAATTTCTAAAGGAAAATTTTTCTGACACTTGTGGGCAAATATAGCCCTTCTTCTATGGTCCCATAGCACCATAACAAGTTTAGCACTCAGTAAACTATATGGGAATTATTTGCTTATATTCCATCTTTCTCTGTTCAAACAGTTGTGTAAGACAGAAGCCACTCTAGCACTTTTAAGCAGAAAGTAATGTAACACAAGGGATTAGGTACTCATAATGTCCTTGGAAGTGATGGAGGAGTAGGTTCTGGGTTTGAGCCTCCATGAATGACTACCAGAACACCACACCTGGCTGGCCTCTCAGAGAACATTTGCCAGTATTAGGAAACTAGAGAATCAGGAGGCCACATTAGAACAACTGAGATATAGAACACACTACTACACTACATGTAATCCAGACAAGATATATAGTCACCATCATACTGCCTCTAGGCCCCATATAGCAAACTATACTCAAGGAGGCTGCTTCAGAAATGCTATCTGCATAGCTGTTCTTGAGAGCAATGGCTAGGACAGTGAGATGGCCACTGCCTCATTTCTGCCTCTAAATCCCATGTGACTACACATATTTGGGGATAGAAGCAATTCCCTTGCTATGAGAGATTCTGAAATTTTCAAAATCTGGCAATATAAAAAAGCATACAAGAAGGAAGTGGGAGTAGATACTAATTGACAATCTACTATAAGTAACATGTACTTTTAGCACCTGGAAATAGTTTCTAGCTCATAGAATGTACTTAATAAACACTCGTTTAATTTATGAATTCTGAATGTAAAAATATTATGAAAGTTGTAGGTATTATTTAAGCTGTCTCTGTTTCTTGCTTTCTCTGTTTTTCTGGTTACAAAAATTATTTATTTTAGAAAAATGCTTACTTTCACATTATTTATAAGAAGTAAAATAAAAATAACCTGAGTCCAAAACAAGTAGATATTCATTAAATGAATTATGGCAATATATTATGCAATCAGTAAAATAATTTAGATCTCTCTGTGACATAGGAATATATTCATGATCTATGTGGAAAAAGAAGTTTCAGTCTATCACACCTCAAAAACAAATTCCAGGTGATTAAAGGTATGAATATGAGAAGGAAAACTTTAAATTTTTTTAAATTTTGAAAGTGGTAGAATATTCTCAGGATAGAAGAAATTTCAAAATAAGACCATAAACAAGCACAAACCATAATGGAAACTGTAAATCTGACTCCATTAAAAGGTGGAAATTTTGTCAAGAAGGGAAAAAAATGGCATAGATGATAGAGGCTCTGTTCATCCCTCTGGCAACCAAATCAAAGTTGTGATGGAAACAAGAAGTAGCAGCAAGGAAAACTTGCCTTGGACCTAGATGAACAATCCAAACAATTGAGGAGAAATTCAAGAAAGCACCCTACAATGGCAGAAGGTAGGACAGCTTGAGGATGCGAGGCTGCCCAGCCCAAGTGGCTGAGATGGAGGCTGTGGCAGCAATAATGGCAGTGGCAGAAGCCTCTTAAAGGGGTCGCATCCATAAGCAGATTTTCTCAGCGACAGACCTGCTCACTCTCAGCACCAGTGCCAGTTTGGCTGCATGTGGAGGGCACCAGGGACTTTCAGGGAGGCATTATCAGAGTAAGGGCTGAGGAGAGACTCTCTGTTCAGAAGTGCCTGCAGTATCCATTGTTCCTTGTTGAGTCCTCCCTGCTCCCAGTATACAGACACAGTGCCACCATAGCAGTGACGTCATCAAACTGGATAACAGAGGTCGCTCCACCCATAGGATTCCCTGAAACCCCACCTTCCCCAACTCAAGGCCCCACTCAAGCCACATCAAGGTATGTTCTCAGCAAGTCAGGTGCTCATTGCTGAGCAGCACCTAGACTCACACTGGAAGCAGATGGCCTCAGTTTCTTGTGTGGCCTTTTGAGGCAACTATAAGCACAGCATCTGTGGAATGCTTGCTGAATTTTAACAGGTGGCCCCAGAGGGGCAGAGTCTTGGGCTAAATTTGGCCTGCAGATGAACCCCTCTCAGGACTATGCCATTGGACACCTACTTCTCCAATCCACACTAATAAGACCGGGAGACTTAGGAGTTTTGCTTAGTACATAGAAACAGACACAGAAAGGAAGACAAAATAGGAAGACAAAGAAGCAGAAACTATGTGCAAGAACAGAACTGAGATCCAGATATAATGGAGTCAAGTAATCTAACAGATGCAGAGTTTAAAATCCTGGTTATAAATATGCTCAGTGAACTTTTGGGAAGTGCAGATAATTCAATGAAACTTTAACAAAGAGATAAAAATGGAAATGGAAATTATAAAAGGGAATGAGTCTGAAATGAAGAACACATTATCTGAGATGAGAAGTACATTAAATGGAATAAACAAAGTGAATAAAGAAAAGGACCGAATGCCCTATCTAGAGGATGAGAAAGCCAAGGACGCTCAATCACAATGGCAAGAGATAAGATGTCAAGACTATTAAAATAATTTAAGGATCATATGGGACACTATTAAGGGTCCACATATCCATCTGATTGGCATAACTGAAAAAAATCAAGATGTTGAAGAAATGATAGAAAAATTTCCTAACCTGGTGAAGGAAATGGACATAAAACCCCAGGAAGCTCAGAGAATTACAAAAATCAAGGCTCCAAAGAGGCCCACACCAAGACACATTATAATTAAAATGACAAAGTTTAAATACAAAAAAGAATTTTAAAAGCAGCAATAGAAAAACACATAGTTACTTACAAAGGAGTACCCATAAGACTGGCAGCTGATTTCTCAAAAGAAACCATGCAGGACTGAAGAGTTTGGCACAAAATATTTGACAGATTGAAGCCCGGGATCTACAACAAAAGATACTTTATCCATCAAAGCTATCTTTTAGAGTCAAAGGACAGATAAAGACCTCCCCAGACAAAAATAAGCTAAAGGAATTTATCACCACCAATCCAGTATTACAGAAAATGTTGGAGGGACTTCTTTAAGAAGAAAACATGTATCAAATAAAGAATGGTAACAACTACATTCTTATCAATAAGTACCTTAAATGAAAAAGAATTAAGTCCTCCAACCAAAAGATAGAGTGGCTGAAAGGATAAGAAAACAAGACCCATACATATGCTGCCTACAAAAGACTCACTTCAGATTAAAAGACACACAGAGACTAAAAGGAAAGGAATGGGAAAAGATATTGCTTTGATGGGCGTAGAAGGTATTTAAGTCAGACAGAGAAAGATAAACACTATATGATTTCACTTATATGCAGAATCTAAGGAATAAAAAAGAACAATCTAGTCAAAAACAGACTCATAAATATAGTGGACAATTTGGTGATGGACAGAGGGAGGAGTGTTGGGGGCCTGGGAGAATAGGGTGAAGGGTTAAATAAGTATAAATTAGTACTGGATTGATAGGCACAAGGATGGGGAGTACAGCATAGAGAATGCAGTTAGCATTAATATGTTGGCTAGGCTGAGGGTCAGGGAGGGAGGTAGCAATTGAGGGGATCATTTTACAAACTATATAGATGTCTACCCAATGTACTGTATACTTGAAACTGAGTAAAATAAATAAATTTAAAAAAAATAAAATAAAATAAAAATGAAAAGGTGGAAATGTCTTTACAATGAAGTAACCAGATGAGCCACACATACCAATCAAGGATTATGGTCAAAATTATACAAAAAATATCATAAGAAAACACAAGCAGCCCAATAGAAAAAATGGGCAAATTATATTGACAGGTTATTCACAGATTTTTAAAAAATGGCCCATAAATGTTTGAAAAGTTGCTCAACCTCAATAGTAATCAGGGAAATGCAAATTAAAATTACAAAGAGATATCACTACCAGCCAACAAACTGGCTAAATTTTTAAGTTTGACTTTGCCAAATGTTAACAAAAATATGTAACCACAGAAAATCAAACAAAGCACTGGGAAACAGTATCATTTTATATAACCATATTGCAGAGTAATTTGGCTATATCTTTAAAGTTCAAAGCATATGCCTTGTAGCCAGATAACACCCCAGATCAGAGGTCAGCAAACTTTTTCTGTGAAGGACCATATTGTAAATACTCTAGGTTTTGCAGTCCACACAATCTCTGTCACAACTACTCAACTCTGTCACTGAGGCTTGAAAGTAGGCATAGAAAATAAATAAAAATGGGTGTTCCAGTGTCCCAATAAAACTTTATTTACAAAAATAGGCAACAAGAGACAGGGGGAAATAGCATAACCGGTAGGGGCTTTATTCATCCCTTTTGCAGCCAAATCAAAGTTATGACAGAAACATGGAGCAAACAGCAAGCAAAATCACCTGAGATCTAGATGGACAGAGGCGCTATAAAAAGGGAGAGAAATAATTAATCACCCTGCAATGGTAGAAAGAAAGAGGGGGCAAAGACATGAGGCTGCTCAGTTAGGAGTAGCTAAGTGGGAAAGAGGCTGCAGCAACTGCAGAAGCCTCTAAAAGTCTGCGAGTGGACTTTCACAGTGATGGACATGCTCACTCTGAGCACTAGCACCGGGTGGGCTGCATGTGGGGCACCAGGGAATTACAGGTGGGCACTGAGTTGTCAGAGTGAGGGCCAGAGCGGAAGCTTTCTCCCAGACAGAAGTGCTGGCAGTATCCATTGTTTCTTTGTTAGGCCCTACGTACCTCTCAGTGTGCATACACCCCTGCCATAGCTGACATGTCATCAAAGTGGATAACAGAAGTTGCTCCACCCAGAGGATACCCTGAAACTTTGCCTCTCCCAACTCACAGCCCCACACAAATCACATCCAAATATCTCCTCAATAAGGCTAGTGTTCCTTGCTGAGCAGTACCAAGACTCACACTGGTGGCAGCTGGCCTCAGCTTCTGGTGTGGTTTCTTATGGCAACTATAAGAACAGCATCTGTGGATTACTTGCTGAATCTTAATAGGTGGCCCCAGAGGGGCACAGGCTGGAGCTAAACTTGGCCTGGAGCTGAACCCCTCACAGGACTGTACCACTGGACACCTACTACACAAATCCACACTAATAAGAACAGGAGACCTAGGAGCTGTGCTTAGTACATAGAAACAGACACAGAAAGGCAGTGAAATGGGAAGACAAAGAAGCAGAAACCATATAAGAGAACAGAACAAAGATCCAGAAATAATGGAGTCAAGCAATCTACCAGATGCAAAATTCAAAACACTGGTTATAAAGATACTCAATGAACTTTTGGGAAGTGTAGATGAATTCAGTGAGAACTTTAACAGAGAGATGAAAAATATAAAAATGGAAATTATAAAAGTGAACCAGTCAGAAATGAAGAACACATTATGAGAGGTGAAGAGTATATTAGATGGAATTAATAAAGTTATTAAAGAAGAGGATCGAATGACCTATATAGAGGATGAGGAAGCCAAGGACACTCCATCAGAATGACAAGAAAAAAGAATCCCAGACTATAATAATAATTTAAGAAGTATATGGGATACAATTAAATGTAAAAATATCCATATCATGGGGATACCTAAATGAAAACAAAACGTTGAAGAGCTACTTGAAGAAAGAATGATGGAAAACTTTCCTAACCTGGTGAAGGAAATAGATATATAACCATGGGAAACTTGGAGATTTCCAAGAAAGAGGGTCCCAAAGAGGCCCACACCAAGATACATCATAATTAAAATGCCAAAGGTTAAATACAAAGAGAAAATATTAAAAGCAGCAAGAAAAAAGCAGTTAGTTATCCACAAGGGAGCTCCCATAAGATGGGCAGCTGATTTCTCAAAAGAAACTATGAAGGACAGAAAGGCTTGGCACAAAATATTCAATGTGATGAAAACACAGGATCTACAGCAAAGCTATCATTTAGAGTTAAAGGACAGTTAAATAGCTTCCCAGACAAAAAGAAGCTAAAGGAATTTATTAACACCAACCTAGTATTACAAGAAATGTTGGAGGAACTTCTTTAAGAAGAAAAAAAAACATGTATCAAAATTATGAAGAAAAATGCTAATTACTACATTTCTGTCAACAAGTACCTCAAATGAAGAATATTCAAGTGTTCCAATCAAAAGATAGAATGGCTGAATGGATAAGAAAACAAGACCCCAACATATGCTGCCTACAAGAGACTCACTTCAGATTAAAAGACACACAGAGACTAAAAGAAAGGAGATGGAAAAAGATATTGCCTTGATGGATCTGGAGGGTATAGCACTGAATGAAATGGTTTGGATAGAGAAAGACAAATATCACATGATTTCAAACACATGTGGAATGTGAAGAACAAAATGAACAACAACAGTAACAAAAGCAGAAATAAACTTATAGATACAGAAAATATTTTGAGGGATACAAGATGGGAGGCAGGTTGGGGGACAAAAGAAAAAGGCAAAGGGATTAAGAGGTACAAATGGATAGCTGCAGAATAGAGATGAAGATGTACAGTAAAGCATGGAGAAAATAGTTAATAATGTAATACATATGTAAGGGGGAAGAGGAGTACTAGATTTAGTGAAATTATCGCTCTGTGAGTTATGTGAATCTTAGATCACTATGCTGTACAACTGAAACTGGTATATTATTTTATGCCAACTATAATGGAAAAAAACCCTCATTGAATTGTATAATGTAAATACAAGCAAATAATTGTTTATTATATTTCAATAAAACCTGAAAAAATAGCAAAAAAAAAATGCTTTGTTGTATGTAAGAAATATATCTGGGTAAAATAATTGTTTAAAAATATTTTAAGGAGTTTATTTTAAAAACATTTATAAAAAATAGGCAACAAGCCAGATTTACTACATAGTACATAGTTTCTTGATCTCTGCCTAGAGAAATTACTACATATATACACAAAGAAGGAAGAAGAAGATAAAAACAAGAATATTCACTATAGCAATATTTATAATAGTGGAAGATCAGAAATAATCTCGATGCTCACCAACAATACAATATGAAATAAAGTGTGCTAAAGATATGAAATGGAATACAATACAGTAGGTAAAATTAAATTTAATGATATAGTCAAACCTTAAAATTACCATATTACCAAAGCATTATACAGATTTAATGCAATCTCCATTAAAATCCCATCACTACTTTTTAAAGAAATAGAAAAGAAATCATCAGATTTGTACGGAAGCACAAACAGCCCTGAATCGACAAAGCCATCTTTAGGGGGAAAAAAAGGCTGGAGACATCACTCTACAGTAAACCCACATTTATATGGGCAAATAGTTTTCAAAAAAAAGAGCCAAAAACATACAGAAAAGAAAGCCTCTTCAATAAATGGTGCTGGGAAAACTGAAAAGCCACCTGCAAAAGAATAAAAGTAGACTGTTGTCTATCACCACACACCAAAATTAACTCAATATGGATTAAGGTCCCAAATAAGACCTGAAACAATAAAATGCATAGAAGAAAACATAGGAATTAAACATAGACCTTGGACATTAAAAAGGATTTTATGAATTTGATCTCAAAGGCTAAGGGAGTAAAAGCAAAAATAAATGAATGGGACTACATCAAACTAAAAAGCTTCTGCATAGCAAATGAAACCATCAACAAGGTAAAGAGACAGCCAAATGGGAAAATATACTTGCAAGCACTGCCTCTGATATGAGCCTAATATTCGAAATACACAAAGAAATCATACGACTCAGTAACAACAACAAACAACAACAACAACAAATGATCCAATAAGAAAGTGGGCAGAGGATCTGAGCAAACACTTCTCCCTAGAGGACATACGAATGGCCAAAAAACATATGAAAAGATGTTCAACATCGCTAGCTATTAGGGAAATGCAAATCAAAACCACAAAGAAGTGAGGGGTCCTGGCTACACACTGGACCTCCCCAGCCCAAGGTTCCAGTGCCAGGAAGAGAAGTTGCCACAACTTCTGGCTGTGAAAACCAGCAGAAGTTGCAGCTGAGTGAGAGGGAGGGCTGCAGGAAGCAGAGACCTTCCTCTTTAAGGGCCCACACTGGCACTTACTTGCTGACAGACTCACTCACTCTGAGCCCCAGCACTTGGGCAGCAACTTGAAGGGCACCAGGGATACATGGGGAGACACTGAGCTGTTGAGCTTCAGAGCGAGGGCTAGAGGGGTGGTTTGACCCAGATAGGGGCACAGGTAGAAGCCATTGTTCCTTTGTTGAGCCCTCCTCCTTACCAGCCTGCAGATGCACACACCATGAACCTGGAGAACACAGATTTGTCCACCCAGGGGATTCCTTGAGACTTCTCCTCTCTCAAATTGTGGGCCCACCCAAACCACTTCCAGTGGTTTATTCTGTTTAAGTGGGATTTCTTGGCTCCTGCTGCAACCTTTCATAAAATCTCTCAAAGGCTCACAAAACCCAAAGAAGCAGTATCTGGCCTTGGCGTGTTCTGTACCTCTTGCTGAGCAGCCCCAAACCCTGCACTAGTGGCAGCCTGCCTCGGTTTCTGACTTGACCCTTCGAGGTACCTATAAGCCCAGCACAGGTGGTAGCCACATGTGGATTGCTTAGTGACTATTACCAAGTGGCCTCAGAGGTTCACAGGCTGAAGTGAACTTGGCCTGCAGCTGGACCCCTCTGAGGTCTGTGCCAAGGGGCCCCAAAGCACAACTACTACATAAAGTCACTCTACTAAGAATGGGAGATGTGGAAGCCCTACCTAATACATAGAAACAGACATAGGAAGGCAGCGAAAATGTGGAGACAAAGAAACATGTCCCACTTGAAAGAACAGAACCAAGCTTCAGAAAAAGAATCCACTCAAATGGAGACAAGCAATGTACAAGATACAGAGTTCAAAACACTGGTTATAAGGATGCTCAATGAACTTAGTGGAAGTGTAGATGAAATCAGTGAGAACTTTAACAAAAATATTTTTTTAAAAAAAGCATAAAAACAGAGATGGAAATTATAAAAGAGAACCAGTCAGAAATGAAGAACACATTATCTGATATGAAGAGTATATCAGAGGGAATTACCAGAGTAGATGAAGAAGAGGATCAACCCACCAATTTAAAGGATGGGGAAGCCAAAGTCACCCAATTGGAACAGCAAGAAAAAAGAAGCCAAGAATATAATAATAATTTAAAGAATCTTTTGGACAAAATTAAGTGTAAAAAACATCCTTGCAATAGGGGTACCTAAAGGAGGAGAGGGAGAACAAGAAGTTGAAAAGCTTTTTGAAGAAATAATGATGGAAAACTTCCCTAATCTGGTGAAGAAAATAGACATACAACACTAGGAAGCTCAGAGAGTCCCAAAAAAGAGGAACCCAAAGAGGCCCACGCTAAGACACATCATAATTAAAATGCCAAAGTTTAAATACAAAGAGAGAATCTTAAAAGCAGTTAGTTACCCACAAGGGAGCTTCTATAAGATATGCAGCTGATTTCTCAAATGAAACTATGAAAGACAGAAGCACTTGGCACAAAATATTTGACGTGATGAAAACCCAGGATATACAACCAAAATTACTCTATCCAGTAAAGCTATCATTTAAAGTCAAAGGACAGATAAAGAGCTTCCCAGAAAAAAAAAAACCTAAATCATTACCAGGCCAGCATTATGGGAAATGTTGGAGAGACTTCATTAGAAGAATAAAAAAAATATGTAGCAAAAAGAAGAATAAAGAATGGCAATAACTACATATCTATTACCAAATACTTCAAATGAAAAATAATTAAGTGCTCAAGTGCTCAATAGAGAGGGTGGCTGAATGGATAAGAAAACAAGGCCCCTACATATGCTGCCTACAAGAGACTCACTTTGGATTAAAACACACTCACAGATTAAAAGTAAGGGGATGGGAAAAGATATTGCATGATGGCCCTAGAGGGTAGTATGCTGAGTGGAGTAATTCATATAGAGGAAGACAAATGCCATGATTGCATGCATATGTGGAATCTAAAGAACAAAATAAAAAAAAACAAACAGAAACAAACTTATAGATACAGAGAACATATTGACGTTTACCACATGGGAGTAGGGTTGAGGGGATTGGTGAAAAAAGTGGAGGGGATTAAGAAGTACAAATTGGTACTTAGTAATTATCATAGAGATAGAAAGTATAGCATAAGGAATATAGTCAATAATATTGTAATAACTATGTATGGTCTTAGAGGACCACTAGATTTATCGGGGTGGTCACTTTGTGAGTTATATAGATGACTAATCACTATGTTGTATACCTGAAACTAATATACCATTGTATGCTAACTATAACTGAAAAATAACAGACCGAATTGTCTGGCTTTGGGGCAGGGGCTGGAGGGGCAGATTTCTTCCAGACAGAAGTGCTGGCAGAAGACATTGTTTTATTTTTTTTTGAGCATCCCCTGTGGGGAGCCATGGTTACAGGTAATTCAGAGCCTTACAGACTGGCTCGGTTATTGCTTAACCTGTTTCTGCTCCTAAGGTATTGTCTTTGCCTGCACCTGGAGGGTGCTTACAAGTTGCTGAGGTATGTGGTGAGAACCGCCAGTTCCCGGACACAGAGGATTGATGACTATTAGGGTAATTGATAGATTCTGTCATGGGACAATTACTTTTGGGAGTTTCAGTGATTTTGTAGTTTCTATGTACAAGTTAAAGATTTACTTTCACTAAGGTAATGCATACTTTTCATTGTTAAACTGCACGTACTCAAACTGCATATATTGGTGATGGAAAATAAACTCGGGGCTTCAGCATCACTGAAGACCGGCTGCATCAGCAGTCGTGAGAGTGTCTCTTTATTCATTCCCACTCCCCCCTTCAGGTACTGATCGACTTGTGGCGGCTGGCCTGCCATATCTGGTGCCCGAACAGGTACCTGAATACGGGGGTAACAGTGAGGAACACCGCGTGGCGAGGGCCCGGCTCGAAGAGGAGCTTATTTCACTGGATGCGCGGTGAGTGAGACAAGAAAAATGGGTCACGCTAGCAGCAAGGACCTGTATGTTAGAGGACTTAAGAAATTGCTTGCCGCCCGTGGCAGTCGGGTGAGCAGAGAACAGCTAGACAAGTTTTTAGAATTTATAAAAGAAGTCTGTCCATGGTTTCCAGAAGAAGGCACTGTCAGTCTGGGAATTTGGGAGAAAGTGGGAGAGCAGTTACAAGATTATTATGCTGCCCACGGACCTCAGCAGGTCCCTGTGGAAACATTCGGGTTATGGACTTTGATCAGGGATTGCTTAGACCTTAAACGTGAAGGCTGCAAACTAGAGAAAGTGAAACAAGCTGGAAATGAGGAAATTCTTCCACCTGCCGCTTCTCTGGTGGAGAGAGAGGAGGAGTAGGGAGCTAAACACACAGAAGGACTTTCTAAGGTTACCAAAGAGCCTGTTTATTAGGAACCTTCAGTTGAGGACTGGGAAGATTTAGACCCTCAGGATCAGGAAGAATTAGAGGATGAGGCAGCCAAATATGATAGGGACAAATACCCTCCTCCGCTGGTGGCTATGGCTCAAGGAGGTGGGCAACCTGCAGGTACTACACTCTCTTTTGCAGATCAGCTGAAGAAAATTCAGGGACAGTTAATAGAACTTAAAGTTGCTGTGGATGGAGGAAATTGTCCTCGGGGTCCCCAGATTCCTTTTAGAGATAAATGGAATCCTCTGGGTAAAGATCCCCCCACAGTTAATCCCTCTGCACCACCTTCTGAGGAGCCCTGTATGTGGGGTCCTCTGCTGCAGCCTCCGGTTTGGGACATGCCTACTAAGCCTCCGTCAGATTATGTTAAGCCAGGATCGGACTCTGTTGTGCGTTCCCCTCTTCAAACGGCTTGTGAGGAAGCTCACAAGCAGGGGGAATCCACGGATCAATTTGGAATGTATCCTATCTTTGAAAGGCTTGACCAGGCAGGGAACAGGGTTAGAGAATGGAGGCCATTTCAATGGAAGCAACTGAAGGAATTAAAGGAGGCTTGTGCGTAATACGGTCATATTGCCCCTTTTACCATGGCAATTTTGGATGCCCTGTCCAGTGAAGCTAACCCTGCAGAGGATTGGAAGCATATTGCTCATGCTTGCCTTGCTGGGGGCGACTATCTCTTATGGAAATCAGAGTTCTATGAAAATTGCAAAAAGAAGGCTAATCAAAATGCCCAAAGGCAAATTCCTATTACTTTTGATATGCTAGCAGGAGAAGGCATATTTGCTGAATTAGGAAATCAGATGGGCTTTGCAGTGGGAGTTTACGCTCAAACCACTGCAGCGGCAAAAGACACTTGGCGAATGTTGCCTGATACTTCTCACAAGGAGGAACATGTTTCTCAGATAAGGCAGGGAGCAGATGAGCCTTTTCAGGAATTCGTGTCTCGCCTCAACACCGCCGCAGGGCGGGTTTTTGGGCCATCGGTTGCCACTAAGGCTTTTATAACGCAGCTTGCTTATGAAAATGCTAATTCTGCCTGTCAAGCGGTCATTAGACCATTTAGAAAGAAAGGGACTTTATCTGACTATATTCGCTTTGTGTGCTGATGTAGGATCCTCCTTTACCCAAGGCATAGCTATAGCAGCAGCTATACAAGGAAAGCCTATGAAAGAAATAATGTATCAACAGGCAAGATTCAATACAGGGAGTCGTTCTGGGGCTTGTTTTACTTGTGGAAAATTGGGACATCGAGCTGCCCAATGCCCTTGTAAAGGGGAATCTGAGAACTCCAACGCTCCTGCAAAAAAGCCTCCAGATATATGTCCTAAATGTAGGAGAGGAAAACATTGGGCCACTGAATGCAGATCCAAGACCGATAAAGAAGGGAGACCCATCCAGGGAAACTGGGTGAGGGGCCGGCCCCTGGCCCCGAATCAACAATGTTATGGGGCACTGCAGATCCCAGAGCAGATGCAGGGACAGAGAGGGAACGAGCCTCTGAAAGAAAATACATCACGGACTTATTCCGGGCCACCTCATGCAGCGCAGGATTGGACCTGTGTTCCACCACCGACATCGTACTAACCCCCGAGATGGGAATGCAAGCACTGCCCACAGGGATCTTTGGGCCACTACCACCTGGAGCTGTAGGTTTGTTGTTAGGAAGAAGTAGTACCACTATGAAGGGGATTCAAGTTTCCCCGGGAGTTATTGATGAGGACTTTACTGGAGAAATTAAGATTATGACTCATTCACCTTTAAACATTTCAAATATACCTGCTGGAACTCGCATAGCTCAGCTAATTATTTTGCCTCGCATGAGAGTAGGGAAAAATAGGAAAAATCAGGAACGTGGAGATCGAGGGTTCGGTTCTTCTGATGCTTATTGGGTTCAGGAAATAAAAAGAGATCGACCTGTTTTACAGCTTAAAATTAATGAGAAGAGTTTTCAAGGAATTTTGGATACTGGAGCTGATGTATCCTGCATAGCTGTTGAGCATTGGCCTTCCAGGTGGCCTACGCGACTGCACTAACACAGACTTACAGGGCATAGGTCAGTCTC
Organism: Rousettus aegyptiacus; assembly: GCF_014176215.1. Classification (NCBI taxonomy): domain Eukaryota; kingdom Metazoa; phylum Chordata; class Mammalia; order Chiroptera; family Pteropodidae; genus Rousettus; species Rousettus aegyptiacus. The sequence continues at coordinate 71,919,533 of NW_023416312.1, forward strand.
CTAAGCAAAGCAGTAATCTATTATTATTATGGCAAGATGAGGAAGGACATCAGGGGACTTTTCAGCCGTACATTGTCCCCGGTCTGCCTGTTAACCTTTGGGGACGAGACATTATGAACAATATGGGAGTTTATCTTTTTAGCCCAAGCACTCAAGTGACTCAGCAGATGTTTGATCAAGGGCTCCTCCCAGGACAGGGCTTAGGTACTGAGGGACAAGGTTGTCAAGAACCTGTTTCGCCTGCCCCTAATTTACAAAGAGCAGGTCTAGGATATTTTCCCCAGGGGTCATAAATCTACCTGTACTCCACCAGAAAACTGCAGAAGCAGTAACCTGGAAATCTGATGTGCCTGTGTGGATAGATCAATGGCCCCTTACACAAGAAAAAATACTGGCCGCTCAAGCGCTAGTACAGGAGCAGCTTGATAAAGGCCATGTAATTGAATCTACTTCGCCCTGGAATTCACCCATTTTTGTAATTAAGAAAAAATCAGGGAAATGGAGATTGTTGCAAGATTTGAGAAAAGTAAATGAAACTATGGAAATTATGGGTGCTCTCCAGCCAGGGTTACCTCATCCTTCTGCTATTCCAAAGGATACTTATAAAATAGTGCTAGATCTGAAAGACTGCTTTTATACTATACCACTCCATCCCCAAGATTGTAAGAGATTTGCTTTCAGCATCCCTAGCTCGAACTTCCAGGAGCCTATGAAAAGATATCAATGGCAAGTCCTTCCCCAAGGCATGGCTCAGTACCCCACCCTGTGTCAGAAGTTTGTTAGCGAAGCAATTGGTAACACCAGGAAACAGTTTCCTTCTGTGTATATCATTCATTATATGGATGACATCTTATTGGCTTGTAAGAAAGAAGGAATGTTGTTAGCTTGCTTTGCAGATATGAAAAAGAATCTTCTGGCCTCAGGTCTTATTATTGCACCTGAGAAAGTGCAAAGAAGTGAGCCTTATTCTTACTTGGGATTTCAGTTGTTTGCTCAGTATTTCACCCCACAAAAAATAGAGCTTAGGAAAGATCATCTTAAATCTCTTAATGATTTTCAGAAATTATTGGGGGACATGAATTGGCTGCGCCCTTCTTTGGGACTGACTACTGGAGATCTTAAACCATTGTTTGAAATTTTAAAAGGAGATTCTTATCCGACCTCCCCCAGGTTTCTTACTGAGCCTGCACGGAAGGCTCTTTCTAAGGTTGAGGAAGCCATTCAGCAACAGCATGTTTCCTTTTTAGATTATTCTAAACCTCTATATGTGTATATTCTGGGCACCAAGCATACACCCACAGCGGTGTTATGGCAAGAAGGGCCACTTAGATGGATACACCTCCATGTGGCTGCCCAAAAGAATCTTACTCCTTATTATGAATTTGTGGCCAGTTTAATTCAGGAGAGCCGCCTGGAAGCTCGAAAATATTATGGAAAGGAGCCAGATTCTATTGTTATCCCTTTTACAAAAACACAGATTCAAGGCCTGATGCAGTTTACAAACAGTTTTCCTGTTGCATTGGCTCATTTTGTAGGGACTTTGGATAATCATTATCCCAAACATAAATTGCTTCAATTTTTTCAACATCATGATCCAATCTTTCCTTCCATAGTGTCACATGCTCCTCTTCCTGCTGTACCTAATGTTTTTACTGATGGATCTAACAATGGTGTAGCTGTCTATGCGCTCAATGAGAAAATCACCCAAAGAGTGCAGACACCTCCAGCCTCAGCTCAAATAGTTGAGCTTCGAGCAGTTCATATGGTATTGCTCGACTTTGCTTCCCAGTCTTTTAATTTATTCTCTGACAGCCATTATGTGGTTCATGCTATCAGAAATTTAGAAATGATACCTTTTATTAGCACCAGCAATCCTGTTATTCAGGACTTGTTTCTTCGGATACAGCAGGCCATTCAGCTACGCTGTGAGAAATTTTACATTGGACATATCAGAGCTCACTCTAATCTTCCAGGCCCTTTGGCCTCAGGAAATCAGATTGCAGACTCTGCCACTCAGCTCATTGCCTTGACTCAAATAGAAAAGGCACAAAAGGCCCATAGCCTCCACCATCAGAACAGCCAAAGTTTGAGGCTGCAATATAATATAACCAGAGAAGCAGCATGTCAGATAGTGAAACAATGTCCAGATTGTTCACATCTCCAGCCTGTGCCTCATTATGGAGTCAACCCTCGAGGTCTGCGTCCTAATGACTTATGGCAAATGGATGTGACTCATATACCTGAATTTGGAAAATTGAAATATGTTCATGTCTCCATTGATACCTTTTCAGGATTTGTTGTGGCTACAGCTCAAACTGGTGAAGCTGCATCCCATGTTATTAGGCACTGTCTTGCTGCATTTGCCATGATTGGAACTCCAAAAAAACTGAAAACAGATAATGGCTCAGGCTATACCAGCAAGAAATTTTCTCTATTTTGCCAGCAATTTTCTATCAATCATGTTACTGGCATTCCTTACAATCCCCAAGGACAAGGGATTGTTGAGCGCACTCATGGCACTTTGAAAGTCAATTTGCAAAAAAATAAAAAAGGGGGAGTTATATCCCCTGACGCCTCATAATTATCTGTCTCATTCACTCTTTATTCAAAATTTTTTGACCTTGGATGCCCATGGCAAGAGTGCTGTGGAGCGCTTTTGGCATCCTTCTACTGCCCCTCAGGCTTTGGTCAAATGGAGAGATCCACTTACGGGCTCTTGGCAAGGCCCAGATCCAGTCCTCATATGGGGACGAGGGCATGTTTGTGTTTTTCCACAGGATGCAGAAGGCCCCCGGTGGCTGCCAGAACGATTGGTGCGACATGTGGACCCTCTACCTACTGATGGGGCTGATAGCCTTCAGCAATGCAGGAGACGATCAGACGTATTGGGCCTATGTACCTGATCCACCAATCCTCCACCCCGCTGTGTGGGATGGTCCTGAGGTTCCAGTATATGTTAATGACACCCATGCCTTAGGATTGCCCTCTGATGGACACTGAGACTGCCCCATGGAGAGACTGTCCTGGCAACGATCCTGTTCGTTATAACATCCCTGGGACAGGCAGATACATCATTGACTGGTCGAGAAGCAACCAGTCAGGATGGACCCAAGGACTGACTTCTGGACTTTGGAGTTCTGACACGCAACATCAGCAAAACTCACTATGGAGACTTATGGGAGTAATGGATGAGGTTGTCCAAATGGTTGAGTTCTGTAAATCAGGTACTCCCTGCAGTTGTGTGAATGTCCTGAACGATGGGACTAGAGATTGGACTACCATTACTAAAACTGTTAATGTATCTGCTTGTGTTCCTTCTCCTTATGCACTCTTGATTGGGAATGTTACTGTACACTTTAAAGGAAATCAATTTAATGTATCTTGTAATAATTGTTATTTAGCAAATTGTATTTCTTGGGTACCATTGGGAACTCATGTTATGATACTTAAGCAACCATCTTTTGTTATGCTTCCTGTTAATATTTCTGGACCTTGGTATGCTGAAAGAAGTTTGCAAATCTTCAAAGAAATTGAATATGCTTTGAGTAGACAAAAGCGGTTTATTGGACTTCTTATTGCAGGAACTATGGCTTTGGTTACTATAATTGCAACTGCTGCTACAGCAGCTGTGGCTCTTTCTCAGACTATTCAAAATGCTCATTATGTTAATACTCTTTCTAAAAATGTTACTCTAGCTTTAGGGACTCAAGAAGTTATTAATGAGAAATTGGAGCAAAAGGTGAATGCCCTTTATGATATGGTTCAGTATATGGGAAATGTGATTCAGGGTATGAAAGTTAAATCTCATTTAGAATGTCATCCAGAATATCATTGGATATGTGTTACTTCTAAAAAATATAATAATAGTCAACATGATTGGAATCAGGTTTGCTTACATCTTCAAGGAATTTGGCATGATGCTAACTTATCTTTAGACATGCTCCGGCTTCATGAGGAAATCCAAAACATGAGAGAAGCTGAACCCTTGAAACTTGATGCAGCTCAGGCTGCTTCTGAATTTGTTGATGTTCTTAGGAATGTTTTGCCCTCTATGCCTCATATTGCCCATTCTGTTATGGCATTCCTTGCATTGGGCATCTGTGTCTGTCTGGTTCTGGGCCTACTCCCCATCCTCATTAGATGTTTCATCAGCAGGATGTTAGACTTACGAGCTGACATCCATCAGCTTGAGCTTAAGGTGAAGCCTTAAGCCTCTCACCCCTGTGCATTAAGAGGGACAGGTTAGTCAAAGATGGGTAAGAATCCTTCAGGGCTGGGACCAACCTAAGACAGGGCATGATTGCAAGACTTTCATGTACCAATGACGGGTAAGGCCCAGGCCCGTGAAGGGTCACCTAAGACAGGCACCGTCACCTCGTCATCCTGGCTGGATGGATTTTGTTTCTAATAAATAAAAAAGGGGGAGATGTGGGGAGCCATGGTTACAGGTAATTCAGAGCCTTACAGACTGGCTCGGTTATTGCTTAACCTGTTTCTGCTCCTAAGGTATTGTCTTTGCCTGCACCTGGAGGGTGCTTACAAGTTGCTGAGGTATGTGGTGAGAACCGCCAGTTCCCGGACACAGAGGATTGATGACTATTAGGGTAATTGATAGATTCTGTCATGGGACAATTACTTTTGGGAGTTTCAGTGATTTTGTAGTTTCTATGTACAAGTTAAAGATTTACTTTCACTAAGGTAATGCATACTTTTCATTGTTAAACTGCACGTACTCAAACTGCATATATTGGTGATGGAAAATAAACTCGGGGCTTCAGCATCACTGAAGACCGGCTGCATCAGCAGTCGTGAGAGTGTCTCTTTATTCATTCCCACTCCCCCCTTCAGGTACTGATCGACTTGTGGCGGCTGGCCTGCCATAATCCCCCGCCTCTCCCAGGGTGCAGACACAGGCAGGCCATCATATCTAAGTCTACATCAACCTGATTAACATTAGTCTCCCTGCCCTGGCGATTAATTGCCTGATATTACACCCCACACAACTTTCCAGCCCACTGAAACTGCTTCCAGTAGATCTTCCATACAAAAAGCCTGTCTTGGCTCATTCTTCAGACTTCCTTAAATTCTCTCAAAGGTTCACAAAACCCAAACAAATGGCACCTGACCTCATCATGCCCCATATCTCTTGCTGAGCAGCCCCAAGCCTGGCACTAATGGCAGTTGAACTTGGTTCACACCTTGGTCTCTCTCAAGACACCTCCAAGCCCAGAGCATGTGGTGGCCATCTGCAGATTGCTTGGTGATTCTTGTCAGTGTCCCTGGGAGGGCCAAGGCTGCCGCTGAACTTGGCCTACAGTGGGGCCCTCCCAGGAGGCCCTGGGTCTAGCACGCCTGGTGGCCATCTTCAACAGAGCTGAAGTAGTACCTGGGGCTGCCCTAGGATAACACATCCATAAAGCAGACTTGGAAGGCACCAAAGCCCTGCTAAAGTGAATCCTTTTTCCTAAGGACAGCCCCTCAATGCCCAGGCCTCAAAATCAATCAGCCAGAAAACCAAGGGAGAATCAACAGTAGGTTAGATGAAACAGAAGATTGAATTAGCAATTTAGAAGTAATGTAGCAGAAAACACCCAATCAGAACAGCAACAAGAAAAAATAATCCAAAAGAATGAGGATAGTTTAAGGGACCTCTGGGACAAGGTCAAGCATACAAACAACATTTGTATCATAGGGATACAAGAAGGAGAAGAGAGAAAGCAAGGAATTGAAAACCTATTTCAAGAAATAATAATGAAAAACTTCCCTATCCTGGCAAAAGAAAGAGACACCGAAGCCCCAGAAGCACAGGGTCCCAAACAAGTTGAATCTAAAGAGGCACATTGTAATTAAAATGCCAAAGATTAAAGACAAAGAGAGAACTTAAAAGCAGCAAGAGAAAAGCAGTCAGTAAACTATAAGGGAGTTTGCATAAAACTGTCAGATGATTTCTCAAAAAAGGACAGAAGGGTTGATTTGAAATGTTCAAAGTGCTAAAAAGCAAGGGCCTACAATAAGGGTTATTCTACTCAGAAAGCTATCATTTAGAATCAAAGGACAGATAAAGAGCTGCCCAGATAAGAAAAAGATAAAGGAGTTCATCACCACCAAGCTAGTATTAGAGGATATTTGGATGTATTTCTTAAAGGAGAAAAAAAAGATAAAAATATGAATAATAAAATTCTAATAATTGGCAACGATGGTGGCACCAGGAGCAGTGGCTGTGTGCAGCCTTGACACCTACTCCATGCCCTCCTAGGACCCACTTTGTTCTGTGCATAGAACTTGAATAGTCAAGTTTTAAATAGAAAACAAGAGAGTTTGGAGAAACATGGAGTGAGAGGCTGCTCAGATCTCTCCACTTGAAACAACAATAAGTTGAACATCTAAAAAGCAACAAAAAAACCCACCCGAACTGTGCACCAGCATGTCTGAGCATGAGATCTGTGCATAACAGCTACCACAGGTCAGAACCCTGGGTGTCAAGTAGTGGACTGGGAAAAATAAAGAAGCTGTATCTGGCAGCCACCAAAGCTCTCTGCAGGAGGAAGGGGAGGGGGAAAGGTGTGGCAAATTCCCTGAACATCACTGCCTTGGAGTGCTATGAGTTCCACACAGCCAGTGACAGAGCCAAGAAAGCAGAGTAGCAGAAACAACAGTTGATTTTTACAAGCCATGGTTGTGAAGCCTAGGCTGAGCCACAGCCCCCAACCCTCAACCCAGAGGTGCCTTCACTCCATATCCTCTGAGACCAAACACTGTGGAGCCCAGGGAAATTTGAGAATGCTACAAAAACTGGTGCTAATGCTGACATGGACTGAGAGTGAGAGAAGTGAGCACGATTAAACATCTATAAGAAAAAAAGGCATTATTCAGACTTCATATAAAGCAGGATCCAGGAGGATTTGACCACCACCTCCTGGAAACCAAAAGAAAAGCATCTTCTTTGCAACAAGCCAGAGAGACCTTTATATAATAAATCTTATTTCTGGATAGACAATAGAATACACTTCCATTAATGTCCAATGGGGAAATAGTCTATTAAAGAACATGAACAACCAAGTGACAAGGCAGAATACACTTTCATTAATGCCCAAGTGGAAAAAATAGTCCAGTAAACACCATGAAAAACCAAGACAAAGCATCTCAGAAAGAAAGAAAAAAAATCTCCAGAAAATAAGCTTACAGACAGAAATATGTGACTGAAATGACAGTTAATTCAGGATGATACTTCTTAAAAAACTCAGTGAGTTCCAAAATGAGTCATATCAACAAATTTAGGATTTGAAAAATAACTAGATGAGCAGAATGACTTCTTTAGCAAGGAGATAGAAACCCTCAAAAAGAACTCACCAAAAAAAAAGAAAGAACACAAATAAACAAAATCAGGGATGAAAGAGTGGAAATTATGACAGACACCACAGAAATATAAAAGATTATACAAGAATATTATGAAAAAGTATATAACGCTAAATTTAATAATCTAGAAGAAATGGACCAGTATTTAGAAAATTACAACCTTCCTAGACTGAATCAAGAAGTGGAAAATCTAAATAGGCCAATCAGCAGTATAGAAATTGAAACAATCATCAAAAACCTACCAAAAAGTAAAAGTCCAGGACCAGATGGCTTTATGACTGAATTCTACCAAACATTCGAAGAAGATTTAATACTTATTCTCTTCAAACTCTTCTAAAAAAATTGAAGAGGAGGTAATACTTTCCAACTCATTTTATGAAGCCAATATTACTCTGTTAACAAAACCTGGTAAGGAAACACTAAAAAGAAAACTATAGAACAATATTTCTCATGAACACAGATGCAAAAATTCTAAATAAGATCCTTGGGAACTGAATACAGAAACAAATTAAAAAGATTATACACCATGATCAAGTGGGTTTTATCCAAGAATCACAGGGAAGTTTCAACGTAGGCAAATCAATTAATGCGATATATCACATAAACAAATTAAAAAAATAGCTATTAGGGAAATGCAAATCCAAACCACGATGAGCTACCAACTCACACCTGTTAGAATAGCTCTAATCAACAAGACAAATAATAACAAAAAAAACCCCTCATACACTGCTGGTAGGACTGCAAATTGGCACAGCCACTATTGAAAACAGAATGATCTAAGAATTGATCTACCATATGATCCAGCAATCATTCTACTGGGTACTTACTCTAAAGACTTGAAAACCCATATCTGAAAAGATATTTTCACACTGATATTTAGAGCTGCATTATTAAGTATCCTGGATATGGAAGCAACCAAAGTGTCCTATGACAAATGGACAGAAGTGGTGGTACATATATACAATGAAATATTACTCAGCCATAAGAAAATATGAAATACTGTCATTTTTGACAACATGATGGACCTTGAGTTCATCATGCTCAGTGAAATAAGCCAGACAGAAAAAGTCGAAAATCACATGATACTACTGGGGTAATAAACCTAAAAGCTACAAATGAACAGGAGAAACAAACAAAGACTCATGGACATGGACTATAGACTAGTGATTACCAGAGGGTAGAGAGTGGGGAGATGCAAGAGGTAGACTGGGTAAAGGAGGTCAAATATGTTATGACAGAAAGAAATCTAACTATAGAAGGTGAACAGACAGTGTAAAGATATGTATGCCTTTCTGTTAAAGTGTACAACTGAAACTTATTGGATTTCATAAACCAATGTCACAATAAATAAATAAATAAATAAATAAATAAATAAATAAATATATAAATAGCAATAAGTACATATCTATCAACAATTACTTTAAATGCAAAGGCATGAAATCTCCCATCAAAAGACAGAATGGCTGAATGGATAAGAATACAAGACCCTTATATATGCTGCTTACAAGAGACTCACGTCAGATCAAATGACACACACAGACTGAAAGGAAAGGGTTAGAAAAAAATGCATTTCATGAAAATGGAAACAAAACAGAACAAAAAAAGCTGGAGTAGCAATACTTATATCAGACAAAATAAACTTTAGGACAAAGGTTATAACAAGAGATATAAATGGACCCAGTTATCCCAGTTCTGAGTATTTATCCAAAGAAATCCAAAACACTACTTCTAAGGGACACGTGCATCCCTATGTTCATTGCAATATTATTTACAATAGCCAAGATATGGAGGCATCCTTGGTGTCTATCAATGGAGGAATGGATAAAGAAAAAGTGGTGCATATATACAATGGAATAATACTCAAACATAAAAACAAGACTGAAATCTTGCCATCTACAACAACATGGATGTACCTAAAGGGTATTATGCTGAGTTGAGTAAGTCTGGATAAGACAAATGCCACAATTTCACTTAATGTATAATCTAAAAAACAAAGTAAATAAACACAACAGAAACCATCTCATAAATACAGAGAACACATTAATGGTAACTAGATGAGAGGAAGTTTGGGAGGGTTCAAAAGGGGGAAGATATTAAGAAGTACAAATTAGTAGTTACAAATAATCATGGGAACATAAAGTATAGCATTGGGAAAGTATTCAATAATATTGTATTAAGTATGTATAGTGTCAGGTAGATACTAGATTTGTCAGAGTGATCACTTCATAAGTTATATAAATGTCTAATCACCATGCTGTACACCTGAAAGTAATATAATCTTGTATACCAACTGTAATTAAAATCTAAAAAAAAGTATTTTAAAAAAGCATACCTCTCTCCTACATCATCATAGTTAAACATAGTAAATATGCTGGAGTACATACAGACTTGTCATAGTACTGGTGTTGTCAACTTTAAAATAGAATGTGGTTCACCCATAAATATAAACTCTATTTTACAAGTCCTAAACTTCTTTAATCATCTCTGTCTAGAATTTATTTCACTAGTATGGGAAGCACTGTGGGCTTTTTTGTTCCCTCAGTTTAGTCATCAACTACAACCAACACTGGCACATTTCTTAGACAGGAATATCCAAACTATTTGGTATACTGTAAAATTCTTGAGGGTTTTGTCTACTCCTGTATCGATAGTGATTATTAATTACTGGTTTTAGTGGGAAAAATATTTGAATGTTCTTACTCATTCCTCTGATATGTAGCCCTAAGAGAGTGGGAGTGGCAGTGGAGTGGCTGACAAAATTTGAAATTCTATTCTTTTGAGGCCATTGTTTAAGCTCAAGTCCATAGTTTCACTTGTCAGTAATATCAACCACACACACTGTACTGTCCAATAAGTATGCTGTGGTCACAGAGAAAAGGAGCTTGTGACAATGTTGCCCAAGGACTCAAGGAAATAAGAATGTAATACTATGGTAATATCATAAATCTCCCAGTTAATCCTTTAATTTTTCTTCATAGCAAGTGAACGATAATACCGATACAAATGTTTTGATGTTTTCATAGACTCCGTAAATAAAGGAGGCAGCAGTAAACATGTTTTATATCTGCACCACATATATGCTAGATGCAGTTTCTTAGCTACAGCTCAATGGAAGTAATGAGATTTTTCATTAGGCAAACCATATGTTTTTGTTAAAGTAGCTCATTTAAAGGGAAACTAATGAACTTCTTAATATTTAGAATACATTCCTAGCTCTGTGCCCACATTATTATGTAGATTCCCTTTGTCCTTGAAATGTTAATAGTACCAATTATTCTTACAAGTAAGTGTGAGTCTAACGGCAGAGCTCTAGCAAACTGCTTACATTGTTTATCATTGTGAAGATAAATTGCTTTAGAAGTCTGCTCTCTCAGACATTCTAGTTAAAATCAAAGATGATGTGGATGTTAAAGTTTGTTTGGGGAGGTTCATACATTAAAGCTGAAGAATCCCCTTGGATAATTTATCTGTATCAATGTTTCACCCTTAGGGCTTTAGTTCTGTTATCTCGGTGGTGCTAATTGTGTCATTTCCCAGACCTATCCCAGTCCTCAGGCCCTAGGCTACATTGCCAGTCACTGTTAAAGGTGATGCCTATGTTAACGGTGTATTTGACAAATTTTCAAAGCTCATCCATATGCATTATTTCCTTTGAAACTTTAGACTGGGCAGGCAGTCTCATTTTAGAGGTTCTCAAAGTGAAGGTCAGAGGGCTAGTAAAGTAATTGGAGTTAGTCAGAGACATTCAGGAGACTGTTGCAGATTATACAAATTTAAGGTTAGGGCAGAAGAAATGAAAAGAAAATAGAAAAGATTTTGAACCATTATGAAACAATATGTGCATATTTTTAAAGCAGCCAAACAATTTATAAGTGTATAAATTAGAAAGCAAAAGCAGACCCTGCCCTCCTTCCAATCTTTCTTCCTGTGGATAACCAGTTTGAACAATTTGGTATATACCTGAACAGTATTTTTTTCCCTACACAATAAATGTATGTGTGTGTGTGCGCGCGCGCATGCACACACACACACGCGCGCGCGCTCTGTATAGGTCTGTATACAAAATAAAACAATATTATACAGAAAGAATTAATATTTTTATCTTAACAATATGCCATGGACATCTTCTCATGGCACTACTCTAGATAAACCCTACCCTACTAATAGCTTATACCATAAAATGGATATGCCATCAGTTCCCTAATGCCTTAGAGGTAGTTTCCTGCTTTTTTGCTATTATAAACACTGCTGCAAAGTATAACCTCAGTCACATATGTTGGAAAACTCGAGTTCTTCCATTGATTTTAGATTTAACAGATAATGTCTAAATGCCTTCCAAAGTGGTTGTACCAATTTATGGTATAAAAGTTCCTGAGGGGCTATTTTGAAGAAATAACTGACAGGATGTGAGGACTAGCTGGAATAGGAGGGGAAAGCACTATTAGAGACAACTTCAAACTCTTATGTCTAAATGATGTAAAAAAAATGATGTCACCTTTGACAGACACAGAGAAGTTTGAAGAAAGCATGATTGAAGGGAAAAACAATAAAAGAGAGTAAAGATAAAAGAACAAAAAGACAAAAGATTAAGTCTCTAGGTTTCTTATAGTAAGAAAGCTGAAAGAAAAGACATCAAAGGGAACAGAGGATGTGCAATCAGAAATGTAGGAGGACAAATCTGCAAGGAAGGTCTAAGGAGAGGATAATCCTTGTGATATGGCATAAAGGTAAGGAATAAAAGATAGCTTTGGATCCAGTGATCAGAAAATCACTGGTAACCTTTGAGAATACGGTTTCAGATTGGGGAACTAGAAGAGATAGGAAGTGATTTAAAAAGCAGGGTAGAAAAAATAACAGAAAGATCGGTCATTCCAGAATGTTGGTAATGAAAAGAAAGAAGAAAAACAAATAGTGAATGCCGAATAATATGTCCTCCTGCCCATCTGGACATCATTAGAAATTTCTGTATTTGGGGCTTGACACTTTTTCAGGCTACAAAAGGTCACAATGGAGTTAAGTAAGCTCTTAAGCTTTCATTATCTTAGAGAGAGCTAAGTAGTACAGGAATGAAAGGAAACAACAGGAAGGGGAGATAGGAGCAAATAAATGAGAATAGTAAGATAGTAAAGACATGATTCATCTATCTAAAATGTTTACTTTATTCAAATTGCCAAAACAATTAAATAAAAAAAAAATATATATATATATAGCATTACTGCACAACCATTAAAACAATTGTACAACTCTCTATAGTGACGTGGAAAGACATCTTTAATATTTTTAGGTGAAGATAGGTTATAAAATGGCATGTTTGTGTATGGGTGGTAGGATTATGGGTATTTTAATTTTCTTGTACTCTGTTATATTATTTGAATTGTGAATGGGAGTTTATCATTTTACCTAATCCAAGGCATTTTTAAGTGTCTTCCTGGCCCCAGGCTTTGGGAAACTATAAGTCCCACTGTGCTATACAAGTACAGATGATAGAGGAGAGATGGAGTTAAGGCCTGACAGTACATTCTACCAGAAAGATTGTCAGGACAAATAAACCAGAGCTAGAAACAAGATTAACAGGGCATTTTGTCAAGGACGATTTTTGAGGTAGGGATCAGGGATGGGATGAGAAATAAAGTGAAACATAGGAATGAGATGGAATGAGACAGGATAAATTTCGGAGACAGAGTGGAGGTCAGACAAATTGTGGCTGTTTCTGGCACACTGTACTCAGTTCCTTCTTTATTTTAAAAAAGGAAAAGGTAATGAGTTGTTCCTCCATCAAAATATCATGTTGCTAATCAGAGAGACCCAACCCATGCCCTAAAATCAGATTTCTTGGATATGTTGTGTTAATATCACTGGTATATTTTCAGAAAGGGACCAAAACTAAAACCTCGAGTATGTATCTCAAAAATTTAATATCAGACACTCTAAAGCAATCCATGCTATATGCAAGTCTCCAAAGGTTATATTAATCTCTCAGGCTTCTGTTATAAAATTATCACTACCTTAGGAAAGCTAATTCATGAGTTCTAGTAGTAGATCTTTGCTGGTAGGGAATGCTATCAAGTAAAGTGCTTGTCTATATTGAGACAAAAGCAAAGCCACTTTAACCAGCTGCTGCATCTGTTTCTATTCAAGTAAAACCTTTAAATGGACATGCTTCTTCCCCCCCAAAATTCCAGATATAACTTGTTGAAAAGTACAGAAGGATTTTGGTAGACACTTCTGTCCACATCTGAAAAAGGGACTAGGAAGAAACCAATCACTTGGTAATTTGTTGAAAACATGAGGGGTTAAAAGGATAACTCCATTTTATAAAAAAGATTTCACTGAAATATACAGATTTCTTTAAGATGCTCTTTCATAAAGAATCATTTTTAACTTGCTTTCATAAATATTCAAAAGGTAACAATCCTGGAGACAGAATTTCTGCCAGCAGTCATCACCTGACACCTACAGTAGATTTGTGGGTATGTCAAAAACTGTTAATCATGCAGGCGTTTTATTAATCTACTTCAATTATCTCCATGGTCTACATGGCAAACCCGAGTGGATTTTCATTACGAAGGAAGAATCATATAATTGCTAGTGATGCAAAATTAAGGAAAATAGCTCAAGTTTTATGGTAGACGAGTATAGAAATCAAAAGCTGTAACAGGTGTCTAGTCAAAGTAATTTCCAAACTTCAAGACAGATCTTCCTTTTTTTTGCTTTTGATAAAGCACAACCACAGCCCTGGAAATGCAACAAAGAATATTACTTATTGAAATGAATTCAGATCACATAATTGCCCCTGAAGTATATATATCTGTGCTGAAAGGATATATACAAACATCTCCTAGTAACGTGATGACTTCCAATTTTTAAGCGCTTGCCTTAGAAATGACTACTTATTCAACCAAAGGGGTGGGAAAACAAGTAATGAGCAATTGAAAATCCATCTTGGACCTAATTAATCCTGAAAAACAGCAAAAGTGCACACACATTTCTATCACATATGCATATTTTGGAGCACTTCTTCTTCCACTCCTTCCACTCAGCTTCTTCGAGCTATAGCATAAACTATCCATATATACAGTTGACCTTTGAATAAATGTAAGGGTATGGGCACTGACCCCCATTCGGTTGAAAATTTGCGTATAACTTTGACTCCCTCAAAACTCAACTACCAATAGCTATTGTTGACTGGAAGTCTTCTCGAAACATAATCAGTCAATTAACACATATTTTGCATGTTATGTGGATTATATACTATATTCTTATAATAAAGTAAGTTATAGAAAATAAAATATTATTAAGAAAATCAGATGTAAAGGAAAAAAACATTTATAGTATTTACTGAAAAAAAATCCATGTATATGTGGACCCATGCTTGTTTAAACCCATGTTGTTGAAGGGTCAAGTGTATGCTCTTTTAATCCAAGCAGTGGTCACTTATCTTGGTTATCCATGTAGTTGCAGAAGTCAGAAACTTCTAAATCATCCTTGACATTTCCTTTTCCTTCATTCCCAATGTTCAACTCATTTCTAATTTGTGTTGATTTTACCTTCTAAATGTTTTTGGAATTCACGTTCACTTTTCTCTAGTTCCACTCGCACCATCCTAGTCAAAGCTATTCAATTTTTTTTTAGTTGAACCACTATAACCACTGCCTACATGACGTCTCTTTGGTCTTTTTAAAGTCAATGTCTCTAAAACAGAATTGACAGTAACAGCACCCAACCCCACCCCTACCTGGTCTGCTTTCAGTATTCCCTCTTTTAGTGAATGAAATAACTAACCATCCAGTTATGCAAGATAGAAAATAGATGTCATCCTAGAATTTCTCGTCTCCCCTCATATACAACTAAAATAAAATTTACCTTTTTAAAGCACTTAAATCCTTTCACTTTTTTTCCAGTTTTACTGCCATCATAATTACATTTCTTAGATATAAACGTCTGAAATACTGTATAAGGTGCTGATGTGACTAACCACATCCACTCCCTGACCTCAAATTATTTTTATATGCAGCAGAGAATCCTTTTTAATCATGCCCTCTCCTCTCTCTTGCTTAGTCGCTGGCTACCAATGGCTCTTAGGATAAAAACAAATTTCTCCACAAAATCTGCAAGGCCTTGAGTATTCTGGCTCTCCCAGGCCATCTCTTCAGGTTTATTTTGCATATTTTTCCTCTCATTTTCTTTGTACTCTGTCCTTACTAGCCTTTTAATAAACCGTCCTATTATCATGCTTTCTTCCTTCTGCAACAGGAACTTTGTACACACTTTTCCTGGGAAGAAACCCTTATAACTTTATCACCACTACTCCTCTTTCTGATCTCAATTCAATCATTTCCTTCAGTTCAAATTGCACAATTCCTGAGGACACCACTCATTTTGTAGTCTATAACGATAGTACCTGCAACTGTAAGTACACAGGATAGTAGAAGTCCTGATTTCTACTCTTCTTTTTCTTAGGGAAAGCTTCTTATAAAACCATACAGTTTTTCTACTTACTACAATTTTATTTTTTATTTTGTGTTTATATCCACAGTTGTTGTTATCGATTTTGTTCTTTAGATTCCACATGTATGTGAGATCATGTGATATTCATCTTTTTCTATCGAACCCATTACATTCAGCATAATACTTTTTAGATCCATCAAGGCAATATCTTTTTCCATCCCCTTCCTTTAGTATGTGTGTCTTTTTAAATCTGAAGTGAGTCTCTTATAGGCAGCATATGTAAAGGTCTTGTTTTCTTATCCATTCAACCACTCTATCTTTTGGCTGTAGCACTTAATTCTTTTCAATTTGAGGTACTCGTTGAAAGGAATGTAGTTGTTACCATTCTTTATTGATGTTGTTGATACATGTTTTTTCTTCTTAAAGAAGTCCCTCCAACATTTCCTGTAATACTGGCTTGGTGTTGATAAATTCCTTTAGCTTCTTTTTTTCTGGGAAGCTCTTTATCTATCCTTCGACACTAAATGATAGCTTTTCTGGACAAAGTATTCTTGGTTGTAGATCCTGTGTTTTCATCACATCAAATATTTTGTGCCAAGGCCTTCTGTCCTGCATAGTTTCTTTTGAGAAATCAGTTGCCAGTATTATGGGCGCTCCCTTGTAGGTAACTAACTGCTTTTCTCTTGTTACTTTAAGATACTTTCTTTGTATTTAAGCTTTGGCATTTTAATTATAATGTGTTTTGGTGTGGGCCTCTTTGGGTTCATCTTTTTGGGAACTCTCTGAGCTTCCTGGGGTTGTATGTTTATTTCCTTCAGCAGGTGAAGGAAGTTTTCCATCATTTCTTCAACTATATCTTCAACATCATGTTTTCCTTCAGGTACCCCTATGACATGGATATTTTTACATTTAATTGTGTCCTGTAGATTCCTTAAATTATTATTATATTATTATTTTTTTCTTACTGTTCTTATTGAATGTCCTTGGCTCCCCCATTCTCTATATCTGTGGTTTGATCCCCTTCTTCCTCTACTCTGTTGATTCCAATATACTCTTTATTTCAGATAATGTGTTCTTCATTTCTGACTGATTCCCTTTTATAATTTCCATTTTCATTTTTGTATTTTTTTTTATCTATTCATTAAAGTCCTCACTGAGTTCATCTACTCTTCCCTTATGTTCATCGAGCATCTTTATAACCAGTGTTTTGAACTCCGCATCTCTTAGATTGCTTGACATCGTTATTTCTGGATCTCTGTTCTGTTCTCTCATATGGTTTCTGCTTCTTCATCTTCCCATTTTGGCTGCTTTTATGTATCTGTTTCCATGCACTAAGCAAAGCTCCTAAGTCTCCACTGTATTTAGTGCAGCTCTGTGAAGTAGATATCCAGTGGCATAGCCCTGAGAGGGGTTCAGCCCCGCCCTGTGTCCTTCCAAGACCACTCATTAAGATTAAGCAAGCAATCCATAGATGCTTAGAGTTTCCTCAAGAGGCCATGCCAGAAGCTGAGGCTAAGATCCACCAGTGTGAATCTTGGCTCTGCTCAGCAAGGAGCATGGGACTTGCTGAGGACACAATTAAATATGGCTTGGGTAGAGCAGTGAGTTTGGAGACACAGAATTTCAGGGAATCCTCTAGGTGGAACAACCTCTGTTATCCAGTTTGAGTATGTCTCAGGTATGGCTGAACTGTGCCTTCACACTGTGGGGGAGAAGGGCTCAACAGAGGAACAATGGATATCGCTTATACTTCTGCCCAGGAGAGATCCTCAACTTTGATCCTCACTCCAACAACTCAGTGTCCCCCTCTAAGTCCTTGGTCCCCTCCCAGCAGCCCACCTGGTACTGGTTCTCAGAGTGAGCAGGTCATTCACTGTGGAAGTCCACTCTCAGACATGGCCCCTTTAAGAGGTACCTGCAGCTGTCAGCTATCACAGCCTCTGTCCCACTCAGCTGCTAGGACCAGGCAGACTAGCTTCTTCACCCCCTCTTACCATCTACCATTGCAGGGTGATTTCTTATTTTTTCCCTATTTATAGTACTTCTGTTCGTCTAGATCCCAGGTGACTTTTCTTATTGTTTGCTCCATGTTTCTGTCAGAATTTTGATTTGGTCACAAGAGGAATGAACAAAGCCTCTATCATCCACGCCATTTTTCCCCCAACCTGACTACAATTTTATTTTTCACATTTGTTGATTACTTGATTAGATTTTCCCTCCCCATTAGACTATAAAAGTGAGGGCCTTATCTGTCTTGTTTATTTTTCTATATGCAATGCTTAGCACAGTGCTTGGTATATCGAAGGGTCTTCAAAATATTTGTGTTGATTGACTATGGGAACATTGGTGAAGAAGAGAAAAGGGTTGTCTTTTCTCTCTTTTTAAAAATATCTTGTTGATTTTATTTTAATGATCACCATCTCTGTACCCTGTTGATATAATGCCTACATAGTTGACAATTTCTTCACAGGCTCCCCTGGAGATGCAGGAGTTAGTTATATGGTTCCAGGCCTCTCTACACACAGCACACTACTTGGATCTGCAAGTTGTCTAGGGTCTCTATTTTCTGCTCTAGCTCATTTTGACTCTTATTCTGATTCATTTTCATCAGTTGGTGGTAACAGACAAATATTTTCGGTTTTGTTTTTCTCTTGAGCATTCTTGAATGAGCAGGTGATAGATGTTTCAGAGGATCTTTTGGCTACACTCTCTTACAGGTGCATTTCTACTTATTTGGCTGCCTTCCACAATGTCTCTGTCCTTATTTTGAGGGAAGGCTCATCCTCTCCTTCCTTTTGTGAGCACTTGGGGGTCAGCCGTTTCATGTTTGTGACTGGTTGTTTCCCACTTATGGTTGGTTGGTCCATATCTGTGCTAAACTCCTGAGCTTTGCTGGTAATCTCAGCCATGTTAAACCCTCTGAGTGGTCTGACCCAGGGGTCTTGATCTCCCTATATGTACCTTACTAAGGGCAATAAGGAATCCCACCCTTGTCCTTTGTTTGGTCATCAAGGCACTGCTCTAGCCAATGGTAGCCCTAGGATGGCTTAGACATCAGAAAGCATCACTCCTGATGCCCCTCTCTTCCAATTCAGGATTTACCATCTTTATCATTGTCATTACCACAGTCATTTCTTCTTCTTGTACTCACTTTGCTATGGAACTAGATCCCTGGTTTACTATAAAAGGATATGATTGAGGAATAACAAGATGGAAGAGATGCATGGGCAAGGTATGTGAGAAGGGATGCAAAGCTTCCAGAGCAGTGTCATTATCCCCAAACCCCATGTGTTCACCAACCCACCTCTACTCTTCCTCTTTAGAATAGAATATTGTTCTGTCTACCTCTAATCTCTAGTCTCTAATGGATATATATAGTTCACTACAGTGGGTTCTATTTAACGTATTTATAATGATGTCTTACTCTCTTCCAAAATTATGTTCTTCACTTAGTATCCTTGAAGCTTAAGAGGTTTACTTTTCATGAAAACAGAAATGAGTCAGGTAGGATAAAAAAAATCAGCATTTCCCTATTGCAAAGTACTGAGCGTATGGAATGCACACAATCAATGAAGTAATTATTGTCATTATCATTAATTCTTATATATTTTAATATGCAAATTCAATGGATTTAAAATCAATTTATTTCACCATATTGACAGGCAAAAAAAGAATCTGTCAAATTTAATAACCACTCCTAATAAAATCTCCTGACAAATGAGAAATAAAAGTGAATTCACTCAATCTGATAAATGACGGCTACCAAAAAAAAATCCTACAGATAGCCTCATACATAATAGTGAAAGATTGAATGTTTTCCTACTTAAGATCCTCCAAGGATGTCTACTTTCACCTTTCCTATTCAACATCATGCTGGAAGTCCTGATCAGTGCAACAAGTCAATAAAAAGAAATAAAATACATACAGGTTGGAAAAGAAGAAACAAAACTATCCCTATTCACCAGTGTCATGATTTTCCATTTAGACAATCCCAAGAAATCCACAAAAATAACTATCAGATCTAGTGAGTTTACCAAGGTGACAAGGGACAAAGTCAACATACAAAAATCAATTGTATGTCTATTTACAAGAAAGGAACAATTAGAAAATTAAAATTCTAAGTAACATTTATAATAACGCTAGAAAATATGAAATATATAGGTATAAATCCAATAAAATATATATATATATATATGTGCTTAAAACAAGGAAATTGATGAGATAAAGCAAAGACCTAAATAAATGAAGGTATAAAATGACTCTAGAGACTCAATACTGTTGAGATGTCAATTATCCCAAATTAATCTATAATTACAATACAATCTCAATAAAAATGCCAGCAGGCTTTTAAAAAATGAATCAATAAGATGATTCTAAAATCTATATGGAAAATCAAAGGACATAAAATAGCCAAAACAATTCTGAAGAAAAACAAAGTTGGAAGACTCCTACCATCTGATTTTATGACTTAGTATAAAGCTAAGTATATTGGTGAAAGGACAAAGACATGATGAATAGAACAGAATAGTCTAGATATAGATTCATGCATAAATTATCAATTTATTGTCTGTAAAGTTGCCAAAGCAATTCAATAGATAAAAGATAAACTTTTTAATAAACAGTGCTAGAACAATTGAACGTTTATATGTAAAAAGAAAAATAAGAACTTTGATTCATACCTCTATATCTAATACCGTATAAAAAATTTACTTGAAATGGATCATAGATTAATGATTAATTTTATCTTCAAGAATCTCTATGTATAAAACTACTAGAAGAAAATTTTTGTAACTTCAGGGAAATATTTTTGAATATGATCCAAAAATAATGGACTATAAAAAAATAAATTAGATTTTATCAACATTAAAAACTTCTCAAAAGGCATTGTTAAGAAGTGAAATGGCAAGCTAAAGACCAGAAAAAAAATATTTGCAAAACACATACACTTTCATGTATTTTAAGAACTAAAACTCAAAAAATAAACCATCAACTCTATCTTTTAAATTGGTAAAACATGAGGAAAATTTCATGTAATACAAAAAATGAAAAATAATCACACAAAAAGAAGCTCAACTTAATCATATTTTAAAGATATGCAGATTCAGGTGGAAACATGGCAGAGTGAGAGACATCCCAGATCTCTCCTCTTGAAACAACAATAAGCTGAACATCTAAAACTCAACAAAAAACACACAAACTACACACCAACACATCTGAGCATGGGATCTGTGCATAAGAGCTACCACAGGTCAGAACCCCGGGTGTTGGTCAATGGACATGGAGAAATAAAAGCTGCCTTTTGCATTCTCCAGAGCTCTCTGCAGAAGGAGGGAGAAGGGAGAAGGTGTGGCGACTTTCTTAAACAGCCCTGCATGGAAGAGTTGTGAGTTCCATGCAGCCAGCGATAGGACCCAGTCATCAGGGCAGAAACCAGAGAAACAGGACTGGACAGCAGAGAAAGAACAGTTGATATTTTCTGGCTGCAGTCGCAAAACCAAGGCTGAACCACAGTGCCCAACTCCCAATATAGAGGGCCCCTCACTCCATAACCTCCGAGACCAATCACCGCGGAGTCCCAGGGCAATCTGAGCAAACACTGCTGAGACTGTTGCTGACACTGACAGGAACTGAAACTGAGGGTAGCGAGTGGGATTAAACATCTACAAGAAATTTAAAAAGTATCATTAAGGCTTTATATATAGCAAAGATCCAAGAGGCTTAGATGCCACCAACTGGAAATCAAAAGAAAAACACCTTGTTGCAAGACTAAAGAGAGACCTTTATATAATAAGTCTTGTTTCCAAAAAAAGCAGGATACCCTTACATTAATGCCCAGGTGGAGAAACAGTCCATTAAACACCACGAAAAAGCAAGGTGGCAAGGCATCTCAGAAAGAAAAATATCTCTACAAAATAAATTTACAAACATAGAAATATGCAACCAAAATGACAAATAATTCTGGATGATACTTCTGAAAAAAACTCAATGAGATCCAAAACAACTCAAACCAACATTTTTAGGAATTGAAACACCAACTAAATAGGTAGAACAAAGAGTTTGAAACCCTCAAAAGGAATCAACTAGAACTTCTGGAGATAAAGGATACTGCAAGTGTTGAAAAATGAAATAGCAAGCTCGGGAAATAGAGTCAACCAAATGGAGGAGAGGATCAGTGATATTGAAGAGAGAAATCTAAAAATAAATCAGAAGGAAAAGAGAAATACTGAAGAATGAAAAATAATAAAATAGAAATTCAAAAACTAGCTGATACCATAAGGAGAGGAAACATAAGAATAATGGACATTATCAAAGATGAAGAAAAGGAGCAGGGACTAGAAAACATTTTCAGACAAATAGTTGGTGAAAATTTTCCAAATCTAAGAAATGAGCTGGAGCTTTGAATTCAAGAAATCAACAAAATACCAAATATCTCAACCTAAAAAGACCTTCTCCAAGACACATTTTATTAAAGTTATCAAAAATCAATGACAATGACAGAATTCACAGGGCAGCCAGAGAGAAGAAAATGGTAAATTATAAAGGAAAACCCAGTAGATTATCATCGGACTTCGCAGCATAAACATTATAAGCCAGAAAGAAATGGAATCAAATATTTAAACAATAAAGTGAAAGGAAATACCAGCCTAGAATAATGTATCCAGCTAAGGTCACCTTTAGGTATGAAGGAGAAATTAAGACCTTTCCAGACATACAAAAATTGAGGGAATTCTCCACTATGAGGCCTGTGCTACAGGAAATAGTGAAAGTGGTCGGCTCACCTTAAAAAAAATAAAGAAATGCCCCCCGCCAAAAAAAAAATAATTAAGAGTATGGTGACTATCAGGCAAAAAAAAAAAAAGCAGAAGAGTACAATCCTTGCTAAGGGCATTATAAGGATAAACAATAAGAATAGAATTGCTATAGCAAGATAGTAATGAACATTCAGCATATATGGGGACAAATTGAGATAACAATGACTGAAAAGGGAAGGATTCAAAGATCAAAATTCTCAAAAGGGAATGCAGATAAGGCACGTGCAGAAGAAAATGGATGACTGTGTATGTATAATAATCCTTTACATATTCTTAATAGTTACCATGCACCAAAGATTCAGAACTGAAGTAAATAACATAAAACAAGAAGAATGAGAGGCAAAATCCACAAAAGACAACCAAAATTAAAAAACAAACAAACAAACAAACATAAGGACAAGGACATAGAAGCAATGGAAACACCGAGCTACCAAAATGCACAAGATAAAATTGCTATAAGAAGACCTCATATTTCAATAATCACCCTTAATGTAAATGGACTGAATCCACCAATAAAAAGGCACAGAGTTGCAGAATGGATCCAAATACAAAACCCAGCCATATTCTGCCTCCAGGAGACACATCTCAGTTCCAAAGACAAATAGAGACTCAAAGTGAAAGGGCGGAAAATGATATTTTAAGCAAATGGCATTCAAACAAACACGGGAGTAGTGGTATTAAAATTGGTTGAAATAGATCTCAAAATAAAAAAGGTAAAGAAAGATACTGAGGGGCACTTCATAATGATAAAGGAAATCATGCACCAAGAAGACATAACACTTATTGATATCTATACTCTCAATCAGGGAGACCCAAAATATGTAAGGCAATTACAAACAGAACTAAAGGGAGAAACAGACCAAAACACTATTGTAGTAGGGGATATAAATAACCCACTTTTGGGTATGGACAGATCATCCAAACAGAAAATCAATAAGGAAATAACATCCTTAAATGACACATCAGAACAACTGGACATAATTGGTATTTACAGAGCCTTCCATCCCAAAACAGCTGCTTATACATTCTCTAGTGCACATGGAACATTCTCAAGAATTGATCACATACTGGAACACAAATATAGCCTCAAAAAATATAAGAAGGTTCAAATCATTCCAACCATATTTTCTAATCATAATGCTTTGAAACTAGAGATCATCCACAAAAAGAAATCAGGAAGAACCAGAAATACATGGAGATTAAACAACATGCTACTGAAGAATAACTGGGTCAGAAGAGATAAAAAGAGATCAAGAGATACATAAAATGAATGATAATATTAGTACAACATATCAAAGCTTTTGGGACATGGCAAAAGGGGTCAAAAAAGGAAAGTTCATATCATTACAGGCCTATCTCCAAAAAACGGGAATAAGCCCAAATAAACAACCTAAAGCTTCATCTTAAAAAAACTAGAAAAGAAAGAACAAATGAGGGGCCTAAAGTCAGTAGAAGGAAAAAATAATAATCAAAATCAGAGCAGAAATAAATGGAATTGAAAACAACAATAACAAAAAAAAACAATAGAAAAAATAAATCCAACAAAAATTGGTTCTTTGAGAAAGTTAATAAAATTGACAAACCCATGGCTAGACTCACCAAAGAAAAAAGAGAAAGGACACAAACAAAATCAGGAATGAAAGAGGAGAAATGGAACAGACATTGCAGAAATGCAATGGATCATACAAGAAAACTATGAAAAAATATATAACATCAAATTTAATAACCTAGAGGAAATGATCCAGTACTTAGAAAAGTATAATCTTCCTGGACTGAATCAAGATCATCTGGAAAGTCTAAATAGACCAATCGGGAGGATGGAAATTGAAACAATCATCAAAAACATACTAAAAAGTAAAAGTCCAGGACCAGATGTCTTCGCCAGTGAATTCTACCAAACATTTAAAGAAGATATAATACTTGGTCTCCTCAAACTCTTCCAAAAAATCGGTATAGAAGGAAAGTACCTTAACATAACAAAGGCCATCTGTGACAAACCCTCAGCCAACATTATACTTAATGGTGAAAAACTAAAAACTTTCCCTCTAAGATCAGGAACAAGGCAAGGTTGTTATTTAGTATAATATCGGAGGCCCTAGCAAGTGTAATCAGACAAGAAAAAGATATCCAAATAGGCATCCAAATAGGAAACAAAGAAGTCAAACTGTCACTATCTGCAGATTTCATGATTCTTATATAGAAAACCCTAAAGACTCCACAAGAACACTACTAGAAACAATAAGCAAATACAGTAGTCTCTGGATACAAAATTAACATTCCAAAATCCATAGCATTCCTAAAATCTAATAGCAAACTGTCAGAAAAAGAAGTAGAAAAAATAATTCCTTTCATTATTGCAACAAAAGGAATAAAATGCCTAGGAATAAATTTAATGAAACATGTGAAGGACCTATATAATGAAAACTACAAGACTGTATTAATATAAATCAAAAAAGATACAAAGAAATGGAAAGATATTCCATGTTCTTGGAATGGAAGAATCAACATAGTTAAAATGACCATACCACCTAAAGCATTATACACATTTAATGCAATCCCCATCCTGATTTCTTTGGCATTTTTTAGAGAAATAGAACAAAAATTCATCGGATTTGTATGGAAGCACAAAATACCCTGCATCACCAAATCCATCCTGACAAAAATGAATAGCTGGCTCCTGTTCTCTGGAAAGTCTAAATCTAGGGGATTGGATAGAAAACATATAACAGATGATTTTTATACATAGCTCTCATTAAGCCAGGTTCTCTAATCTGGTTATGCACATAAATGTAATGAGATCTAGAGAAGGGCAGAAGAGTTGGATGGAAGAAAGCCAATCAGAGCAATAGGTCCAGTTGTCCTAACCTTGCATACAAATGAAAGAAGGGGGAAAACCTGATTCACCAAATAGAGGAAGGACATCATTGTGTATGGTAAGAAATGATAAGACCAAGTAAGATGTTATCAAAGCATTTATCTCATTGCTTGAAACTCCAAAGTGGGAGGAAATAAAGTGAAAGAGTAAGTAGCAAACAATGGCCCCAATTTTATGTCAGAGACTTAGTGAGGACACATCACTATAAGTAGGATACGAACAAGACAAGGTTCCTATAAGAGAGACCAACACTTTTAATGATAGAAATGCCATATACACAGAAAACTAGTATATGCTTTAAGAAATAATAATCTTTTAACATCAACTAAGCCAAAACACTTAGAAAAATAAAAATTAATGAGTTAGAAAAAAAATCCTAGAAAATCCTTCATGGGAGGTGTTTTTTTTTTTTTTAAATAAAGTTTTACAGTATATACTAGCGTGTGCTAAGATGCTAGTTCTCAGTTCTATGAGAAAATTATCAACATGCTGTCTCTTTGTACCCACATTTTCAAGCTTTGTTTTAGACCTAATGTTGAGACTGATGGAGAAAAACTATTCGTATCTTACTAACCATTAAATAAAAACTCAATGGACTTAAAGGGGCTTCTAAATGTGTAGGTGTTTTAATTATTCAAATAAATGTAGCAATGTGTTATCAGTATGAAAATCTGAGAGAGACTTTTTTTAATAAAGCAAAGGCCTGCTTCTACATTATGATATACTAAAAATAATGAGAAAGAAAAAATATAAACTATATTGATATTGGTTCTAAACACATAAGTGATTGTGAACGGGCTACTAGGTAATAATGATCACAGGGTATTTAATTTGGCATTCTGGTGGGAGACAGGAAATCTATGAAATCGGTCACATACTCAATTTGTAAAAGACAGTTAAGATGAAATATGAAAATTTGGGGAGGGGAAAGTTAATAACCAAGGAAAATGGACAGTCTTTAAATAAACCAAGTCTAAAATCTAGAGCAAATATTTGCTAAGGACTCAAATACCACTAATCTTTACTATCTCCCACCAAAAATATACAATGACTATTTGGCCTTATTTTCCATAGTTATTCCACAGTTAGAATTCCTTATGTCCTATCTACAAATTCATTTTAATTCTAAGCATTCAAACACTGTCTTTTTCTAATCAGTGGAAATTTAAACACTTCTACACAATTAGCTTGGCAGCTTCATGTTGAAGAAGACTGGCTGTGGGCTTAACTAAGAATGCAAGGCCCAGTTCTAGTGACCGTGTCCTAAAATTAATTAATGCCAGTTATTCTCAAATTATTCCAAAAAAATGGAGAGGAGGAAATACTCCCAAACACATTTTTATGAGGACAGCATTACCCTGATGACAGAGCCAGATAATGACATTACAAGAAATCATTCCAAGCCAATATCCCTAATGAATATAGATTCAAAGATCCTCAACAAAATACTAAAAAACTGAATTCAACAGCACATTAAAAAGATAATACAGCATGATTAAGGAAATTTATCCCTGGGATGCAAGGATGATTCAACATACCCAAATCAATAAATATGATACACCATGTTAATAAAAATGAAAGATAAAAATCATATGGTCCTCTATATATATGCAAAAGAATATTCGCCAAAATTCAACAATCTTTCATGATAGAAACTCTTAACAAACTGGGCATAGAAGGGACATACCTCAACATAATGAAGACCATATAGACAAATCCATAGCAAATATCATAATAGTGAAAGGCTGAAATCATTACCTCTAAGATCAGGAATAAGACACCACTCCTATACAACAAAGTACTAGAAGTCTATGAGGCAAGTATAAGAAGTAAAAGGCACCCAGATTGGAAAGGAAGAAGTTAAAATCTGTTGGCAGATGATATGATCTTATGTATAGGAAACCCTAAAGACTCCACACCTAAAAACTGTTAGAAATAAATAATTCAGTGAAGTTGAAGGACACAAAATCAACATTCAAAAATAAGTTGCATTTTTATACATTAACGATGAACTATCCCAAGAAGAAATATAACAACCCCATTTACAGTATCATCAAAACAATAAAGTATTTAGGAATAAATTTAATGAGGTGAAAATCTGTCTGCTGAAAACTATAATACATTGATGAAAGAAATTGAAAGAGACATAAATAGATGAAAAGATGTCTCATTTCCATAAATCAGAAGCCATCATCTACAGATTCAAAATTCCTATGGCATTTTTGACAGAAATAAAAAAGAAACAAGCTTAAAATTGGTATGGAATCACAAAAAAACACAAACAGCTAAAGCAACCTTGAAAAAGAAGAAAGCTGGTAGTAACACACTTCCTGATTACAAACTATATTACAAAACTATAGTAATTAAAACAGTTTGATACTGGTATAAAAACAGACACATGGACCAATGGAGCAGAATAACCCAGAAATAAATCCACACATAACTGGATTTTTTCTTTAATATGTTCACTATACTGAGGAACAGATTGATTGCAAATGTAATTTCTGTTTTCAAGGATGCAATAGAAGACTTGAAGAATTTCAAATCTGATAATTTACTTCCATATCAAAAATGCTGTGTAAGGAACTATAGAGAGACTGTAGTATATGAAATATAGAAATATTCTTGTCTTTTTTTAGTGTAAAGTTAACATATGATGCAGTGGAAAGCCTAAGAAATAACTATAAAGGGGGCAATGTGACTACCTTCAGGACATAAAAATGACTGGCCAGTATATGGAAAATGGTCCCTAGAAGTTTCTCTCACAAGCTTGGTTAGATTGCTATGCACAGCAAGGCTCAAAGCATATTCTCAGCCAGGCTAACCTCCAATTCCAGGAACTGGCTACCAATTCTCAGGTATTTTTTTTTCTAGGACAACCATTTGGCCATCCAGACCCCAAGTTAAGACAAGCCTCAAGGCCAATTCCCTTGGTAGTGATTTATTCACAGTTCACTGGAATTGTTTTTGCTTCAGGGCTCTCATTATCCTTAACATTTTATCTGAAGGTACACACTAAGCCTTAATGTATATTCCAGCATAACCCTCTCCACAACTACTTCACCCCTACCATCCCACCAACAAAACATCACTACATAAGCTTTGCCCAGGATATTATTTGTGACTTAAAGCATGGCTCTCTGATTTATATAAACTTGAAAGCCCACAATAAACCAACACCAGTGTAGATAGTTAAGTCCTGAGTAAGAGGACTCAGATGAGTAAGATGAGACTCTTTATTTAGGATGGACATGAGTCAACTCCTAAGCCTGTTAAATAGCTCTCATGCTAGGAAGTCTCTCAACAACTTTTAAAACCTCCCACTCTCACTTTTGCTCCCACCACCACCTTCCACCATATAATGATCTCAACATTTTAACTAACAGATGATATCATTTCCAGAGAAGAAGTGACATTTCAACAGTAGAGGTTTTATTTAATTAATTTTTTTAAATAATGTAATGTTTTCCAATGTTCTTGGCCCCCTAGCAGCAAAAGAAATAGAAGGCTAATGGCAAATATTTATACAATCAAGAGGTTTTACTAACGAAATGATGCTATTTCTACCAACCCCTCAGCTTTTCTTTCTTGGCATAACATCTGAAAAAGACCAAAAGACTATGGCCTTGGAAAGGAAATTATACAGCTTTACTTTTTTAAAAGTGAGTTATATGTGAGTTTTTCACATGCCCTGTAGATTCTTCTCCAAGATAAATGGTTTTGTTATTTAGAGCCATATGTTTTCTGAGTCATGTCAGTGTCATTGACTCTTATTTGTTTCATCTCTTCAGATATCCCACAAGATACACTGAAAACCAAATGGTTCCAGTGAAGGGCTATACCCAGGCAAAATGTGATGAACGGAAAGTTTGTCTTCTCTTCTTTTTCACTCTCTTCACTAAGGTTCGTTATTTCCTCATACCATCTAAAGAACAAGTTTCTATTGATTGGATTTCAGTTCCCCAAGCATGCTATGAAAACTCTCAAATCACAGCATGCTCCTCTACTCTGTTTCCTCCTAAGAAAGTCCTGGTTCCATATGCATCTTTTGAAAAGCATCCAAAAGGCAAAATATACAGATTGTGAGGGTTTTAGAAATCTACAGCCTTGTGGGGAATGCAATGTTGAAACTGCCTCTCTGAAAAAAAGACTCAGAGTAAAATAACATCTGTGAGTTGATGCCATTAGCCTGGCTAGGAGCAGCCCAGCTATTAATAAATTTAAAGGAATTCATGACGCTAGGAATTTTAATGAAGTGAAGCACAAAATTTTCTTGGAAGCAGGGTGTTAATGTGAAAATGGTAGTAATAAAAACAGGAAGTAACACAGCCTAGAGGTTAAGAACACAAGCTCTGGAGCCAGACAGACTGAGTTCAACAGCCAATTCTTCCACTTACCATGTATCTTTGGTAAGTTATCCTGACTCCCTGAACTCACATTCTCACCTATAAAATAAAAGTAATACCTATATATTTCACAGTACTATTATGAAAATTAAGAAAATAAATGTATACCAAGTGCCAGGGCTTACTTACTTGATTGTGCCCTTGTTCTTGGCTCCCTAGATTAGGTATAACCTGTTGCCAAATCCAGTTACAAAATCCATCCTAAATAAGTCTCCTGCTAGTCCCACTCAGTCTCCCTTTGTCAGTCTAGCATTAAGACTGCCATTTTCCCTACTTTACTTTGGCTTACACACAACCTCCCTACAAATTTAGGTACCTATACCTCCTGAATTCAGCATCAGAATTTTTTTGCAATACTTGACTAATTTAAGTAAACAAAATTTACAATATCTGAATTTATTTCTACCTGTATCTAGACTTTTTCTTCCTTCTGAGTGTTGCAGGAAGTGACGCCCAATGGAGGAAATTGGATGCTCAAACAACTTTGTTAAGGACTAGAGCAAAGCACGTGCTTGCTCTAGTCAGATCTATTACAGTTTATATACCTCTGCAGTGTCCATGCAAGGGGCACATGATTCCTTTGTCTGAGGTTTCACATGTGCCTCATGACTCAGAATGGGAGGGAGAGCTTCGGGTTGGGGCTGCAAAAGAGGAAGAATTTCTAGACCACTGGTCTTACAAGTTTTTTGCCTTATAGAACCCATGACCTTTATGTTATCAGCACTGTTATAGGATTCTCAAACAGAGAGATGGGACATTGAGGCTATAAGTAGGAAGCAACACTTATCAATGCCAGTACCTGCTCAGCAGATTCCTATCCAAAGGCTGAGCCCCAATTGTAACATAACAAGCAGTTTTATACAGTCTTGTTATTCTTACACAGCTACAGAGACAAGGAAGGACATTAGTTGGTTGGCAAGCCATGAATCAACAGATGTGAGTTGGAGAGTCCTTGAGGTTGGGGAGGTAGCTATGAGAAAACACGTCAGCTGGAGCGTCCTGTAAGGGAAAGAGAGGGCAGTCTGAATGGGCTTTAACTGGCTGAGTCAATCATTTCTGCAAGCCCTTTCTTTGCATTTTTCAGATGCTTCCTCTCCTCTCTTATTACCATCCTTCCTGGTTTTTGTCTTGCTAAAATGCTATCCATTGGTCTCTGTTGGGAATTGTTGGGCTTTCTATTTGAACCTAATGTGTGAAGACTACTGTGTGATCTGGCAATCATTTAGAATATTTTTGCTTTTATTAACAACTACCACCACCACCACCACCACCACCATCACTTTTTCTATATCCATTCATCCATCGATGGACATCCAGGATGCCTTCATATCTTTGCTACTGTAAATAATGCTGAAATGAACACATGGATTTACATGTTCCTTCAAAGTAGTATTTTGGGTTTCTTCAGATAAATATTCAGAAGTGGGATTACTGGGTCCTTATTTGTCTTCTATTATAGATTCTGTTTTAAAGTCTATTATGTCTGGTATAAGTATTGATATCCCAGCTTTTTTGTTTGTTTCCATTTTCAAGAAACATCTTTTTTTTCATCCCTTTAATTTCAGTTTGTATGTCTTTCAATCTGAAGTGAGTCTCTTGAAAGCAGCTGATGCAAGGGTCTTGTTTTCTTATCCACTTAGCCACCATTTTTTGATTGGAGCATTTAATCCATTTACATTTAAAGTAATTATTGATAGATATGTTATTATTGTCATTTTATTATTCATATTTTTAATCTTTTTTTTTCAATTTTTTCTTCTTCTTAAAGAAGTCCCTCTAACATTTCCTGTAACACTTGTTGGTGATGATGAACTCCTTTAGCTTTTTCTTGTTTTGGAAGCTCTTTATTTGTCCTTTGATTCTAAATGATAGCTTTGCTGGAGAGAGCAATCTTGGTTGTAGGTCCTTGCTTTTCAGCACTTTGAATATTTCATACCAATCTCTTCTAGCCTGCAAAATTTCCATTGAGAAATAAGCTTACAGTCTTATGAGAGTTCTCTTGTAGGTAACTGTTTTTCTCTTGCTACTTTTCAGATTTTCTGTCTCTAACCTTTGGCATTTTAAAGATGATGTGTCTTGTTGTAAGCCTCTTTGGGTTCATCTTGTTTGGGACTCTCTGTGCCTCCTGGGCTTGTATGTCTGTGTCCTTCAACAGATTAGGAAATGTTTCAGTCAGTATTTCTTGAAATAGATTTTCAATTCCTTGCTCTCTCTCTTTTCTTTCTAGTATCTGTATAATATGAATGTTGGTATATTTGACGTCTGAGAGGCCCTTTAAACTGTCCTCATAATTTTGTATTCTTTTTCTTGTTGCTATTCTGGCTGGGTGTATTCTGCTACCTTATCTCTTAAATCATTGATTCGATCCTCTGCTTCATCTAATCTACTGTTAATTCCTCTTAAAGTGTTCTTCATTTCAGTTATTGTAGTCTTCATTTCTGACTGTTTCTTTTTTGTGTTTTCTATTTTCATTTTTATGTTATCTATTTCTTTTTTAAAGTTTGTGTTTGAGGGTTTTGATGTCACCATGAGT
The DNA here is from genome assembly GCF_014176215.1 of Rousettus aegyptiacus. Classification (NCBI taxonomy): domain Eukaryota; kingdom Metazoa; phylum Chordata; class Mammalia; order Chiroptera; family Pteropodidae; genus Rousettus; species Rousettus aegyptiacus. The sequence goes on from NW_023416312.1 coordinate 71,951,963, forward strand.
TTCATTTTAGCTTATTTACAAATCACGTCTTCAAAATGTGCCAGGGAAATTAAATTGACAATTTATTAACTCACTTGTCAATTTAGTTTTTATATAGGGATTTTATATTATATAAGGATTTCAAACCATAATCCTTCCAAATAGGACTAACTGTAGGTTCTATTAGAAGTGGCTAATGAGTCCTAGTTTTACTTAAAATTTAGGTGGGGTGAATGGAGGGAATGACAATTAAGTGACAAAAATGTGCACTCATGTAATAATACTTTAAGTACTATGCATAAAAGGGCTTTGATCTGGCCTAGTCCACTGATACTGTCCATAATCTCCCAACTCTTCCTACTTGCTTGCCAGGAAAGGTTATATCTAAACACCAAAATGTGTGCTATTGTCCCCTTAGGCATTCTTTTAAGGACAAAAATTCTACCTCAAACTTGGTTGCTTGGGAAGGGAACTTGTTGAAGGAAGCCACAACTTTTTGGTTCCTAGTCTTTGAAACATTGTGAAACTGGTAAATCTGCAAGCCTTGATTTCCAAGTATCTTCAGCATCTCTCCTTTCTTTTAATCCTTGTAAAATAATATTACATATCTCTTAGCAATGCCTTGGCAATAGCTTAGTACTCTTCATTATGTTCCAGGGTAAGAATTCTTCATTCTTTGCTAAAAGAATCAAATCTTATCAAAAGCAACGTACTTTAAGTTAGCAAAAGTTTTCAGAGTTTTTCAGAATCTCAGTGCTCTAAAGGTTGTCTCAAAAGTCATTGCTGCACAGGTAGCCCACTTCTAATTTAATTAAGGCTGTTTTATTTATATCTATTTTTTGACTTGAGGTTCTGAGAAATATGTGACTAAAAAGTGTCAGAGCTGAAAATAATTTATTGGATAAAAACTGATTATATATATATATATATATATATATATGATTTCCCCCCAGCCATTAGATGATCAATATATAGTTTTCTGCTTTCTTCTCCAACTTTATTGAAGTATAATAGACAATTAGTTGCTTGTATTTACATTGTACAATTCAACAAGTTTTTTTCAATTATAGTTGGCATACGATAATATGCCAGTTTCAGTTGTATAGTATAGTGATCTGAGAATCACAAAACTCACAAAGCAATCACCCCACTAAATCTAGTACCCCTCTTCCCCCTTACATATGTATTACAACATTATTAACCATCTTTCCCTACATCTCCATGTCTATTCTGCAACTATCCATTTGTACCTCTTAATATCTTTGCCCTTTTTTAAAATTCCCCAACCCCCTTCTAGTAGCTCTGAAAATATTCATTGTATCTATGAATTTATTTCTGCTTTTGTTGTTGTTGATTTTGTTCTTTAGATTTCGCATGTACATGAAATCATGCAATATTTGTCTTTCTCTATCCGAATGATTTCATTCAGCACAGCACCCTCTAGGCCCATAAAGGCAATATCTGCTTCCATTCCTTTCCTTTTGGCCTATGTGTGTCTTTTAATCTGGAATGAGTCTCTTGTAGGCAGCATATATAGAGGTCTTGTTTTCTCATCTATTCAGCTTCCCTATCTTTTGGAGCACTTAATTCTTTTCCATTTGAGGGACTTGTTGATAAATATGTAGTTACTACCATTCTTTATTCCTGTTTTTGATACATGCTTTATCTTAAAGAAATTCCTCCAACAATTCTTGTAATACTTGTTTCGTGTTGATGAATTCCTTTAGCTTATTTTTGTCTGGGAAGCTCTTTATCTGTCCTTCAACTCTAAATGATAGCTGTGCTGGATAAAGTATTCTTGGTTGTAGATCTTGGATTTTCAACACTTTGCAAAATTTGTGCCAAGCCCTTCTGTCCTGCAAAGTTTCTTTGATAAATCGGCTGCCAGTCCCTATGGGAGCTACCTTGTAGGTAACTATCTGCTTTAATCTTGCTGCTTTTAAGACTCTCTCTTTGTATTTAACCTTTGGCATTTTAATTATGATGTGTCGTCATGTGGGCCTCTCTGAGCTTCCTGGGGTTGTATGTCTATTTTCTTTACCAGATTAAGGAAGTTTTCCATCATCATTTCTTCAAATATATATTGAACTTCTTGTTCTTCCTCTTCAGGTACCCCTATGACACAGATGTTGTTATCCTTAATTTTGTACCAGAGGTTCCTTAAATTATTATTATATTCTTGGTTATTTTTTTCTTTCCATTCTGATTCTGTGTCCTTACCTTCTCCTCTGTATTGGTGGTTCGATCTTCTTCTTCCTCCACTCTGTTGATTCCCTCTGATATACTCTTCATCTCAAATAATGTACTCTTCACTTCTGACTTGTTTCCTTTTATAATTTCCGTTTCCATTTTTATGTTTTTATCTCTTTGTTAAAGTTCTCACTGAGTTCATCTACTCTTCCCCTAAATTCATTGAGCATTTTTATAACCAGTATTTTGAACTCTGCATCTGTTAGATTGCTTGACTCCATTATTCCTGGAGCTCTATTCTGTTCTTTCATATGGTTTCTGCTTTTTCGTTTTCTCATTTGGCTTCCTTTTTGTGTCTATTTCAATGTACTAATCAAAGCTCCTAAATCTCCCAGTCATAATAGTGTGGCTTTGTGTAGTAACTGTCCAGCAGCTAAGTCCTGAGAGGGGTTCAGCTGCAGGCCAACTTTAGCCCCAGCTTGTACCCCTCCTGGGCCACCTGTTAAGATTCAGCAAGCAATCAACAGTTGTTGCACATATAGTTGCCTCAATAAGCCACATCAGAAATAGATCAGCTGCCACCAGTGTGTCTTGGCACTGCTTAGCAAGTGGCACAGGACTCGTCAAGGACACAACTGAATGTGGTTTGGGTGGGACCATGAGTTGAGGGAGGCAGAGTTTCAGGGAATTTTCTAGGCAGAGAAATCTCTGTTATCCAGTTTGATGACTTCTCAGCTCCGGCAGCACTGTATCCACACACTGGGAGCATGGAGGGCTCAATAGAGGAACAACGGATACTGTCAGCATTTCTTCCAACCCTTGCTGTAAAAACTCAGTGTTTCCCTGTAAGTGTCTGGTGCCTCTCGAGAAGTCAACCTGGCACTGGTACACAGAGAGAGCAAGTCCATCACCTCAAAAGTCTACTACTGTACATGTCCCCTTTAAGAGGCTTCTGCAGCTCCTGGCTGCTGCTGCCATAGCCTATGTCCCACTCAGCCACTGGGTACTGGGCAGCCTCATGTCTTTGCCCCCTTTTACTTCCAACAGTTGCAGGATGATTTCTTATTTATCTCCCTAGTTGTAGAGCTTCTGTTCATCTAGACCCCCAGGCAACTCTGCTGACTGTATACTCCATGTTTCCATCTCAACTTTGATGTGGTCACAAGAGGGGATGAGCCAAGCTTCTATCATCTATGCCATTTTGCCTGATCCAGAGCCAATGTATAGTTTTTGATGAAATTTTCCATTTTTATTGTTGCTCTACCACATACTAAAGCATGGCATGACAATGAAACTCAAGTAGGCACTTTTTCCTGTTCACACTCTCTTTCCCAGGTCACTGGTTAACTTTAATAGGGTCCATCAACCACGTAGAGAAATAGTATACACTTTAAAAGAATATCTAAGCCCTGAAATTAATTATTCAAAGTCCAGATATTTGTTGGAGTCAGAATTATGGGGAACTTGTGAAAAGTGATGGGTGAATAACTACTTTTACCACATTCACTCATGTTTTGGTTTAGAAATCCAGTCAGTGCATGGCCTTTGGCCTAGTTTTCCTGGATCAGCCAGGTTTGTGTGAGGTTGTGATGTCCGATAGATCCAAAAGGAGAGTTTTGCTAACTCTCAAAAATTATCAATCCCTAGTATTTTGGGGTAGAACAAATACCTGGACTAAAGGGAACACTAAAGGCACTGCCTTAAGCAGGTGAATAATGTACAAATGTTCCATGATATGAAATATGAGTTGAAGAGTATTATAGTTTAGTCTTCTTTAGCAGCCATAAGAAAATACCACAGACAGGTTGGCTTAAAAAACAAAAATTTATATTCTCACAGTTTTGGAGGCCATAAATCCATGCTCAAGTTGGCAGCAAATTTTATTATTGGTGAGGGTTTTCTACCTGGCTTGTAGACAAATGCTTTCTCAGTGCGACCTCACTTTTCCTCCGTGCATGAACACAGTAAAAGAGCTCTCTGGTGTGTCTTCCTCTTTTCATAAGAAACTAATGCAATCAGTTTAGGGCCCTACTCTTATGACCTCGTTTAACTCTAGTTACCTCACAAAGTCCCCATACCCAAATACTAACATATTGGAAATTAAGGCTTTAAAATGCAAAATTTTGTGGGAAGTGGGATAATTCAGTCTATCATGTAGAGCAACAAAACTTCAGCATACCTTCTGGCATCAAATTTTATGTGTCTGTAAGTCTCCTTTAATCATTTGATTGGACATATCACATTTATTGGGATTCACCTCATTCCCACCTAAAACTTACCAACCACATCACGAACTTTATCCATGGACACTGAGTCTGGAGACAAGATTCAAAATATAAGCAGAATTGTGGGATAATGAGAAGAACATCATCTTGCTTAAAATCTCTCCTTCGCTATACTGTTATGATGCTGACCACTTTCTCCTCCTACCTCCTTTGAAGTTCCCAACATCAGAGTTATTCTTTTGATTCAGGAAAGGAAGAAAGGAATGAAACAGAATTTTTTCCCCACCAGAAATTATTGGTTAAGTGAATATATACTACCTGGGAAGGGATAGGTGGCTCCCTACTATTTCTATTCAAGATTCCATTATTAAAAGATTACTATACATTACTTCCTTAAAATAGCCAGCTGTCACTTTTGTAAGGTAGGGAGTCTGGTCTTCAGAATATGAGAACCAAGCTCGTACATTTCAGGGAGTCAAGAAACATGGTAGTAACAAATTCTAGTGCAGGTAAGATGGAAGGTCCCCCAAGAGCACTCCTTGAATCTCAGAGAGCCAGAGCAGGAAAGGCCGAGCTATCAGGCTGAAAAGGGGCAAGCAAAAGGTAGTATGGGAACCCAGTGGCAGGAGAGACACACAAACAAACTAACTACATCACCAGTTTGCCTAAGAAACATTCTGGAAGCTTAACAGGAATACGATTTAGAGCTACTCAGAACTCCAAAGCAAAGTGACCACTGGGGCCAGATGAGGTAGCAAAAGTACGTGCTCAGTGCATGGTTGCTAAATTGAACTGAATCTTGGACTCATCCTGTCTGCATCCTTGATTTAGCTACTCCACGGCATTTACTTACTTGTACTTCTGTTTGGTTGGTTATGTTATAATCTAACAATGCATCTGTTAATTAGCTCATTCACGTGCCTTGCATATCTCAAAAGTAAAGACAAAACATTTACCAAAAATCAGGAGCAATTTTTTTTTAATGTTAGTATCCAGTTACCCCAGGCACTGCTGCCTTCATTTTGCCTTTGAGGAGTGATGAGGAAAAACAATAAAACCTTGCCTTTTTACAACACCTCTACATTACTGAGGCTTTTTCATTACTTCTCACAGATTATTTATTATACATACAATTTCAAAACACAGAGGAGTACCCAATCAGGGAACCCTTATTTCACCACCGCTCGTCTGAGTTAGGAGTGTGGAAAAATGAACCGTCATTCATAGTTTCAAGCCATTGGCATACCTCTAGGACTCGAAGTGACCCAGAACAAAACTAACCCGCCAAAGGCTTTCTTTATGATCCCTCTTTTTCCTCTATTTAAGCCAACAGACAAATCCCATATACCAGTTCCCCAGCTGCTCACATTGCCAAAGTAATTTCAACAACAAAATCCAGTTGGCCCTGGAGAATAAGAAACAGCACATGCATTTGCAGCTGTTTGATTAAAGCTTAAGTGCTGCATTTTAGAAAGCTCCTGCTCTTTAGAAAGCTCCAAGTCCCTTAGGCTATGTATGCCTTTGATTACCTACCTTCCAAAAAGCATGAGATTGCCTCTTCTGCTTCCTCAAAGGATAGAAAAAAAAGTGAGTAACTTTGACCCCAGTTATATTAACACACCACCTCAAACACTTTAGGAGAACTGAAGTGACCTTTGCATACCTAGAACATTTTAGTGAAATGCACGTACAGCTTGGTTGTTGAGATACTTATAAACATATATTAAAATATATAATAAGGCCTTTTCTTATGTAAGGGATGTATCATTTGTAGTATGAATAACAAAAACAGAACTTCAAAATGACAGGGTTGTCTGATATTTCAGCAGGAACTTTTCATAATTAATGTCTTTGTATTTTAGAGCAGTTTTAGGTTCACAGAAAAATTGACTGGAATGAACCACTGTTCTTATACCTCTTCTCAACCTCTTCCCCACACCCAACACACAGTTTCCTTTATTATTAACATCTTGCATTGGTACGGTGTATTTGTTATAATTAATGAGCCAATTTTGATACATTGTACTAAAGTTTATAATTTACATTAGGGTTCATTCTATTTGTTGTACATTCTATGGATTTTGGCAATGTAGAAGGATGTGTATCCACCATTATATTATCATAAAGGAAGTTTCACTGCTCTAAACATACTCTATGTTCCACTTATTAATCCCTCCCTCTCCTTCAACCCCTGTCAACTACAGATCTTTTTACTGTCTCCATAGTTTTGTCTTTTCCAGCATTTCTTATATTTGAAAAAATATAGTATGTGGCCTTTTCAGACTGGCTTCTTTCACTATGTAATGTGCACTTAAGATTGCTGCATGTGTTCATGGCATAATAGTTCATTTTTTATCACGAAATAATGCCATTTTATGAATGTGCCACAATTCATCCATTCACCTACTGAAGAACATCTTGGTTGCTTCCAAATTTTGGCAAATGGATAAAAACTGCTATAAACATCTGTGTGCTGGTTTTCGTGCACATGTATGTTTTTAACTCCTTTAGATAAATACCAAAGAGTGTGACTGCTGGATCTTATGGTGGGAAGATGTTTAGTTTTATAAGCTGCTGCCAAACTCTCACCAAGTGGCTGTACCAGTTTGCATTTCCACCAGCACTGAATGAGAGTTTCTATTACTCTACATTTTCACTACTATCCAGTGTTGTCAGTGTTTTGTATTTTAGCCATTTTACTAGGTCTGTAGCACCTTTTTTTACTTTTTTAAGTTAAAATTTTTATTTTGAGGTAATTACAGATTCACATGTAATAACAAAAATACAGAACTAAAATGATGATAAATTTTCTAAACCTAAATGTTATTAAAGAATAATTAATTATGGCACTTCCATAACATAAAATACTATGCATTCTTTAAAGATTATAGTAGTCCCCTCATGTCCAAGGGATGCATTCTGAGATCTCAAATGGGTGCCTGAAACCACAAATAGTACTGAACATTATACAGGCATACCTCAGAGATAATGTAGGTTTGGTTTCAGACTACCACAATAAAAAGAATATAACAAATAAAGCCAGTCACATGAAAATTTTGGTTTCCCAGTGCGTATAAAAGTTATGTAGCTATGTTTACACTACTCTGTAGTCTATTAAGTGTGCAATGGCATTATATTTTTAAAAAGTGTTCATACCTAATTAAAAATACTTTATTGCTAAAAAAATGCTAACCATTATCTGAGCCTTCAATAAGTTGTAATCTTTTTGCTGATAGAAGATCTTGCCTTGTTCTTGATGGCTGCTGACTGATCAGGATGATGGTTGCTGAAGGTGGGATAGCCATAGCAATTGCTTAAAATAAGACAACAGTTAAGTTTCCTGCATTAATTGACTTTTCCTCTTATAAACAATTTCTCTGTGGCATGTGATGCTGCTTGATGGCATTTTACCCACTGTAGAACTTCTTTCAAAATTGGAGTCAATCCTCTCAAATCCAGCTGTTGCATTATCAACTAAGTTTATGTAATATTCTAAATCATTTTTTTGTCATTTGTATAATCTTCACCACATCTTCACCAGGAGTAGATTCTATCTCAAGAAACCACTCTTTATTTGTGACAACATGGATGGACCTTGAGATAATCATGCTAAGTAAAGTAAGCTGGACAGAAAAAGTGAAAAACCACATGATATCACTTATATGTGGGATATAAACCTAAAAGAAACAAATGAACAGGACAAACAAAGACTCATGGACATGGACAACAGACTAGTGGTTACCAGAGGGTAGCAGGGAGGGGGAGGTATATGGGGTAAAAGAGATAAAATATGTGGTGACAGAAAGAAATCTAAACTATGGGAGGTGAACACACAATGTTTGTAAATATATATATGCCTTACTGTTAAAATGTTCAAATGAAACTTATTGGATTTTGTTACCCATCGTCACCAAAAACTAATTAATCAGTTAATTAATTAATTATTTTTTTAAGAAACCACTCTTTGCTGATTCATAAGAAGGAACTCACCAGTTCAAGTTTTATCATGAGATTGCAGCAATTCAGTCACATCCTCAGGCTCCACTTTTAGTTCTCTTCCTATTTCCACCACACCTGTATTTACTTTTTCCACTGAAGTCTTGAAACCCTTAAAGTAATCCTTGAGGGTTGGGATCAACTTCTTCCAAACTCCTGTTAATGTTGATATTTTGACCTCTTCCCATGAATTATGAATGTTCTTCATGGCACCTAGAATGGTGAATCCTTCCAGACGGTTGCTGATTGACTTTTCTCAGGTCTATCAGAGGAATCACTATCTATGACTGCTATAGACTTACAAAATGTGTTTCTTAAATAATAAGACTTGAAAGTTGAAATTACTCCTTGACCCATGGTTGCAGAATGGATTGCTATGTGAGCAGGCATTAAAACAACACTAAGCTCATTGTATAGCATCATCAGAGCTCTTGGGTGACTAGGTGCACTGTCAATAAGCAGTAATATTTTGAAAGGAATCTTTCTTTTCCTGAACAGTAGTTCTCAACAGTGGGCTTAACATATTCAGTAAATCATCTTGTAAAAACATGTGCTGTCACCCAGACCTTGTTCTTCCATTTATAGAATATAGGCAGAGTAGATTTAGGATCATTATTAAGGGTCCTAGGAATTTTTGGAATGGTAAATGAGTCTTAGCTTTAACTTAAAGTCACCAGCTGCATTAGCCCATAACAAGAGATCAGCCTATCCTTTGATGCCTTGAAACCAGGCGATGACTTCTCCTCTCTATCTATCAAAGTCCTAGATGGCATCTCCCTCCAATATAAAGCTGTTTTCCATACACTGAAAATCTGTTGCTTAGTGTAGCCACCGTCATTCATTATCGTAGCTAGATCATCTGGATAACTTGCTGCAGCTCCTACATCGGCATTTGCTGCTTTACCACATTGTACTTTTATGTTATGGAGATGGCTTCTTTCCTTAAATGTCATGAACCAACCTCTGTTAGCTTCAAACTTTTCTTCTACAGCTTCCTCACCTCTCTAAACCTTTAGAAAATCGAAGGGAGTCAGGGCCTTGCTCTAGATTAGGCTTTGGCTTAAGGGAATTTTTGTATCTGGTTTGATCTTCTATCTAGACCGCTAAAACTTTCTCCATATCAGCAATAAGGCTTTCACATTCATATCGTTCTTCCATTCACTGGAGTAGCAGTTTTAATTTCCTTCAAGAACTTTTCCTTTGCATCCACAACCTAGCAAACTTTTTGGCACAAGAGGCCTAACTTTCAGCCTATCTTGGCTTTAGACATTCCTTTGTCATAAGCTTAATCATTTCTACTTTTGATTTAAAGTGACAGACGAGCAACTCTTTTTTATCACTTGAACACTTAGAGGCCATTGTGACATTCTTATTTGGCCTAATTTTGGTATTGTTAAGTCTCAGGGAGTAGGGAGGACTGAAGGGATGGAGAAAGATGAACAAATGACTGGTTGGTAGAGGAGTTAGAACACACACATTGATCTATTAAATTCATCATTTTATATGGGTGTGATTCATGGTACCCCAAAACAATTATAATAATAACATCAAAGATCACTGATCACTATAACAAATATACTAATAATGAAAAAGTTTGAAATATTGAGAGAATTACCAAAATGTGAAAGATATACGAAGTGAGCGTATGCTGTTAGAAAAATGGCACTAGTAGACTTCCTTGATGAAGGGTTGCTATGAAACTTTAATTTGTAAAAAATGCAATTCCTGCAAAGTACAAGGCATGCCTGTACATACCGTTTGTATTATACATATATACACTTTATGGCTTCTCTTTGACATATATAAATTGCCATAATCACTACTTTTTTGCTTTGGGGCCATTACTAAATAAAAGACAGTTACTTGAACCGAAGCACTGTGAGACCATGATGGTTGATCTGATCATCAAGATAACTCCTAAGTGACTAATGGGCAGATTGTATGTACAGTGTAGATACACTGAACAAAAGGATGATTCACGTCCCAGGTGGGGTGGAGTAGGAAGGCACAATATTGCATACTGCTACTCAGAACAGCACACAATTTAAAACTTACAAATTGTTTCTTTCTGGAATTTTCCACTTAACATTTTTGAACCATGGTTGACTATATATATCTGAAAATGTGGAAAACAAAACCATGGATGGAGCGGGGGGCTACCATATATTTAAGAAGTTTTGGTAATATAGATAATGCTTACGATACAATGTTATATGAAAAAGAACAATATCAGACTATATACACACTGGCTTCTGAACTCTATCAAGAAATGTCTGTCAGGACATAGGTCAAAATGTTAGCAATATTTCTCTCTAGAGGGGTGTGATTATGAGCAATTGTTATCCTTTGCCCTAAACATCTCTGTATTTTCTAAACCCTTCAAATGAGAAATTTACTGTGTCTAGTAAATAATAAAAATCTCAGCGATCTAGGCCATAAATTTCAGATAAATTCCAGATAAATTCCAGATGAGCCCATAAATTCCAAATTTCTTTCCAGAGAAGGTACCAGATTTGGGGACATTTTAGGTTTAATATTCTCTGTTTTTCCAATATTTGTATAATGAGCATGTAGTGCTTTTATAATAAAACAAAAACAATAAAAAGAAAAAAAGATAATTGTACTTGGAAATGTCACTAAGATATTAACAGTATGCAGACATGAATTTTAAATCGAACTAATCCATGCAACCATTTCAAGGTAACATAAATTAGAGGGAGAGATTATCTGTATCTCTATTCCCATGCAAAATAGCAAGGTAAAGAAAAGAAAAGGTCAGACTCAAAGAGTAGGAGAGGCTGATGGTAAACATTTGGTTCCTTAAACTGTAGTGCTGCAGCATGTTCACATCAAACATTCCTTACAAATAAATTTTGGTTTTGAAAGTCTGTGTACATTTTATTGACTACATTGTATATTTGGGTCTGCTGAAAAGCCTGTTTTAAGGATATTAAATTACAAAACATATCAAAGAAATGGTTTTCAATAAGATGTGCAAACTTTTGTTAAGGCAAAACTTTTCTTTAACTTAGGAGCACATTACCCTTTAGGCTGGATTTTGTTCACCGGGATAATTTCTTCATTAAAACGCCTTTGGTTATAGTATAGAACTTTTATTCAGAGTCCCCACATAGACTCAAATATAGAATAAAGGATATTAGTTGACTCAGAACCTCTTGGGCTTTTAAAATCTAACAGCAAGGAGCAAACAACATAACTTATATACCCTACCTTCTGGCAGTAGGAGGGCATATGCCATAAAAAAAATTTTCAAAACAAATTTTAAGGTGTAAAAAAGATTGAATATCAAATTAAGTGAAATAACATCAAATGTTACTAAGACTTTCAGTGTTGGCATCTGTCACACATTCTGACAATATACCTTTAGAATACCTGTCAAGTGTTCTTTTATTTTCAGTTCCATCTTTTGTTTATAAGTGTGATTATAAAGTAATATGAACTTCCTCTTTATTTTCTGACTCCAGTTTGATGGCAAGACACTGTTTTGACATCTTTTTATTGTTTCTCAGCCAAACTCACCATCGCCTCATAAGATAATGATAGACCACTATTAAGAATATTTAAAATATGCAAACACAGAATTGATCATGTATAGCAGTGTTTTTGGATGTAGAAGAGTCTCCTTAATATATAGAATATATAGCTAAATTTAAAAGTCATTTGCTAAATATCATATATATATATTTATATTTTTCAAAAAAAATCAATAGATTTTTAGTGAGCACCTACCATTTTCCAGACACTGTTAATTGTTTAAACAATAAACAAAACAAAGTCTGTCATTATGATGCTTATGGTCTATTAGAGGAGATAGATAATAAACAAACAAACAAAAATATATATAAGATGTCAGGTAAGGATAAATGCTAGAAAGAAAAATAAAGCAAGTAAGGGAATAGGCAGTATCAAGAGAGGGTGTTATTTTAGATACAATAGTGGATGACATTTATGTAGATATGTCAATGAAATAAAAGAGCAACTCAAATGAATATCTAGGTATAGATAATTCCTAACATAGGGGACAAACAGAAGTCCCTGTGTCAGCATCATGCTTGAGTTGTTTAAGAAACATCAAAGTGGCCAGTGTCGATAAAATGGAGTAATCAAGAGGAAAAGTGATAATAGATGGGACAATAGAGGAAGGCAGAAGCCAAGTGGGCCTCATAGGCTATGTACAGGATGGTGAATTTATTCAAAGCATGGTGGGAAGTCACTGGAAATTTTTGAGGAAGGGAATGACATGATGAATGTTAAAAAGGTTCACTCTCAATGTTGGGTGAAGAATAGATTGTAGGGAAGCTAGGATGTTATTGATATTCTCTAGGCAAGAGATGATAACTGTTTGGACAAGGGTGGAAATGTTCAAGGAAGTGAGGTCTAATCAGATTTTTTAAATTTTTATTTTATTAGTTTCAAGTATACAGTATTATATGGCCATTAAAAAAAGAATGAAATTCTACTATTTGCAATGACATGAATGGACCTAGAGGTTCTTATGCTGAGTGAAATAAGTCAGATAAAGAAAGATAAATATCATATTATTTCACTTATATGCAGAATCTAAGGAACATAAAGAACAAACTAATCAAAAACAGATTCACAAATATAGAGGGCATTCTGTTGATAGCCAGAGGGGAGGGGGTTTGGAGGGCTGAGAGAATGGAGTGAAGGGTTAAATAAGTACAAATGAGTAGTTGATGAGTAGTCATGGGGATGGGGAGCACAACATAGGGAATGCAGTCAGCATTAATATAATGGCTAGATAGAGAGCAAGAGGAGAAAAAGAGCAATCAGGGGGATTGTTTCATAAACTATATGAATGTCTAAGAACTAATCAAATTTGATGTACTTTTTGAAGGTAGCCCCAATAGAATTGTGTACATGTACATCCATACACACTAACACAAAATGTTACCAGTAGATATCTATGAATTTTGGAGTTATAAGTGATCTTAAGTTCCTTCTTTGTGCCTTTCTATACTAGTTCAGGACTTCCTTTCATTGGTAATAATAATAATAATAATAATAATAATAATAATAATAATAATAATAATATTTCATTTGGGGATGATGTAGAGTATATAATCAAAAACCCAGCCAGTGAAGCCAATTAACAAAAATACAGTACCAAATATTTGCAGCCATTTGGTAGTTGTAGCTGCTGCCAGAGAATCACAACTGGGAATACCTGGTTAGGGAGTGGGGAGTACATTGGGCAGTGAGGCTGACCAGTCCAAGGAAAGCCTAGATCCTGAGACTATGCAGAGTTCCTGGGCTATGGCAGACCATTGAGGAATAACTCAACAGTAATCATAAAATACTGATAAGAGAATGAAATACTCTGGAAGCCTGGGAAGAAACAACAAACAGGTTAAGGTCTGTAGCATGGAGAATATCCAGCGGTAGGCAAGATCTCGAAGAAAAGAGTAATTTAGCTTCAGATGAATGCTACAATAGGCAGAGGCTCAAGTAGGCAGGTGGTAGTATAATACAATATGGCAGACACATAAGTAGTCTTCACCAAACCCATGGAAAAGCCTGATAACTCTCAGTCCCTAGCTAAGCCATGAATTTCTTGGAAGAGCAATGGCTCCTGGAGAAGAGAAGATATACTTCCCTTTATTGACAATCACAATCAACACTAATAGTTCCGTGATTCTTTAACTCTTAAAGGCACAAAGAGGCCTACCTCATTTAAAAGGCTAGCTGGAGAAGACAGGAGTTTCCAAGAGGAATAAAGAATGAGATTCATTTCAGGCCTTTACATGAACGGTGTGCTCCCCAGCACTCTTTCCTCAGTACATCACAAAACACCAACACGAGCCTACATTGTCTATTAGATCTTACCCTGAAATCTTGATTCCAAATTCCAATTTTACTGATCTTTAGATCCACAGTATGTACAATGTCCAGTTCATGGTAGATGCTCCATAATTATTTGTTTAAAGAAGAAATAAATGAATTAGTAAACCAGATATCACCAAAAATTTGGCTTGGTGACATTATGAGGATATTGTGTTTATATTATACTCTTACCATGTACTTGTCTATAAATTGCACATTCATCTGAATAATATTATTAACACAAAATTCTTGTTTAAATTCTGATTTGAAAAATAATCTTTAGAAATGCCAGTTAATCCAACCAAATTGTTTTCTACAAACTCTGTGCCCAGCATTTTGTCAAGACTGACCTTAGTCATTAGGGCCTCTCTAGAAAAATATGACTGTTTTTTTCTTTCTATATGCACAGTGTAGCATTTCCTACCTGAAACAAGTGACCAAAAAACAGATCAGTGTAATGGGAACTAATGGATCATCCCTCAATTTCTAACATTATCGGAAGGCGCACTAACTGGACAGAACATCTGGAGACCTAGGTTCTAGCACCAGCTCTGTCATTAAATAGCCCTCTGACCTCAGACAAGCCACTTCCTCCTCTGTGCTGTCATTTACCAAACCCTAAAATGGATAAGTAGAGCCAGGGTCCCTATAAAGTAATGTTAGGCTTTTAAGGTTGTATAAGGTCCATGAGGGCAGGGACCCAGAGTGTGGCAACTCATGGACACTCAAGAAAACTTTCTGAATAAAGGAACAAAGGAGCATCTAAATACAATCAAAACTATAGACAACGTGTCTCCCCAACAAACTAGAAAGGACTTTAGTGAATGAAATAAAGTGTCTGAACATGTTGAAGATTGAAACAGAAGCCTGTAAAATGAAAAAAACAATCCAAAGGGACTCAAGTGCTATCTATCAAAACTCAGTGACACAACCACTACACATTAAGAATAGCTCCCCAGCTTAAACTCGTAATGAATTAAGGAGAAAAGTCTTCCTGAAAACATGAGAGGAGCGTATGCCATGTGATTAAAATGAATACATCTTGTGTAAAGTCAGGCACTTCCTTGATAATATCCAGTTAACACTTTCAGACCTGGGGACACTATATAGTTCACAAGAGTAATGTTTTATTTAATCCTATTAAATGACTTCTCAGGTGCCTCTATTCCTGTGGAATATTTCAATTAATTTTCAGTTGTTTTCAGATTTTCATACAATCTTTCCATTTTTCTATAATCTAAACCATTTATTCAAATTTTTCTTTCCTCTTTCAAAAATAACAATTTACAGCCAACAACAACAAGCTTCAAATAATATCCTCCTCATCAAAATTATTATTATAGCTATAATTCATAGAATATTTACTATGCGCTATATATGATTCTGAGCATTTTATACACATCATTTTATTTAATGCTCAAAATGACCCTTTGAATTAGTTATCACTAGCACCATTTTACAGATGAGTAAATGAAACTCAGGAAAGTTAAATAACTTGTCTAAGGTAGTCCTAGCTCAAAAGCAGCAGATATGAGACATGGATCCCAGCCTTGCTGACTACAAAGTCCAAGCTCTTAACCACTGTTACAGTATTCAATAACACATTGGTGTTGGCTATTTTTCTTTCAATAAGTAGTCACTGAAGATTAAGTGTTGGACACTGTGCTCCATGTGGGAATAAAATAGTGAATGTGACAGAGTCAGTTCCTCCCGCACAGTGTTTATACACTAGCAGGGGAGAAAATGAAACAAGCAATAACATGTAATGATTGCTGGGATAGTGGATGAAGAAGCTGAAGAAGATCACAGAGAAAACAAATTTTAAATGTAAATAACACCAAAACTCACCTCTTAGTAGGATAAACCTGTCTCAATTTTATATATTCATGGACTAAGTTAATAAATTAAACTGGGCACGCGCATACGAGTAAATTTTCTTAAGCTATAATTTTCACTGGATAATGAACATTTGCCTGCCCCTCAGGATGACACTGGAGCCTTTTCTTTGGCTAGACAGTTCCTGAAAACTACAATTAATAAAACAGGTTTTGGTCACAATTTCCTCTCTTTGAAAAACCTGGTAACTTTATCTAAAGAACACTAATGAAATATGAATGTAAACCTAAACATTTTTTTCTGTAAATTATCAAATCAAATTTCATAAAATGTTAGCAAAGTCATGGAAATCTTTAAAAAGCAAGGTAACATAATATATAATTGTCTTTGTTAGTATCTGCAGAATTCCCTTTAATGATAAAAGTTTCCAATTTCATTTCTAATCATATATATGCAGTTATTTAGCTACCTCACCCATGGATGTGAAGAAGCAGATTCTATCTTGGAATCTTAATAAAAATTATAATAATAGCTATAATTAGAGAATACATAATGCATGTCAGGCATTATACAATGCGATTCATAAAAATTATCATATTTAATCCTAATACTTAGGAATGAGTACTCCCATTTTGCAGATGAGAAAATTGAAACTTGGAGAGATAAAATATCCTACCCAGGAATCTATATCTGAGCCCAAGAAGTCAGAATATAGGGCTGAGAGACTTTACCACTACAAATGAGCACTTAGCACAGGTCCTGCACTTTATAATTTGCTGAGGATCATAAGCATCAGAGGAATTGCATTTTGTACACAAAGACTATGACACTTAATTGGAAATCAGCTTTAAGACATATGAAAAGGTAAACTTCAACTATTCCCCTCTCCTTTTTCTTTTGGCTAATTTCCTTGGAATCCTCATGAAACCCCTTCTGGCTCAGATTCAGGGATCCATGCTGTTTTTTCCAAGACCCTTTTCATCACTGATTCCACACTTTGTGGGGCTGTTAGCACCATTTATTTGAACAAGGCTTCAAATCCCTAAGAAAATAACAAAATTCCTCTCTAAAAGTAAATAAAAATTCAGAGGGAAGTACTGGGAAATGCCGGTAGAACGATTTCCCTTCCCCCAGATCTTCCTTATGGAATGAGCTTCTTTGCCTTAAGGGTGCTTATGGATGCCTTTGAACAAGCAAATATATTTTGTATTTATGATAGCTTTCCTTTGAGAGAAGAGAGTAAAGTTCATAGCCTTTATCAGATTCAAAAAGGAGTCTGTGACATAAAGAGAAAAATTTCTTATTAAATGAATGTTTGAATTTTTTTCTATAAATCTAAAGAATTCTTGTCATATGTATAGCCTCATCCTATCTTTTCTTCAGTCTTCTCCAACACTCTGGTCTAACTCCAAAGGCACTCCCTCATCCCACAGCCCACAGACGGCCCTTTTCCATACTCTTGTCCTGACTACTTCCCAGCCAAAATTTGCTCATAATTCCCAGGGACAGGCTCTGTCTATGGTAATCAAAGGAGTAGCAGAGAGTTGCTGAATTCATAATTCTCCAGCCCCACATGGCATGCCAGGTACAGTTTATGCAGAACTATTACAGTAAAAGCTGTGCTATCTGGCACTTTTCCAAAAGGAAAGAACTGGAAACCAACATTTCTAAAATGCCCTAATACATATCTCCAACCTTGTAGCTGAAATTGATGCCATTGAAATTCAACTACAGTGACACACCACTTTCAAAAAGGCCTGATTAAAATGCAAAGCTACAAGTTCTCTCTTATGGTTTGAGCTAAGCAGTATAAACCCAGCAGGAAGAATAAAATGCATTCTTCAAATTTTATGTAGATTAAAGTGAAATAAAAACAAAGGTTTGAGAACTAAGAAACTGGAGGCGAGATGTTGGAAAATCTTGAAAAGCATCTCTTTACAGTGATTGTGATGACTATATAGACATGTAGAAATATGTGCAACTTATAAAGGGAAAAAACAGGACATTCAATCATGGTCATCACTATAAAACAGTATATGCATGTGGAAAAGAATAGAAAAGGATATAAGTAAAACTGTTCTTAATTTGAAAGTGCTAGGACTCAAAACGATTTTTCCTTATTCAAATTTATATATCATTAGTGTTGTATATTCACTATTTAAAGGAGGAAAGAGGGCACTATCCCCTCCTAAAAAAAAGAAGTACCGAAAGTGCTTAGTAAACTCATCGAGCTCAGAGTGGCAGTTTGTAGAAGTTGCTTCTAAATCATTAAGCTGACTGCATCTAGAGACTAAATCTACATTTTTTCCTTTCAAAGCTGCAGCACTTAAAATATTGAAAGCATAGAAGTAAAAGGAAAAAAATGTAGAGTTCTTGAGAAATCTAATCCAATGAAAAATATTCATGGAGCTCCAACTATATACTTAGCTCTGTGAAATGACTGAGAAATAGATTTAAATGTTGAATATTTACTGGCTCACCAACCCCCAATCCTCCCAGGACCCATCCTGTGTGTCTCCATGTCTGCTGCCTCCTTCCAGATTCTCCAGTGCAGTGTTGAAACCTATCTAAGCCTCTTGGAACCTGCTTATACTTGAGCATGTACTTGCCATTTGCAACATGGGAATTCTTTGGTAATTCAAGTACCAATGAACAGGATTTTTAAAAATTTAGTGACAATCACATCATCACACTCATTCTCCTATTTATTAGTCTTCCAGCTCAGTGCTGCACACAATGGAAATAGAAACTGACAAGTTTATGTCAGGTTCAGTACTCATGCTCTTCTTTATTTCCCATTAGGCTGTATGTGTATATTTCAGGTTGTGACCAGGAGGTTAATGGTTGCATGGACTTGTTTGTGATGAAGGCTTCTCATGAGAAATGAATCTCAGACTGCTATCTACTTAGTGTTCTTCACATAGGAAATATAACAAATTAGCTATTATACTTTGTTACTTTAACAGACTCCAGTGCATATACCAAATGACAAATTTACAGTAACATTTCAAGAAGTATAAACATTTCATCTAGTCCTTGAGGGATATCACTCTGACACTAATAAAATAATTACTCCTGAATTTTAGTCATTTGAAATTCATTTTGTATCTCTGAGCCTCAGCTACCTCCCCTGTAAAATTAAAATGTTGTTACCTACTCCTAAAGAAGTACAGTTGACCCTTGAACTACACAAGGATTAGGGGCACCAACCCCTGCCCAGTAGAAAATCCACATATAACTTGACCTCCCCAAAACTTAACTAGTAATAGCCTACTGTTGACCAGAAGCCTTACAGATAACACACATTTTGCATATTATATGTATTGTATCTTGTATTCTTATAATAAAGCGAGCTAGAAAATATACAATAGTAAGAGAATTGTAAGGAAAATATATTTACAGCACTTATTGAAAAAATCTGCATATAAGTGGACCTGAGCAGTTCAGATCCATGTTAAGGATCAACTGTACATGAAATTGAATGATCTGAGGTTCCTTCTGACCCTGAAGCATGAGACATACCAGGGGAGTAAATTTGGGAAGTAGTTCTCTCTCACCTGGGTGACTGGGTTATATCTCCTATTGCTTTTTCTGCCATTTACACCCTTCAGGTCTTCTTCTGTCTCTCTCCTATTTAAAACCTCTGATGGCTAACTATAGCCAACTACATTTGGATAGAATAAAATCCAAACTCCTTAGCACAACAAACATATGTATCAGGCATTAATTTTAACAGCCTTTATTCTAAAGTCTGTAAAATATAAAATTGTTGTTTCATAACACAGCTGAATTATAATTTTAAGGCCACGTTCCACCAGCACACACACACAAAACTCAATTTAGCCAATTTTGAGTAAATTCAATTACTTATAGATTTTCTCAGCCTTTTTAGGTTTAAATGAAATTCAAGTTCCCTGCCCTCCATGCTTCTTTACTTCATTCTAAGGTTGATCTTATTCCAAGGGGCTTATGTATTTTATGACATGAGAGACACAAGGATACAGGTACCTGGTCTATAGCCATCTTCTACTAAATGCTGGCATCTGCTTCATGTATAATCCTATTCCAGTTCTTGACTGTCATCATCCCTCCAAGTGAGCATCTGCTGATGTAGACATCTTGCTATCTGGCCTCAGGGCATGTGTGTGGTTCATGCTTCTTTCCACCCCAGTGTCCCCTCACCATGATTGACAAGTCCCTTCATGTCTGCAGGCTCTTAGTGGCCTACAGGAAAACCTCTGGCTACTTCCCACTCCAGGTTCTATTTTAAAACATTTGCTCTGTATTCTAAACAATTTGTCTAGTGTCCATCTCCCCAGTAGGAGAACAGGGATAAGGGAAAGGAATGTGTCTTTTTATTTGCTAATATACCCTTTTATGCCTGTCTCAAAAAAAGAATGATTGCTGAATGTATAAATGTTGCTTCACAATCTGGTCCACTCTGATCCTTCTGACTTTATCTATACACACAAATGCACACAGACACTGACAGATGAAGTACAGGGTACTATGAAAGTCTGAGTTTGTCAGGAAGGATCTCTGTGAGTAAATAATGTTTAAGTCCTATGAATATGTCACAATGTGCCAATCCCCATTCCACCCCGCTTCCAAACAAACTCATATGGTGTGTTAAGTCATAAGTAAACAGAGATATCATACAGCAGTGATTTCAAAATGTCTTTAAAGTCCTAAGATACTCCAGAAGCACCTCAGGGGAAGCTATGAGAAATGAAAGGTCTTTTAACAAAGCAGACTCTAGGTTCCTGGTGGACAGAATAACAGCCCCCAAACATGTCCACATGCAAATTCTCAGAACCCATGAATATGTTTCTTTACATGGCAAAAAGGACTTTGCAGATGTGATTAAGATTAAGGATCTTAAGATGAGTTTAATCTGGGTTACCCAGGAGCATCCAATTGAATCAAGGGTCCTTGAAAGTAGTGACCCTTTCACAGCTGTGATCATAGAGACATGAGGGAGGGTCAGAGAGATGTGATGTTTCAAGATTTAAAAATCAAGGAGGGGGCTATGAATAAAGAAAGGTGGGAGCCTCTATAATCTGGAAAAAGCAAGGAAACATATTCTCCCTTAGGACCTCTAGGAAGCAACGCAGCCCTGCTGACACCTTGATTTGGGCCCAATGACCTCAAAAGCTGTAAGATAATGAGTTTGTGTTGTTTGTTGCTACAAACTTTGTGGTCATTTGCTATGGCAGTCATAGAAAAGTGTTATAGTTCTCCTATAGTGCTTCAAACAGAGCAGCTCTGCACTGATCCATTCCCCATACTGGGGTCAAGCAGAAAAGTTTAAAGTCACGTCATGATCCCAAGATGACCTACCTCATTTCCTCAAACATGCCTTAATACCTTAACTCTTGCTTTTGCCTCTATCTAGATTCCATTAACACTTACCCTTCATGTTCACCCAACATTCTTCTAGTTAACATTCAACTAGAAGCATATACTTTCTCTGTTTCTGACATCCCTATACTATTCTACTCCAGGCAGAAGTCATTACTCCTTCCTCTCAGTTTCCATTTTGCTTCATGCATACTTTGCTTATTGAACTTTCTATAAATAGACAAATCCTCAGGCACAAGGATCATACATATCTCACCTAAGTCTTTTTAATCAAGCATCTAGTGGATTGTTGGGCACATAGAAAACATTCTTCTCTGACTACCCTAAGTGAGCCTCTGCTTACTGTATTTTAAATCATAGTCCTTGTTTATTTCTTTCATAGCACTTACAACTCATAATTTTGTATGTATTTACTATGTGTATTCCCCACTAGACTGTTTAATAAGGACATGTCAACCCTGTTTATTGTAGTTATCTGTAGCATTTGCCACAATGACTGCCCCAGTGTGGGTTCTTAATAAGTATATAGGGAATAAAGTGTTGAGTGTGTGTTTGTTTAATTAGCATTAAGGAAATTGGGGTTCATTGTCAATGTTAACTCTAAGCATAACTGTTAATGATTGTAGAAGGAAGCCTGCAGCAAAGGGGCTCAGAGATTATGTCTGCTATCCTCTCTCAAACTCACATTACCCAATTTCACTATTGCTACCAGGAAGAGCTAGGACTCTTATCATGAAAGCAACTGCTCACTCCCAAGAGAGTGAACAAATTGAGTACTGGAACACAACTCTGAAAAATTGCCAACTTCTAATACAACTTATCACTGTGTATTGGAAGCATTTACCTAAGAATAATTAGTAGACTTTCTGTGTGTCAAAATGACCAAATCTATAGTATCTCTATTGAGATTGATGACTTTGTTTTCCAAAACTCATCTGAGAAGATTTTTTTCCATTTCAGTAGTAAAATCAAGATGTTGAGTAAACACTTATGTTGCATGTTATTCTGGTAACTAACAGGGTGCCACATATAAAGTGTTCATATGTACTAACTGGGAAATCCTTGTCAGAAATGTGTTGTCTTTGAAGCTGTTTCCTAATGTAAACACACCTAAGGGGAGAAAGTGTTTTGGACAAATAACTATTATGAGTTTTTTTTCCCAATCAACATTAGCCTTACAAGGAGGCAAGATATATAACAACCTATAAAGTATGTTTTAAAGCAGCAGTCCCCAACATTTTTGGCAACAGGAACTGGTGCTCCCATGAGAATCTAGTGCCTGATTATTTGAGGCAGTGATACTAATGCTGGGGAGTGGCTGCACATACAGACGAAGCTTCACTAGCTCCCCCACTGCTTATGCTCTACTGTGTGGCTCAGTTCCTAACAGGCCATGGACTAGTACTGGTCCATGCTCTGGGTGTTGGGGTCCCTTGATTTAAAGAGAATCATGAAGATATGGCCTTGAAAATCTCTCTCCCACTGTTGGTACCACTTGCAAGTTCATCATTTAAAAATTATTCCCCTAAATTACAGCTATGCACAACCCTTTCTAGCTGAAATTAAAAAAATTAGAAAAGGACACTCTAATCCATAAGTATGAGTAAAGCAATATGATTCTTGATTTAGAACAGAATTTATATATGAAGAAGAAAAAGAGAATATAAAAGTTGGGAATGAAAAAAAAATGGCATAGATGATAGAGGTTCTGTTCATTCCTCTAGTGACCAAATCAAAGTTGTGACAGAAACAAGGAGTAAACAGCAAGGAAAAATCACCTTGGATCTAGATGAACAAGCCATGCAACTAGGGAGAAACCTAAACCTAAGAAATTACCCTGCAGCAGCAGAAGGTAGGATGGGGAGAGGATGCAGGGCTGCCCGGTCCCGAGTGGCTGAGTGAGACAGACTCTGTGACAGTGGCAGCTGCAGATGTCTCTTAAAGGAGTTGCGTCCACAAGCGGACATTTGCACTAATGGATTTGCTGGTTCTGAGCACCAGCACCAGTAGACTTCTCTGGGAGGTACCAGGGACTTACAGAGGGACACTGAGTTGTTGGAGTGAGGGCCATGGTGAGCCTTTCTCTCCAACTCCCACAGAAGTGCCAGTGGTATCCATTGTTCCTCTGTTGAGCCCTCCCCATTCCCAGAGCACAGACTTAGTGCTGCCATAGAAGAGACATCATCACTGGATAACAGAGGTTACTCTGCCTAGAGGATTCCCTGAAACCCTGCCTCCTCCAACTCACAGTCCCACTCAAGCCACATCCAGGTGTATCCTCAGCGAGTCAGGTGCTCCTTGCTGAACAGTGCCAAAACTCACACTGGTATCAGCTGGCCTCAGTTTCTGGTGTGACCTTTTGAGGCAACTATAAGCACAGCATCTGTGGATTGCTTGCTGAATCTTAACAAGTGGCCCTGGAGGGACACAGGCTGGTGCTAAAGTTGGCCTGCAGCTGAACCCCTCTTAGGACTGTGCCACTGGACACCTATTACACGAAGCCATACTAATTAGACTGGGAGACTTAAGAGCTTCTTATGTAGAAACAGACACAGAAAGGCAGCCAAAATGGAAAGACAATGAAACAGAAACCATATGAGAGAACAGAACAGAGATCCAGAATTAATGGAGTCAAGCAATTTAACAGATGCAGAGTTCAAAACACTGGTTATAAAGATGCTCAATGAACTTATGGGAAGTGTAGGTGAATTCAGTGAGAACTTTAACAAAGAGATAAAAAACATAAAAATGGAAATGTAAATTATAAAAGAACCAGTCTGAAATGAAGAACACATTATCTGAGATGAGAAATATATTAAACGGAATAAACAAAATGAATGAAAAAGAGGACCAAATTACCTATCTGAAGGATGGGAAAGCCAAGGACACTCAATCAGAATGGGAATAAAAAAAGAAGCCAAGATTATAATAATAATTTAAGGGGCCTATGGGACACTATTAAAGGTAAAAATATTCATGTCATCAGGGTACCTGAAGGACAACAAGATGTTTAACAGCTATTTGAAGAAATAATGATGGAAAACTTCCCTAACTTGGTGAAGGAAATAGATGTAAAACCCCAAGATGCTCAGAGTCCCCAATACCAGGAATCCAAAGAGTCCCACACCAAGATACATCATAATTAAAATGACAAAGATTAAATACAAAGAGAGAATCTTAAAAGAAGCAAGAGATAAATAGTTAGTTACCTACAAGGAAGCACCCATAAGACTAGCAGCTTATTTCTCAAAATAAACCATGCAGGATGGAAGTGTTTGGCACAAAATATTTGATGTGATGAAAACCTAGGATCTACAGCCAAAAATACTTTATCTAGCAAAGCTATTATTTAGAGTTGAAGGACAGATAAAGAGCTTCCCAGACAAAAAGAAGCTAAAGGAATTTATCACCACCAAGCCAGTATTACAGGAAATGTTGGAGGAACTTCTTTCAGAAGAAAAGCATGTATCAAAAACATGAATAAAGAATGGTAACAACTACATTCTTATCAACAAATACCTCAAATGGAAAAGAATTATGTGCTCCGACCAAAGATAGAGTGGTTGAATGGACAACAAAACAAGACCCTCTACATATGCTGCCTACGAGAGACTCACTTCAGATTAAAAGACACACACAGACTAAAAGGAAAGGGATGGAAAAAGATATTGCCTTGATGGACCTGGAGGGTATTGCTTTGAACTAAATGGGTCATATGAAGACAAATATCGCATGATTTCACATACATGTGAAATCTAAAGAAAAAAATCAATAACAACAACAACATAAGCGGAAGTAAACTCATTGATATAGAGAATATTTTGAGGAATACTAGATGGGAGGAGGTTGGGGGACTAAAAAGAGGGCAAAGAGATTGAGAGGTAAAGGTAGATGGATGCAGAGTAGACATGGGCATGTAGAGTATAGCATGGTGGAGATGGTCAATAATGTTGGAATGAATATGTGGGGGGAGGAGATGTACTAGATTTGGTGGGGTGAGTGCTTTGCGAGTTGTGTGGATCTCTGATCAATTTGCTGTGCAGCTGAGGCTAGTGTGTTGTATGCCAATTATAATTGAAAAAAAACTCAAAAAAGGTTGGAAATGAGTGTTTTTGTTTGTTGCAGGGATGGGGAAGAGTTTTAGTTGTGTACAACACCAAAAGAAGAGAGGCTAGCTTGTGTGTGGCAGAGGTGGGGGAAACTCCGCTGTGGGGACAAGGCCTCAAGCCTGCCCAACCTCAACCTGCCCTAAGAAGAGTCAGGCTTCAACATTATCTCTCTCATATTTATATGAAGAAGAAAAAGAGAATATAAAAGTTGGGAATGAAAGAAAATGGCGTGGATGATAGAGGCTCTGTTCACATAATCATTGTCTTCTCTGTGAAAAAGGCAAATCTTTTCTTGAAATGAGTCTCCCATGTTTGACATTGTTAGGCCAAGGCCATACTTCTGACAAGTTGTAAAGCTTCTTATATTTTCTTTAATTTCTCTGAGTTCTCTGTCTAGGAAGTGCTATTTTTTTCTCTCCTTACTTCAACTCTGAAGAAACAATTTAAAGACTCTAAAATCAGTCATTTACTTGGCTTTATTTTCAGTTGTGAGCTTAAATAACTTGATGCCTATTAAAGAGATATGAAGTACCAGGAACTAGTTGGGAGGGGAATTTGAGGTCACAAGGATTTAGATAGATGGAAATTTTTCCCCAAACTCCTGAAATTAGGCAATCATCATCTTACTCTAGTTTGTAAGCCTAACATCACAAACAATGGTGGACAGTCTCCTAATTAATGTGATATAATACAGAGTACTCAACATCACCTATGATATAAAAATGTTTCACTTGAATCTAAGTGAGCCTTTACATCCAATTTTTAGTTTACAGAAAATAAAAAGGATAGAGAACCCAGCTAAAGAGCACATCGAGGAAGCCTAGAAAACAACTGGCCTGGTCTCTTAAGAAAGTCCTTATAATGAAAAAAATAAACTGTTCCATATTAAAAGACACTTATCATAATAATCAGATACAACATATGTCTTGGATTGAATCCTGATTTGTACAAACAGGTGGTAAAACATTTTGGGGACCATCGAAGAAATCTGAATATTCACTGGGTATTAAATAACATTAAAGAATTATTAAATTTTAGGTGTGCTGATGTTATTTTTACTCTGAAGGGAAAAATATTTTCTAGAGATGTATGCCAAAATATTTATGGTGTCATAGTATCTGTAATGTATTTCATCATAAAACAAAGATTTAAAATTATATCATATTGATTATTGACTATTCTACCTGTAATTAAGAATAAAAAATGGTAAAAAAAATGATCCTATATTTCTAATATAGACAAGGGATGTTGACTTGAGCTTTGCTATTCAAATGACCCTCAGCAAACTCTTAATATATATTGAATGAAGTAAAGGTAGAATGATGGTTTTTGAGCTAGTTTTCAAGAGGCATTCTATCATTTGTATTTCTGTGTAGATATTCTATATAGTGAAAAATGAGACATTCTATTTATCTAATAGTAGTTTCAGCAGACCAGTGGTATATTCAGCTATATTGACAATCAATATTGAAAGGGTAGAATATTAAAACTCAGAGTCCATGAACAACTATTTAAAGGAGGGTTCTCCAGAAAACAAAAGGCAAAGAAAAGATTGATGGTCAATATTACTAAAGTACAGTTGATGCTTGAGCCACATGGGGGTTAGGGGCACCAACCCCCTCCACACCCCTCACAGTCAAAAATACACATATGACTTTTGGCCCCCTAAAAACTTAGCTACCAATAGTCTACTGTTGACCAGCAGCCTTACTGATAACAGTTGATTAGCACATATTTGTATGTTATATGTATTATATACTATATTCTTATAATAAAATAAGCTAGAGAAAGAGAATGTTAAGAAAATCATAAATAAAATACAGTTATAATATTTAATGAAAAAAAAATCTGCATCTAAGCGGACCCACACAGTTCAAATCCATTTTATTCAAGAGTTAAATATACAAATTTCCAATCAGAAATAAGCTTATAAAAACTCACTAGAGACCAGATGGTTACAGGCTCTGGAATCTGCACCAATCTATGTTTGAATCCCTAAGTTCTACCTCTGAGCTGTAAAATAATAAGTGTGCATGCCTCCCAGGGTCAGTGTGTGAATTAAATGAGATAATGCCTATTATGTGTTCAGCACAGTGTCTGGTACATAGTCAGCACTGAATAAAGAGAACCCTTTTTATTTCTAAGTCAATGGCTTTTAATCAGTGCTTTTTTGAAGGATTTGGGGGAGTCTATGATCCCTATAAAATTGAATGCAAAATTTTGTAAACTCATTTTCTGGAAAGAAGGTCCTTAGTTTTTTCAGATTCTAAGAGGTCTACAACTACTCAAAACCTTAAGATTAGCTGTTTGAGAGTCATTTTCTTAATCAACTTCAAATATGTGATGTGATTGTATTAATCACAGAGGCTGCCACAAATTATGTGTGTCCTGTCAAAATATTGTAGTCACCTCTCCTAACAACCCTCAGTTTGGCTGTGCATCTGCAGCCAAGAGAAAACAAAGAAACTGATGAAAGATAGGCCATGGAGAGGCCTGTTCTTGGGAGCAGGCTCAGCATGATTGTACACAGAGGGCAGTGACATTTTTTTCTCTGTCTAATCCTTGTTGGACCTGTAGAGGATGGCCCTGATTAATTCCTATTGTAATGTTTTCAAAGGTCATCTTATGTAATGGAGGTACCATGGCCAAGCTACATTATTAGAGAGACCATCTTTGACCAGGAAAATAGCATAATACATCTCTGGAATTCACACGTTATCCAGAAGGCTTTGGCTTCCTAAAATCTTACTAAAATTTTAAAGTCTCTTGGCAATAATTTTCAAGCACTGCAATTTTAATCTGGCCCCACTTCTGCAGTACTGCTGATAAAATCTCCCACAGGCAAATCCCTGTAGTCTGAAAATTTGTCAGAAGGAACACATGCCTATAATCAACAATTAAGCCTATTGACTATGATTAATACCTCCATAATCCAGCCCATTAGCTCTGATTCCACACATAACTACACATCCCTCACAGGATTAGTCTCAAATTTTCTTTCAGAAGAGCTATAAGAATCTGATACATAGGTCACAACCATCTTAAAGAGGTCACATTTCTCATCTTGGCTTGAACTTTTTCATCTATGGTGCAATTTTACTTTGTATGTGCAATAGCCTGGTTTTATATAATTCCATGTACACATAGAACTTATTGGTGAGTTGGTTTGTCCTCATGGGAACTAAACAAAACATCGAAATCAACCCATTCCTGGGCATGTACAAAGGATGACCTTGGAGAAGACAAGTCACTTGTATGTTTGACAAGTACTTATTGTTTATCTACCAAGTTATAATCACTGCACTAAATTCAGGGTATGTGTACTAAGGATACTTTTCCTGCCCTCAAGGAGCTTAGAATCTAGAGAGGAGACAAACATGTCAACAGAGAATTGCATTACAGTGTAATAGAATTAGTTACAATAGGAATAGTTATAGGATACTATGGAAATAGTCAGGGAAGACTTCTTTAAAAAGGGGTTATTTAAACTGCAAGTTACCTAAGTGCTTGTATGTATGCTGGAGTGTTCTAAAGGGACACTAAGGCATGTCCTAAGGCTCAGAGGTAAGAGACAGCAATATACATGCATGGGACTGCAAGTAGTTCCATGGCTGGTCTATGGAACTCAAGAGAGAAATTGCAAGAAAAATAGAAGTCAGATCATGAAAGGCCTTGGAAGCCATACTAAGGTGTTTAGGCATGAGGAGCCATTGAAGAGTTGCAAGCCATAGCAACATGATAGAAATTGGGTTTTATAAAGATAACATGGGCTACTGTATAGAAAATAGATTGAACTGAGGCAAAACTGAAGATAAGAAACCAGTTTGAAGGGTATTGCTGTGATCGAGATGAGAGTTGGTGATATTACAGTGGATGCTCTTGTACAGAACCCAGGACCCCTTTCAGGACCAAGGCATTCATTCCCAAAGTTGCCAGGAGTGTTGGCTGCTGATGGCTGACAGCTGAATACCTCTCTAGAATTTTTCTTCAGCCAAAGCAAACTGATTTGTCTAATGTTATGGCCCCTTTCTGTGGGCAGCCAACATTCAACGACTGGAAAATGTGAGCTCCCTAAAGAAGACGTTAAGGCCTTCATTTCGACTGCATCAGGCATCAGCTGCTCCTTCTGCCCAATCCTTTTTTACTAAGACAGGACCTCAGCAGTTCTCATCGATAAAATGAGAAGATAAATTGGATCCTTGCTAAAAATACTTCCTGTTTTCTCTACCATTCCATGGACTTTGAGATTCTCTGAAAATTCTTGCAGCTGTTTTAAAACACCAGGAAGTAGATATTATAGATGTTTAATTTTAGCAACCTCGCAGGACTCACCACAGTAATTAGGAATGTTTCACAAACAGACCATCCACAAATCTTGCACCCAGTTGGAGTTGACATTATCTACTCTTATAGATATAACATTTTTTATGGCTTACATGACAAAGCCTGCTTCTTATAAAAAATACTGCTGCTCCCTGTGGACCAACATGAAAATAGTGCTGTTGTATTTTGCAGATACAAGAACTAAAAGCAGTGAGTGCAGCACTTTTCCAAATGTACTGCAAAGCTGAAAATATGATTAATATACTGAATTGTATATTGCCACTGTGACTCTCTCCTCTCCTCTTCAAAAAAAGTTCCTCAGCAAAATAGAATTGACATGCAGAATAGAATTATTTTGTGAGCTATTATAGCTATACCTCATTGTTATCAATGGTGATCCATTCCTAACCTTTAAATCATGTGATTCTTACCATCTCAGCACAGTGGTTTCATACAAACTTTCCATGATTTATGAAGGCGAATTTCCTGTAAAGAAGTATAGAAAATCAAATATTTGCAAAGTGTGGTTTCAATCTTCGAATCTAAGAGCTGCAAATAACTTCTAACTTCTAGATCTGGAGCTTTTAACCTCAGGTCTGTGGAACCATGGGTGGGCTTCAGGGAGTCTGTGAAACCCTAAAGTTGTATACATAATGTGTGGAGAGGTACCATACTGTTATTAGAGTATATAATCTAATGTACAAGAGATTCATTGTCTACCCAGTCATCTTGCTTCATACTTAAAACTGAGTTTTATAGAAATTACTTGATTTAGCCAAGGTCAACTAGCTCGTTAGCAGTTCAGCTGGCATTAAAACTCAGGCTTGCTTTCTTTCATTCCTGTGAGCTTTCTGCTATACTAGGCTTTGAAGACATTTCAAACCAAGGCATCATTCCTAGTAAATTATGACTTCCTCCCTATCACATCAACACTTTTCTATTGCCAAGAAAATGCTACCTCCATGAAAACCAAAGCCTTCTGCTAGGCTCAGTAAATTTTATAATATCTCCAATTTATCTACCATTTTATAGTTTTCAAAGCACTTTTACACATATGATTACATTTTATTTGAGCTTCAAAATTTCTTCCAGATAGGAAAGTAAAAGTTAAAAGAATAGGATCTGGAACTGGCCTGCCTGAGTTGGAATCCTGCCTCCGCTATTACCAGCTGTGTCACCCTAAGCATACCTAGTTCTTTGTGCCTCAGCTTTAAAATGAGTACAAATTTAATAAATATTAACTAATACCATTATCCCTATTTTATAATTAGCAATAAGGGGATTGAGAAACAATAATATTATGTGACTTGTTTAAATGTGCCCTGTAAATACTGGATCTAGGACTCAAAAACAAGGTATTTGAATTCCCAGTCAGAAACTTCAGTGTAGAACACATAGAACTCTGAGTATAAATATAACAACCATGAAGCAATCAGCTTCCAATGATTAAAATAGCTCTTCATTTATTTATATCCATTGATAAGCTAGATAGACATCATGATTGGGCACCAAAGTGTGAAATTCCAAGTCTATTCTGAGAATCTCCTCTTATTTCCTGTTTTTAAATGTAGGGAAAAGAATATCAAATCATTGAACATGCTATATCTAAGCTTATTTTTAAACCACAAAAGACATGTCCCTTGAACATTTTTTTTTAAAATTTAAGAAGACATTTTGGGCATGGTCAATTATTTAGGGTTTTTTTAAAAAATGAAATGAAGTATTAAATACCCTGGCCAAAAGGAAGGCAGGTGACTTTAGACATGCTTTTCATAAGCTCAAAAGAGTCATATTCCCAAATGGTCATTAAGGCCTGTGTTCATGGTGTGTTCAAAATGGGCAAGGCCCAGGTTGCAGCCAGCTTAGATCTGAAGTACTCACCTCCTGGCTAAAAGGACAATGAGGCCTCTTTTTAAACTGTGCAATGGCCACTTCAGCTACACTAACTAGTAGCTCCCAAATACACTTGGGCTGAAAGAGCCTTTATGAGTTTTTCAATTACCATAAAACACATTATAAATTTTTCTACCAAAATCCCTTTACACTTTGCTAGCTGAGTGGACTGGGTTGTATTAAAAGCATCCCTTTTTTGCAAGTGTATCTCTGAGGGCAATGGGCATGTTCCTTGGTGATAGATTACTATGCAAGTTCTAACATGCAAGACTAGAGGAAGCCTGAAGCCTTTTCCTTTGAACGAACTCACACATTTTCTTGCCTTGAAACAAAAAAAAATTGTATTTTTTTTAAAAAGCCACATACTCTTGGTCACAGTCAGCTGAGGCCCCATTTAAAATGACAAGAAGGGTAGCATTATGAGTGTGAAAAGAGATTTTTATTTTTTTTTAACCTTAATTTTCTCCTCTATGAAACCATCCTTTTTTCCAGTGTCATGGAAAGCTATGATATTAGTTGCTTTCAGTAGTGGCTTTTTACTTTCTTATAACAGAGCGTTCCAAGTGTAGTTATTTTTAGCAGACAGGATTCTTGTCTTCACTCTCCTTTTAAGTTCAAAGCACTATAGACCAATGTGTTTATTGTAAAGCTGACATAGAGAATATGTTTATAGTGCTAATATTAAAAACATCAAGATGCTGGAGATGGGGCCAGATCCTGGACATAAGATTGCACTAAGAAACCATGGTTGGGATTCAAGGCTGCTGGTAGCCCCCTAAGTCATCAACTAGGTTAACTTCACCTCCTACTTGCTCAGTCAGCTACAACCCACACTCCAAGCCCAACCCTAGCTCAAGACAAAAGGGCAGTTTAGTATGATTGAAAGAACACCCAACAGATTAGGTATTCAGAGACCTGTGTCCTAATGCCAGTTCTATTGGAATTTAGCTACGACCTTAGGCAAATTACTTCTCTCCAGGCTTGTTTCCTCTTCTGTAACATGAGAGGGATTAGAGAAATGATCAATTATCACATGGTAAGATAAAAAAGCCTTAAACCAATAACAGCATCTAGTTCGTTGTATTCCTGATTTCATTATGACCCAAAATTATAGTAACTATGTCTTTTTGTCTTTATACAAAAGACTTCACCTCAATTCTCCTAATGACTTAATATCTGGTTTCCTAATACCCAGACTTTATGGCCATGGCTGGGACCTCAGTTTTTTTTTTGCTGACTACCCCAAATTCCATCTCTCTAACTTTCCCACATCAGTCCTAGTTATAGCTACCCCAGCCCTATTGACTACCTGGCACACACCAGCCTGGGAACACATGTTTGTTGGTTGGTTTCAGGTTAGTTTTAGCTAACAGTACTTGTGAATCTGTCCATCTGCCACCCTAGAATAATAATGACCTAATTCCAGACCTTCTGATGTCTGCCTCAAAGACTTCATTCCATATAGATATGACTTGATTCTGTGATTCTGCCTGGATTTCTCATCCCAGCTTTCTCCATTATACCACCACCCACACATTTTCAGACTTTTCTAATCTCTGTATTGAGGCTAACCGCTTCTTTCTGGGGTAGTTTCCCTGATGCACAAAGACCTTCACTCTGAAGCTGGGCTCTAAAGCAGCAAGAAGGGCTGGGCTTGGATTCACCTTACTAGGAGGGACATGTAGGGACTGACAGCAAAGATAGTAAACACAATGTTATCTTGGACCCATAAACAGTGATACAGTGGATATACACAAGTGTGGAACACTGGCCAACATGCATTGTAATTGGTTTATGGCCATTCCATGCAGGTTGTTAAATAGTGTAAATATTGTCTCTAGGGCTTTTCTCCTAAGGACCTCTCTTTTTTCCCCTTTGCAGTCTCAGATTTTCCTCTTCTGATCAATGTGAAATAGTGAATGGTATCAGTTCCACATTTTTAGTCCTTTTTCTTCTCTATTAACATTGGATAGTTCCTTAAGACTCTCTGAATTTATTGCCCTACCATCTCTTTTTAAGAATTTAATATACTACCAAGATTCTGGGTGCGGTCAGAGGAATCCTAAAGATATCTCTCTTCCCCTTCCATCGAAGATGCCACTCCGTGGTTATACAAACACGAATCTAGATTCTACTATGAAGGATCTCTGCAGATATAATAAAGGCATGAACCTTAAGATAAAGAGATTATGCTAGATTATCTAGGTAGGCCCAATCTAATCACATGAGCTCTCAAAACAGGGAAACTTTCCTAGTTGAAGCCAGAAGGGGCTGGAAAGATGAGGTAAAAGGGAAAGTCAGGGAGATTCAAGGCATGAGGACTCAAATCACCATTTTTGCTTTTGAAGGGGAACACAAATCAGGAAATGCAGGTAGCTTCTAGAAGCTGAGAAGAATCTTCAGGCTGTAGCAAGCAAGGACACAGGAATGTCAGTCCTGGAACTGAGTGGAACTGAATTCAGCCAAAAACCTGAATGGATCTAGCATCTCCTACTCTACAGCTTTCTGAAAAGACCATAGTCTGGCTGACACTTCAATTTCAGCTCCAAGCCATGTTGCACCCAGACTTTTGACCTACAGAACTTTGAGATACTACATCTATGTTGTTTTAGTCCACTAAGTTTACAATGATTTGTTATGGCAACAATAGAAAATTAATATTCTAGGATAAATATTTCTGAATGCTCAGTATTATTTTGCCTTTATCACTATAATTAAAAACTTTAATCTCCTAGTAGACTTATCTCTCCACTAAACTAAGATTTTCTGTCCTTATAGCTTTTGTTTTTGATTTTGGGTCGCATCCCTCTGCAAAACCTTCATTTCATAGCAACTCCACCACAGCCCCATCCAGGGAAAAATACTTCAGGCTTCTCCCATGTTCACCCTCAAATCCAAGCCGGGTACCACTTCCAGGCATGGTTTATAGAAAAATTCATGTTGCAAAACTTTATATGCAGTCTTACTTTTAAAATTATAAATAATTTGAAGGTAATAGACTCCTAGGTTACAGTACAATGCTCCATACACTGTCCCTTTCCTATCGGTCTTCCTCCTTCATCCCCTTCTCATCAGTGGCCTTGACATAATCTTTCTACTGTATCTCCTCTTAATTCCACACATCCTTAGACATAGATTAGACTGTTATAATTCTTCAAAGAATCACATCAGATCCAGTTCAAGCCATACCCATCACAGCTTTTATAAAACACTGGAACTGTGCTTTTATGACCTTAAGCAAATCAACATTTCCATCTCACTTGAAAGTTAATTTGCATAAAATTTACTGTTGCTCTTTTAGAAGGTGGTCTCCTTTGAGAGACCATTAAGAGGAAACTGAGGAGCAGCCTGTTTTCATTTTCCTGTGTCGCCACATTTGAGTTCAGTTTTCATCTCGCTTACATTCATATTTTCTTAGTATTAAGTCTAATTTTGTCAAATATGCAAATATACCTAGGGAGAGATTGGATTGGTATGAACTGGAGGTTGATTGGACATATGCCAGTCAATTAGCATTTCAAACAGTTATCTAAGAAGCTGAAGAAGATTTCTTTTTCTTTTACATTTACTAGTGTCGATATAAATGCTTCAGAGACTAGGAAGTTAATTTCCCCTGTCAAGTTAAAAGAAGGGCTGAGAATGAATTTGATCGAAATTTGGGGGTATTTTTTTTTTGTTGCAAACTTTAATTTTTCTAGTGCAGAAGCTGTGAATTTCTATAACTATCAATACTGGAGATTTCCAAGGTGTTTTTCTTTGCTGTTCTGGACATCTGTCCACACATTTTTGCCTCATAAATATAAAACATCCTTAGAAAGTTGTATATAAACACAAAGGCACATTTAGATGACCTTGGATAAGAAGATACCGGAAAAGCCAACCTGTTCATTATGCTGGAGAGAAAGTGTTAAAGAGAAGAAAAATGAAGGAAGTATGGATGACTTGCCGACTGCCTCTTTTCTACCCCAGGACTTTGTGTTGGCTCACAGGCCTTTAAGTAGCCTTGGAAACAGCCTTGGCCTCTGTCAGGTACTTATACTTAATTGCAAACTCTACATTAAAAATAAATAACCTTGGTTTTGCTGAGAATCCTTGGACTTGTTAGTGTCCTCGACTTCAAGGTACCTCTCAACCTCACGATCCCTATTTATTCTGGTATCCCTAAACTCTGAGATACATCAGGCCCTTCTGGCACTCTTGGACCTTACAAACACAGACTTGATACATCTGGTCCCTTCTTTTAAGGCAGTAGAAAGATTATGCCTAAGTCCCTCAACGTCATCTGACCACTTGTATATCATTTTATTCATAAGGACAAATTAGAAATCAAAATGACTTATCTTGATATGGCTTATGCATTAGTAACACAGAGAATGTATCATACACTTAGACCTCTCAGTTATTCGCATCTAAAGTCAGCCAAACAACTGCAGACATGGACTCAAATAGGCTGTTCACTTAGTGGCACCTCCCTGAAGTTCCATCTTAGTGCCTGGTAGCAATAAAATCAACTCTCTATGTGTTAAAACTTGCCACTGCTGACCTTTTAAAATGACCCTGAAAAGTCATAGGTGTCTTCCCTGGAAATTTTCATGCCAAGCTTCGCCAAAGCATCTCAAAGTACAAGAAGACAGAAGATAGAAGATAAAGAGATAGAAATAGGATCCGGGTCCCTCCTAGCTTTTATCTTGGAATGTAGCTTGACAAAAACAAGTCTAATAACTCACCAAAAAAGCCCCTTTCTTGCTTTAAATACTTGAAAATGCTTCCTTGATGGTTACCTGAAAACACCAAACTCTATCCTAGTTATACAGTTGGGAAGGAGAAAATGAGAGGGTCAGGATTCAAAAGTATTTAAGGATCAGATTTTTCCAAAGGATAATTTAAACATTGGTGACATAAATAGCCCAAAGTCTGGAGCACAGGATTGGAAATAAAGTTTTAATACAAATATCAGCCATGCCACGAATTTGTAATGTGACCTCTGGCAAATCAGTGATATTTTCACTGTGTCCCCAGTTTCCTAGTTCATATTTGCCACCGAGGCTGCCTGCCTATTCCAAGCAGCCTCTAACACTTGCAATGCATCTCATTCAGAATGTCTTATTTGAGAAGATTTCATCTTGGTTGTTTGTGATACCTGAAATAATATCACACCAGAATAGCTGCAGAGTAATGCACATTGCTGACTACAACCTGCTGCTGGGACTCATGTAGCTCCATGGATTGTTTGGTGGATGGCTAATAAAGAAATGATATATGAGTAGCCCTGCTTAATAAACTATTCCCCCACATCTGTCTTATTAGTCCAAGAAAATAAGGTTTTCCAATTTTTCACAGAATCTAGGATGAAGAAAGTTCCAGGATTTAAAAACTCACAGAGAATACGAATGAAAAACTGAAGGAAAACTGAAGTTAAAAGTAATACACAAAGATTTGTCTACCAACCTGGCTTTTTTCAAGATACCAAACTTGCTCAAGGATCAAATAAAAAAACTAAGTAATATATTGTGCTAGTAAAAGGTGATACCAATGCTACCTATTTAAAAAAAAAGCTCCTCATTTTCCCTCTAACTCCAGGCCATACATAGGAATGGCCCTAAAGCAAAAGTGTCACAATATATTCTCTAGTTTTTCCTGGTGCCCTAAATCTCTCCTTTACTTTAAGAGGCTCATGAACCACCACAATGCCCTTACACGTTTTAAGCCTATGTTCCATTCCCTCCTAAGATTATTTTTTAATCATGCAAATCACCTAAAATACTTTTTTAAAGATAGATTTCCATGTCTACTGCCTAGAAATTCTGATTTTGAATGTTTATCAAAATACCCCAAGAGATTCTTTGATCACACAAGTTGGGAAACCTTGCCCTAATGTCTTCTTAATTCTCAGCATTAAAGTATGATGTAGCATTGGTATCACTTGAGAACTTGTTAGAAATTCAGATTCTCAATAATGGTCCAGCCCAGAATCTCTTTTAACAATACCCCCAAGTGATTATTAGACACATAGTTTAACAGCACTGTTTTAAATGATTGAGCAATCTGGTAAACTAAGAGTTGCTATTTAAACTTCATTGTGGATTAAGGTTTAATAGATTATTCCTCCAATTCACTTATTTGTTTTGCTAACATTTGGGGATCTAATAAATACCTGAGCACTATGATGTGTATCAGGATTTGTATTTTGTAGAAAAGGATTTAAACTAGAGAAATCTATCTTTAATAGTGGAATATTAGATACTAATACAGGCTCATGAAGAGGATATTTTGAGGGTAAGGTTGAATGAGACCATGTTCAATTAGTATCATGTAATTGGATACCTCTTCTACCTATACATAAGGTTTGTTTAGACTATGTAACCCAATATCTGATCATAGTGTATTCTACCTTTACCATCCCACCTTTCTCATTTCTCCACTCCTCCAAGGTCAAGAGGATGCTGGTTTTGAGCACAAGTACACATTATAGCATTGATGAAGAGCTTCACATCTGCTCAAGCATGGTGCTTTGGAGAAAAGAACAGCCCTGAGTAAATGACTATAGCCTAGCATTAGCAGAAAAAAATGAGGTAAGAGAAATCAGAAAACCATTCCAGATAGGGTCAGGGGTGTTTGCACCACAGAAGAGGGCTGAGGTTGAGGTGAGGCAGCAAAGGCATCACAGCTTTGCTCCAATTAGCTCCTATAAACAACTCAAGCCTTGACTGCTGGGTATTTTGAGACCAGTACAGTTCACAGTTGCAGAAGTATTTTATTCTTTTCTTACATGACAGCAGACTCAGGCTCTCCTAAAAATCTAGCCCACCGATGTTCCATTTGGGTAGTAGAAAGTATGAGGATGAATATGTAACAGATCCTACTGATTTAATAATTTCCATTTAAAGACAAAAGGCAACAAAGGTTTTAATCTAAACACAATGCTGGCAGTCATAGTCAAATACTGGAGTTCTGCTTTGTTATTTCAAGTAGCTTAACAAGGAAAACAAAGACTTGATATGCCCTGGATTTAAATATTTGTAACCAATCTGATATCTTATAGCTGAGAAAACCAAGTGATACAGTGAAATTCTATCAGGAAGTTATGAGACATCTGAGAGGTTTATCAAATTTATGCCTAGGTATCCAAAAAATGAGTGAAAAATTTCCAGCATAAGAAGAAAAAAAAACTCCAACTTGTTATTTTAAAGCTTTTAGAAACAATTATAGAAAATCTCCCAATTTATTTCACCCTTTTTATATATAGACAGAATTTCAGACAACAAATTTATTACATAGATTTACTTCATCATAGACAGAAATCAATTGATCTGTTTCTCCCTTTAGTACTGTTAGTAATTGCTTTCCATAGTTTTGGGCTCCCTGATTGGGAGCATATATATTAATAAGTATTATGTCTTTTTGGCACATGATTCCCTTTGTCATTATGAAATGTCCTTCACTATCTTTCTTTACCTATTTACTTTTGAAATCTATTTGGTCTGATATTAGCTACACTATTCCCGCTTTTCTCTGAATGCCATTTGCTTGAAATATCATTTACCACCCTTTCTCTTTGAGTCTATATTTGTCTTTGGAGCTAAGATGTGTCTCCTAGAGGCAGTATATGGTTGGGTTTTGTTTCTCCATCGAATCTGAAACTATGCGACTTTTTATTGGTGAGTTCATTCCATTTACATTTAGGGTGATTATTGAAACATGAGGTCTTTTTACAGCAATTTTATCTTTTGCTTTCTGGTAGCTCAGTGTTTCCACTGCTTCCTTGTTCTTGCGTTTCTCGTTTCTTTATTTAGCTGGCTTTTTTGGGGTTTTCCCTCTGGTTCTTCTTGTTCCTGTTATATTCTTCAGTTCTGAATTTTCCATGTGTGGTCGCCATTACAAATATGTAAAGGATAGTGTGTATATATATATATATATATATATATATATATATATATGTATATATATATAGCCATCCATTTTCTTCTGCGCATGCCTTATATCCATTCCCTGTTGTGCTTTTGGATCTTTAAATCCTCCCTTGTTCAGTCATTGTTGTCTCAATTTGTCCTTATGTGTTTTGAACGTTCATTACTATCTTGCTATAGCAATTATTTTCTTATTGTTTATACTTATAATGCCCTGTACTTAGTAAGGGTTGTACTCCTCTGCTTCTATTTGCCTGATAGACACTATACTATTAATTATGTGTTTGTTTGTTTGTTTGTTTGTTTGTTTTGTCATTGTGTTTTAGGTGAGCTGACCCCTTTTAGTATTTCCTGTAGTGCAGGCCTTGTAGTGGAGAATTCCCTCAATTTTTGTATCTAGATAGTTCTTTATTTCTCCTTCATATACAGGGGAGCTTAGCTGGCTACATTATTCTAGCCTGGTAGTTCCTTTTACTTAATAGTTTAAATATTTGATTCCATTCCTTTCTGGCTTGTAAGTTTTGTACCAAGAAATTTGAGGATAATCTAATTGTTCCTTTATAAATTACCATTTTCTTCTCCCTGGTTCCCCTGAGAATCCTGTCTTTGTCATTGATTTTTGATAATTTTAATACAATGTGTCTTGGTGAAGGCCTTTCGGATTGAGATAATTGGGCGTTCTGTTGACATCTTGAATTCCAAGCTCCAGATCATTCCTTAGATTTGGGAAATTCTCATCAACTATGTGTTTGAAAATGCATTCTAGTCCCTGGTCCTTTTCCTCACCTTTGCTAATGCTCATTATCTTTATGTTTCCTCTCCTGATGGTATCAACTAGTTCTTGAATTCCTCGTTTATTATTTTTTATTCTTTGGTTTCTCTCTTTTTCCTTCTGATTTATTTCTAGATTTCTGTCTTTGATATCACTGATCCTTTCCTCCATTCGGTCAACTCTATTTCCCAAGCTTGCTATTTCATTTTCAACTGTTGCAATATGTGTGCGTGTGTGTGTGTGTGTGTGTGTGTGTGTGTGTATTTATCTCTAGAAGATCTGTTCTTTTTGAGGGTTGCAATCTTCTTGCTAAGGAACTCATTCTGCTCATCCAGTTTTTTTTAATTCCTGAATTTGTTGAAATGACTAGTTTTGGAACTCACAGCTTTTTTTCAGAAGTACCATCCTGAATTCTCTGTCATACCAGCCACCTATTTCTATATCTGTAAGCTTATTTTCTTAAGATTTTTCTCTTTATTTCTGAGGTGCCTGGTCACCTTGGTTGTTCATGGTGTTTACTTGACTATTTCTCCACCTGGGCATTAATGGAAGTGTGTTCTGCTGTTTTTCCAGAAAGAAGATTTATTGTATAAAGGTCTCTCTTTAGCCTGTTGCAAAGAAGGTGCTTTTCTTTTGGTTTCCAGTAGGTGGCGTCTAATCCTCTTGGATCCTTGCTTTATGTAAAGCCTTAATAATGTATTATTTTTGACCCTGTAGATGTTTAATCATGCTTGCTACCCTCAGTCTCAGTGTTAATGACAGTGTTGGTAGCATTTGTTCAGATTCCTCTGGGCACCTTGTTGTTCAGACTCGGAGGATATGAGGGGAGTGGCCCTCTGGGTTGGTGTTTGGGGTCTGTGGTTCAACCTCGGTGTTGCAACTTCGGCCAGTAATAATCAACAGTTTTTCAATAGCTGTTTCTCTGCTGTCTCACCTGTCTGTTTTTTGCCCTGAAGACTGTGCCCTGCTGCTGGCTGCATGGAACTCACAGCTCTCCTAGGCAGAGCTGTTCAGGGAACTCACCGCACCTTCTCCTCTTATTGTCCTCCTACAGAGAACTCTAGCTACTGCGAGGAAGATTTTTTCTTTCTTTCTATCCACCGCCGGACACCCATGGTTCTGATCTGCAGTAGCTCTTATTCACAAATCCCACACCCAGATGTGCTAGTGTTCAGTTTGAGTGTTTTCTGTTGAGTTTTAGATGTTCAGCTTATTGTTGTTTCAAGGGGAGAGATCTGTGGGTTTCTCTCACTGCGCCATATTTCCCAAAAATCCCCAGTAGTCATTTCTTTAATGCCTGCAGTAATGGTCAAACCATGAATTACACAGCTCTTTCGAGTATCATAAAATAGGCATTCAATTTATAGCCACGTACAGATTAGGAGAGACTATAGAGTATGGCTCAGAATCCATCTAAGATGAAGGAATATTTTACAGCATTCCAAGAATGGGTACTTTTAACCAATAGGTCATTCTCTTCTCTGATTCTTAGTTTCCACATCTGTACAAAGCTATGATTGGACTAGGCCAGTGTTTCTTAACATGTGCTACATGAAACATCTGCATCAAAATAACTTACATGGAGCCTTGTTAAAATTAATCATAAGTCCTCCCAAGACCTATGGAATCAAAAATTCTGAGCCTGCGTTTTAACACACCACTTCCCCTTCTGATCCCAAGTGGTTCTGATATGCAGTTAATAAATTGGAAAGAGACTTCACCTTGTGTGTGATTATGTTTATATTATTAACTTTTTCTAGACTGCACTTTCTCTCCAATGGTATCTAGAGATATTCTGCTTGTGTTCTAGGCTCAGCTCAAATTGAGCCAACTCTTTGAAGCCCTCCTTTATCTATTTCTCTAACAGGTGCCAGCTCCCCTGTTGCTATGGGGCAGGATATGAAGAGGTACTGAAGCTGGGGTAGAGGTTAGTGTTGCATGTATTTGGCTGGAGCTCAAGGAAGGGCTCTGAAGATTGCACTGAAGTTTTGCACCTGAATTTCTTCATTTGAGTTTCAATTGCTATAGAGAACTTTAAATTGTATAAACCAATAACTAGGACACCTACTATCTTAGTCCATTCAGGCTGCTATAACAATATGTCACAGACTGTGTGGCTTATAAACACAGTTTTTTTGTCACAGTTCTGAAGGCTGGAAGTCTAAGATCAGGATACCAGCATGGTCAGGGGAGGGCCCTCTTCTGGGTTGCAGATTTCTCATTGTATCCTTACACGGCAGAAGAATCTAAGAAGCTCTGTGGGTTTTTTTTATATAAAGGTACTAATTCCATTCATGAGGGTTCCACCCTTTTAACTTAATCACCCCCAAGGGCCCCACCTTCTAATATCACCTTGGGGATTAGATTTTAACACATAAATTTGGTGAGACAGAAACATTCAGATCCTAGCACCTACATTAAGCTTCTGATTGGTGAGAACAGTGAATTACGACCCTTTAGCCACTATAGTTGTGAAGGAATTTTGGTATTCATTGAAAGATGGAAAAATAGGAATAAAAAAGACACCAAAAGGCTTCCTAATAGACAACTGCACATGTGTAGTAAGAAAGGGAGGTAATGCCCAATAAGGGGGTCTTCTCTTACCCAGTGGTAAATAATATGCAACCATTGCAATCTTCTGCATTTGAAAGACAGGAGTGGAAGAGAGGGGCTGATGAGAGGTCCAAAGTTTGGGTTACGCTACAATTTTAAAACAGCATTAGGTAAAAAACATTAAATGAGTGTTTCTCAAAGTATAGAAATATCTGCAACTGAAATACCATATTAAAAATGCAAATCTCTGAATCAGAATGTCTAGAACCCAATGACTATCATTTGGGAACACCACTAGATGAGTTCCCCCTCTAGTTTCAACAATTCCCTCTTCTCATTTGTCATCATACCAATTCTAGGGGCTTTGAGAGGATTGCAAGAAGCACAAGCCATGAAATTTCTTAACCACGACTAAGGCTCAGGGGAGAGTTCCAATCTCCCCACTTGGTTAAAGAATTCAGGTAAACCCAAGCATCAGGGATTACCATGTCCTTGTTTATTTTCAGACCATTTCCTACCCTACTGTTTTTGAAGCAAACAAACAAAAAGATAAAAGGAAAGCCAAACAAACCAAATACCTCAAAGAGCCAAGGAC
Source organism: Rousettus aegyptiacus (assembly GCF_014176215.1). Taxonomy (NCBI): domain Eukaryota; kingdom Metazoa; phylum Chordata; class Mammalia; order Chiroptera; family Pteropodidae; genus Rousettus; species Rousettus aegyptiacus. The sequence goes on from NW_023416312.1 coordinate 71,995,567, forward strand.
ATTCTGACTTTGTTAATTTTGAGAAACAGCAGACTGTTACTACTTATTTTTCCAGAGGCTCTCAATTATTTTAATAACTTCCCATACACACACACACACACACACACACACACACACACACACACAATACTCAAGCCCAGTCTCCTCTATGGACTTTGCTAATTTTGGTCCCAGACTTACCATTGGCACACATAGGTTTATAGGCTAACTTCTCCTTAACTTTGGATCACTACTAGTTGTCAAGTCAGGAGTCTAATTCTCCTAATGCCTCCTAGAACCTGCTTAACAGAACTTTAAAAAATATTCAAAATCTGTATCTATATGCAATGTGATGCAGGTAACATATGAAATTATCTGGGTAATTCAATTTAAAAAAAAATGATTTACCTGATAGAGACATACATTTGGTTGCCTAATATGAATTATATCTTTAAGTGTCCAATGCAGCTTCTCAAGAGAAATATTATGCTGGAGGATAGTACATTAGGATTCTTTCTAGTTAGAGATGTAATCAGTTCTAATGAGCTATTACCCTGTAATCTGCAGGCAGTTCTATGTCA